>NW_027466083.1:7200000-7850000 GCF_046127955.1 Nelusetta ayraudi
ATGTCTGAAAAACAACCTTGTGAGAGCGTCAAAACCTTTCAGCCACACTTGAGAGGTTTTCCGAAGTTTCGGCGTTTCCAGTACCAGTTTTTTATTGCGATATTTAGGTTTTGCGCAATTCTAGGGGTCATGGAAACGCAGCACAGATTATTACATTTCCTCTTATTCACAAAATGTGTTTCCACATTTACCCTTAAACTGTCTCCAAAACTGCCACAAGCGATTTGCCACTCAATTTGTCATTTCCCTCAGCTTTTCCATGTGCGACAAACTCGGCATAAAAACAGGGGGGACGGCAGCAGCCGGGCTGCTCTGAATTGAGAGGTGGTCAGAGGTCAGATTCCCTCAGCAGTGAGAGCGACATCCAAACCAGGAAGCGATCAGGATTTGACTCACTGCTCCTCCGTCGCTGGTCTTTGGCCTCAGCGCTCCTCGTCTTGTTCACACTGGGGCTGCGTTCACGACTGAATCGCTGTGCATAGTTTTTGGCCGCAGGGAAATTCTAGTTGTGGAGTAGCCGCAGAAATTGGTGCAAGTGCCGCAGAGGAGACACAGATATTAGCAGTAGAGTCTTGCCGTTGGTGTGGACCTGGATCACTCACACAATACGCTCCAGTTGACTTCGTCCTCCTTCGGATCAAATTTTAGTGATGTTGCCCACTGCAGCTTTAAAGGGATGAGAAAGGAACCTGCCACCCTTCTGGCTGAGGTGCAAACGTTTGCAAACCATTGCGTGCTTGACATCTTTCAGGGCCTTCACACAGTGAATGCTTAACTGGCAGGAAAACGTGAAATGTTGAAATGAAAAAAATCAAACATTTTGGCTGACAGATATTCACACGCTGCACCTTAATACATGCTGAATTTGCACCTCAAAAAATATCATATATCAGCAGCGGTGTAAAGGCCTGCAAAGATCAGCTCAGCCTAAACCGTGGCCTCGTGTGCTCCTCGACGACTTGAAAGCAGAATTTTCGAGCCGACGACTTGAATTTGGACTCGACGCTGTTGACTCGGTCCCGCCTCTGCAGAAACCAGAAGGCTCACTTCTTTTCTATCTGTTTTTGTTGTTGTTGTTTGTATTATTCTAACAACTTGACAAGAGCTACTAACCCCTGACCTTCACAGAATTCTGTCAGATGTCGGTTCCAGACTTTGTGTCCGTCTGTCTCTCTGTGTGTCTGTCTGACTGTCAGTCTCTTAATCTGTGTCTTAATTTCTGTCTGTGTTGTCTCTCTCTCTTGTGTTTGTCTGTGTGTGTGTGTGTGTGTGTGTGTGTGTGTGTGTGTGTGTGTGTGTCTGTGTGTCTGTATGTGTGTCTTCCTGTCGTCTCAGTGTTGCAGTCAGTCGGCCTGTTTACCTGTTGCCTGTTTTGCTTGTTTGAATGCCAATCTATCTATCTATCTATCTATCTATCTGTCTGTCTGTCTGTCTGTCTGTCTGTCTGTCTGTCTGTCTGTCTGAATTGCTGTTGTCAGTTAAAAAAAAATAAGACAAAAACAAATATTTTCTATTCATTATTAAAATATTTAAATTATGAACACACACCCAGGGATCATGATTGCAATGATGTATGATCATCTGCACGGCCATCTGAGGAAAAAAGAATAGAGCAAACGAATAGAGCAAGAACATCAAAGGTGGAGTTTGGCGATTTCATTTTTACCTGACGGCAGCATTTGGAAGTCGTGTTCTCCTCTCCCTGAGTTCCAGGCGCCAGTGTTTTAATCAGATGTTCCGTGAGGGAACATCTTGTTCGTGTTCTTTTTCGCTCCGTCTCAGCGTTTTCGCAGCCAACCCAGAGTCGCAGGGAAGGGAATTACTCCAAAGATGAGATTAACACATGAATGAAATCATTTGTATGTTTGAATGTAAGAAAATTAATCAAACTCAGTGTGTTAATGTGTGTGTGTGTGTGTGCGCGTGCGTGCGTGCGTGTAGTCTTCACAAGCGACTTCCAGCACCCTTCCCTGCTCGTCCCCTCATATGTGCGCACAAACTGGCATGAAACACAAAATCATTCGCTGTTTCTGAAAATTGAACACGACCGACTCGGGTTTTGTTGCCAGGCAACAGCGCGGCACGAAGCCACTTGAATGCTGATTACAGTCAACAGTCACCTTTTGTGCGTCGGACAAAAGAAAAAGGAGATAAAATGCTCCGCAGCAGACTGTGTCTCTGGGTTGACTCCAAGTTCTGCACTCCTTCACCTCCACCCATCCAACTCCATCAGCCAGCATCTGAGTTATGTTGCTGCTGCTGCTGCTGCTGCTGCTGCTGCTGCAGTTGTTTTAAAGTGCCGCTGTACTCGGTATGTGTCGAAGAGCGTTGTTCTAAAATGGCAGTGATACAACTTCTAATGACTCAGCAAAGACAAAACAAATCACAATCAGAAACATAAAATGCAAAAGTCTAGCTGTGAAAAAACAGTGACTATGACAGAAAAAAGCAAGATTCTGTCTGAGCATAACAGATATTGAAATCATTTTTTTCAAATAATTTGAATACTTAATAATGAAATAATTATTTTTCAAAAACAGATTTTGATTTTTAATGCTTTATTTTTTTATATTATAATATTATTCATTTCTAGTTTTCTAAACTTTTCGCCGCGCTCTTAAATGAGAATCTTCCTGTTTTGAAGTACTAATATGGATTTATAGCTCTCAGTTTTTCTACTGGATTGCTTTTTTATATTATCACACTCTTGAGAACAAAACTCTTCTTGTGCTACTGCTCTCACTCACACTGTTAATTCACGTCATTGTCTCTATGAACCGTCTGACTCTGTTTCATTACTTACATCGACATCCTCGACAGTGTTCAGCTATTATCCTCGCTGGTGTGTGAAGGAGGACGGCAGACAGGCTGTTGACAGCAAATTCCTTTCCTGAACAATGACTCAATTCGATCTGTCCGCATTTTTCAAGATGTCTAAAAGTTATCAACGTCCATCGTATTGTTTGTACCTGTTCCCCTGCACCTCAAATCCAGCAGGAAAGGAAATTCAGAGCTGGTTTTGTTTTTGTGCACAGCAAATGTTAGCTTAAATCTGTTAGCAATAGCCCAACTCTCTCACATTTTCATTTAGATTTATTTCTTCCTTCCTTCTCAACTGTAAGTGACACCGTTGTGCCACGTTCACATCTGGGCAAAGGCAAGTTGGTTGTGCACAACAGTCCATGGAGCGAATTGTTTTTGCTCACAGATGGAACGCTTTTTGCCTCTTCCTACCTGTTTCATCAATCATTCAATCAATCAAAACTTTATTTATATAGCACTTGTCTCAAAGTGCTTCACAGAAAAATAGAAACATAAATTCTGGCCTGCTGCTACTTTGTATTGCATGTTTGCATTTTCTCTGTCAGCCTGTTGTTCCTCCTTCATTCATCTGGTGACAAGTGGAAATGTCAATCGAGGTTTTGGTGCACAGTGGTCAGACTTTAGGCTACGTGTACGTATTCTGTCTCTCAACCCTGACAGTGGTAAAAACGTTGTGTTCCTTCACCAGTGAACCAAGGACAAGTTTCACAAGGAGAAACAAATACATTAGCTGTGCTCACCGTGATGGTGATTGTCTAGCATGTGACTCCTTAAGCTAATATTCTCCAGCATGTAACCACATCTTTACCGATGGCTGTCTCCCAAGTCTATCACTTTTTGGGTGAGCCACCAGAATAACCTCCTACAGAGAATCAAACTGTTCAGTATCCACAGGCAGGACAAGAAAGGAACTCTCGGGTCACATGAGATCAATGTACTTCTCTATTTGAAGGCCGAGAAACAACGTTTCTTCCCAGTCTTGGTTGAGAAGCAGCTCACTTGTCTCTTAGAGAACCGTGTGAGCTGAATGATCACGGCTGTGGCAGTGCACGTCGTAACCAGATGTATTGATGTTGTTGTCTTCACTCTGTCCGTCCTCACACTGGCATTAACGCCCAGTTCCCCTTCTGTCCCCCTATCACTATTGCCCCCCGTAGAAACCCTGTTAACTTGGCCGTTTTAAAACTGAACGAGCAGGGCCTGTTGGACAAATTGAAAAACAGATGGTGGTATGACAAGGGAGAGTGCGGCATCGGGGGAGGGGACTCCAAGGTCAGATCACCGTAACCCCCAACGGGTAACGACAGGCAATGGTACACGAGGGTAACCGGCAACAAAAACATAGCCTTTGGTGTCAGGTGTAAAAAAAAAAAAAAAACACACTCTAGACGACGCCACTGAGGTCCACAGTCGAGTGAAATGCAAACTGTTTCACCAAATATCTCCTGAATCTGCAACAAAATACAACAGCAAAATTAAACAAAAGCATCCATTGGATGTTCTCAATAGATTACAGGTTCAGACATTTCTGGTCCTCTGATGAAGACAGTGGCAGGTGATTGGGTATCACTGCAAGGTCGCTGAAAGTAGGTCACCCACATCTCTACAAAGACCTAAAGTCAATTTGACCCACATTACTGCTCGTCAGCAGTGGCGACACATCCTGCTGACTCACCATATTCGTCAAGCATCAGGTTTTTAGTGTGTCTTCAATTCTTGCCGGTTACCCAAAGTGATATAGTAATACACATCTCGCACCTAGGGAGTCAGGCCAAAACACGCTAGATGGAGTATTAACGCATATCACTTTTCACACGACCTCCAGAACTGTTGATTTTTTTTTGTGTCTGTGTGTGATTCTGTCTGTTTTTTCTTTGTTGGATTTTTGTTTTTTGTTTTTCATTCTGTGCTAGAAGTGTTCTCTGCAGCATACCTTACCGCTTTACCTCAAAGACATCTGTCGATCGAAGAGTATGAAAGTAAAATATGAAGAAATAATTGTTGCCACCGCAGCCCTGCTGCTGTAAAGCTCAACAATAACATAAGATAACATGGAGGTGCATAATGTTATTTATGTTATTCCCAACTTTCCCCCCTCCCCTCCCCTTCCTTTTGCTGTCATGGTTCTTTTTGAAGAATCCCAGTAAACCTAGCAGTACTGAAGCTCAATGAACAAGCCGTCTTAGACAAGTTGAAAAACAAGTGGTGGTATGACAAGGGGGAGTGTGGACACAAGGACCACGCCAGAAAGGTCAGTCTGTGAGGTCCCTCAGGGCCTGGACCCCCAACACATTTCTTGCCCCCCAACACATTTCTTGCCCCTCTGACCCGCAACCTCACCTGAACCCTCTTACCTCACCCATCAGACTCACACCTCAAAACAGCAAATGGCAGCAGTTACACTCCAAAAGGAAAAAAGCTTTTGCAGGCTTTTTGATTTAAAGTGAGTACGTCGTGACGTGATGATTGATCAAACTGGAATCAGCAAATTGTTCTTAAAGCTGTCGAAGTTAAGCATTACTTGGTTGGCAAGATCCATAAGGTCTAAAAATTTGGTTGGTACCACTTAATTCTTTGACAGCATCGCCAAATGCATTTATGCTGAAATATACTCGACATCACCTGTCCACACACCAAACTTGGCAATACCACTAAACATCCCCAGAGAGCAGGGTTGAGCACCGTAGCCCATAATTCAAACTAAATTAGAAAAACAACAAAACAAAGTTCAATATTTGTTTGTGTGTGTATGTATGAGTATAAATATATACTAAATTACATTACAACAAACAAAATGTTTACATTTCACAAATTTAATAAAAGAAAAATAGATTTGTTTGGAAAAGAAAACATATTCCGGTCGTTTCCAAACATTTGAACTTGTTCGTAATATGATTAAAGGTTTTGTGAATTTAAATAATCTTTGCAGTCAGCAACTTTTTTTCTTTTTGGAGTGTAACACTGCTGCCCGGCTGACCCATCTGAAGAGCTGGAGGATAAGCGAAAGACAGTTTGAACATATTTTAATTTATTTTAATTCCTTGTGGTAGGTGAAAAACTCACGGCTCTCTGAGCGAAGTCAACTCACCTTCTACAGAACATTTATTCAATTCTTTATTTATTTTACAAACTCTGGCTACAGTCAGATAAATGCATGAAATTTGATGAGAAAATGAGCCGGGCAGCTTTAGGCTACTCCAACGAAGCAGACTTGGTGGAGATAAGGGATTTTTCATGTCTGCAGATCAGTTGATTTTTTTTTCAGAGGCTTTTCTCTGCTCAGCCGTCCTTCTGTTCTCCAGAATAATCTGTGGTCAGCTCAGTTCTCGAGAAGCAGTCGCAGACAGACAGACGGACAGACCCTACTGGAAAATAGGACTTTTTACATCACTTTTTGGCACCCCTTTCTTCCAGTGCCACACTTAGATCTTTTAATGATAATCTTCAGACTGACTAACTGATTGAAAGCCCAACTGGAAGTCCAACTAGGGTTTTATATTTCTTTTATTCTACTCAGTTAAGTTCTCCACATTTGTCCAGCCTGAGCTACACCTGTGTTGGCAACTGGGAGCTTCAGAGTTGCATAATTTTAAAAAGTCAGAAAACATTAGTTTACATTAGTGAGTTGGGATACTTTCGGCAGAATTTAGTCTTTAAAATCAAAGAGAAACTGTGTTAGTCGGTGGGTTAGTGCAGTGTTTATTTATTTTTTTGTCTTGTTTTGTTTTTTTGTTTTCTAAAGGCTGATTGTCATTCTTTGCTCCTTAAAAGAGGAGCAAAGAATGACAATGTCCATTTCTGATAAAAACCTACAGCAGAATCTGCGTTAATTGCTAACTATCGGTTAGCTGTAGCTAGGCTCACTGTCACTTCCTGTGTTCTTTCTTTGTCTTATTTTGTAATTATTTTTGTATTTTTTAAGAGCAGTTTTCAGCCATCGATCCTGTTGTGTTCGGAACAACTCAAAGGAAATTAGAGGTAGAACTAGTTGTGCCAGTGGTCGAACTAGTAATGCAAGAGGTAGACATAGTGGTAAAACTATAGTACTAATGGTGACTCAGCACTACGAGTGACTGTCACTTGAGCTTTTCAAGACCACCCACCCAAAGTATCATCAGCAGTCGTCATGCGTTGCCAGGCTACAGTTTCAATGTGACAGATGCAACCCTGAAGCTCCAAGTTGCCCCTGAGGACTTTGTTGCCACTGTAAACTGCTGTGGGCTGAGACTAATCACTCGAACCAACCCCCAAAACTCTCCAGTTTACGTAAGTTACAGCAAAGATCCTCTTCAGAGTTACATCTTTTGTTGTGTATCCAAGATGTAAAAAGTCACATTTTCAAAACTCTTTCTCCACGATGCTCTCTCTCTCCCACCTGGTACCCTGTGTCTCTCTACCTTTATCTCTCTCTCACACACACAGACACACACATACTCTTTCTCTCACTCTCTCTCTGTCTGTTTACGGCTGCTGACCAACAGTTAATGAAAGTGAAATCACTCCCTTCCCTCTGCTCTGCACACACAAACACACACACACACACACACACACACTCAGACAATGCAATGTTTTTGCCTCCAATCTGTCATGTGCCTCCTGTTTTCTTAGTGCACTGCAGACTAACAGACTAGCAGACCAGCAGAAAGTGGTCAATGTGTCCTCAGTTTGGCAGTAAAATGAAGAGAAAGTATCCAGCACCAAACACATTCCAGCCAGGTAGAGTGTGTGGTGGGACAACTTGCACAACTTGGACTAAATTCCATCGTGTTGGTGCTAAATTCTTATGTAAATGAAAGAGGTTGTGGTTGGTTGTCAGGAGTAGAAACTTCAGGGTCCCACTGCGGATCAACCGTTAATATTTGGGAAATATTCTGGCCTGAGGAAAGTTTTACGTGGTAAAAAAAAAATTCCAGGGCTTCAGTCACATATGAAGGCCGTTGTTAAATGAGCACCACTGTGATGCTGCCGCTCTCGACAAGGTGGGAAAAGGAAGGAAAAGGTTTGTTCAAGTCTAAAAATGTGGTTGGCCTCAGAGTAACATGACAGTTTGGAGAGAAAAACCTGCTCGATGAATTCCCCCGACCCCAGAACACCTGCTGATGATGAGACATCGCGCCCACTTTTCTTTTTCTTTTTTTCTTTTTTGGAAGCGTGCATGCTCTTTGGATGAGATAGCCAAGTCCCGCCCAGCAGAAGCCATGAGACGCACGTGACGAAGTCACAGCAAACCCTGAAGACACTGACTTGTTGACCAATCAGCTTTTTCTCAGAAGACACAGCCTTCCTTGATATTTTGCTGCTGAATGAGAATAGGGAAAATATTTTCAATTAGTTTTCTTTGCTCTGTCGGTGTGCATGATGCTGCATGTTTCAGATTATCCTCAACGGCTGTGACACTGAAGGAAATTTTTCCCTTGAAATCCTCCAAAACATTGGATACAACATTGGATTGAAACAATCTGTAGCATGGCAAAAATGTGACTTTTCTAATTTGCCATATCAAGTCTTTCTCTGATCAGTATCATCTTTGAACAAACGGTTGGTCTGTTGTCTCTTCATCACAGCCTTTGACGGATGGAAAATTTTGTTTTTGCTTCTTTTTTATTGATTAGTCAGAAAAAAGCATAATGTTTGACCTACCAGTTGAACTGTGACGATGTCACGACTCGCTGTGCCACTATTGGTTGTCCCTGACCCCCGATCTGCGCTGACAGGACAAGACGAGCGCACTCAGTCTGAGCAACGTGGCGGGAGTCTTCTACATCCTGATTGGAGGACTGGGGCTGGCCATGCTGGTGGCTCTGGTCGAGTTCTGCTACAAGTCACGACTGGAGTCGCGGAGAATGAAGGTGAGTCCGAACAGGCCAACTGTGTCTGAACAGAAAAGTTTAATGATGTCTTTACTCGTACGGCACCTTGGAGACATAGAGCATAAAATGAAGCCAAAGTTAATCTGGCCGCTGTATCAGAGCAAAGACGAGCTAAACTGAAATCTGTTCCTGAGGCAACGATGGAAACCATGGTGAAAACGCAAGTGCTTAATGCAAGCGCGTACAATAATGTGAAAGACGCGTTCCTTTAAACTCTGACTCTTTAATACCAAACAAATGACTCTGGCTAAGAGCTTGACTCGTCTTCGAAAGAGCGCAGAGGCAGGGGAAGCGTCTCCAGCTTTGTTGCTGAGGCGAGGACGCTGCCTCAGAGGTGTTGGAGAGAATGAACGTGGGGATTCATCGTCCCCCATCCTTGCTGTGACTGCTGACGGCAGGCGGGCTAACAGCGAGGGAGCGTGGGAGCCTCACAGGCCGGGTACAGGATATTAACTCTGGATCCACATCATTAGTTTCACTGAGAGGAGACACACAGCCGGAGCTCTGCTCTGCTCTGCCAGTCTCGGGGACGTTGGCTACACCTGCATGTTTAGTGTGCAGGTGGTTGCTCAAACCATCACCGGCAGCACAAAGAGAACACAGCTAATATAACGTTAGCATGATGTAGTGTGGAAACAGCGCTACGGCTTGAGGACCAGACTACGGGGGAATGGAAGGGACGAAAGGCTTGCGATTAAAAATGAGCATGTTGTGTCTTGTATTTAATCTCATTGCAACTGACGCGTTCATGCTGACAGCCCTTTTTAAAGGTAGTTTGCTGTGGAAAAAAAAAGAAAAGAAACAGATGCTCGACATCCAGGATCACCGAATGAATTTAAAAATCACCAGGACACCCAGACTCATTAACAAAGACAGCTGAGCCTTCAGCAGATACTGGGGCTTTACCATGTCAGGCCAGGTCCAGGCTCTTGCCAGTTCCCTTGGCCCACTAGCATCGTACATTGGTTCCCAGGCCAGAGATCTGGGGGTGATCATCGACGGGGCGCTTAAGTTGGACAAACAGGTCAGCTCTGTCATCAGGGCTAGCTTTTTTCAGCTTTGGCTTTTATGTCATGTCAAGCCTTATTTGAGAAGAGCTGACCTGGAAAGGGTTGTCCACGCCTTTATCTCTTCGCCTTTGGACTACTGTAATTCCCTGTACGTCGGCATCAACCAATCAGAACTGAACCTTCTTGTGCAGAACGCTGAAGCTCGTCTCTTAACTGGCACGAAGATACAAGAGCGCATCACGCCGGGCATCTCCTCACTACACTGGCTTCCTGTTAGCTACAGGATTGATTAAGATTCTTTTATTTGTTTTTAAGTCCCTATATAATTTGGCTCCTGAATATCTAAAGGGCCTCATTAAGGTGCATCGACTGACTAGGGACCTGAGGTCAGCTGACCAGATGCTCCTAGACGTCCCTCGATCTCTCCTGAAAACAAGAGCAGATTTTTGGCTGAATTTAGTCACCTGCTGAACATCTTTATCTGTTCTTTTAATGTCACTGTTTTTACTGTTGTTGCTTTTCTCATCTGTTGTTTGTTGTTGATTTTATTCTGTAAAGCACTTTGGTCAGCCATTGGCTTTGAAGTGTGCTATATAAATAAACCTGACATTGACAATTACATTGACATCAGATGGCAGCACTGGTGTCAGGCGTACCGTTCCCTTTAGCCGAGGAGCTCTGAAGTTTTCACTTAGGTAAACTACATTTCTGCCTTCTTTTTCCTCCACCCGTATCCCGCAGGAGCTCATCGACGCCGCCATGAGGAGCACCAGCCTCAGTGCGATGGTGGGAGGCGGAGGAGGAGGACGCGGAGCCGCCATGGTGGGCGGTTTCGGGGGAGGCGGGGTGGCGTCGGGGCTCGGCGGCGAGAACGGCCGCGTGGTGGCGCACGATTTCCCCAAAGTGGGAGCTCAGGGTTTGCCCTGCATGAGCAAAACTGCCGGACTCGGTCTGTCCTCCACGGGCATGTGACCGCGACGGAGGCTCTTGATTGGACAAAACGTTCCCATTTGGTTAGCCTGTCTGTTGATAGGGGGATGAGGGGAAAGTAAGACGGAGGAAAAGGAGCCTTGAAAGAGGAGGACGGACAATAAATAGGAGACGGGGAAGTAAAAGGAGAAAACAGATGATAGAAGAGAAGTTATAGATTAATGCATCAGAGGATTGCAGAGGATTTCAACAGAGGCTGGACAAACAACTCGGAGCTTTGATAAACCAAGGGCACCTGAAGTGGATCCAAAAATCAAACTAATGCAAGCACTGAGCAGATTTTTTCTTCTTTTTTTTTTTTTAAAGACAAAGCATCACAAGCTCGACTCGCTCTCTTCTGCAATAAAACAACCGAGGAGATTACCTGTTTTTCTTTTTCAAGAAGAACTCTTCAATGCACCGCCTCTCCAGCGGCGCAGCACGAACACTGGAGGCTTTGTCACCGTCACCAGTAAACATCCGACGACGTCGAACAAGAGCATGTCAGACAAACACCCGTGTCAGTTATGATGAAAAGAATTTTACTGTATTAGCTGCCGCCATTATCACATGGTTGGTGTTTTTCATTTTCCTTCAGGAGTATTTCTATTCTGAGTATTTTGTTGCAAATGTCAGTGTGCGATGTTTCCTGAAAATTGTACAAAAAAAAGTTAACAAATTAGGAAAAGTCTCATCAACAGACAAAATGTCTGAAAGTGAGAAAATACTTAAAACTTGCTAAAAGTTAAAATGTCGTGTTATTTTATCAGATTTTCTTTTTTACACCCTGCCACAAAAGGTCGACTTCTGCGGCATCAAAATGATCCATATAGTCACTGAGATGACCTCTCTTCAGTTTTATTCCCCCAGGATTCATTTTGTTTCCTCATGTTTACGAATGAGAGAGCAGCTCCGAAAACACAACGTCCACATGATCACACACAACGCCGTGAGCTTCAGCTGTATTCTGATTTTTTAAGATAAGTGTCATATTCTTGGGGATGTGTTGACTTATATCTGGTAGGACATTATCATGAGGCCTTCTTCTCCTTTATCTGTCACTAATTTTATATACAAATATATGATATATATAGACAAAAATACAGGACAGTAGCACAAAGTGTTCACAGAGTAAAAGACACAGTTTGTAAAATGGGAGATGAGATGATTGTGGAAATGCAACCCAAAGTGTTCCAGCGAGATGTGTTTAACTATTTTTGTGCTGTTTTATTTTCATGTTTTTTTTTTTCTCAAGCTCACTCTCAGAGTTAACAGGGTGATTTTGCTTGCACTGGTGTGCTGCAGCTTTAACGGTGCACAGCTGACAGAACATGAATCTAAAAATTACATGAAAAATGTAATTTTACTGTTGTTACCAAGTCGTAGACCTTGCTTGTGTCCTTCTCTCCAACTCAAACTATTGCACTGTCACCCCAGAGGCTCAGAGTGGAATTACAAGGCAAGACAGGCAGATAGACTTTGTGACATGAAACTGCCACATGACGAACACATGACTGCTTTTTATACTTCCGACCCAATGCTCCAATCAGGAGCAATGTGTTCATATTACAGTCTGAAGGCCACCTGTGCAAGACAACACCTGTTAATGTTGTTGTTGTTTTTTTGGATCAGTTTTTTTTTTTTTTTTACCTGATTCTTCTGTTTGTGTTAATTTGGGTCTTTTTCTTTTTCTTACATTCAGATTGGTTCCTCTATTTAATAAAGCCTGTGACATTCTACCAAGTGTTGCACTTCAACAGCAACGTGGTGTGAATTTGTCTTTGCAGTCACGTCGTTCTCGACAGTATGTGGTAGGAATCAGCAGTGTCTTTATTTAGGCCCGGCTGGTTTTCAAAACTGCAGAGGTTTTTTTTCTTCTCCCTGCTAAACGAGTTAACAGAGTTGGGTTGAATTTTAAAACCAGCTTCTGCTTGCAGCACCAGCAGCGCCGTTCAGAATATTTTTCTCATCTGTCATGTTATGAAAGCTCGTGAAATCATTTGTTGTCTCCCGAAAGCCTCGGGGCGACACCAGATGGGAGGTTAAATCAGATTTTATCTCACATTCGTATCTCTACATGAGATGCATTAGAACTTCTTATTTCTAGTCTATTGATGAGAGCAGAAAAAGGAAGGAAAAAAAATCCTCCTTCTGAGGAGCAACGCGGCACCCGTCAGGCAACCAATATCCAGTCTGTACCCGCTTTAATTTTCTGCCGTTATCTGGCGTGACAAATCGCCAGAAATGGCACTTCAGCTGCAGAGGAGCGACCAGCAGAAAGAGATGTGAGTGTCAGTGAAGAAAAAAAAATTGAACTTTTATGTAAATTACAAAAACTGGAACAGTGGCTGAAAAACGGATTGCAGAGAAATACAATTAATGCAGATGAATTTGGAGTTGCGTCTGTCCATTAGAAAGGCTGCCAAATTGCACCAAAACAAAGAGTTATTGAAAAAGGCTGCTGTGCAAAGAGAAGAAGAGCATCGAAATAACCAAGAATTGATTTCAGAACAGCTTTCATAGCCCCCCCCCCCCCCCACCACCACCAAGTTCCCTCTTCACCGAAAAACTCGCCAAACAATCTGGTTTTATAGCAAGTGTGGGACCTGCACACGCTCGCTAAATATCAGACATAGGTAGATGTCTTACACGAAGCAACTCGTTTCAAAAAAGAGAAAAGTGCAGCCAAACCTCCGTTTCCGCCCACAACTCGTCGTTGCGGTAACGTTTTAAGCAGTTGCAGACTCCGGGAGACTTTGTGGAGCACAAGGGGCCTTTTTTCAAAATGATATGTTCCATGCCGAAAAAACTTCACAGAGAGAGAACAGTGTAGCTGTGAGGCCTGGGGGACTCTTGCCTCCATTTCTTCCTTTTATATTTCTTTTGCTTTTATTGATCCGTCTCCGGCTGCTGCCTTAATTTCCCGCCGAAACGCCAACTGCCAGCACAAACCCCTCATCATCGCCTAGGAAACTTTCAGCCCCCTCCCTCTCTCGCATCTTACACTCCTTGTTTCTCATCATTAGCTTCTGTCCCCCCTCTCCCTCCACCCAGCTTGCTCAAGACATTTCATCGAGTGGCTGTGTTGTCCGGAGGGAGGAGGGTCGTATTACATGACGCCTCATTACTCCCCCCAGCAGCGAGGGGGACTGGAAACAGCGGGGCCTGAAAGCAAAGCTGACAATTAGCCCCAGAAAAAGGCCCTGATTAGGAGTTTGTGGCCCATTACCTTCCACTAGAAACTTCTAGAAGAGTGGCAATAACGACAGGGATTGGATCCCTGAGGGGGGCAAACACCAGACCGTCGAGAGAACACGAGAGAGCTCTGAGACAGATGCCAGAAAACACCCTGCTAGTGTCTGAAAGTGGAAGAACAGTTCAGGAGCCAGACTTTTGGGGTTTTGCCACAATTACCCACAAAATAACCTCATCTATTTGCAACTGCCGTGCCACCGCTTCACGTTCATCAAAGAAATATGGTCACTGAAGCACAACATACGTCAAGCAGTCCTACTGAACTGAGCTGAATACACCACATTCTCACCTGTCCATCCATCCATCAATTTTCTGTCACTGATTTTCCTGCTCTCAAGGTCACTGGATGCTGGTTGCTGCTTTATCACAGTGCCAACACATACATACAGACAAACTACCATCCACACTCACACTCACGGAAAAGAGGAGAGAACACACCAAAGAAGGACTTTGTCCCGTATTCTAGAGCCCTCACACCAATCGTTTTCTGAAATTCTCTCCCAATCACACGTTTGGAAGGGCACAAAACCAAGGCAACCTGAATGGATGGATGAATGGATGGCTGGATAGAATTTGGTGCATCAAACCAACACAGAGGAACTAGCACTGGCCAACCAAACTGGACAGTGTGCGTGCTTGCGTGCATGTGTTAAATCTCACAGTCCATGTTCAGAAGGGGAAATTACAGTTTTCATCACAATACTAATCACACACTTACAGGAGCGTGCCCGAGCTGACACACAAACACTGGAAAACGCAGTGGCGCAATGTGGGATTAGAATCAGGCTGACGAGCCGAAGCAGATTGGTGGATGTGCTGGAGAGTGTCGCAGGAAGCCGAAGCGGAAGCCGGCTTTTGTGCTTCCACGTCGCCGAGAGGATTACGGGGCTTTAAAAATGACCATCAAACACGGACGCGAGTGGAAGCGGTGGAGACTAGCTGATTGGCTGTCAGGGAATCAACAAAAAGCCAATCAAAGGGTGCAAAATGTAATTATGTCTCCGGGTTTTGTGCGGAGAGGGACGTTATCAGCAAAGGCAGATAGAGTCGAGATTATTCAGACGCTTCGCGCCAGAAAAGGCGACGCTCATCAGACACGTCACGGTGGCAACAAAAATGAGAGAGGGAAGCTAATTTCACATCCAGTCGGCCACTGTTAACAAACAACAGGGATGCGTGTAGAGATGGAAACAAAATTATGTTCAAAAGCCAGTCAATCAATTACAGTTTTTCTCAATTGTTTACACACATTTTCTGAAAGCGTGCCTCTCAGAACTCTCCACAGAAATCAAAACACACACACACACACACACACACAATGGGCAAAAACCCTGAATTAACCTGCAAAATGAAACTTTCACAACGTTATTTCTTCTCAAAATGGTATTTTGTTTTCAAGTGAGACACAAACCATCATATGGATAGACACCCGTTGAACACTGATGCACTCAATGTAAAACACTATGATGAATGGAAAACACTTTCACTCCTTTCATCATGACTTTTTTTCTTCAGTGTTACACTTACGACAGACAGTGCATACACCAGTGTGTTGTAAAATATTTTGGAATATTGTTTTTATGCCCAGAACACATAAATACATGGTAACCAATATATTTTATTTTCCCCACAAAAACATGTGCACGGTGTACATCCCAACCAACAAGTTTCACATACAGTGATCTTCTTGATCCACTGTATACATTTACAGTTGTTGTTGTTTTTAAAATGGTGCTTCCTCTCTTCTGTTTCAGTCAGGCCACAGCACCTCTTCCACATGACAAGCAATGTTTTCCCTGGCAAAGCAGTGGGGAAAATATCGCCTAGAAAAGGGAATCCAGCCATGAAAAGCATCGATATTGGCATCCATTGGTCCAAAACCGAAGAGCTCACCTGTTGCCCTTATATGCTAAAGCACTGATTGTTAATTGTAAAACTGTGACAGTTGTTTGCCCAAGTGATGAGTCAGTGTGATTAATAGGTCAATGAACTTATGAATGACAGTGTGTTCCTTGGGAAAATGAGAGTTTCCCTAATGAACATTGTGATAAATGCAGAGAAATGTGAGTAGGGTTTGAAAAAAAGTGTCTTTTGTAGTTTAGCGGAATTGGTTCAGTGGGTTGCCGCATAACTTACATGTTGCGGTCATGTGTCTCAAGTGGCAGGATTTTTTTAGTTAACAATTGAGAAAAACTTTAACTTTGTAATGTAAAGTCCTTCAATTCCACAACCAATCAGCTTCACTTATAGACACAGAAGTGGAAGTTACGAGAGGAACAAACAACTGCTTCGAGTTCATCCGAGAAGCCCCAGAATAAGTTGTGAACGTGGCTGCTACTAAAGCGGCAACAAAACGTTTTTTTGTTTGTTTGTTTGTTTGTTTAAAGGAAGAAGACCGGGTTTTCACAACCGTGGACACTTCTTGCCACACGGTGGTGACATCCGGCTAATGTCGCCCGGAACTAGCAACGGGTAGACCTGGAGCTGTTGAAGAGTTGCTAATGCGGGCAGAAACCAACGATTTCTTGTTCAATAACATCATAACCGCTTCAAAACTAGGGGAACAGTGGGACCGTGCTTCGTAAGTAGCCACTTTACGTTAAATTTGGGCGGCACATATTTCCATGTTTTACACACACACACACACACACACACACACACACACACACACACAC
This sequence comes from Nelusetta ayraudi, assembly GCF_046127955.1. Classification (NCBI taxonomy): domain Eukaryota; kingdom Metazoa; phylum Chordata; class Actinopteri; order Tetraodontiformes; family Monacanthidae; genus Nelusetta; species Nelusetta ayraudi. Next base: position 7,216,603 of record NW_027466083.1, read on the forward strand.
ACACACACACACACACACACACACACCAGGAAGTTTGACATCAGCATTCAGTGAAGAACATTCCGGTCAGTGTTCACTGCGAAATGTCCATTAACGAGATGAATGTAGCCACAGTCACCTGCTGCCCCTCTGAGCTCCCAGCAACGGACAAACGAAAAACCCCGTCTTCGTTGTCCAGTGTCACAGCGACATCTGGTGGCTAGCTGGAGAACTACTGGAGTTCTCCAGCTGGTTGCCACGGTGTAGACTGCGGGAGGTGTGATGGATGAGTCGAATCGGTGGAGTTCCAGAAGTGGAAGAGGTGCTCAGAAGAAGGCCTTTCAGCCTGCACTGCAGATATGCTACCGCCTAATTATGTGAGTAAAAAGCTTACGTTGGCACGAAATGACGTTTGTAAGACGGCTGCATTTGCACACCGAGCCAATTCAGGCTTAACTCGAGACGGTGCGATAAATCATCAAATGTCTGTGAGGGTCCTGATTCATCCAGGTCGCCATAGTCTTGAATGTTAAGGCTGGTTTTTGGAAGCACAAACATATCTCGCCTCTCATCTGAAAGACTTTTTCCAGTTCTGTTAAATCACATCAACAACACCAATAGTGTTTCACATCTATGTAGTATTGTAAAAGTAAAATGTAATAATAACTATCCTGGTTTAATCAAAATTGGGTAACAGTAACAAAGTAACAAAGTATTTAGACATCGTTACTACTCTCAGCACATTTGTACCTCTGCACTGCACTCTGCCCCATATGAGGCGTTCAGGGAACTGCTGCTGACTGACTGACACATTAGACACAATTTGCAATTCAAACTGCGCCGCAGCTCCAGGGTGGAAGCTTGAGGAGAAACAGGAACTCGTCAGTAACTAAGCGGCAGACTGTCAGCGAGTCTCCGGCAGCTGACGGCTCTACTCGGCATAATTAGTCCGCTGAGGACAGACAAAACTCGGCTGTCCTCTGGGACGGAGAAACACAAACACTGCTCAGATGAAGAGAGGAGAGGGCAGAGCAGGACACGGTGGAGGTATGGAGCTGTTGCTTTACCCAGTTTTCCAACATGTCATTGTTTTATTATCATAGCACACTTTAACAGCACCATCTTGCTGTGAAAATGTGATCATCTTAGCAGAAGATGTGGAACAATCTTGACAGTTCTCCAGTTCAACTTTTTTTATGCAGCTGCTGTAGATCTAGAATATTGCAGTTTTTTGTTGTTGTTTGTTCTGTTTTTTTTTCTTCGTTTTTTACAATTTATTATGAATTCAGTTTTAACTTACAAGCAACTGTATATTGGACCTAATGCCACATAGTGTATTTAAATTTGTTTGTAATAGATTGAAGAGCTAAAAAAAAAAAAAAAAAAGTTCTCTTTACAAACATACAAAGCACCAGTTATGCAAAAACAAATCTGACAAAGTTGAAATAAAATAACAAATGTAACAATTATCTTTGTTTCACAGTAAAATGCTACTTCTGGTATGACGTGAGTATGATATCAGTGAGTTCAAGCATGCTTTTTTTTTAATGCTTTTTATTTTTTATTGATATAAGAACCAAAACACAACATACATTCAAAAGAAAAGAAAATGTTTGCGTTTTGTTGGTTTCAGTGAGATTTTCCATTTTTCTCTTTAAAAATGGCATGAAAATAAAAACTACGCGTTATGATCACATTAACCCAACAGTAACAGGACAGACTGTCTGTTACCTTCTGCAGCTGAAGGTCACCGAGGTGGATTTTGTTGTTTTGTTTGACTGCTTCATCTTCCCGTTTTACCACTGAAACCATCATTGATGACACAGACTCTCACACAAAGCGTTCATCTCAAACTTCACAGTGCAAAAAAATAATAATAATAATACAATGGACCTTAATGTAAGAATCAGTGTGACAAATCAACAAAAGCAATAAGGTGAAATAAGGTCAGCAGCATCGGTGCACTGGGAGGAACAAGCTTGTTCGTCTGAGCTTCATAAACATGAAGTCTTCAGACACACACTCACACTCCTGCTCATTGCTAATAGCGTGGACACAACCTGTCAGTCACTGACAATCCGGTGTAACGGTATTCTGGAGCTTTTCATAGAGCAAGTTTTTGATTTTTTTTTTCTCTCGATATTTCTTTAAAATCCTTAATAATTAAGAACACCCACAACTAAATGTAAAAAAAAAAAGACAATAATAACAACTAAAAGAGTTACATTTTTATCATCTGGCACCTTTCTGTGATAAGGCACTCGACCATTTACTGAAAGTTCTGTCAGAGTGTGAGATTCTTGGGTTAAAGACCTATTGAGAAAAAGTAATGAAAAGTCAAAAGTTCAGAAAAAGTTTGGGCAACTTTGGCCTCCAAGAAATTAAAAGAAAAGCAGAAAAACACTGAATGTTGGTCAGAGACGTCATCATGGTGATTGTCAGCGAAGGATGATGTCTACAGAACGTCCGTCTGATATCACCTCTCTGTCTCAAACGTGGAATGAACTAAAGAAACAACTGACCGTTTCTACAGTATCAACAATAACTATCATAATATCATCATGTTAACTCATTTTCAAATCTTGATAAAGGCTCCTGTCGTACTAAGCTCTAAATTAAAGTGCTGTGAGGGGAAATTATTTTTTTATTTTAATCTTAAAGGATGGATGCAGATGTTTCTGTCTGTCTGATGATCGACGGTGCGTAAAGTATGTTCATGCTTTTTTGTTGTTTTTTAATCTTTTAAATTTTTTTTTATTTTTTATATTTGCTGCCAAGACAGACAGCCTTCAGGTGTCATCTGGAAGTGGGACTTTGACAAGACTGTGATGAGTGGAAATGGATTTATCTTCCCAACAACATGAAGCTGCATTGTTTTTTGTTCTTCATTTGCATTTATCAGCTGATGATGAAAACTCGGGGACCCTCGTCCCTCATGGGAGGAAGACTTTCTATCATTATGTTCTCCACCAAGCCGTATTTATCCTCCTTCTTGTTCTTCCCTGCTTGGTTTCCCTCTGCTTGCCCACTGGATGGCGCCTCCTCAGAAAGCCCCTCCTTCTCCATCGGATGAGACAGCTGATTGGTCAGCTCTCTCATCGTCATCTTAAGAAGATGAACAGATTTGTCATAGTCGCGTGCAGATGAATCACTGTCCAACAACCCCTAAAAATAAGATGACAAGAAGTTGAAGGGGCCAATTGACAAACCTGCATCTCTTTGAAGAGGTGGAGCATAGCCACGCCCACCACGATGACCATGAAGGCCCCCAGTGTTGTGACCACGTCCACCGTGGCCATGCTCCTCCACTCCTGGAAGAGGATGATGGAGGTGGACAGCACCACAGAGGTGAAGAGGACGTAGTAGATGGGGTAAACCAGCTGGGTGTTGAAGGTGTCCAGTGACTTGTTCAGGTAGTTCACCTGAGCCAAAACACACCACACTGAGCGACGGCATCGGGCAACACAGTGAAGGAGCAAGCACAGGTGTTTACCGCTCACCTGTGTCACTATGGAGACGACGAGAGTCACCAGGAGGATCCAGGTGAGGGGGTTGGCAAGCACGGAAATATCATCCGCCACTGGAGAAACAGTTAAAAAAGAGAGTTTGCTGTCAGAATTACTAGTAGAAGCCAGACAGACTACATTTCCACAATGCATGTCAACTGCATACAGCTCTGCAGTTATATTGCACCTGAGATGGCTACGTCTTGATCACTTGGGGCAAAGGATAAAAGCTACAGCAGGAATTCTTTTGCTTGTTCTCAAATCCGCCATCTTTCAAAGTTCCCATTTTCTGCAAAGTTTACTGATGCGTGAATTGAAGAAAAAGAATTGAAATGGGAACTATAGTAGATTATTGGATCTTTAATGACTATAAAGCCACCAACCAATGACTAACCAAATGTTATCATGTTATGCAAATGAATTTATTGCTACTTCTTATTAAAAAAAAAACCCCTCTCCAATATGTTTTGAAGCAGAGCTATCAGCTGTGTTTCCACTGACCAGTGTTGATGGCGATGGCGAGACCCTTCACTGAGGAGACAGTGAAGGCTCCGAGCAGCGAGCAGATGCTGATGTAGATGAGGATGTTGGAAGGACCGAACCGAGGTGAGAGACAAAACATGAGAACTGTGCACAGAACCAACACCACCGACATGAAGGCCAGGAAACCTGTGGCATGAAAACACACAACAGTCAGAGCTGAACACAGACACATACACTCACACACAGGGAATATCTGGGTGAACGAAAATAAAAAAATGTGGCTCTAGAACATCTAAAGGGCTATATTGGAATTTACCTTTCTGTTGGCATGGAGGCAGAGCGGTTCATACACAATACTGCAACCGACCACTAGGGCACTTTCAGATGTCTCTGATCTCCAATAATCAGATACATTTAAGATTTCAAATGCTGGCTAATTATCAATGTGATTTGTAACCCAGGCTATACACTACCATTTGAAAGTGATTTATGAAATAATGATCTTGGGTGCTCTGCGATCACGATTAATGTGCGAAAATTAGTCAACTGGATGTGCTTCACAAGTATGGTAGCGTTTTAGTACATTCATTTTCAATTCCCACTTGTTCCTGCACTCAGGGTTGCAGGGGTCTGCTGGAGCCCATCCCAGCTGTTATTGGGTGAAGGCAGGGTGACACCCTGGACTTGTGCAACAAGTGTAAGTGTAACATTTCAGTGTTTAAGGAAAACAATTTCTGATGTTAATTTTAAAGTGATTGGCAGAATTCCAAGTGTTGAAAATTCTGTGTGAACCCACAAAAACGATGTTATTTTATAGCGCCTAAAATATAAACCATGATGCTATGTTTACGCTGTTATGGTTTAGCGCGCAAACGAGGGTGACTATAACACAAAGCCTTGTTTTAGAAATGTTTTTAGCAATTTTAAAGCACTCAGCTTCTGTACTGATAGCCACATATTGCACAGTTGATATTCATTTTCTAAAATCATATTTCAGACATTCAAGGCAACAAGTGTCAAAGCCATCCTATGTGTTCAGCACATCCCTACTGATTTTTGTGCTCTAGTAATGTTCTTAGAGCATTCCGGTAGAGTATTCCATGCAGCTGGTTAAACTGGAGATCAATGCAGAAATCAGTCAGTGACCCCAAACTTTTGAACGCCAGTGTATGTAATGACCTCTGACCCCCCAACGAAGCAAACCCAATCACAACAGTCAAAGCATGCTGTCAACCCACCAGGCTCAAGCAGTTTATTGGTCATGTCCTGCAGTGATGTCACTTCCTGTTCTTCTGGGGCATGGATAACCAAAAGGATGCTTCCCAGCAGGCACAGCAAGCAGCCCAACTTCCCCAAGACATTCAGCACCTCCCCCAGCAGGTGGGAAGACAAAATTGCACTGAAATTCAAAGAGAAGCGTGCACGTGCAACTCTGTGAGTCTCCACATCTGTACAACTACGTCTTTTTTACGCTGCTTTTTGTGTGCTGCAGCTACCTGATGAGGACACTCAGAGCTCCCAGCGGAGTCACCAGTGTGGCTGGAGCAAACATGTAGGCAGCAAAGTTGCAGACCTCTCCTGCTCCCACTGCAGCGACACCAAACCAACATTTTGAAATTCGTTCAAATTCTTTTGAGCTTTGCAGAAGCTGTAATAAGACAACAAGATAATGAGAAGCTAATCAAAGACATATTCCCACAAAGATTGTAAGCTAATGTAAACATCATACGGAAAGGAAAGCTTCAGATAAGATAAGATTTCCTTTATTAGTCCGACAGTGGGGAAATTTCCAATTTAAAAAAAAATCTTATTGTTACTACTTGGTTCCGGTTATGTAATTCCGAGTCTGTAGGTTCACTTTCACATTCCATGACTTTCAAAGCGAAGAAAGTGAAAGGCTTGAAGGGGTAACAAATTCCAAATGTCACCGTGCTCATTTGTCCTTGTTACATAAGAAAGCAAGCATGCATGTGTGTTGTCACAAGGTGTTGGAGGTCCAAGTTATAGAAACAACAATGCTTACTGGTCACCAGGCCTCCCCACCACAGCCAGTCCTTCAGGTAGCCATGACCTCCATCACCTGCACACACACAAAGAATACAATCATATTGGGGTTATAAAGCATACACATAAACATAAAAAAAACACTCCGATATGTTGCGGTAATAAACAGCTGACTCCTTAACAGAGAAGCTACAAATCTGCAAGCTAAAAACACTTCTGTCCAAGTGGATGAACTCTTTATCGTGGTTCTCAACTCTCTGTTTGAATACCAGGAGACCAAATAAAGTTTGTGTTGAGCAGAGTCTTTGGACCGCAGGGGGAAAGATGGACATGAATGAATGTGTTTGAATACTACACAATGAAACAGATTTTTTAGAAGATGGAATAGATAAATAAATTATATAAATAGATAGAAAAACTTGTCACTGGACTTCGCTCACCTGCTCTTGTGTGGCCGGTGCTGGCCAATCGCAGGAGGGCTTTCTTCTTTAGGATGACGCTCCCTCCAATCAGAAAGGCTGAAAGCAGGGCCAACGTCAGACCCAGCCAATGGTTGTAACTGTGAATCGTCTGCAGGTCTGGAAACAAACATTAATCATTAGTCAGCTGACAGTGTGTGTGTGTGTGTGTGTGTGTGTGTGTGTGTGTGTGTGTGTGTGTGTGTGTGTGTGTGTGTGTGTGTGTGTGTGTCCAGGAGGACGGTAGTTGAATCAGCTTCATGCATCGCTGCAGCAGTTTTAATCTTTAATCATTCTACAAAAGTTTAATCCACCAGCGTGTGTGGGTAAGTGTGTGTGTGTGTGTGAGTGTGAGTGTGAGTGTGAGTGTGCGTCCTTGCGTGGTGCTCTTTACCTGATATCTGAGTGTTGTTGTCCAGCTGAGTGTATATCACACACAGTGAAGATTGAGAACCACACCACAGTCGGACCTCGGAGCCTGCAGACAGGATCACCACCTGTTCAGCTTTCAACTTCATTCAAACAAAGCTTTGGTGCTCTTGGTCATTTATATCATCATTCATAGTTCTCCACCAGGCCATTTGGGGCGCTGTGTCAATGGCAGGGGTGCTATTCAACAACTCATCCATCCATCCGTCTTCCATATCTGCTCCTCCTGCATTCAGGGTTGCAGGTCCCAACTGTCATTGGACAGACGGGTGACACCCTAGACAAGTCGGCAGTTCATATTGCAGGGCCACATATAAAGAGAAACGATCATTCACACTCCCACGGCTAATTTAGAGTCCCCAGTTTTCACCAAGTACATTTTTGAACTGTGGGAGGAAGCCACAGAACCCAGAGAGAACCCACATAGACACAAGGGTGACATGCAAACTCACACAACAAAAAGGCCCAAGGGCCGGGATCGACCCCGCAACCTTCTTGCTGTGAGACCATGGTTCTAACCACTGCACCACTGTAACTGTAACCTTTAACAAGTCAATGAAATGAAAAATTATTTTTTAAAAACTATAATTTGAAAATCACCATTAAACACGTTTCTTTTTGGCCTCACTTTTGCTTAAAATGATTGTACATTTTCAATGTAATTTATCATAAACGTTTTTTTTTTTTTTAAATCTAATCTAGTGTTTGAACTCCCGATGGCAGAGGAAAAAAATGTGAGTGTCCCAGAGTTTCAGAGACACTGCACCACAGTCACACTCACTGCAGAGTAATACTGGTTTGACCGCTGTGCTGATTACTGTAACACGAGGCGCTTCAATATTTACTCTGTCAACGCAGAGGACTCAGAGTACACAGGCTGTAATGGCTCACAGAATCAAATGATTTAAGGGAGGGCAAACACTTATAGCGATACAAAAACTATTTGCAGTGAGATAGAGGTGGAGGTGAAATACACGGGTGTGAGCACCTCCTATACTGGAATTTAAATCAATAATGAAAGAAGGGACGGTCCTTTGAAAGCATAACAAGTTTCACGCTTGATTGATTATTTTTTGTGAGTTTTTTTTGACAGTGTCACTGTCCAATGAATATTGATCATCATGATTGTTGTTCTTTTGATACGTTAATAATTAAGTGTATAATAAGAAATCATTTACAACCTACATTTGAAGTCATTTGAGGCAACGTAATACTGTGGCTACACTAAATTATGTTATGTAAAAATGTATTATAAACTCACACACACATTTGTGTGCCAGATAGTTTATTTGGTTCAGTCATTTCCCCTGAATTCTGTCCATTGGTTATAACTTTGTCAAGCATGATAGTTCTAAATATATGTTAATAACATTGTTATGTGAATATTTAATTTTTAGACGGATTATTTCAAAAAGTTAAATCATCTGCCACAAAACCGCTGGCTTGTGGTCCTGTTGTCAAACTCACCCTATCATCCACAGAAACTGCCTCGCTTCAACCAGAAAATAAAGGAAAATGTGATTTAATTTTTTTTTAAAAAAAGAAAAAAAGAATGAAGTTCTTACCGTTTCTGCAGGTCTCGTTACTCAATTGAACATCCTGCATCGTGTGGACGCGTTGTTCCGGCGACTCTCCCCGGAGTCACTGAACCCAACAGGGGTAAACAGGACGGTCGAAACCCTCGCTAAAAAGGGAGGCTCCACCAGCCGAACACCGGCTCGCCGGCCTGCATGTGTCCACCTGTGGCCTCGCTGATACGGCGACGGTTCCGGACGCTACGTCCCGTTGTTCTCCTCCACCAGGATTCCACCTGCCTGAATACACAAAGCCAAGAGGTAGTGCAGGTAAACACAGTGACACCTGATGCCGCCTAGCTCCGCCCCGTCGGGCCGGGCCGTGACACACAGTAAGCGTCTCGTCTTTCCCGCCCAGTGACCCTCGACGTGGAAAAGGGGGTGCGCGGATTTTAGCTATGTGTGCTAAACCATTGTGACTTTTAGAAACAGAAAAAGCATATAATCATAAATTAAGTGCACATAATGTTTGGCAGTTGGTGAGATCAATTCTGGCTTCTCCGCATGGCTACGGGCATTTGCAGGGGCTATGGGTCATATCATTTCACCACTAGATGTCGCTATTTTTCGGAACCTATACACTGCAACAAACTAGCTGCCACACGTCCACTGAGTTCTAGCGTCTAGTGAGAAAAGAAGGATTTGTTTGGGTTTTTTTCTTGAATTTTATAATGTAGCAGGTTTGAGGATTCTTGATTGCCACAGTTTGTTTTTCACTGATGCCATGTTAAAAGCGGGATTGGTGCTGCAGTGTTGAAGGCACGGTGAAAGAGGAGGGTTGCAGTATTAACATGATCATGCACCCCCCACCCCCCGTAGTTTAATAACATGAATGTCACAAAAAGGAAGGAGCCGTCCCACATTAAACAGACTTGTTACAACGGAGGGATTTAGAAACAAGACAATCAACACTTGATATTCTTTCAAATTCACAAAACTTTATTTTCTAGGAAAAATAATTTCATCCTTTTCTCAGCACTTTATTTGACAGCCATTTTTTATTTATTTATTTTTCAGAGTGACAACAGCACTGTCACTCTTCTGAGGCAAGGGATGGGGAAGTACATGAGCTAAGTTAGCAAAGCTATGCAAGCTGAGCTGTTTTAGGCATAACCTATGCAAAGCTCTGTTTAGTTGCAGTAGTTCTGCAGGTCGAAGATGTTGCAGGGTCTGTGGCAGCATTGCTCCACGATGCCCCGTTTCACCATCATCTCCATCTGATCCTTGAAGGCGTACTCGGCCACTTCGTTATCGCCGCCTGTCGCTGCCCCGCCTGTCTTTGGAGGAAGGAAACCTGACGAGAGTGAGAATAGAAAATGAATCTCCAATCACCCTCATTTTTGACAGGAGGTTTTCACTGTGGCTTTTTCAGGTTGGCAGTCTCACCCAGCAGAGAGTCCACGTCTCTCTTTGGGTTGTAGAAGAAGCCCCTGTCCCCGCAGACCAGGTAGAGGGCGTCCACCAGGTGGGACCCGCACAGGTGCTGAGGCGGGGGCACGGCTTGGGTCCCCGGCAATGAGACGATGAGTAAGACAAGCAGAGAGACCGACTGGAGCCACAAAGCCGCCATGCTGGAGGGCAGTAAGTACACACACACACACACACACACACACACACACACACACACACACACACACATGTTTTCTCTTGTTACAATTTTTCAGAAACTTACAGAACCACCATTCAGTATAGTCTGAGGCTTTTAATGTAGGTGGCAGGCTACCAGTTGTCAAAAATTTTGACTATATTGTCCAGAATACACCAACATATGATTTGGACTGTAGTTCTAAAATCATACTACACTGTACACACAAATCCGTTGGAATATTAACATGAAACAAAATTAGCCTGGATGGAGGCGGAGATGTGAAGAAGGAGCAGGCAGGTGAGAGAGGAGACTGATCTGGAGGAACTTTGAAGTGGGAGGAGGAGGACAAGGTGGTAGAGGTGCAGAGAGAGATTTGGAGATGACAACTCACTTGCAGGAGCGGGAGATGAAAGTATAAAATCAGGCTGAGATGAAAGAAGGCTGGAGGAGGACGTGAGGAACCAACTCACCTGTATGACAGGAGGAGGAGGACGAAGAACTGTGATGAAGAGGAGGAGCAGATCAGCTGGAGAGCTGGTTTGGTGTGAGGCAGATCAGAAGGCCATGTCTCCTTTTATCCCCCAACACCTCCACCTGGACATGCCCACTTCTGTGTGTGTGTGTGTGTGTGTGGTCACACATTAGTGTGGCTTATTTCTGATTGACTGGATACAGTCACTTAGTAAAACAAACTGAGCTAATGAGCCGACATGATCTGATCACATCCAACAGTCAAATATTGATTGTTAATCAGCTGTCCACGAGACGCTGGGCCACACGTTACCACAGCATGACCGACTTGATTTTTTAGCGTCCTCTTTTTCTGTTATCTCATGATAGTAAGAATTGAAAGTGGTCCGATGTAAGAGAAAGGGAAAACATAGTAAATAAAACATAATCAATTATTGAATATTAAGATAGACAGCTGTATGTTGTCCTGGACAGTTGTAAAAAGGAGAGCTGAGTCGGCCTTCGCACCCCCTGCTTGTGAGGCTTTGGCTTTGAGGCAACACTAATTTACTTAGTAAATCAAAACTTTAATTAACCACAATTTAATAGTTGCGACAGTATTTATTTGTTGCTTTTGAGATAGAATTTACAAAAACATATTGAGGTTGTCTTGAGTCTACAAATACTGTACTACCCAGAAAATTAGAATATCCTGAAAAGGTTGCTGTATTTGCCCATGTCTGAACACTTCTGAGCCAACAACCCAACACAGACTTTTTAAAGGCTCAGGACCCTTTTGCGGGTGTTTTGGATTCTTTGGACTCTTTGAACCTAGAAAACTGAAGCTTTTCACAGTATTCTAATTTTCTGAGTTTGTGGGTTTGTGGTTTTAATAAGCTGAAAATCAGCAAAGTTACAACAAGGAACTGCTTGAGATATGTCAATTTGCCTGTAATGGCTCAATAAGATTTGTTGCTTTCATCTTTTATGTTAAATTGCCAAAATAAAACAACTTTTACTTGATATTCTAATTTTTTTCGGGTAGTACCTGTAGATTGTGAAACACTGACATCAGTTACTTGGAACCTGCATCGGTGCCATTGTGTTTCAGCATTTCAAACAACATGAACTATACACAAACGTTTGTGTGGCTCATATATCAGAATCTGTTCACATTCATTAAACTGGAGTCCAAACATAGAGAGAAGGTAGAAATGCTAAAATTGTGCAGGAAGAGTAAGAAAATGCTTTTCAAACACAAGCAAAAGAAGCTGAAACTTGCTGATGTGATTTCATAAAGAACCAGTGTTCAAAACCTTTGTTAGAGATGTGACTGCAGACCTCACAGCCAGAATCAAAGATGTGAATGGCTGATCCCGCCCAGACCCGCCCCGTCCACCTGCATGCCAGACTCTGAGTACACAAAGCCGGAGATGTGATGAGGCCAACACTTGGCACGCCGAGTGCTAAATGGTCTCATGTCCTGCTGACGGAGCTCCTCTTACAGCCTGTTTGTCACGCGCCCAACTAACCGTGACAAGCGTCACCAGGATGACGGAGGAGGGCTGAGAACCTCGTGGCATCAGTCCCACTCAACAGTCTCTGGACAAGTCTAGCTGCGTTGACGTCAGGTTGAACCGACACCTTTCGTTCTTTAAGCATCCCTTGGCTTTCCTGGGTTAAATTTAGACTTCATGGCCACCTGCAGCAGTAAGGGTCATTTAATTAACGTCAGCGTCATTTTAAAAAAAACAAAAAAAAAAAAAGAAATGGAAAATAGATAGAAACACAAACTCTCAAATTTAAAAAAACAAAAATTAAAGACGTGCAAGGCCCAGGGAATGAAAAACAGCCCGCAACACTCAAGTGTCCATCTCAACAGTCTTCCTGACAGGCATCCAGGACCAAACACAGACGTGTTTTATCATAACAATGTTCTGTCATGTGAAAGAGGTTTTTGCTGTTTCAAGTTACCAGTTTATAACATGATAATTTATATTGAGAATCTTGTGTTTCTATTGTATTAACAGCAATATATATATATAATTTTGAATATACTGTTGCACATTTCATCCAACTTCAGTTTCAGTGCTGAGGTCGAGACGTGGCAAGATTCTTCTTGGAATTAAACACCATGGAAGAGCCAATGACCACGCACACCGAGGAAAGTGAAATCTTCTTTTTGTCCGTATGACTTTATTGATCGTGTCGAGTTGGTGTGTGAAAACAATTAAGCGGTCTTAAAACATGAGCTTGAAACATTATTTATCATTTATTATTCATAACATTTATTTATTTGATAAAGCCAGCAAACCTCCTTCCGGAACTGCTGCGTCGTACAAATGCAGTGTCAGGGATCTTGGTGTTAAAACGCCTTCCTGTAAACCCCTGCAGACCCAACAGTAACCATAATGAACCAACGTGAGTCTATCGTTGTTTTTAAAGCATGGCACAGTGTTCATTAGAGAGTAAGACACCGCTTCAGACGTTTGCACTCTTGACACGAACACCCACGGAAGTAAACACGAGTGTCAGCACGCTGCTGTTGCGTCTTTTATTGAACATCTTAGTGCTGAGATAAGACTTTAGTAGCAGAGTGGAGCTTAGAGTTTTGAACAGAAGAATAAAAAGCACTACTTGTGAGAGGATCCTGTCCTAAATGCATTTAATGTGAAATGAAGGCAAAAAGTGTTCATTCGTATTTACGATCCCACTCCAGGAAGCACTGAGAATTGAAACAGGCAGCAAAAGAGGGGCTTAGCGGCTGCTGTCTGGGATGCCCTCTGGTGGCCAAAAAAGGCTTTGTACCTTTAACATGTATCCAGGCACCAGAGACTCCATCCCTTGACCTAAGCGAAGTTTAACTTTAGCTAGTATCCGCTAACTGGTAGTAAACTGCAAGCGCCTTTCACATTCATCTGACCCACTTATTTTTCATCGAAAACAATAGACAAAAATAAATATGAATATGAAAGTAGAGATAAACATATGGAGCAGCTATTGCTGATATTACTGTCATGTCAATAAAAAATTTAAATACAAATAACTTAAAGTGCAAAAATGTAGGTCACCTTTGGAAAGTCTTTGGCACAAGTCTTCCATCATTTGTTGAGACATGCTGTGATCCATTGATTGCATGGACTCCAAGAACTACTTTTTTTTTTGTTGGTATTTGGCAATGGCAAAGTTGCTGACACACATGAATGAGGAAACTGCATTAATACTAACAGGGTTGTGAGCAGGCGTCACAAACTCAACTGAATTCAGTCGTTCTCATCACACTCAAGGTCAAAACACACACATTCCCAACGCTGACAGAAAATAGGCCCAAAGCCTCTTCCTGACATGTTCTGCAGTCTTTCTGGCGTTGTTGTTGTTGTTGTTGTTTCTACGGCGCATCAGAGGAAGACGTCCATGGTCTGTGTGATGGGCTGCCGGCAGAGCGGACAGCACCGCTGCTGGACGTGTCGGCGCCGGCTCAGGATGTCGGCGCAGTGGCGGCAGAGGCAGAGGTGACGACAGGGCAGCAGCAGCACCGTCTTGCTCAGGTCCTGACAGATGACGCACCTCTTCCTCTCCTCCTGCTCCTTCAGCAGGCTGAGCAGCTCCGACTTCGGCCGGGACGTGCGACCCATGCCGCGGTTCGCTGGCAGCTTCGCAGACTCTCTGACCTCCCGAACGGGGCTCGATTCACCGGCTGCCAACAGGCCAGTCTCTGTGATGGGAGGGTCCCCATGCGCCAGGCCTTGTGCGGCCCTAGTGTGGACCTCTTCACGGCTCAGGCCGTAGTCCAGTGTGGTCTGCACACTGCGAGTTCTGTGCAGCCGTGCAGCGAGAACAGGCAGTCCATGTTTCACCAGGAGCAGAATTAGCAAGACAGACGCTGCTGTGACGCACAAAGAGCGGATGTCCATTTCAAAAACGGTGAAGAAGACGTGCCCCAGCCCTTCCACCAGGTCCAGGATCAGCTGACACGGCATCCACAGCAGCATGGAAGCGCCGACTACGCAGCTGTACAGGAATGTGAGCAGAGTCAGTGCCAGCTCCAGCATGGTGTGCACCGGGTCGGCCACCATCTCCCAGACTCCCGCTACGGCATGGAGACAGTTCTGGGTGCTGATGAGAAGCAGGTTGACCACCGTGTTGATGAAGTAGAGGACGAGGCTGAGCACGATGCACAGGCCCTCCCACGTCTGCCGCAGGACGCAGCCTCCTGAGATGAGGCCGCGGTGCAGCAGGTCCTTGAGGTGCCACGCCACGTGGCACAGGAGGTGTCCCACCATCTTGAAGATCTCAAAGGCTCCCCCCAGCGACTGCAGCCAGCTCTCCACCGCACGCAGGGCTCCATAGCCCACAGTGGAAACGGCCTCCGTGGTGGTGAGGAAAGAGAAGAGGGCAAAATTCCAGTATTCAGCCAACGTGGGCCCGCATGGGGCCGACAGTGTGCTGGACAGGGAGCAAATCAGCCAGCCAAAGGTCCCAATGAGCAGGTCGAGTAGGAGGCCACACGTGTTGGCAAATCTGCCGATGGTGAGAAGGACCAAGTTCACCTCATCCATCTTTGCCTGTTGAAGAGAGGCAGAAACTGAGCACGTGAGCATCTGGAGATACTTTAGAACAGCTGATATCAGCTGGAATTAGGAGCATCTCTTTAGAATCTAAGATGTGATTTCCAGTGCTGTTGTCTCTCTGGGGAGCTCGTTCACAGGCTGATAGAAAGCTTTTCTGGGGAGAGTGTGATTTGTCATTCTCAGTGATTCAGAGTTGGAACTGGCCTGCTCCCTGATCAGTGTCAAGTCGATCAGCGTAATCGAAGTAAAACGTTCTTCGTGTTGAAATGTTGATGAGAAGACAAAAGCAGCCGAATTCAGAACGACTCACTTGAGCCCTGAAAAAACTATTTAAGTTGCCGTTGTGACATCTATTGAATTTGTTACTCTGAAAAATTCCTGCTCTTGACTGAGGTTTGGTTTGGCTACTAGCCGTGTAACTCACTGCACGTCACAGGACGACGCGTGCATTTGGTGACGATTGTTCCCATGAATTCAGCATGTGTATTATTAATATATGATATAACATTAAAAATTACAAAATGACTTAAAATAATAGCAGCACCGGAAAGATAGTAGTGCGCTTCCAGCAGACCACACCCATTAGCATTAGCTAACAAGGCAAGAAACAGAAACCATGTGATAACATGAAGCTTGTTTTAGAACGACTGCGTTGATTTATGAGCATTTCCGATGAACGCGACTCACCGTGGCAACATGGCGGGGAATGTCTGCTCACTGAGTCACCGGGAACACTTTTAGTTCTGCTTTAGTTTAGTTTTTGCTGCTGCAGCATGTGTGAAAGACTACAAACTGCAGGGTTTGAGCGGCTTCTTCTTCGTTGTGTTATTTGTTGGCGAGTCTCTTAACATCCGCACTGCCACCTACTGTTCAAGAGGACACTCGCTTTCGCTCAGTTCCTTGTATTGGGAAATGTGGGGCACTAGATGGCAGGCGTGACTTGTGTCTTGATAAGCCGAGAACGAAGACGCAAGTTTCCATGAAATTTCTGTTCTATTTATTTATTTATTTATTTATTTATTTATTTATTTATTTATTGCGTCTCAAAGGTCCAGTGTGTAAAAATTTGGCTTGATTTATAACATTTTGTATTGGTTAAAGCTTAACATACTGTCCGGAAATACATTCGGAAAATTGTGAACTCGTAGTGCATTAAAAGTAATTCGGGGTTCCTACCCTTAGAGCAGGTCTCATATACAAAATAATATGTATATGAGAATTGTTTTGTTTTGTTTGTTTTGGTTGTTTTTTTTTAATCTTTTTTGTTGCATAATTCACTGCTAAGGCCACAGCTTGTACGATTTAGCAGTAATTGGAGAGAAATGTATAGAAAATAACATCTTTCTTTTACTATCTGTCTCTGGTAAGGGCAAAGGGGTGTGGCCACTTTGTCACCAGGCGACGTCCGATGCTTGCTGCCTGCCACAGGCATCAACAGTCACTATAAACTAGTGGAACAATTCCTCCCGCAAGGCTGCTATGGGCTGCTGCAGTTACATTTGTCACATGACACAGGTGTTTGTTTCCTGTGGCCAGATGCTAAGATGCTAAATTGCTCGAGAAGGCATCAATCATAGAAAAAGCTCAACTGTTAGGGCTTAAAATAGGCCTGCTCTCTCTTTTTTCTTTTTAATCCAGACTGTGTGTAGGGCAGCAGCCACAGCGAGCCGGGTGAGAAAAGGCTGCAGTGTTTATGACCCCCCCACACCGCCGCCATCATCAAACTTTCCATAAAGTAGAGTTTTATGGCTTTGAGCTGGGTTAATGGTTCACCTAGAGACAGGTGATGGTGGAGATTCAGCGAGAATGGATGCAGTTCACGCGCACGCACACCTTATCTCTTTTTTTCTGAAACTCTATTTTTTTTTTCATCTTTAGTGTTTAACCTATATTTCTAGATCCGTATAGAAGAAACCTTGCTTTATTAGTCCAGCTATTGTATGTATGTGTGTACGTACAGTATGTATGTATGGATTGATAGATTGATTAGTCTATCTACTTATGATCTCAACAGATTAAATTTAAACAATTTAAATTCAGCTATTTAAAAAAAAAACTATCATTGTAGGGTTGTGCTCCTACACACTTGTGTTTATTTTGTGGACACCTTGTGCAACTATTTTGTTGTTGGGAAACGGAATTCGAGATGATTTCAAGATAGAGAATAAATAAATGAAAAAAGAATTGTTTCATCAATACTTTTAATGAATGTGTCTGAAAACATAATATTCCTGAATATTTGCTACTGCTTTAGAATCGTTATTGTTAATATTATTTAAAACACGATTTTTGAACTTATATCTTTCTATCTAATCTAATAATTCTCCTTAAGAACAAATCTTTATTATGGCAGTTCCCTTTAATAAACTCTGGTTTACTTTAATCGGGACTGGAAAACGCTGAGAAAAACCTGTCAGCAAATAGAAATGAACTGAGTTTTCCCAGACAGCCGAGACTGAAACACATATAGGCAAAACGGTACGAATTAAATTGGAGGTTAAAAAAAACGTACGAGGATTAAAACCGAGAGCCTTTGACACCCAGCAGTTTAGGAGCTGAGGTGCTTGCAGCAGTCGCCGCTCACATTATGCAACATCAATATAACGTCTATTAAACACTTGAAAACACAAATACTTGTGTGTAATGAGAATTATTGTGGCTTTTATGTGATTTTTACAGCAGCAGACTAAACGAAATACTCATCAGTGTAAAACAATAAATCTCCCATAAATCCATAAAGACGCAGATAATTCCTCTCCAGGAGGGCCGAGGGGGCCGCACTGGCGGCAGGACCGAGGCTGCCACCGGTGGGACGCTGCTTCAGACCCCTGGAGCCTCGGCCGGGAGCGAGGTGATTCCTTCTATTGGTTTTATAATTTGTTTGAATTTGGGGAAAATAATCTTAAATGCATCACGTGTTTTTGTTCTCCCCCCCCCCCATGAAATAGGACTTCACCTCTTTCTCAGTCAAATGGAATGGGTGTCAGGGTGCCATTTAGGATTATATAAACTTTTAAGCCTGTAATTCAGAATTTGTAGATTTTTTTGTTCTGGACTTTTAATTCAACAATTTCTTAAAGGTCAACCCAACGTCATTTCCTTCACCCCAGCTCGTATAATGATAGAATCAAAATTGTTTGAGTTTGTGAAACTTGCTGAAGTTCCCTCTCATGCTTTATTGCCAAAGTTCTTGATATGAAGTTGAAAACCCCACTACAAATTGGAGAAATGTCCTGCCAAAAACACAATGTATTCACTGCGTCAAAGTCAGCCACTGGCATCTTCACTATAAAACTATAAGAGCCACAACACCTCTCGAGCTGTACGCTCCTGGTCCTGCTGCTGCTGTCCGCACACGCACGAGCATGTGTGTGTGCGTGTGTGTGCGCGCCCGAATGTGTGTGTGCGTAGTTCACCACTGTTTAAAATGATTAACCTTTACGGCCTGCTCACCCCGACCAGTCCTGCTCATCTCTTCAGGGTTGTAAAAAGCGAAGGCGTTCCTGTCACTAGAGTCTTCCCGACATACTTGGTGGCAGGAAGCGAACCACATGTGACTGATTTATTTTCTTTTCATAAAAAAATGACTGTCGGTCTTGCTTGATTTTTATTGCTTCGCTATTGATTTTTAATTGAGCTCTTGACCCCCCGAAAAGCTAAGATTGCAGCGTTTTTTTGAAAGCTTTCAAAAATAATTTGCCTCTAAAGTTTTGTACTATTTATACTTTTTAAATGTAGCTTTTTATTATTTTATACATTTTATTAATTCATTTCCTCAGTTAATAGTATTTCTTTTTGCTTTTCCACCCTACGTTTTTTTCCCTGATATTTACTTTATTGAAATCTGACAGGAAAAAAAAAAAAAAAAATCATAGTAATTCCAACAGTAAAACAAAGGAGCCTAATAATGAGAGCTACACCTGAAATGTCAGTTGGATAAAGGCTAATGAATAACGAAAAAATGTTTGAGTCAGAGATTTTTAACAGTTTCTTGTTTCAGTTTAAATTTTCCTCTTACTGAATTTCACCTGCTATGTAGTTGTTAGCTGGCATGGCGTCTTTTGCGTTATTTATCATTTCTTTTTGTCTCTGCCGTTCTCGTCGTCTTCCTCCGCCTCTTCCCACCGCTGCCCTTCCTGGTGTCAAAATTCACAGGTGCAGCGTGGCTGAACAATGGCGAGAAACCTGGGCCAGGAAGAGACGGGCCGGCTGCCCCCGCCTCCCCTCTCGTTAGCATGCTTTTGGAGAATTAGCATTTCTAGCATATTAGCATTTCTAGCATGCTTGGAGGCGCGAGTCCTCGGTCGCTGCAGGGTCGCGACCTTTGTCCCAAGCGGAGTGCAGGGCAGTTTGGGAGTGTTGGTAGAATGTCGCCAATCAGCTGGGGTCAAAGGTCAAATTATTGGATTATTGCAAGGTAAACAGAGACACACTCGCAGTCAGATTAGAGCCGCCTCCACAAACCTTAGCCGGGCCTCTGGCCGGAGCACGGCAGTGTGTGTGTGTGTGTGTGTGTGTGTGTGTGTGTGTGTGTGTGTGTGTGTGTGTGTGTGTGTCAGACAGAAAACATACATTAACCGGCAACCTGCATTGTCCCGCTTAAATGACGGAGACGTGTGTGTTGCTGAACTTTAGCTGCATGGCCTCACTATCAGATAACAGCTGACGAGTTTCCTGTCGTTATAAATATAATGACAATCGTTATTTGAAGTTATACTAGCAGAGAGAATAATAATAATAATAATATGGCAGAAAATGATTAAGCATATTGTGGAACTGTCACAGTCAACTTTAAAAAGTCAAGGCGTGCTTGGGTAAGATTAAAATAGTGTCAATTATTCATACTGTTGATCTAACATCCAAACAGAAATCTTGCTGAGCCACAACTTGATTGGGGTCACATCCAGGACATCACCATCACGTAAAAACTGCAACGGAGCTGATAGCATTGTTACTTCCTCTTACTTTTTCATTGGTTAATTATTGCTGCTAGTTAACAGCCCAAAGTCACAGATGAGGCTTCAGAGAAGAAAAAGACCAGGAATGCAAAAAATAAATGTTGTTTGATGTCGTAAAATGTAATTTAAATGTTTAAATGTTGTTTTTTTTTAAATGACAGAACTGCCCAGTCAAAGAATCCTGAAGAATAACCGCACGTTCACATTGAATTATCCAAAAAGACAGAAAGTTCAGTCTTTTTCTGACGCATTTACTCGTGAAAATTTACAGACTAATTAACGAGAAGTCACTTTCATACGATTTTTTTTTTTTAAATTGCATGTGCCTGGAAAAATAAAAACAGAACAACCACCCTGAACTGTGATTCTAATGCATGTGAAGATGAGTGCTGCACTCAGTTTACGATCTTCGTAGACAGGAGTCGGACAGAAATCGGTCCCTCCTGCCGTTGGCAGACATGAACTTGGAAAAGAATCAGAAGTTTGCCGTGCCGTGTTGAAACCCCTGACCTTATCACCGGGACGAAGGTTAGTGAGGGGGAAAGGTGAGCAAATCACACCCTCTACACGTATACGTATACGCGCACGCACACACACACACACACACACACACACACACACACACACACACACACACGGTGCTTTTATGAGCAGTTGATAAAAATGCCGCGAGGATTCTTGGACTTCTCTTATTCCTTATTCATGTTAATGACTGGTACAACTGCATCTAAAGTTTCTAATTTTGTTTGCTGATGATTCATTCATATATATATATATATATTTGTATATATGTAGAAAAGTAAAATGATAAAATGATACTCTAGGCCTGACATGATATTTATGCCTAGAACCCATCAAACAATTACAAATGCTACTTCAGAACAACTTTCCCTCACTGAATGCCTCATCGATCAAAGTCTCTGTTGAAAATAATTATCTAACGTGGCTTTTCAACAAGATAGTGAAAGCATTGGAATCATCAGAATAATAAGACATCTGGTGACAAGAACATGCTGATTTATTCCTACGTGTCATATTGCAGTACAGTCGGGGCAAACACACTCAAAGAGAATCTTTGAGTGTGTTTCTAGATTTTATGCCTCACTTTAGGTTGTTGGGGTTTTTGTTTTTGTTTTTTGGCTACTCCTGCACATTTCCTTTCTTGACAGAATCTTATCTCAACTTGTTTGTGCTAATATTTATTTTTATTATGGTTGTTGTTGTTGTTGTTTTTCACATTGTTAATTCTCTCGTTATCTGCAAACAAATGAATCTCGGTAATCCAGTAATCCAGAGAGAAAGACCAAACGTACTAAATACGTCTCAGCCGTGCTCACGTGTTGCTGCCTGTTACCGTAATTGAATAGTGACCTGACTTAATAATCAACGTTCGTCTCTGTTCATTGCTACGTTGGCGAAAGACCCTCACATCCTCTGAGCTGCAGCTTTTGAGAGTCTCTGTGCTAATGGAGCTAACGGCTGTTATCTGAACAAAGCGAGGCCGGCGGCCGAACACGTCCAGCGTAGGCTTGTTGTTTAGTCACGTTACTCATTGACCAGTTGACATACAGAATGTAGCATATTTATGACTTCTGGCGCAGGATGTGACAGAGATTACGGTTAATACGGCGGCGGCGTCTCTCCTCGTGTTCCCACACAAGAAGCTAAGACATTTGTCTCTTCAGAATTTCCTGTGACACAGTATGTGTTGTAACTTGTGTTACTTGGTTACTTGGTTACTTGATAGTTGGGAGTTTACTTTTTATTAAATGGTTGAAATGTGTTCACGTCGTGGCTTTTGAAGGAGCGAAGGACTTTTGTTTGGTTTTGTCACACACAAAAGATTTGTTAGGTGACATGACTGACGTCTTATTTCTCTGACACATTCTGAATGTGTCCAAACTGTGATGCAATGTACACAAATCCAATAAAAGTGTCAAACTTTCATGTTGAGGGTTGACTCAGGATAGAGGGCAGTAAACTAATAACATATACAGCAGTTCACAGCTAATAACAACATTAATTGAAACAGTGAAGCTGATAAGGGTGTGTGTGTGTGTGTCTCTGTGTGTGTGATGTAGGTTAATAGGGCTATAGCACTTAACTGTAAGATGAGCTGTAATTGGAGACAGCAATCAGTCTGACTGATAGACGGCAATCAGTCTGTTCATAAAACTCTGTTTCTCCTGAACGCACACTGCTGCTGTAAAATTACAATTTTACACACACACACACACACACAGTGTTATCATTATATTATCATTGTTATTATTTTTTATTATTTATTTTACAGACTTACCTCATGTGGGGGCAAATAAGAGAGGCTCTCCTTTGTTTTTAAAATGAATGAATTAAACAATAATACAATAATAAAAAGTTGAATAAGGAAAAACATAATATAGGTTAAATAATAATAATAATAATAATAATAATAATTATTATTATTATTATTGACAATGATGATGATGATGATAATAACAATAATAATAATAATAATAATAATAATAAGAAGAAGAAGAAGAAGAAGAAGAAGAAGAAGAAGATGAAGAAGAAGAAGAAGAAGAAGAAGATGATGAAGAAAAGGAAGAAGAAGAATGTCATAAAAGGTATGTTTATGTGTTTTATTTTAAATAAGACTTCTGTTGCCTCCCTGGTTTAACCAAGTTGGGGGGGAATACCAGTAGTCCTGGTGCGGTGTGGACTATTATCTAGCCTTTACACAGCTCACTACCGTTCCAACACTTATTTACAACTCCGCTGTTTAACCTCAATCAATGCAGCCAATACAGGGGGGTATCAGGGGCAGTAAGTATATTGTAAATGAAAGTTTATGGTAAAATGACTCATAAACATGCGGCTGTATAAGTGTGGAGCTGCTGCCGCCGCCACCGCTGCTGCGTTTATGGACGTCAAGGGTTATTATTTGCTCATGTTGTTGCCTTTCACTGCGATTATTCAACAGACAGGAAACTGCTTTTATTTTGGTGTTTGGTCCAGACAAACAGACACTAATCCAAAGCTATCGCAGCTCCAGCGACTCAGTCTCGGGGTCTTTCGCGGACACTCGGACTCCTCGAGCAGAGCGTGCTGCTCTGTCAACCATTTTGTTTCGGTGGAGGGAGCTGCGCCCTAAAATGGCCGCCGCTTGACGCGGCTGCGTCCCCGACAAATGTGTGCCAGCGCATAAGTTCTCGGAAGGCCTGGCCTGATAAGCCCCATGCTGATGCCACCTCGTAACCCTCCGGGCTGCGTCACAATCTAGGGGAGAAACCGAGCGGCTGATAAAACTTATATAGCAAGATAGCACATTTACCCAGAAGTAACTGGCGCACCTCGTGCTCTGTGCCTGTGCCTCTGACTGGCTGCCAGGTTGAACATTTGACCCGCCGATAACAACCGAGAGTGTTGTTCCTCGTTAACACCATGCCGGCTCGCGGGTCATAAATGTAAAACACTCTTTCACTTTATGTCGCACAGAGCTGCTTCCGTAACAGTTATAGCCTATATAAATGAGGGTGAGGGTGTCGGGTCAGTCGCAGCAGATATTGGTGCATTTCAGGGTGGTTTGATTAACTGGTTCGCTCCGGGTGAGATTTGTCTGTAGCCAAAGCAGGCAATGTTTTTTTTGGTTTTGGTTTGTTGTTTTTCGCTAGCTAAACTAGCTTCACTAGCTCGTTTCTGTCTTTTCGCCGTCATTCCATCATGCACATAAAAAACCTGCCAGTCCTGAAGATGTGCAGTTTGCTGAATGTCATTTACTGCGCTGGTTACAAAACTTGGCGTGACTCACGGTCACACACACCCTGCACCATCCAAAGCTCCTGGGCGGTGGATCCTCGCTGCTGTGGTCCGTCGCAGCTATCGGAGCTCGTCACGCCTTCTCGGCAAACATATCTGTGTCTCTGTGGATGAAGCCCTTTTTTACTGCAGCCACCCCTCAATAAAGATTTATGGTGGTCAAGAGGCAAAGACCGAGCAGCTCCGCTCGCATTACGCTCTGTTTACCCAAAAATGAGGCGCGAGCGCAGCCGTTGCTACTCACAACGCCGCTCTGCTCACACCCCTGTTTTGGTGAACGCTGAAATTTTGGGAACGTTGGGAATTAGTGCTCTGCCATTTTCCACTAATTTTGTCACACCTAAACCCTGGCGGTAGCACCGCGTCTTTTCCCTGCTGATAAATAAATCAAAAAATATTTGAATGTTTGGATTCTATACAATTCTCTGTAATCTCAGTGAAAGTTTTTTTTTTTCTTCCGAGGGATTTGTTTCTATTTCCACAAATGTCCTAGTGCAGCATGTTCACAACTGGCCTTCAAAGCTTTTATGGAACTTCACCAACTGTTGCCAGTCTGCATGTGCCGACTTTGACTTGGAGAACTTGTTTCCTCTCCACCCAAGTAGAAGAGCCGGTGGTAGAAGTTGCTTCAGGTGTTCTCAGCTCATAATTCTGGCACACAGAAATAATTGATTCGAGCTGTTTGCTCTCTGGATAGATTTGCTTGAGATATACTTTATGGTCTGTCCCAAAAGGTGACAGAAATTCTTCCCACAAACACATTCACCCCATTCCCATCAAGATACACTGAAATTAAGGCCAAATCCATCCATCCATTTTCAATACCCGTTTCTTCCTGCACTCAGAGTTGCGGGGGTCTGCTGCAGCCTACCCCAGCTGTCATAGATGGGGGAGGCCACTCTGATCACAGAGCAGTTGTATGGTTCAAACAGGGGAACTTTGCTTTGAATCACGCTGACATGTAGCGTTGGGTATAAGTTATTTTTGTGTTTGTCGCGGTGACGGGCATTCTGCCATGATGCCTATTTATATAATGTTTAGCAACTCATCAACAGAATCAAGCGGAGCTGGGAGTGTCTGCGTGAGGCCGTCACACCTGGACGCGATTCCCTGAGGTGAACTCTGCCTGTCCTCCTTTCACACCGGCGTGCCACTGCTGCAAAAGGCTGGAGGTTTCTCCATGGCGTGGACACCAATCTGAGCTGCTGAAACTTTGCCAGAGAGAGAAAGGAGAAAAAAAAAAATAGGGAAGAGAAGTGCAACTGTTTTCATGAACATCAGTGTGGAGGTGGAAAGGCCGCGTTCCCCAGGGCGCTTTGCTAGTTCCTCTGTAGTTTTAAGCATTAAAAGTCATGGTTATTACAGGGTAAAAACAAAAACAAAGAAAAACAAGTGATTCTAGTTCTGATAGCTGTCTTTTTCTTTTTCTCTAATTGTACAGACACTTCAGGGTCCATGTGTCTGCAACAAAACCCACAACAGATTTGGTGGAAAACGTCCTCTTGACTCTCTCCCACTAGTGTAACGTAATTTTGCGAAGTTAACTGTTAATCCACTTTGCAGCTACGCCATATTTTCCATTATAGTATATAGTTTATTATTATTATCATTATTATTATTGTTATTATTATTGTTGTTGTTGTTATCTGTGTCTGTCTTCCGTCTATTAAAACCTCATTTTTATTACCTGTACTTTTTAAACTCCTCCCAATTACCTCCATCTGGATTAAAGCCAGTGACTTGTTTTTTTTTGCATCGTGTTGTTTGACGTAGGCATGAGCTGATGGTCTCAAGTTCAAGATGCGGCACAAGACACACGCACACGCGGACGCGTCGCGCCCCCGCACGCGCACGCACACACACACACAAATGCATGCACACAGACCGCTGATAGCCTCTATCAGTGTGAAGATAGGCTGGTGGTTTGCAGGCAAAATGGGCCCAATAGGACAAAGGTCTGAGTGAGGGCACACACACACACACACTCACACACACACACACACAGTGTGGCAGATAGCAGGATCCTGAGCTCTATTTGCAAAGTGTTCCTCTTCGCCCTTTGGACACCACACCTTAACTGCTACATCAATTAGCAAATACACTTGCGTGTGTGTGTGTGTGTGTGTGTGTGTGTGTGTGTGTGTGTGTGTGCGCTGTTTTTTGTTCCACATCCATCATCTTTCCATCATTCTGAAGTTTTGTCTCTGGCGACTGCTTGTCTGTGTTGATTCTGTCTGTATTTTCTATTTCATTAAGAGTCAGATGGCGTCAGTCGATGGAGGCAGGTGGTCTGCTGGCGCCGCCCCGCACTGGGAGGGGTCAATGAAGAGAGGAGTGCAAAGTATGGTTTTTTAAAAAGGTGTGTGTTTTTTTGGCTGGATGACCATTGCCACTATCATCAGAAATGTGATGAAATGAATCTTTACTCACTCTGGTAAAAGGAAAAGCCCCAGAAAAGAAAAAGTGCAAGTTCATATCAGATTGTGCTTTATTATTTTTTTTCTTAGATACAATATTAGCCAAACATGAACGGGATTCACATCACGTGGTTTCAGTGTGTGAATTCCATTGTTTTCCATTTCTAGATGGCAAACAAAAAAGTATGTATGGGATGCAGGCCTGGAAGTGATTTGAATGTCAGTGAAAATGTGCTCCATGTGGTTGCTGGTTGAGGTTTTATTCTTTAATCGAGCCACCTGGAGCTTCATTGGAGCAGACGGGAAGGCGGGGCCAAGGCGATTCTCTTGAAAGGCACAGATCAACGAGCCAATGTTGTTTCTCTTATTTATTAATTGAAATATTTACATAACAGTCTTGTTTTTCATCACAAAATGAGAGTTATTTACATGTTTTATTCATTTTTCCTTAACAAAGAAGATGAAAAAAAAAATAATAATAATGATGACAAAACAAAAAACAGCATACTCTACACCAGAAATGTTGTTGCTGCCAGTTCAATTCTGTGGGATTTTCTGCCTTCAGTAACTTTGAGGATGTCGTCGTCTGGCCAGATGTGGAACGATGTCTCCAGCAGCCTGTCAAGCCTGTCGTCCTGACATCTTGCTCAGTCAACCTGGTTAGTGGTCCGCAGTTGTCAATGAGTATATAAGTAGGAGCTTCTTCTTTTTTTTTTTAGTAAGAGGTGATAAAAACATCTGTAGAAACTGGATTTAGACTCACAGATCCAACTTTTGACTGCATCAAGGGATTATTCAGCGCTTGCTGGAGTTTAACAGAAGGGATTTTCAACAAATACCAAAAGTTTTTTTGTTTTTTTGTTGTTGTTGTTGGTTTTTTTTTTTTTACAAATGTGTCATTCCATTTAATGGAAACATGAAACACTTCCTTCATTTTGGCATACACTTTATCTTAAGGGCCTGAGTGATGGCTTTGCCAATTTGTGGCAGCTGACAAACAGTTCAGGAGAGACGATCTTCACCCGAGCGCAACCCAAAGACGCTGAACTTCCTCTTTAGTCACGTGTGACCGCAGTCTGATGAGAGGAGGAGAAGAGTTGACTGGGGTCATTTCTGGGACCCTCCCCCGAAAAAATAGAAAATAGAAAATTAACAAGCTTTAGCTTTAGGAGGAGAAGGAGAGCAGGGGGGCCACGTTGATAGTTTTTCTTCATTTCAGTCCTCTGGGGAGGGGTTCGATACGAATCCAATTTCCCGCCACGGTCGTCCAATGGGAAGCCTCCTCAGTACTCCTCCTTGATGTTGAGCGCCATCGAAGGCGACACCAGGCCGTTGCTGCCACTGCTGCTGGTCACCATGGCGGCTCCGTTGCCGTTGCTCCCCAGGAGGCCGGCGCTGACCCCTCCCCCTCCGCTGCTGTTGGCGCCGTTGGGGGGCGTGGCCGTGGTGGTGGACGAGGCCGGCTGCTGGAGCTTCTTCTTGTTGATTTTACGTTCCTTGGCTCGGCGGTTCTGGAACCAGATCTTCACCTGGAGGACAAAAAGAAGTTCAAATAAAAATGTTTTGTTTTTTTCAGGCTGAACCACTTCTGTGCTGTTGCAGCTTGTAAAACATCAGAGGCTCTGAGCTCGGCTCACGGATGCCCATGGAGGTGTGAACTAGCTGTGGAAGATAGCGGCAGTGTACACCGTGGATGTATTATAAGAATTGGATACTTGCCTGCCCCCCCCCCCTTCCCTTTAGTGGTCAGTCCAGGTACTGCAGCCCAAAAAGAATTTTCCCCATTGACCGCAATACAAAAATAAAGTTGTGTAAAATGGTCGGCTGCAACCTGGAACATGGTTCATAACAAATCTTTATCTATTGTATATTTTAAGTCATGGACTTTCAATCTTTTTAAAAGCATGATAAAGGCCAGAAACCCCCCCCCCCCCCCAAAAAAAAAAGTTTTGTTTCCAGCGTGACCTCGCGGCATTGTACACTCTGTGTCTCAGCTCGTTCTGATTGACTGATGCGTCCTGATGCATAATGGGAAGTGACACTGTTGCACATGCTCTATGGCCTGCATAATGCGGAAGTAACCAGGAAGCCAAACATTTTTCGCAGTATGTGTCGAGTGAGTGAGTGAATAGGTTGCTATTTTGGATCCTGTGGCCACTGGTTGACTCTTGCTCCACCTGATTTGAACTATAACTGCGGCAGATGTGTGTTGATTGCCTCAACAGTTCTGGCAAATTGACCCAAAATCAAATGTTATTACTGAACATTACTAATACAATAATGTAGTAATATTAAACTGCATGTTGGTGTTGAGCATCACGACAGACACCTTCTGGTCGTGAAACAAGGCCCCTTTTCTTTCTTTACCTGTCTCTCTGATAGGCTGAGCGCTGTGGCCAGCTCCGCCTTCCTCCGGATGGTGATGTACTTGCTGTAGTGGAACTCCTTCTCCAGCTCCAGCCGCTGGTGGTCGGTGTAGACCACGCGGTACTTGTCTTTGGTTCGCGTCTTCCCATCTGTCAGGACACGCAAACATTTCCACATTGAGCACTGACGCCGTTTTTCACTGCAGTTAACTGGTAATGATCCCAATGTCGTCGGGAAAAAATGGTGATAAAATGACAGACAGTAGTGAAGTGCATTAGAGAAAACAGTTAATCTAGTCCGGAAAGGAGAACACAAAAAATATGCTTAATGTTGGTATGTTTTCGGTTAATAGCACGTAAAAGGTTATTTTGTTCAAAAGATTTTTAACTTCTTCTTTGTTCACCATTGACCGGTCTTAGCAGAACCAAGCAGAACCAAGCAGAAGTGTCAAGGCAAAGCAGGGCAACCTGGCAACCAAATGAGTCTTTGGCAACATCCAAACACTAGCAGACTTTGAGACGGTTCATTCTTTGGCTCTCAGCTCTCATTAACACACTCTGATTCAGTGTTAATGCTAAAAACAGCAATTTCTAACGAGTGACGCCTCTTCAAACACAAGCGCCGTCTGTCCTCTAAGCGGTCACCAGGTCGAACTGCAACTCAAACATTTGAGTTTGTGGTGGAACATCTGCCCCGGACCACCAGGCTTCCGCCTCATTTCTCGCTGGTTAATTTCATGTCAGTCGAATAAAGAGTGGTGAGACGCTTAATGAAGGAGCGTAAATCAAAACGCTCTCCACTCTGTCAGGGAGACATTTACTTTGCACACACACACACTCAAGTGCAGCTTTTGTTTCCAGCTGCTGCACCACAGTCCCTTTCCTCCACTTAAGAGACATTTTACTCTGTGTCCACTGAGGAAAACTTTGCTTTGTCTTAGTGAAACTGCAGGGGACATTCCGCAATAGTTACAACGAACTATCAATGCATACGGAAAAATACTTGAGCTAACCGCTCTTGGGTAAAAATGCTTAGAAACATGAGACAAAGGCTAACAGTTCCCAGATTTATTGAATCTTAGCAGGTCTGAGTCTGAGGTGCTAGAGAATTGAGGATGAAGCTAACACACTAGATTGCCCTCATTGATGCCAACTGATTCTGGCGCCATCAAACTGATCACAGGTCTTGCTGTCACGTCAGTGGTCTGATGCTAAGGCTAACATTACCTCTGACTTGCACCCAAGTAATCTGTTTTAGTTTATCTGGGTTCATTAAAAAAAAAATACTGTAATCTCACTCAATTAAAGCTTTTGAATGAAAATTCACCGTCAATATTTTCCAATTTTCAGATCGTTCCTGGAAAAAAAAAGACCTACTTTGTTTTGGGTTTTTTTACTTAGAAATGTAGTTTTTCCTATTTTTTTTTTAATTTAAGCAACATTGTTTCCTGCTTTTGCTTACTCACAAAACTGTCTTCCTCAAAATCTTCTTACGCGGTGGCGTGATTAGGTTAACACTTTAACGGAACAACAAAATAAATTTGTTAAAATTTTGGTTTAAATTTTTAATTTGAAAAAACAGTTTTCCCGCTCGGAATAATCGAAGCAGGACAAATTGTGATCTGCATGAAGCAAGATAATTTGCACCTTTCTCTCCCCCCCTATTTCTAGATTTAAAATGAAATACAATCCGATTATTTTGACACCGTTGTATTTCTTACTTTTACTGCTACAACAGTAAAAACCTATTTTGATGCTAAAAACCCCCTTCTTCCACCTCTTGCCTGCACCCGAATCCCGCACACGCACCGAGGCCACGCACGTCGGAGTCGCAATTCACACACTTCAAAGTGGGAACTTTCTTGTAAACTCCGCCTGGAGACAAGCTCAAGACAAAGGGTGGGCGGCGGCGGCCGAGTCGCATCCAGTGGGAGCATTTGCATGACAAGGCTTCAAACCGTATTCTCGCGTTTGATCCGGGCGACGCGTCGGTACGAGGCCTGGTGGTCTGGACACGGACATGACGCATCAGCAGGATGTCACACCTCTGCTAACGCTGCAACGCTGACACGGCGAAATTGACTGAATTCAAAGACAACGTAATTTCACACGGTGAAGGAAAAAAATATATATCAAAATTACGAGGAAAATATATATTTTTTTTAACCGATAACCAATATATCATTTGTCATTTGCAACTACTGAAATTATGCCAGTTATTAGCAAATTACTACATTATTTAAAACGGCAATAAAGTTATATTGTATATGCTAGTATTTTTTTTTTAATTTTCATATTACTTTTTGTTGCGCATAATATATTTTAAATATTTATCTCTCATGATCTGTTAGTTTTGGGCGAATGAAATCACACACAAATTTGTCTTTTTGTATCCCCCTCAAAAAAGTTTGATTTTGACTGGGAAAAACAGGCTCCCCCCCCCCCCCCCCCCCCCCCCCTCCTGATTCTGCTTCAGTAGATTGACCGGCATGTGTCACTTGATTAGATGTTATTTGTTGCATATTATGTATATATATATATATATATTTTTTTCTATTTTCATTTCAGCCTCTTACTGGGGTTGCTGGGCGGAGCGGAGCTGCGTCGTATCCATTCGTATGCGTTCCTTCTCTGCGGGGATCCGGGCGACAGCTGGCCCGCCGACGCGTTCAAGGAGGCGGGTAACAGGGCGGAGGGCTGCCCGGGGAACTCCGCGGGACTGAAGCCCAGGTTGGGCCCCACGGCGCCGGACACGGCAGCTGCCGCGGAGGGGCCGCCGGCCGCTGCAGCCGCGGCGGCGGCGGCGTAGTGATGGGACGACCACTCGTCCCGTGTGGGTGGAGGAGGGGGCGGGTAAGCCGGGCTCCAGCCGCCCGCACCGGGTCCGGCCTGCTGCGCCGGATGCAGGTCGTTGTTGATGCTGTGGTGGTGGTGGTGGTAGCTGGAGAAGTCCGAGTACTGCGGGGCCGGTACCCCGTAGTTCTGCGGGCTGAGGCTGAGACCCGGGTGGCGACTGACCGGGTTCTGGTGCGGGTACATGGCGGGGTCCTTGTCCAACTGCAGGTAGCTCACGTACATCTTTCCAGGTGAGGGGGCTCCCTCAGCATAGTGCGTATCCAGCTCCGTGTCTCACCTGGTGTGTGAACCTGTCCACAGTCCACCTGTCCTCGCGCTGCTTCTGGGAGATCTGGGCGTCAGGTGCCCGTTAAGAGCGCCACAGTCACATGGCCGGCTTTTATTGCTCTTTTATCTCCTCCCTCCTCCTCCTCCTCTCCCACTGTCTTCTTTCTTCCTCTTCCTCCTTTCACCTCATCAGCTCCTTCCTCCTCACAACCCCTCCCCCCAAAATGATTTTATTTGTAAAGACAAGGTAAGATCAAAATATAAGCGACAAGAGACAATATATAAAGCTCCACAGCTGCCCTATGCGGCCTCCTCCAATCCTTCATCAGTTCTTCCCCAGTGACCTCCATCAGTCCTCCTTTGGCCTCCTCTGGGCCTTTCCCAGCCTTCTGCCTCCACTTTCAGGTTATTTGCATAAGTGACAGCCCAATGCTTGCACTTCAAAGGTGCCAAGGAAGCCGCAGTGTGTCCGTCAGAGTGACGAAAGGTCAGGGTCACCATCAATTCATTTGTTCTTTAGATCTATTTCC
Organism: Nelusetta ayraudi; assembly: GCF_046127955.1. NCBI lineage: Eukaryota > Metazoa > Chordata > Actinopteri > Tetraodontiformes > Monacanthidae > Nelusetta > Nelusetta ayraudi. The sequence goes on from NW_027466083.1 coordinate 7,248,837, forward strand.
TGTTTCACCATTTTATTGGCTTATTCTTCACAGCTTAATGTTTAAAACCAAAGTATTATCATTATTATTATTATTTGCTTTATATATACAAAACCTTTTATATTACCCTGAACAATCCATATTTTTTCACATAAGTGAAATAAATTTCCATTTATTAATAGGACAAACTGCTTGAGATACAGCCATCTCTTTTTAACGAGGAGGTCCTAAACATAAACAAGAAATACAAATCCACATAAGGTATTCCACATAAAATATGAGGATACACATTTCAGTTTAGCCAGACACAAATACAATAGTACAATATATAAATGTTTTTAATTCCACCTATCATCTATACACCCACTTCCTCCTGCAGTCAGGGTTGCAGGGGTGAGGCAGGGTTACACCCTGGACAAGTCGCCAGTTCATCACAGAGCCATTCACACACACACACACACACACACACACACACACACACACACACACACACACACACACACACGGACTATTTAGAGGTCCGAAATGATGCAAAAGAAAAGAGAAAAAGAGATGCAAACTCCACAAAGAAAGGCCCTATGGGCCCGGGGATCGAATCCTCCACCTTCTCACTCTGTGTCTCCCTGGTTTTAATCATTTTTTATTTCTATGAATCTAAATTATTTATCAAAATGCTTTCATTGTGTTTCTCTCTCTTCACTGGCACATAAATACAGCAAGAAAGTGATCATTTCACCGCAAGTAATTTTTTAAACGGAATAAAAATAATAAACTTAAAATTAAATTTGTTGAAATCTTTTTTAATGATCTGCCTTTACTCACTCTGGCGCATCAATCAATCGATCAATCAATTAACTTTTATTTGTACAGCGCTAAATCACGTCCAAGGACGTCTCAAAGCGCTTTGTACAATCAGAGAAAAACCAACTGGACTCCCAGAGTAAGCAAAGTGCGACAGTGGCCAGGAAAAACTCCCCTGTGGGAAGAAACCCAGAGCAGATCCAGACTCCAGAGGGCCATCAGGGCGCAGGACCTGCAGCAGTTGCCCCATGTCTCCCCCTATAGATCATTAGCAGAGTTTTGCTGTTAGTTGTGTTTTGAAACCTGGGAAACAAACGCTTCTAACAGGACCATTTCTGAAACATATAGATTTTGTCTTTAAGTTTCGGTTGAGAGGAATCAATCCATGTAAAATCTGCCCAACTCACAAAAACAATATAAGTAAGGGACAGTAATACGGGGTAGATTACAGGCTCTGTATTTTGAAGGGATCGGATTTGCTGTCTGATTTTTGAAGAGCTGAAAAATGAAAACGATTGGTTTTCGTGAAATGACCCAAGGGTTCATCAAAGTCTTTGCTGTGATATACTGACGTTTGAAGAAGATTAAGTGAAGGGCTTCGGAGTTTGAGGGATTTAAACATGCTATGGTAATATGTTTGCGCAAGCCAGCTGTGTTTATTTGTATAGGTGGAACTGTTGGGTCGACCGGGTTAATTTTTCATAATCAGGAATTGTGTCAAATGCATATTATGCTATTAGGCGCATTTCCGATTTATGTGACGTCATAAAAGTGCACAAGTGAATGATTGAGCTTGATGAGCCAAACATGTGGGTGTTAGTTACATCACTGTAGCTTTTTTCTAAGATAAATTAGGGCCGTTTATGTTGTGTGTATGTACAGTATGAGATGTAGGTCTTGATGAGACAAACACTTGGGTTTTTACCCCATGTCGCTACAACCTTAGGAAAGGCTCAGGCCATTTTAGTTTTTCTAGGGGGCACTGTTGAGCCCGATTTGCACAGTTTTTTATTTCATAGAGTAGAGTTTATCAGCTGGTGCGATGGAGGTGTGACCAACCCATTTTAGTCCAACAGGCTGGGGGCGTGACCAACCTGTTAAAAAAAAGTTGTTTTTTTTTAACCACACCAGCCAGCCATATCACACCTGCCGCTGTCTGTTTGCCTTAACAGTGCGTGAAAGCATGTATGCGCCCTTGTCCTTGTCTTAGGGCCCCGTCTCCTTACTTCAATAAACTCCCTGATCCAGCGCTGGTGTTGGTGTAGAAAGTTGTAAAGATAAAAAAAAAAAAAAATTACATAAGAAGGTGTGTCCGAACTTTTGATTTGTAGTGTATATAAAAAAAGTACCAATTTCAAATCTTCTTCTTCTTCTGCCACGTTATCCGGAGTCGGGTCGACGGGGCAGCAGCCTCAGCAACGATGCCCAGACTTCCCTGGCCCCAGTCCCCTCCTCCAGCTCATCCGGCGGGACCCCAAGGCGTTCCCAGGCCAGCCGGGAGACATAGTCCCTCCAGCGTGTCCTGGGTCTTCCTCGAGGCCTCCTCCCGGTGGGACATGCCCGTAGTTTTTGTTCAGGGACAGAAAAAAGACTTTAAACAGACTGAAACTCACAGAAATGACCATCTATGATAGTTAAGCAAGAGATGGAGGGGTACAATGCAAAATCTCAAACCTGCTTAGCAAATTTCTTTTTAAAAAAAAATAATTAAAAAAATGAAAACTTCAATATTATTTCCAATGTTAATTTTAAATAGTCTGATGTTCTCATTTTCTTTCAGCAAGCGCACAATGTTTATGTACCTTTCCATTTGTTACCCAACACCACCTGAAAAATTTCCCGATGCACTTCACACCCGAGGAAACAGGAAGTTCACCTCACGACCCTCTGGGACAAAACCTTTCTGTGCCTGGTTGGTTTCTACTGCGGGCACTGAGCAGGTTTCTAGTCTACATTTTTACTGCTCCTGCTACACCTTCCACAAACCCTGCTGATGATGCTTTACATTACGAGGGCCTGCAGACTCTGCTACTTTGCACCCTTATCTTACTAACCTTATTCATCAAGTATATTATCTACCAGGTCATCATCTTGTGTGCAGTGTATTGTCTGACATAATAAATGGCTGGCCAGCATAACCTTATTCACTCAAGATGTGATTGGTTGGAACTCTGAGTTGTTTGCTGCATAGAAATTATCAATCTGTCATCGGCATGTTTGCAGATGTGAAAAAATGCTAAAATGCAAAACTGAAAATATGAAGGTTCAGTGTGTGTCAGTTTACAGCCACAGCCATCTGCTGGTATACGATCTCAGATTTAGGGAGCCTGGGTATAATAATAATAATAATAATAATAATAATAATAATAATAATAATAATAATAATAATAATAATAACCGTTACTTACTAAGGTTTTTTATGGGAAAAAATGAATTACAATTAAAACTTAACGTCCATCCTCTGTTGTCCTTTTTGTGCTTCTTCGTTCATTAATTCGTTAATCCATTCTCCTTGAAGGTGTCGACCACTTCTCTCTAAAACTTCCCCAAAGAAGGGCAGCTAAAGTATGCTGCAGTACACAAAGTTGGATATGAGGTCATTTGAAGTATGGGCAGCAGGTTGAAAAGCTCAGAGAGACGCTCCAGTCTCTGATTCATCTGGCTCAGGTGTTGCCACTAACAAGGGAGAGATATCTGTTTGCTTTTGGACATGCTTCATGCTTCACATCTGGAAAAAAGTTATGCAAGTATTTATTGACACATTTTATTATTAATTTGGTTAAATGTGGCAAATCAATTGTATATATATTGCAGTAATCTATCTATCTATCTATCTATCTATCTATCTATCTATCTAAATATTATTTGAATTGTGCTACTTGTCAGACCACTATTTATTTTGGTCCTAATACAAAGACACACATTGATCGGAAGAGGGGATTAGAAAATAAAGACGGAACAGGATCCCCTTTCTGCGTAATTACGGCATGTAAACAAATAACCAACTAATTCTGGCGTGCACCGGAAGTTACGCCAAAGATTTACGCAAGGCTGGATGGGAGCCGTGATAAGGGCCAGTAGGCGGCGCCCGGTAGTTGCAACCAGCGTGTGCGAGACCACAGAAGAAGAACCGCCGTTTCTGCAAAAGTCAAAATGTCCTCTCCGAAAACAATCCCGAAAGATGCTCAGGTAACTAATCGTATAATATTCAACTATTTAACTCAAATCAAACGTTCGAAACACCGGGAGACTCCCCCCACCGGGTGCTTATTGAGACATCGTCGTTAAAACTTTGTTCTTGGGTTTATTTCCAGAACTGCGACGGCTAGCCATGTAGCTAGCTAATCTATAAACATTGAGTTCTATGCGACCGCGCTTCTTTTCTTGGTTGCTTGGAGGCGTTTCAACTCTCATTCAAAATGCACCCCCGCATCTTCGCATCTTTCGCAAACACGGTCGACTGTCGAAACTATAGCAGTCAGATTTTCTTCTGGCTTAGCCAGTCAAAGGTCGGGACCTTCTCTGTTGTTAAAAGTCGTTTCTCCGCGATTCCAATATGATGCGGAATGTTGTTGTTTTTTTACGCCAGCAGTGTTCGCCATCCGGCTCCGAGTGACCAAAACTCAACCGGTGTTGCGTCCCGACTAGTTTACGATCGAACTGGTTTTCTTGCCGAACAGCTTCAGATGTATTTCGCCGCCGTCAGCAGATTCGACACAAATTCACAAACATGCACAACATGTTACCGGCAATGTTAAAGTCGCAGCCCACATCTACCACAGCGAATATATATCTATAAATGTAAAAAATGAAAATAAAGAAAATATGAAATGAACAATTTCGCGTCGAGTTGGACTCGACCTTCCTCCATCAAGAATCATAGAATTTGTGTCGAATCTGCTGACGGTGGCGCAGCACATCTGCAGCTGTTCGGCAAGGAAACCAGTAGGGACACGACACCTGTTGCCTGTACTTGCTTGTACCTTTTAACCCATTCAGTTTCATCCGCATTCAGCAGTGGTGTGCCGTTGATTTTGAAGGTGTGCTGGCATCCCTAGGACGCCGACCACCTACAGCATGTTTGAAATAAATGACCAAGTGTCACAGCACTTTTGCTCGAACTTGCTCTGCCACAGGTGATGATCCAGATCCTGAAGGACATGGGGATCACCGAGTACGAGCCCCGCGTCATCAACCAGATGTTGGAGTTCACCTACAGTGCGTTTCCTGCCAGTGTTTTGCGCCCCACTCTGGTTTGCCAGCGCTTTGCTTGACTCTTCTGCTTTTCCTCTTCTGCCTTCAGGATATGTGACGACCATCATCGAGGATGCCAAGATTTACGCCACACACGCCAAGAAGTCTACAGTGGACGCCGACGACATCAAACTGGCCATCCAGTGTCGCATGGATCAGTCCTTCACCTCGCCGCCGCCACGTGATGTACGCCATCGTCATTGTCTCAATTTCATGCAATGAGATCGTCTTCAATGGAAACACTGAGCAAAATAAGTTCAGTATTTGTGCGCGGGCTCAAAATATGACGCTGCATGTGCTCTGCTTCAGTTCTTGCTGGAGGTGGCCCGACAGAAGAACCAGACCCCCCTGCCGTTAATCAAACCCTACACAGGCCCCCGACTTCCTCCAGATCGCTACTGCCTGACGGCCCCCAACTACAGGCTGAAGACTGTGCAGAAGAAGGTGAAGAGTCAGCTTTTACTTGTGGACCCCCGCACCCCCAAATCGTCTTTCACTTCTCATGACAACCCTGTCTGTGTGCGTCCAGGTGTCTTCGACCGCAGGCAGGATATCCGTGCCTCGCCTCAGTGTCGGCGCCGTCTCCAGCAGGCCCAGCACACCCACTTTAGGTGAGCAGCCCGGGTCGGAAAGCTCTGTGAAGAACCTGGACCTTCATATGGGCAGCAGTGTTTGTAATTCAAACTATACTGTGATTGTATAAAATTGAAACTCTACAGCTGATCTCTTGCATTTCCTCACAGGAACTTCATCAGTGCAGTCGGTCACTTCTAAAGTCGGCACCCCGGTGTCTCTGACGGCTCAGAGGTTCACAGTGCAGATTCCTCCTCCCTCTCAAACAGTCACCACCAAAACCAGTAAGAGCACGTTGACAAATAAAACAATATTATATTATTACATATTGGGTCTTCATTTGAGTGACGTCATTTTAAGTCTTGGAAACACAATGTCTGTTGTGACTCATTTCACCGTTTCTGCCGACATAAATTGAACTTTTTTGTTGTACAGAACCTTAAAGTGGAAAACCGCAGGTTAAGATGTCAGCCATCACAAAAACGATGACATTAACGACTCGTTCCTCTCGCCCCCACAGCCACACCCACCACACCCGCTGTCTCCAACGTCCTCATCAATCCATCTCTGATTGGCTCCAAGAACATCCTCATCACCACCAACATGGCGTCGCAGAACTCCAGCGGAGACTCGCTGAAGAGGAAGCACGAAGACGACGACGACTATGACGCCGTATGACGGAAGAAGACAAACTGCTGGACCAGATGCCAGTGAGAACCTGTGGCAGCCCCCCCTTTTGTTTTCCAACAAGAGCCACAGCAGTTTGCTGAGGCCAAAACTGGACCGAAAACCTCAACCGTTTCTGCTTAAAAGGAACAATGTGCAAGAATGTGTTTAGACAACAACCTCTAAGTGGTCCTTGACCTCACCATCAGGTGTAGTTGCCATTGTTTGCCAACCCTGACCTTTCTGTAACACATCATGTAGTTTTGGAAGTCTTTCATGTATTAAAGCTAAATGTTACAGGCTAAACACATCTGGGTTGTGCTTTAATGAAGTCCTGCATTCTAACCATGTTCCCTCCTAAGTTTTGCTACGCCCAAACTCACTGGATGTCCATGAGAAGTCGACTTGTTTGATGGGGGTGAAAAACCAGATGGTTTTGTATGTATTGTGTGTATGTGGTCACTCAGCTGAGGAATCCTGTTGACATCACTAAGGGTGTAACCAAAGCCATTGTACAACATTAGACTGAAATGTGGCTTGTTAGTTCATTTTGCCTTTAATAATAAAAAGAAAACTAAAATAAAAATCTCAAAAATAAAAAAATACATGGCAAAGACAAAACAATAGACTCTTAAATGATTATGAGAATAATCATGGTCGCAATGATGATACAGTAGAAGTAATAAGTCACCATAATAATAATCAGAAGCATAATAATCAGAATTCTAGCTTTTCTGGTTCATCCCAGCAGCAGAAATCACTTCCTGTTTTTACAGACAATATGGTAAGCATCGCACAGGCCGGGGCGTGGCACTTGTCAAATATTTTCACACTTAGCAAAAAAGTTTACCCCACATATGCACGACAAAATAAGGACAGAATCACAGCTCGTACGATTCACAGCACTGCTTAGAAAAAACAAAAAACAAAAATAAAGAAAACATGCTTCAATTATTTATTTATTTATTTTTAATTTTACTTCCTTCTTCCCTTCTGGTTGACACGCGCAGCTTCAGAGACCAACTGGGCAAACAAGGGAATCATGGCAGTATTTCTGGATGTACTGACAAAAACGAAATTTGAGGGGAATAAAAATAGATCAACGTCCCCCCCAACAAAACTAAAGTTGAGGCGTGTGGTTTCGGTGGTTTGCCGTCTGATCAAAGTGCAGTGCTTGTGGGAAATGTTGATCTGTGCAGCTTTCTGGGAGGAATCACAACATGAAGAAAAAACAAAACCGACTTGCCAAGAAGGAAGGCAGCCAGTGGGCATGGGGCTGCCTGTGGTGATGCAGAGAGAGAGAGAGAGAGGGAGAGAGAGAGAGGGAGAGCGAGGCAGAGAGAGAGAGAGAGAGAGAGAGGTCGAATCTGACACAGGGCTGGGAGGTGGAGGATGTTTGAGGAGGCAGCGGAGGGTCTGAGGGGAAACACTGCTGCTGCTGGTTGGTTTGTTGCGAACAAGCTGGCACTTTATTAGGTTTCTTCAGATAATTACATGGAGGAAAATGGAACAAGTTTTAAAGGCAGCGCCACAGGTTTTTTTTTTTTAAAACCCTGGAAATTACATTTACACTTTATTTCTGATTTAACCACCCCACACCCCTGAATCTTGGCAAAAAAAAAAAAAGAAAAAAAAGAAAAGGCAATTTTATCAAAAAAAATTAAAATCTGCAATAACACAAAGATACCACAACTGGACTTTTACTAGAGGGATTTTCACGTTTTGGTTTCTTAGAATGAAAAAACAAAAGTTGTACAGTTTCTTGACAGGCAAAATTCAGGCCACAGCACAATAGAGTACAATACCCTTTCAATTGTAAAATGAGCGGGAATCTTTCTGAAATTACCAATAATCACTTCAGTTGATGGTGGACGTTGAATTAAAAAAAAACAACAGATTTTTGGCTGAAGTCACTCAAGTACAATTAGCATTTTCTCCTTTTTGTTATCGTGTCATAAATTTCTTTCAAAAACACAAACACAAAATACACTTTCTTAAAAATTGGCACAGCCTGGAGTTTGTGGCTCTGAACCTTGCAGAGTTTCAACTTGCCATATTACCGGGACCAGTAACAGCAGCGTTTCCCTTCAACGAACCGATGGGAAGGAAGCAGGCGGGGTCGGGTCAGAGCTCTCATTTCCGCCCTCCGATCAGCCGCCAGGCGGAACCGCAGTTCGGAGCACCGTGAACAAGAGCGCCCCCACAGGCGGAAGAACCAAAATGAAGCTTTGGGGGGGGAGAAAAAAAAAAAAAAAAAACCCCACTCCTTCCAGAAAATTTCTTCAAAAGAACAAAAAAACCAAAACAAACCAAAGTGATATCAACGACCGATGACCGCCCCAAACTCTGACGACTTTCAAAGTGTTGCGGACAGAACCGACGCAGCCGGTGCACCAGCTTTAATCTTCTCTGCCATGTGACTTGACAATGACCTTTTTTGGTAAACGTATTAAACTTCTACTGAAAACTAGCTTAATTTGAAAAGGTTGTACTTATCATGAACATTTCTAAAAAAAAAAAAAAAAAAAAAAAAAAAAGCAAAAATAAAAAGGTGCAGTGTGTAAAATTTTTTGCATGTTTAAATAAACAAAAACAAAATTAATTTCACACAATGTACCTTTATACTGCTGTATTTATTCAACATTCTGTTTCATTTAATTGTGGCCTCTAAAAAGCTGCAGGATGCGAGTGCAGCCGTTCACGGTTATTATTACCAAGCTTCTGTTCTGAGGTTCCTGAAGACTAATCAGCAACTTTTATGAAAACTTACAGAAAACTAAACCCATTTTTTTTCTCAAACTTAAGACTGATGGAAATGTTACGAATGGGCAACACAGAGATCAACGAGATGGACGTTGATTCGGTGGATGCTGGTGAATTCTGTAAGAATGAGTGCGTTTGTGTTTCTTCCCTTCAGCGTCGAGTCGGCAGAATTAAGGTGAAATTAAATGCAGCAATCTTTTTCTTTTTTTTAAGTTTCAAATATAAATTTTTGTCTGCAAAAATATTTTAAACTAAGAGGACTCTGTACTCTCTACGTTTATCTTTTGGCTGATTAATCCTTCATGTTTAATTGACAAACGGTTTTCTGCATTGTGGCTGCGTGACTTTTTTTTTTTTTTTCTTTTTAAGTTTTTTTTTTTTTGCCCTTCAGTGAACGAGGAGACGACGGATGGAGAAGACGATGGCGCGTGACGAATGTCTAAAGCGAGAGAGGAAGAACACCGGCGATGCCCCTGCGACACCTCCATCCAAACATGCCCTCATCCATCCATCCATCCATCCATCCCCTCCACTGGGGAATGTAACGCAAGTGTGTGTGTGTGTGTGTGTGGTGGTCTCAAAGCGAGCCTATGAAGAGGGTTGTCGACCTCCTAGCAGTCTTCATCCTTGTCGTCCACGACGCCTTTGAGCCGCAGGCGGGCAAAATCCTCGAACACAAAGTCGTCGTCCTGGGAGATGCTGCTGGAGGACGTGAAGGAGGCCGAGGAGGTGGGTGGGGGGGGTGAGGGAAGGTAGAAGAGGGAGAAGGAGAAGGAGAAGGACGTTGAGGAAGAGGATGGATGCATTGTTAAACATTAACTACCGCTTCTGTCTGACTGCGCTAATGCCAACAGCTGCAAGACTCAAAGGTTAAGTGTGTAATATTTGGAGATTTAAAAAACAAAACAAAACAAAAAGAAACAGCGACATCAAGTGTTTACATTTTAGATTGCAGCATCTTTGACTCTCCCCCCTCCTGTGTTTCCCTGTGAACTACGGTGGCCTGCGCACCCAAACCTGGTTACCTTGTCCACCTTCTTCTTCCTTGGTTTATTTAAATGGGAGCAGTCACCCTAATTACTAAACGCGCTGTCAGGCAGCTGGATTGTCCACACCGAGCTTCCTTAGAAATGACGGTGAAAGATGGCAGCTAACTGGGAGTAAGAACCATTAACTATGTATATTCTTATATGAAAACTGTTGTAAGGGTAGGAAAACCAAATGACTTATATTGTACTGCGAGTATACACTTTTATTCATGTATTTATGAGCAGTATATTAAGCTTTTACTGATATAAAAAATCATGACTCAAGCCAAATATTAAACATTGGACCTTGAATAGTAAGTTGTGAATGAGTGTTTTTGTTTCAGTCCACAACCAGTCAAATGTTGTTCAAATGTTTTGATGTGTTAAGCTGTGACATAAGATAAGAGTGTGAGTGTGTGTGTGTGTGTTTGTCACCATTGCTCTACTGAGCATGAGATTTGATTTATCTCAATCACAACTCTAATGCACATTTCCTGCCTAGCTGTGGTACTTATATTAGTGTGGTACTTATTATATAAAGATCCCCAAAGAAATTAAAAAAAAAGAAAAAAAAATGTGTTAAGAGGTTTTGAGAGACAAGTAAAGGAACTCACTTTGTGTCAAATTCTATCAAATTGGTGTCGATGGGAGGGTCCATCTCTGGGACAGCTGGAACAACAAATACACAAAACACACACGCATTAGGATGTCACCCTGCCGTTGCCATGGAAACTGCTTCGTATCCATGGAAATGTAGAGCGTGAAAACGTAGATGGAGACGGAGACGGCCGACAAACGAGCGCTTGTGTGTCAGTGTGGCTGCGCTCTGCCGATTGGCTGTCGGAACGCGAGGTCACCTGACTGTGGGCGGGACACAGGCAGCTCCACGGGTTTAGGATGCATCAGGATGAAGGGAAGCTCCACCGACACGTCTCTGAGGACAAACACACTCATGTGAGATCAGCAGTGTGACGACTTAAGGCCTGGATGTGCACCGTCACACACACAGGCTATTAAAAATTGAGCCACAACAGCCGTGCCCACGTGCGTATGTGTGTGTGTGTGTGTCATACCCGCCACGCGACACCACCAGCTTGACTTTGACTCTGTAGGACACCAGAATTCCCAGGACCTCCTTGTTGGTGACGTCCTTCACACTGAGACGCACATAAGAGAGTGCTGCGGTCATGTGACTTGCAGTGACACACAGCTGCGTTCACATTCGTGGACACGCAGGCAAGTGCTTGTGTGTGTGTGTGTGTGTGTGTGTGTGTGTGTGTGTGTGTGTGTGTGTGTGTGTGTCCTACATGGTGGACGAGGCCAGGTTGGTGTCTTCGTGTTTGAGCTTGCCGTCCAGAGCGAGGCCTCTCTTCTCACGGTTCTTGTCGAGCGTCGGGGTCAGAGTGTACACCTTACAGAAGGTGGAGCTGGATGACACCTGGTCACTGAGACACACAGACAGACAGACACCTCAGTAAGAATCATCCGTTATATGTCAAACATTTGTCCAATCAGGAATTTCATCCGAATTTTAATTCCTCTTCATCTGATGAAACAACATTAAAGATTGTCTCGCGCAAGTTTAACCTCGGGTTTAGGACAATTCAAGACGTGAGCTGAATGAAAGTGTGAGCTGAGGTCGCTGTTGAAGCTTCGTCTTACTCTGCTTCCAGTTGGGCCACTGGACATTTGTACTGGGCGGTGCTGAACAGGCAGATGTCTGCATACTGACGCACTGCAGAGAGACACAGGGAAAAACAGAGAGGGAGAGAGAGAGCGAGCAAGTGAGCAACAGGAAGTTCATCACCATGTGCCACCCGACATCCTGTGAACCTTCAGAATAAATCCTCATGCTGTTTGACTCTGCCTACCAACAGCAGGTGGCGCTGTTTCTGCTGGTGGCTGCTGTGATGGACATGATGGTCAAAGCCTCAGTCTCAAACATAGTCATGTGACATGAACTCCGGCCCTTCCACTAAATTTGCTCCAATTTTCAGTTTAGTCATTTTGGAAACAAGCCCTGTGTGATGTCATCACTGAAAGTAAGAAGGAAGCCGCTAGCGCCCCCTTCTTAAAAAAAACAAAAAAACAACAGTTTTTAATCTCAGTGAGAATAAACGAGAAATCTCTTCTCTCCAAACATCAAAAGCAGTTGTTCTTTAAACTGAAGGATTCTTCTTCAGGCTTCTGCATTACAGAAAAGCTCTTAGACTCCTAACTGTGGTGATCAGCGACAGAAGGACAAACAGACCCGAGATCTTGACTCTCTTGACCGTCTTGGTGGAGTTGTTGGTGACGTGGACGTTGACACTGATGGGTTCCCCGTGGTAGTACAGCTGTTCGGCAATGCATTGTGGGCAAGAGAGGCTTCAATTAGTGAACTGCATCAAATTTTGAGAGAAAGAACACCCCCCCACCCCCCCACCCCCAACCCACACAGACACACTGCTTTTCATTATCTGCTCATCAGTGTAGTTAAAAGTCCATCCACATCCTGTTCAGCTCCCATGATACCTTGCATGTACTATGTGCTAGACCTCTGGCATGTCCTGTCCCTGAAGCCCACAATGCTGTTGTCTATGGCAACCAACCTGAGTGCCCCAGTAGCCTCATAATCATTTGGGAAAAAAGAAAAGAAAATAGCAAAAAATAAATAAAAAAAATCAGCGGCTAAACCTTCTCATCCTCTGCCAGTAAAAGACAACCTGCAGATAAGTCGTCTGAATACGTACACTCAAGTATTTAGCAATGTCATTAGCGTGAGGTGAGTGTGTGTGTGTGTGTGTGTGTACCTCCTTGTCCAGTGAGGCCTCCAGGTGCAGGGACCGGTCAGACATCAGGAAGCTGCGGGTCGTCTCCACCATGGGTTGAGGACCAGGCTTCTCTGGAGCGTACTGAACCTTCCTTATTACCAGTCGCACAGAATTCCTACACAAAAACACACAGTCAGCCTTGTGGGGCTCAACGCAGCGCCAGACAACGGCTCTCCGGCAGGCCCGATCTCACCTCTTGTGAATCTTTTCTTCTATCGACTTGGCACAGAAAGCTCTGATCTCGAAGTCGACACCGCAGGCCTGCAGGGAGACGGCAGCTCGTTTCTGATCTCTGGAAACCTGCCGAGTCACCCGACGCGGATGCGACCCGCTCGGAATCGCTCGGTGGGGTTAGGTTTTTTTTCTGATGCTCTGAACACAATTTCCTTTGGCTAGTGAGCCGGAGAACTGAGAAAGCGTGGAAATCCCGCACAGAAAGACCTGAGCTGGAATTAAACCCATGACCTACTTGTCGTGCAGTCCTTTTTAATTCAATTTTAATTTGCAGGTCCACAATAAATGAGAACTGAAATTTCAGTTCAAGCAGTTTTTCCTTTATACGAGAATAATTTGAAAAAGACGCTCACAAATAAGTGTGTGTGTGTGTTTGTGTATGCGTGCGTTCCCCCTAACCTACTTTAAGCGGTGTTTCAGAGTAAAGGCTAGTTAATTGGGGACGACTTGTCCAACTGTAAACAAAAGCCTTGTCAATGGAATGAGCTGATTTTGGGTCATTGGCTCAGGTTTGTGTGTGTGTGTGTGTGTGTACCTTCCCAGTGTCCTCTGGGCCAGGCTGTAAAGTGACTGAACACGGGAGGTTCTGAGGGATCTGAAGAGCAGAGAAACAAAACCAACGATGATGTCATGCCGGTTCAGTCAGTCTGCGCTCTCTGCTACAATGGCTGCCGTTTTGGGCTCAGCAGGGACTCACAGTGAAGTAGAATGGGTGTGCATGCTGGCCAAGTTTCTTCAGCAGTCTCTCCTGCAGCCGACTGTTGGGTTTCTTTTCCTCTGGCACTGGAGGGAAGGCCTTAAAAAGAAAGAGGAAGAGGGAAAATCGAGCAGTGTCGCCGTCTGTCCGTTTTTATCCAGCGAGTTGTTTCACCGGCACCCCTGCGAGGTCCGCGCTCTCACCTGGAAGGTGGAGATGTAGAGATCCTTCCTGAAGGACAGACCCAACACGTCGAGGTCCTCCCGGCCGTATCGAAACGCACAGGTCAGCGTGACGAAGACTACAGGAGAGAGGAAGCGGAGGAGTCAGAGAGACGCATCCACCTGTGCATCTTAACCACCTGATCTGGAAGAGCAGAGGAGCAACATGGCGGAAGCTGCGCTACCTTTTCTGTCCTTCAAATACTCCGGGTCCACCAGGATCACTCCATCTATCAGCAGGAAGCAGAGACGCACAGATGAGTCAGCACATTTTTTTCCAGCTGAACCGGTCGAACACTATGGGCGCAGATTTACTAAAGATCTGTGTGTGGAAAAACCCGGACAAATGCCATTAGATGCTTTAACTAATGGCCACGCTGATCTACTAAGCAAGTGCAATGAGGATTGTGTCTGTCAAACGGACAAAATAGCACACGCAGTCCATTTGGAGTGTTTGTCTTCATGGAGATGCAGACACGGGTGTTGAGGGGAGAAGATGCATATAGATTCTCTTGGTGCAAGCAATGTAAATTACCAAAGCTGAAACTTATTGCCGTATTTCTTTAGCACGTTTGAAAGGCTTAACTTGCACATTTATGTTATATATAAACTGTATGCTAGTCACATTCTTTTTTCCCCCTTAATAAGGCATTTAAATCCCTCATGCCATTGGCGTCTATGGTCAGTGGTGACACAGCGCTGACTCCATGGTCCGAGTGTCAAAGGCAGCACTTCTCTGCCCCCTGTGCGACTCTACGGTCCTGGGTTACAACTGCGTGGCTGCAATCATGTCTCGCTTACAGTCACTATGCAGCACCTCTATGGTGGAAACCAGTAGCGGCTGCAAAACTCTCCGGTAAAAAAAAAAAAAAGAAGCACCGTCATCTCTGCCACTGAAGCACCGGTTTCTGTTTCTGATCCCTCGCCGTACGCCAGCCAAGAGGACGCGCAATATGCTAGCGTGTGCAATCGATCGGGATCTTTGGGCCCCAAAGTCTCCACATGTGACACCAAGGAGGTCCTCCGACCAGCAGAGGGCCCTAATATCATTAGCGCAAACTCACCCACTGGGTCCACGTGGTCCAGGTGATCAACAAAGTCTCTCTTTCCCAGGTAGACCGTGACCTGCGAAGACCAATGACAGTTCGACTTTAGTCATTTTAAACAGCCGACATCACAACATAAACAGCAATTATTTACAGTACAATATGTTGGAAGAGCTACTTCACAGACAGAAGTGCGACTAGACAACACTCAGAACTAAATACTCGTGTCATGTGCTTCAGTAGCCTAATGCGAAGTCAACTGTATGAGAATTTTTCATAGGACAGTGGAGACGGAGACCGAGCCAGTCACACTCACCTTACAGTTGGGGCTTGACTTCTTAAAAACTCTGATGGGAATTAGAGAGAAGAACAAAAGGAGAATGGCGTTAATGTTTTGTTGAGGGGAAATGTGACATTGACGATGAGGGGAAACCTTGAATGAGGCTGCGGGTCTATTTCAGCTCAGCAGGAAGTTGAAGGTTTACAGGCTCAACTTGTGACAACCCTGGTGATTTCATCGCCACTCAAACTCAAACTGTGGTGCTCTTTAACCCATTTCTAAATATTACACAGAAGAACCTTTAGAACATCAAATACCAGCTTTAGCGTGGAGTACATGTCAAACTACTGGACTCAGGCTCTACAAAAGACTGTTTATGAGAGTCAAAGCTGCCATTTTTTCCAAAATCTTCATTAGTGTAGAAACTATTGGCTGTGCCGAGACAACCCACTTCCAAAAGTAGCAATTCTGGATAAGTGGATTTGAGCGGCGTCAGCTTCGTTTCCAAGAAACCTGACAGACAAGGGTTCGCTGAGCAGCAGAGAAGGAAACCACAACTCTGACAATTCTCAAAACCCACAGAATTCAGACGTGCTTTCGATTCGACTTCCCAGTCTTTATCACACTGGAATTGACAGCAAAATCTAAAGGTTTGATTTGAGTCCATTCAAGTAGTGATTAAATAATCAGAAGAGGTCCTCACTCAGTCAGTATTACTCAGGCATTTTGCCTTAGAGACTTAAAAAAAAACAAGCAAAAAAAGCAGTGGGGCTGATGTGTGAAAAGGTCGCCACTTCTTGTAACCACCAACACAAACAGGAAGTAATAAACATGGCTCCTGCTCACACCTCCTGCCCTCTTCCTGCTATTTGAAGGCAATGACAGGTATTATGTACGAGTATTCAGTGACAAAGCAACCTTCAGTAAATCAATAAAGGCTTTGACAGTTTATGGTAAATATGAGGAAAGATGTGAATTTCAGAGCAAGAAGGAAAAAAAAAAACAAGGAAGCAAAATGAAAAAGGACTTCGTAGTAGGCAGCAGTAGTCTTTTTTTTTATGACCACAACTCCAACAAACATGCTAAGCGGCATCGCTGTGACATTACAAACGGAGAATTTTTCACAACTGTATTTTCAAAAGAAAGAAAGAAAGGAGTAAAGGATTTACTTTCTTCATTTCTTGAAAGAGCAATGACAAAGTTGAATTTCACATCATATGAGACAACAGTCACATCAAACTTAGAAGGTGTATGAAGAATAATAATAAAAAAAGTCCTGCTTGGTGGAAAGCCTCTGGTTGCAACTTCTTTTTTGCCTGATGCACATTTTTAACCTCCCATAAACGACACTGAACCCCAGGACGGGGACTCCACTCTGGATGTGGTCTCACTCTGAGCTACTGACGTTTGTATCAGATATTTATCACTGGGAGAGGCCTGTCGGGCTGTAGCCGTCACCGTGGCAACGCACTCTGGAGGAAAACAGCCGAGCATCATCTTCGCTTGCTAAAGCGTCTCCAGCGCCCCCTGAGACCTCCGACTGCAGAAAGTGGGGCGGCTCGTCATGTCTGGGCAAGAACAAGCGATGACGCCCAATGACATCATGTTTACTTCGCGTACAGCAGAGCTCAAATGTCTCCGATGATGAACCCACTTAATTCACCCGTTCTCGTAAACGTCACGTGACGCGAGCGGATTGGGACTTTTATTGTCTCATTATGGTTTAAAGGGTAAAGCAAAAATAATTTTAAGGCAATAAAGTGAGTTTATAGAAGAAAATAAAGCCTAGACCTTAAGAGCCATTAGTTGCTAGTCAAATGTGGCTTTCTAAACCGGGCCATTGTTGTTTTTGTAAACTCTTGAGCTTCTCGACACGATGCATCAACATGTGGACGAAACCAAAGGGCTCAACTGAAAACGTGTGATTGCATCACCCAGTTGTGCCCAGGTATTAAACCTGATGCTTTTATTGGTTTTAACAACTTGCTGGGATTCTTTAACGTTCAGGATTTTACCAAATTCTGGGCCATTAATGGCGTGTGTCTGAAACCAAGGAAGCAACTCTGGCTGTTGAACACCTGCAGCAAAGACACCCGTCACACCATCATCGAGGTTCACGTTTATCAGTTCAAACTTGTTTTCACAGCGTATCAAGGTTAACAAACTTAAAATGCTGTCGGGTCTGAACTTGACAAGGACTTTTACTACACTGCATCACAGCATTAAAAAAAAATATGCGACAGTGTGGAACATCCTCGAGCTGCATGAGGAGGTTTTTCTAGACGGACGGTTGCACAACACAGCCATGCTGATTTAGGCACCTTAACACAAAACTAGCCTAAGAACACACAAGGTATTTATTAGCCAAACACATCTGAAGTGAGCTTCACTCTTGGTGAGGCTGAAGTTGAGTTGATAGCACTTCCCCCTCCTGCACAGGCCGGTTCCTCACTGCACTTCCTCTGTGGACTCATCTTTCCGCCCCATGTGGTTCACAGAGATGCTGTCCTCTGATACATCTGATGCCTCTTTTAAATTGAGGTGGAACAATAGTGGAACAATGGAAACAGAATCCCTTTGGGGCAGAAAAATTCCATTTCCTCACACGTTGAGCCTTATTTTGGTAGTCCCACCTCTTTCCTGTCTGTCCTGCCAGCCTTTATCTTGCAGCTGCTGTTTCACACTTTAAACTGTGCAATAACAGCACTTCATTCCTGTCTTCCTGCCACCTATGATTCAGGTCTCTGAGTGTCAGTCAGTTGTCTGTACAACTGCTGGGGAAAGTCACAGCGTGATGTGTAAAAGCAAGAGTGAAATCTTTCTGCGCAAAAATGCATTTTGGCCAAGTCCGCTGTGGTACAGAGATCACTGGAAAGGCACATTTTCAGTTGAGCTGTGACATCGACAATCAGCTGCTTAAAGATCTACACAAAGATAAAGCAACCTAAGTTTTTAAACAATCATCAAAACCAAAATACCACGTTATGTGTCCTTATAAAGATTCTTCCATATGGAGCCAAAGGGTTAAAATGGACCAAATATTTTTATTTATTTTAAATGCAAAAAAAAATGTCTGTGTGCTTATTTGTTAATTAAGGCCATGAAAAAGAGACAATACAAATAACAACATCATGCAGATCGTGACATCAGCGATTTTTATTTCTCCACAGTGAAACCCTCATCTGAGAGAGCGCTGAGCAGAAGCAGCAGAACAACACTCCAGAAATCATTTGTTCATCTATGGGTGACCAAATTTGGTTTATTTACAATTTGAATGTACTTTATTTATTTTTTTAAAAGAAACGCTGCAAGATGCTTTGACTGACTGCCCAACAACGACGTTGACGTCACATGACACAAACGGCCGTTGCTTCGGGTCTTCGTGCAGGCCGAACCGTTCGAGGCTCTCTGCTGTCGTCACTCTCAGTGTTTCACCACCGTGTTGGGAAACAGGCAGTAGGAACTTCCACATCTGAATGTGCAGTGGCAACACGTGAGCATTAAAGCCCTTTTTGGAAGCTCAAAATACATTAGTACGCCGAGTGGTCTGACTGCACGCTGAAAATGAAAAAAAGTTCCTTTCACAGCTACAGGACAGACAGTCCTTTCTACATCATTCCAGCCAACGACCATCAGAGGTAGACTGATTAAAAAGCCAAGCAGATACTGACTTTAGGTTAAGCCATTGGTTTTTACCCTCATTAAGCCAGTGAACTACTCATCTGGGCACATCACCATGGTCACTTGTGTTAAACAGCCAGCTCTCTAAAAGTGACAGTAGAATCAAATCCAATGACAGAGGAACCCGCTAACTAATCACCTGTCTGAGCCTCCTCACTGGAGACCCCAGAGGGATGGGAAGGCAGATTGTAAAGCCAGCAGGTGATTGCATTTCAGATTGCTGTATGAAAAGAAAATTAATCAAAATGAATTGAAATCTCCCTCTTTTTTTAACAAAAAAAACAATCAGTATTTAGGGCCTTTCTGAGATGCTCTAGTCCATGCTAGATTTCAGTATCAGGATATAATTAAACATTAAGTTGTATTATACACTGGAAATGGGCCAACGAACCATTCTGCAGAATGTGCCTGTGTATTTTTACCTGCTCCTCGGTTCGCTTTGTCCCCAAGGGGTTGTGTCATTATGCCAACAACATGTGCGTGTGTCATTCACGTCATATCTACTTGTGCCCTGAATAACTAATGCACAGGCACAGCTGTCTATTGCTTCTGGCGGCTGCAGCTGCAGTTTTTGGGGTTTCCTCTCCACCTAAAAACCACGGGTCTCCCCCAATATGAGGTTTAGGCGCCGTCGCCATCTGCTCCACCTCAGAGAACTTCACAGACATGACTGTGATTGGTCCAATGCCGTGGACGTCGGCTCCCTTTTACATATCTGTTCACAGCTTAAAGCACAACTTAGTTTTACTTCATAAGATGCAAATGACCATCTTGAGATCAATTATATTGATTGTCTTCTTTCTTTTTTTGGTTTAGGCAGCCGGATAGCTCAGTGAGAGGCCAGACCATTTTTAACTTGCATTAAACTATTCTTCCAATATCAGTGTAGGCCAATGAAAAACCCACATCTTGATACATCTTGATAAATGTCCCATATTAAATACATCTGTGTTTGCGCCGTCTTGGGAACACTAGTAAACATCCCTTTTTCTTTAAAGTAATAATGTTTGGGGATAGAAATGTGTATACCAACACCATATGAGTATAGGACAAACCATCAGACAGAGCATCCCATACGATCCCTTCATGCCATTACCTTAGTTTACATTTCAAAAAACAAACAAACAAAGTAAAAATGAGCCCTTTCTGATGCCTGACAGTTATCACGGAGGGATGGGCAGTCCCAATTAAACTGGCAGCGTTCCTGCCACAGTCCCCATGTAACGTAAGAGAGGACCCCCACTTCCCACCCCTGGGTGTTTTCACAGTGAGGTCGCTTGGTTTTGGGACAGATAACAAATGACCACCACGGAGCCCAAAGTTGCCAGTTCCTGCATGCTAGCAGGTCTATCAGCTGTTTATTCATACGCCCATCGTCTTCCCCTGCTCGGCCCCGTGCCTGCTTCCCACCTGCTTCCTAACAGGAAGTGACAGTTTATGGGGAGAACCCCCAGAGGACGACACCGAGGTGGGGGACTAAATGTCAAACGCCTGTCACAGATAAAGACCACCTGATTAAATACAGCGGCGGGAAGGAAAACAGGCCGGTCAAGCGAGACGTGTCATGTTGCAGCCCTCCACGGTCCAAGGAGGCCAGAGAAGAACCATGCAGGATGTAAACACAGAGTCAGCGAGATCAGAGTGCAGGAGATCAGACTGTCGAAAACACGTCGGCGGCAAAACACATGACAAAAACACGGTCAGAGGAGCGGAACAGCTCAAACATATCCACAGATCAGTGCCGCGGCTCCTTCAAGAAAAAGCAAAACAAAAAACACAGCCCTGACATCGGTATTGATCGCGACCTGGAGACAATCGGGATGAGGATTAAGGCGGAGGCGCAACACTGCCCCCCCCCCCCCCACCACCACCACCACATTGTGCACGGGGCGCGTTTTCTGCTGCGCGTTTGTGCAAAAAAAAAAAAAGAAGCGCCACAATTATCCACACTGTCATTTTCATGTGTCAAAAACAAGCCGAGCCGACAGGCATCTCCTGCTCTGGGGGAGCAGCCAACCACAACCACCACCATCTCCACCATCATCATCCGCTTCCAGGCTGCCCGCAAACCTCTTAAAAATCACACTAGCATCCACCTGACAGACAGGAGTTTTCGGAGAGGACCCCCAGAACCCGAAATTAGCCTCCATTATCTTCATGCTAACCCACATAGCGCCCTGAAAATGCGCCCTGAAAAGGAATTCCAAATGAGAGAAAAAAAAATGTACTGATTTAAAGCGTCTCTTATGCTTTAAACGGGGGGGGGGGGTTAACTGCGTGTTATGCATCGTTTAAGCCTTCTGACCCAATAGGTGTAGTCACAACACTGAAAGTCGGTAATTTAGCCGCAGATGGCCACCGCCACTGCCGCCCACTACGGCCGTGTTTCGCTGGAAAAGCACCGTGGGAATTCCTGTCCACAACACCACAGAGGACGTTCAACTGGCTACATGTTGTTGCGCACACTACATATGCACGGCGCCAGAGACTACGCTTGCGATATCTTGATCGCCTTGACTGCGTCGTGTTTCCCCCACCCCACCTCACCTCACCCCCAAAGGCAACCTTTTAGCTCGCAAACTGAGATTTGACAGCTTTTCTGCCGGAGCACCCCCCCCCCCCCCCCATCTACCCACCGGAGAAGTGTCGCCGAGAGCTAACCCCACCCAGCTGCTGGGCTAACTTCGCCTCCTGTCGAACGAGGTCATCGCGTTAGAATGTTTTAAGCACGACGCAGTGAGGGGGGAACACTCCGTTGCCTTTATACCGGGTTCTCTTTCAGGAAACGGTCGAATCTTTCCTGTACAGGCTTGAGAGGAGAGGGAAAACTCCCCCGCCCGAGCCAGTACCACCACCAGCAGCAGCAACAGCAGCAGCGGCGGGAGTAGAAGAAGCAGCGGCGGCGGCTCGGCTAGCCCAGTTAGCCCAGTGCGTGAATGCGGAGGCTAGGTGAAGCGAGCAATAGCCGTCCTACCTAGTGCCCGCCTTGTCCCCCATCTCCTCGGCAGGCGGACGGTGAGCAGGATCCCGACAAAATGAACCTCGGAGTCGGCGGTGTCGTGACTTTGGAAGACCGTGCGCTCGCCCAGGAAGCTGCGCTCAGTCAGCCGTCCATCCACATCGACGCGCAGCTAACTAGTTAGTATGCTAATTTAATTTAGCGCCGCCCGCCTCGGCTGCTCCTCCGGCTTCCGCAAAGGCAGGATCTATTTATGTGTGCGCGCGCGCATGTACGTGTGTGTTTGTGCGCCGTGCAGCGGCTGCAGATAACGTTGCGCAACGCGGAGAGGGGAAGAGAAGAAGGAAAAAATGACAACAAGAATCGTTTGATGGTAAAACGACAGAAGATGATTCAGTGCTGAGTACTGACTCACTAATCCGACAACGAAGAGGCTCGTTACGAACAGATTGTGCCACTGAAAAGTCATCATCAAGCAGAAGCGTTTGTACACGAATATGATCCAAAGGCTACAAAATTGGTCGAAAGCAGTATGTGTGTGTGTGTGTGTGTGTGTGTGTGTGTGTGTGTGTGTGTGTGTGTGTGTGTGTGTGTCCCAAATCCAATCTGCAACCTGCACCCATCCTTTCACTGAGGCTTTTGCATTTTGTCCTCTGCTTATTCTGCGCAAGTCGATATTTACAACATTAAGTTCGTTCAAATAAATAACAAAAAAGAAGCGCGCGCGCGCGCGCACACACACATACACATTTGACCATATGGTATCCCTCTTTAGCCAGGCTTCAGTTTTTGGGCTTCACACTTCTCATCTCATAACCACTTATTAAGCATTAATTGAACATAAAGGCAAGACAAGTTTTTTTCTTACCTTTGGAAAGTACTTTATTTATTCCCCTTTTAGCTATTGTTTACCTTTTTAACACTGCGATAGGGTACTTATTAATTGAAATACAGCACTTAAGAAAGGTTTAATATTTCTGTACTGTGCCGTTGGAATTGTAATTAATAATATTCGGTAAAATACACCAGGTTCTTCTACCGCAGCCTGTGAGACTCCTGGAAGTTTGCATGTCAGAAAAAAAAAAATCCACTGTCAATAATCAAACAGGTCAATCCCTAATTCAGATTACCGCCGTATTTATCTGTTCATTACTTTGATGCAACAGCTAAATGCGTGGAAGGGTTTTTTTTTTATCACCTTTGCTCATCTCTCCCTTGTCTAAGCCTCTTCTTGATGACGCAACAACAAATCAATAATAGAGTGATTTGAATTAATGTACACTGAGTAGACACCACAGAGTACATGCAGTATGAGTAGCGCAATAAAGGATGGCAAATGTTTTAATCTCAAAAAGGTCCTTTACTCTCTACTTCCCAGAAAGCGTTGTTCTTTTATGAAATAATCTGAATTTAAAGTCTTCATTCTCTGTTTAGTTTGTCTAATGGTATGATTAAGGAAGGACAGCGTAATAATCCTTTTTAAAAAACTCTCCAGACCTCTCTTCACCTTCTACAGACAAGCTGTGTGAGTGTGTTTGTATACAAGCTACAAATATACAAGCTACAAATACCATCCCTTTAGAACTGCAGACCATAAAACTATGGGCAGACATCTTAAACAAGTCAACAGTCAAGTGTTTTATTGCAGTCATGGCCTCCCAACAAAGTGTGAGAAATAATTTCTTCACTCCAGTTTTTACATGTGTAAAAAAAAAAGGAAAGAAAAGAAAAATCTCAAAATACAAGATATTGTGAAACTTAACAGTATCAATATAAATATATACAATATACACAACATAACTTATTATCCCATCGATGTTATTTTCTTTCCTTTATTTCTATATTTCTCTAGAGTTCCAAGTCAGTCAGTCAGTCAGTGTGTTGCTGTCCGATTGTGATTGGTCAGGCGGTGAGCTGATGGTCACACTCTGATGGTGTAGGAGTCCGACAGGGTGCTGTAGCGGACCCATCGCTGCGACGGGCCGGGCTGGATGGGCGTCAGGCGCAAGAAGCGGATCTGCAGCCCCGTAGCGGTGACCTTTGGGAGCTCGAAGCTCAGAGCAACAGGACCCACCTCCAACATGGAGGCCGAGGTCAGGCCCGGGACCTCCAGCTGCAGCCAGGACACAGCAACAGCGTGATGTGAATATGACGACCATAAGGCAAATTAACAATCGGTTTGCGATATACCATAGCCAGCCAACAGGGGGCAACCTTAATTTCTTTTGGAGTATTCCACTTTTTTGGATTTTGAATTGGAGTGAACGGTTCAGTTAGAAGATCGAAAGTTCTGTTGTTCTATGCAGTGTTAATTAAAAGGTGCACATAATCAGCACACGACCAAATAACCTATGCATAAAAACATAAAAAACGACTAACAGGTAACTGCAACTTTTAAAAGACACACAGTCAGACCATGTAGTTTATAAATGACATATTGCACAGTTATAACTCATGTTGCAAGCCCCTGAAAAATTCAGACCTCTGAGGACAATCTAACACAATGTTAGCTTTAGGTTTGGGCATCAGTCATCTTTACTCCACTTCAGGGAGCTCTGTCATTATATTACCTGCACCAGAAATATTTGACGTCAAACGCTGACCCCGACCTCTAAGAAGAAACACCACTGGATCCTGTTTTCTTTTAAGGGATCCTAATTAGGACAACTTGTGTTTCACCTTAAAGAGAGCCGAGAGCTGAGTTCCACCGGGGAAGCGGGGGATGTTCCAGTGGATGGCTCGACTCTGCAGCTTCAGCTCAGCGTTCTGATCGGGGCTGCTGAGCTCCTGCGACAAGCTGATCACAAAAACGATTCATTAGTGCACATGCGCACTCCTAACCTCGCACTAAGCTAAGGGACGAGAGGGGTGACTGAGGCAAGGCAGGGTGAGCCGGAGGTGAGCCAGTCAGATTTGATGAATAATCCTGCTTTCACATGATAACTGCTTTCGCATAAACGCTTTGGCAAAAGCAGTTACTGTTGGAATTGACGCTGTATTCGTGTGCATCAGTGAGTGTTGGTGAAATGTGTCGCAAGCAGGATGTGTTAATGTTTTACCCTGGCAGGAACTGCAGGTTTGTGTTTCATCATTGAATCAAGGATTTCACATCGACATCCTGACTGTTTTTGCTGTTAGCCAACCCTTGGTGTTATTTTGCAGCACGCTCAACACCTGTTGCCCAATTACCAACCATAAAGACTTCTGGGTGACACTGAAAACCTCAAATAATTAAAAACAAGCCCAGGTCACCTCAGTGTCTGCAGGCTACGGGAGGCGAACACGGTCAAATACATAATGTGGGCTGCAAAACCAGAAAATAAACAGGAAGTTGAAGAATCTTTAAGAGCGCCAGGAAAGTTGTTGCTAATGGGCTGAGAAAGAGGCGTTTGTTAGTTTCTCTCTTTCTCTGTTTAACCCACAGAGCTGCTCTTCTCCAAACTGAGTGCAGACCTTTACCCTCCTCTCCTTCCTCACCTGTCACATCCAAGGGAATGCAAAGCATCCCTCAGAGGGGAGCGTTGAATAGAAAAGCAAATGACAGACGAGCAGTTTTATCTCTTTTTTTTCCCTCACAAGTGACAACAGGAGGCTAAAGGACCAGCAGCCAACACTTTATGATCATGCAAAAGCTTTTGGACTCGACCAGCAGATCTGAATCTGCCCGTGGAGCGGGCAGCCCTCCACCAATCACTGACTCACATTTCCATAACTTTAAATAACAAATTGGAGGGTGCCTCCACCGGTTTCCTACTTCCCATTTAAAGCTACAGTTGCAACCTCGATTTCCTCACACCGCCTGTGCAGTGCTTACGAGGCTGAACTCATTTTTTCCTGACGTGTGTTCACCGACTCGAACTCAGTCAAAAACGACAAACAAAGAGTCGGATTCAAATGAGCAAACCAGGGGGAGACGGCGAGAGTGTTCAGCTGACGAACCTGACTGCGTTTTTACATGGTGGCTGTTTTCAATAACAAATACTGCATTTGCCTGGGAGTGCCTCACCTCACAGAGCCTTTGGGGACAGGGATGGTAGTGGAGACGTGGATGGCAGCACTGCAATGACAATTGACACCATCATCATCAAGGTAATCTTTAATATGGTAAATTGTGTCTCTAAGTGCTCGCAGATCAGCAGAGGGCAACACACACAGCTTTAGAATGTGTCAAAGGGACTCAGTCAAACGGAAGTGGAACAGGCCTCATCTAATGTAATAACATTACGTAATAACAATCGCAAACCGCAGAAAACAGTGAACTCAAGTCTCCAGTTTGGAGACTTGAGTTCCCATTACACAATAGAAAAAATGATTGAGTAATGTCACTTTTTCTTCGCTTTGGTTTTTAAACAGAGATTATTACACAGGCTTTTAAAGCATAACTCATTAAACCTGAGGCATCCGGACTGTGGAGCAAGTGGAAGAGCCGACAGCTCAGAGACACACCAGAGAAGACATTGCTCACTCGTGACAATAACTGCCAACTAACCTCTTTGGCGGAAGTTCACAGCGAAGTTTCAAGTACATCAGCAGCCTGATGGGGAGGGAGAACACCGAGGCGAGGGATGAGAGTGCGAGAACCAGATTAACCTCTGACCTTGTGTTAATGTTTGAGCCATGCGTAAACACGGACCGCACACACACACACACACACACACACACACACACACACACACACACACACACACACACACACACACACACACACACACACACACACACACGGACTATTTAGGTCCGAAATGATGCAAAAGAAAAGAGAAAAAGAGATGCAAACTCCACAAAGAAAGGCCCTATAGGCCCGGGGATCGAATCCTCCACCTTCTCACTCTGTGTCTCCCTGGTTTTAATAATTTTTTATTTCTATGAATCTAAATTATTTATCAAAATGCTTTCATTGTGTTGATGTTGCACCGATGCACTCTGACCTTCCTCCGCCGTCCCTTTCGATGGTCGGGAAGAGACGGAAGGGCGGAGCCGACGGCAGGTCATCACTCAGCTGGTACTGCATCACCGTTTGCTGCGGCAGGGAGAGGAGGAGACGGTGGTCAGACGATGACAATGTTGTCATTCGATCAGCCGAATAACAGCAGAGCAACGGCGGCGGCGGCACTAAGGGGGGCTACGCCTGCAGATATCACACAGGATATGACGTCAGGCAGCACCATTTCAAAAGGACTGACACAGCTGGGAGGTCAGAAATAAGCCTCGTCTGTGACTGACACAACTTTGAACACAATGTGTCTCGTTGAAGAAAACAATAATAGACGCAGTGCCAGATTTGTCAAAATGTGAAGGATGAAAAAACGTATTCAAATCTCCAGTGTTAAGGCAAAATTAAATGAGGTTAAAAAAAACAAAACGACATTTTAAACCTGAGATAAGCTCCTTTAATGCGGAAGTCTGTGCAGGGGCTTAGTGTAACATTTGAGCTGTGGATGGAAGGAAAAAAAAAGTGATTCTGGGACATAGTTTAACTAAATCCTATTATTCAACAGTCCTGAAAACAACTTTCTTTCTTCTTTGCAACAACAACCATCTTTCATTACAAATCAACATATAGACTTTAGGTCGTGTCATCATATATATGTTGATATATACGATTACAAGGAATAATGAGCGTCTGCAAGGTACCAACTGCTTCCGAGGTGCCTGCATGTCAAAGACCAGCTTTCGTCACACATGAGAGCACCCTCTAGTGGAGAGCAGAGTGTCGACTCCGAAGCGTTGACGTGGTCTTTCACTTCTTTACGGCTTTGCCTCCTTTAGGTCCAGCGACACAGACAAAGTTTGGGACTCTGACATTTTCTTCCATTTCAAGATGTTCAGCCACACTGAGCTCACCTCTCCTTGGCTGGGACACAGCCGCAGGATCCGATGGCTGTCAAACTCGTCTAGCCGGACCGCCTGGTGAAAACTGCACTCATCTACACGGACAGCAGCCCCATAACCTGAGCAAGGAAAGAGACGAGGTCTCAGGTCTCATAGATGTCAGGTCTTAGACCGTGAGACAGTGCGTCTCGGGCCTGGGAAACACTCATCAGTTCAAACACATTGCTGGTGTTTCTTTAAGGCTTCACTTTGTGTTGCGTCTGGGCTCCAGGATCAACAGAGAGTTTCCCCCACCTGACTGCCGTCCTTCGTGTCAATGGTTGAGAAAAGTTGTTGTTTACACAAAGTTTTTTTTAGGGCCTCTTCTGCCACCTTATTTGTTTGGATTCGTGCTTGGACAGTTCACTCGCATTGTGCAGAGTGAACTTCCCACTTTAACAAACTTGGGACATGGCGGCATCTGCTACTCTTAATTAAGCCAATATTGTTTAAACAACGCCAACAGCAGGGTTCGCTTGCCTGGCTACCAGGCAGATACAGGAAATAATTATGGACTGTTGGCTGGCGGCTATTTGTGCATAAACACTCAACAGAACATTCAACATGCAGCGACGCCTCTGGCTAAAGTGCAGACGGGGAAACACGAACAATGACACACAGCACTGATGGTGTGATGATGGGCACAGCAAGCTGCCGCCAGCAGCCAGTGAGGCCGGAGCTCAGTCCCACATACACAGACTGCATGAGTTGCTTCGAGATCAGATGTGTGATAAACATTTCAGAGCTCTGTTTTTTTTGTGTTGTGTTTTTTTACCTCTGATTTGTGACTTGCCGATACTGAACTCCTCATTCAAGCCAATGCGGATTTCTGAAACAGGTGGACATGATGTTGAACTGAACGGTTCAGACAGTAAATGATCAATAGTGATACTGTCCCTTATTCACTTGTCCTCACCGGAGCAGCTTGGCATGAAGCACTTGACTCGGATCTCCCCCTCCACATCAGCTTTCATCAGGATTCCCTGCAGCAAAAATCATTTCCCAGCAGCATTCAGACCAGCGGCATGGAGGAAGTTTTGGACATCTTGAGGGCTGGAAAGCTCGAGGTTACTCACGTTGGCGCCGATGACGACGGACAACCTCTCGATCACGTCCACAAATATCTCGCTCTTACTTCCCTGGAAACACACATGCAGACGGTAAACTCGTGGACTAGTTCAAGTGTATTGTTCCCTAACGATACCACTTTGTCAAAATACCTCACTTTGTTCAAAGTTGTTATTCATGTTAAAGAAGCTCCAGTACCACTGAGAAACATTCTTTCCGCAACCAAAATCATCTTTTTATGCATTTCATTCCAGCAAGTTTGCTTGCCCAACACTTTTGCAATGTCTTGTTTTGATTAGTTAATGTGTTTTTACACATTAACACCTGACATGACACCTTAAACAAACATCGCTACTGAAACCCTCCCTCAATGCCCTGTGATTTCAGAGAAAAGTGGAAAAATAAAGTGACGCTGCTGACATCACCTGTCCCTCCTACCTGCTCTCTGCTTGACTGGATGGGTCTGTTGGCTGCAGAGCTGGGAGCCACTTTACTCTGCTGCGTCTCCGCTCCGAACTGCAACCAACCACAGAGGAAGACATGAAGATTCCACATGTTCAGATATTTATTTATTTATAACTTTTTTTTTTGCAGCACAAGAGACAGAAAATGTGTTGATCATCCCTGTGACAATATTCCCAAGCAACCCAGCACAGAACAAAGTGTTGTATTTCAACTGAGCATACCAGGCCGACGTTGCTGAGGTCAAACAGACTAAACGGTCTGGAGGAAACCGCTTCAGTCTGGATGAAGTTCTTCAGCACATCCGAGGATGTCGTCTGGACGTAACCATAGTCCTGACGCAACACACATACACAAATCTGATGAAGCACACTTGCATGACTGAGCATTTTATATGACTCACACCACTCAAACACCATAGTCAGCCACACAAAAGCATCACGTTGCCGTGGCTAGAGGTGCTGTTTGTGGGGTCATTACACTCAGACTCACCACCATCTCATCCAGCAGCTCATAGATGAGGGCAAAGTTCATCTGCACCGATTTCTCCGACAAACTGCCACAATAATCCTTAACTAGCGCCGCCAACCTAAGACACAAACAACAAGCAGTGTCAGCCAATACGGATCTCAAGTTAAAAAAAAAACAATGACAATAAAGTAAGAATGGATTTTACACAACATTGTGTTGCAGATGACAGATTTGGGAAAAAAAAAGAAAAAAAAAAAAAGCAAAAGTCAAGGTACCTGTTGAGAAACTCAATAATGGTAAAGGGGGAGGAGTCAGCAGCTGCAGTCGTAGCGACCCAGTACAGCCCTCCCTGTTTTACATGGACAAAGTGAAGGTCTTTGTGAGTCTGGAGATTTAAAAATAAAAAAGAAACGGAGGAAATTCAATTGAAAAGATTTGACAGTCAGATTATGTCAAATCTGCCCTCTCTCTCTCTCTCTCTCTCTCTCTCTCTCTCTCTCTCTCTCTCTCTCACTCTCTCACTCTCTCTCACTCTCTCACTCTCACACACACAGTAAGAAAGAAAGAAAAATGTTACCATGACAACTGGAGGCTGATCTCCTGTCAGTGCCGTGACCTTCTCATAAAAAATAGCTTGAACATCAGCTCCTCCCTCTCCCCGAACTGATTCTAAGTTTAGGAACATATTGAAATGGACAGGCTAGAGGTTTTCAGAGACATCTCGTGGTGTACATGCAGATATCAACTACTGAATAAACAGAGAGAATTAAAATAAGGGTTCCTAATGCAGTGGGGGACATAGGTCCCTGTCCAACCATGTTTACAAATAATAATCCCAAAATACAGTTCATAAAATTATTTTGTGAGTGTGTGTACAGTTTTCTTTCTTTCTTTTCTTATTTTAAAAGGTCCTTAATTTATTTTGTGAAAGAAGAAGTTGAGGATACAGTCTTTAGAGATGAGTTGGTCACCCTTTGAGGACAAGATGAAGACTTGGGAAATCATTGTTGCTAAAATAACACAAAATTGACAAGACACAGACATTAATGAAGTGTCATTTCAAATTCATCAATAAAACACATTTCAAAATGTAATGTAATGAAATGTTTCATATTGAACAGAAGAGGTGGAGGATCCAGACCTCAGTCACATTATCTTTCAAATGTTTTCACTGAGCTTTTAAACAACAATACTAGGAGGAAAACTCGCTTAGCTTACCTATATTCAGGTTCAGTTGAACAGACTAGTGGCAAGTGTTAAATATATGAGGCTAACTAGAAAACAAGGTACTTCAGCCTTAGCTAACGCTAGCTAACTTAGTCATGTTGCTGTCTTACATCTACAAACAAAAATATACTGAAGTGAAACTAGCTCAAGCACTAAACCCTTCATATTACGAAAAAAAAGAACTATGATTTGATAACAGCCAATATCAGAAGAAAAGAACCGGAGTTCGTAAATTATTAGCAGCCTCTTTCTGGGAGACTCATCCAACTGTGTATACAAACCGGGGAGATAGACTCGTTTTAAAGTTTAGACCGCCACCTGCTGTGCGGACATATGAATGACATTCCTACAGAGCTACACACACAAAAAAATCCTTTTGTTTTGGAGCGTTTATAATTATAATAATAATTATTTTTTTGATAAAACTTCGGTTACATTATTGCGTTAAATAGTATTAGTGGTTTATTTTGTTATTAATCTACGTGAACAACACTTGTAGTAAAGTCCTCCACAGTGTAGGGGGCAGTCGAATTGTGTTCACAATACGGAAGCGAGCATTCGGGAGATTGTTACCTCCTTCCGCTAGACCGCTGGTTATGCCTGCATGTAGTACATCATGAAGTAAGTTCATTTTGACTGATCAAACTATATTTTACCGCCCGTCTCTGTGTGTTTATCGACTCTCACATAACCTATGTATCAATTATCAACCAGCTAGATGGAAATGTTTACTGTGGCCTTGACAGTTTACTCCTAAATGTAGCCAAGCTCGAACAATTCGCTTTAGTGATTTCTAGATATTTCATTATTTCACCATTTCTTTTATTTATATTTACGATCGGTTTTTTTTAAACGCGTAAAAATAGTTGTTTTGAAAATGGCTGTGTGAAGTCGTCACATGAGGTTCTCAGATGTAGAACGCCGAAGTGGCTCGAGGTTTTTTTTTCCCACGACAATGAAAAAGACTTAAAAGATTGTGTTTCATTAAAACATAAAAAAAAGTGTGTGGTGTGTAGCGTTTACCGAAAGTAAACATAATTGGCGGGTCGAGAAAAGCCTCCAGGTTGTGGTACTGACCCTGTTGATGACGATACAGCAGCTGTAAGTTTTGCTCTTGTTTTTCAGTCCACTGACCAAAGTGAAGTTGATCAATGAGCTGAATGAGCGCGAGGCCTCTCTGGGAGTGAACGACAATGTTTCTTGGCACAGTGTATACAAGGACAGTGCCTGGATATTCATTGGTAAGATAAATAAGTACCTTATTTTAGCAGCAGTCATAGTCTCGTTGTTACACTTCACTGTCATGTGCTGAGCACTGTATCTCTACCTTTTTTCTTTTTTTTTTCTGTAGGTGGATTTCCCTACGAGTTAACTGAAGGCGACATCATCTGTGTCTTCTCCCAGTAAGTTTTCAATATTACGTCTCCTCTAGAAGGCGGCGACACACGAGCAACGATGGTTCACACTGCTTTTTTGTCTTCCTCAAACACTTTCAGGTACGGAGAAATTGTGAACATAAACCTGGTGCGTGACAAGAAGACAGGGAAGTCCAAAGGCTTCTGCTTCCTCTGCTATGAGGACCAGAGGAGCACTATCCTGGCTGTGGACAACTTAAACGGTATCAAGGTGATGACGGACGCCGTGCCTTATAAGATCTGATGAACATTTAACAGTCAGATAAGCAACATCCTCCCACTGATTTTTGCCATGCCAGCTGGCTGTCCCTGACTATTGTGTCTATTAGATTAAAGGTCGGACCATCCGTGTGGATCATGTCAAAGACTACCGTCCTCCCAAAGACCACGAGGACATCGACGACATCACCAAACTCTTGAGGGAGGATGGCTGCGCTCCGAAGGTCCCTGTGGCTTCCTCCTCTTCCGAAGAGGAAGAGGTTTATGCCGTTCCTGTGAAGAAGGCCAAAAAAGGTGAGGTGACAACTGGCAAGCTCAACTATGTCAAACAGGAAAAAAAAAACATACACGTACATATACACTGCGTGCACAATTATTAGGCAAGTTGTATTATTGATGATTCATTTTGTTATTTTTCAAATACAGTGCTCTTGGTCAATCCAAAATGTTAACAAACCCTCAAACATGAACATTTAAGTAGTAAAAGTGAAGTTTTGGCTTTCTTAAGAGAATATCTTTATGTACACCATTATACGACAACTATTAATGTGCACAATTATTATGCAACTAAATGAAAAACAAAGATTTTCCCATCTCACTTGTTCATTTCCACCTGTTAAAGTGAGAATAATAAAAAAAAACTCAATTAACAAATAAACATTACAGAAATTTCAA
Source organism: Nelusetta ayraudi (assembly GCF_046127955.1). Classification (NCBI taxonomy): domain Eukaryota; kingdom Metazoa; phylum Chordata; class Actinopteri; order Tetraodontiformes; family Monacanthidae; genus Nelusetta; species Nelusetta ayraudi. The sequence goes on from NW_027466083.1 coordinate 7,282,240, forward strand.
AAACAAAAAACAAAACAGTGACCAATATAGCCACCCTTCTTTTCAATAACACTCACAGGGCTTCACAGAGGCAGTCAGTTTCTTGATCTGGTCGGAATCAACTTTTTGTGCAGCCATAACCACAGCCTCCCAGACACTGTTCAGAGAGGTGTACTGTTTACCTTTACTGTGTTCCTTTACTGTCTTTACTTTACTGTGTCCCTGCTTCAGAAGGGCCCAAAGGTTCTCAATAGGGTTTAAGTCAGGTGAAAAGGGGGGCCATGTCATTAGTTTTTCATCTTTAAGGCCTTTACTGGCCAGCCACTCAGTGAAGAACTTTGATGCATGTGATGGAGCCTTGTCTTGCTTAAAAATCAAAGTCTTCTTGAAAGATGCAGACTTTTTCCTGTACCACCGCTTGAAGAAAGTGTCTTCTAAAAATTAGCAGGAGGTCTGAGAGTTGATTTTGAGTCCATTTTCAACCCAAAAAGGTCCAACTAGCTCATCTTTAATAATACCTGCCCATACCAGTACCCCACCTCTGCCTTGCTGGCGTCTGAGTCGAAGTGGAGCTCTGTACTGATCCAACCACGGGTCCATCCATCTGGTCCATCAAGAGTCACTCTCATCTCATCAGTCCACAAAACCTTTGAAGAATCTGTCTTCAGATATTTCTTGGCCCATTCTTGACGTTTCAACTGTGTCTTGTTCAGACGTGGTCGGGTTTCAGCCTTTCTTACCTTGGCCATGTCTCTGAGAACTAAACACCTTGTACTTCTTGACACTCCAGGTAGGTTGCAGTTGTGAAATATTGCAGAACTGGAGGACAAAATGGGTTCCTGGTGGCTTCATGTTTGATTCTTCTCAAATCTTTGGCGGTTAATTTGCGTCTTTTCTTCTCGACACGCTTCTTGCGACCATGTTGACTATTTGCAACAAAACGTTTGGTTCTGTGATCACGGCCCGATCTCTTAGATATTTCAAGAGTGTTGCATCCCACCGAAAGACTTTTTACAATTTTAGATTTTCAGAGTCAGTTAAATCTCTTTTTTGGCCCATTTTTCCTGAGGAGAAGAATCTGCCTAATAATTAAGCACACCTTGTTGATCTCCTTCGGCCACACCCTCTCTCGTTACACAAATACACATCACCTGATATGCATTATATCCTCTTAGCGTTCAAGTTCATAGAGCTTGGAGTTGGAAATTAAGGATAAAATGATGATCTGGTCAAAATAATCACTTACCTAATAATTGTGCACACAGTGTATACGCAGTAATCTTACAAAAGTGAGAACAACCCTCTTAATTTCTTCACATATTGAATTATATATTTTCATAGGACAACACTAAGAAAAAAAGAAGACACTTGATACAATGTGAAGTAGTAGTAGTTAGACAGTGCAAATGTACTGTTCCATCAAAATAACTCAACGCACAGCAATAAATGTCTAAACTGCTGGCAGCAAAAGTGAAAATGTCCAAATTAGCAACTAACTATCAGTTAATTTGCACTGCTAATCAAGCTGTGCACAGACTACTTTACATTGTGTCAAAGTGTCATTTCCTTGTCCCATGAAAAGATATTATTCAGTATTTGCAGAAATGTGAGGGGTGCACTCACTTTTGTGACACACCGTCGTCTTTATTTTTGAACACTGCATTTTCGTAACAAAAACTGTCATTGCCTCAGACAAGAAAGAGAAGAAGAAAAAGAAGAAAGAGAAGAAGGAGAAGAAGAAGGCAGAGAAGGAGAAAGAACGGGAAAGCCGAGCAAATAGCTCCTCTTCCTCCTCCTCACCTCTTCCACCTCGTGCCATCAGAGTCAAAGAGGAGAAGGAGGACGCCGCTTACGACAAGTACAACCAGCCACCCGGTGGAAGCTCCAACGGGCAGAGAGCAAGGGAGAACGAGAGACTCCGTGGGGAGGACGAGGAGGAAAAAATGCGGGTGAGAGACCGAGAGCGGAGGGAGGAGGAAGGGAGGAGGAATAGGGACATGGACAGAGATGCCAGCCGGAGGAGGGAGTTTGACCGGGACAGAGACATTGCCAGAGGAAGAGAGATGGAGAGGGACAGCGAGCGAAGAAGAGAAACGGACCGGGACAGAGAATACCACAGAAGTAGAGAGACAGAGAGAGAGTATGACAGAAGAAGAGACTCAGAAAGGGAGAGAGATGGTGACAGGAGACAGACAGACAGATACAAAGATGGTGAAAGACGAAGAGAGACGGACAGAGACAGAGGCCGTTCATAATAACACAGAGTTTGTCTAAATGTAGATTTAAGATGTAAAACTGTTATTTTTGTCACAAGAAAGTCACTTAGCACCACCTAGTGGCAGCTGATGTCTTGAATCAACCCTGATCCCAAACTGGAATGATTTAATTCAGTTACTGGTCTAAAGGTGGTTGATCTCCAGGCTACGCTGTAACTAGTAGTCATGAGTCCACTTCATTGTTAAACGACTTGTGTGAATATTGCTTGGGTGAATTCTAGGATCTTGTAAAGTTCTTCAAATTTTGTATGTTTGTAATAAAATAAAAGTTGACACCCAAGTAGATGATCAAGTAGACCTCCTGTTGCTGCTCAGTAAGGCAAACACATTTACATGCTTGGCTTTTTAACCTCAAATTACAGGACGAGCACATCCATGATTTCAAGACTCAAGACCCCCAGATAGAAACAAACTGCACCGATTTATTGTAGAAAGAACACAAAGTTGCTCAGAACACAGGAACAAACATTCAGTCGACATCTTCATATCATACTGAGCTGATGTGAAGATGAAAGGGGTCGCTCAGTCTTTTGGTTTTTGTCTCGTTTTTTATAACTGCCCTGCAGCCACAATAGAAAATCTGAGAGCTAACTATCAGATGTAAAAAGGTAGTAAACGTGAGACTGACAGTCTGCAGAGCTCAACATCACAAAGTATTGCCAGTGAGGTGAATTGCAAAAATCCAGATCCTGTCAGACTTCAACAAAAAAAGAAGAAAAAGTCTATGTCGTTTCCCTCATTTGTTGGACGAGCTTAGTTTAGACATGCCACAGAATCAAAATGTCCGTTCATACACCAGGGCAGACATAACCAGCTAAGAATTATGTAATATTCCATTAATGTCAAACAACCACGACCAGCCACAACACAGAGGTCAAAGTCAAAGCGAACATCACTGCAAAAACATGCAAGAATACACGAGGCATTATGTTTTTAGCAGGCTAGTCTAAATGATGTGATGAACAATACAGCGGGGGTGGGGGTGGGGTGGGGGTAACCTCGCTCATAAATTACCTGTTTAGTTTCGGAGAATGATTTTGCTCAGTAACGATACAAGGCAGCGACACCCATTCATTACTTTATCCTTCCAAATGAAGTCTTTGAAATAGGATTTAACCAGGGGTTTCCCCCCCGTGTACAACTCACAATATTTCCATACGCTTTTGCTTCTGCCTTTGTACTGTGTATCAGATGTCAAGCTGTCACAGGTTGTCAAAATACAATGGGGAGAATATAGAGAGAGAATACAAATAAACAGCTTTTTCCAAAAGTTGCTCGGACAAAGCTCTCTTCAGCTGTGCAATTGCCAACATAAACGTGTTACAAAACAAGCACAGGAGACAAATGCAGCAGTTTCTCAGTTTATAGAAAAAATATCCCCACTAGAACTTCTTTTAGTCATTTCAAACATGTCGCAGAAAATCAGCCGGTTGTCGAGTGGAAGTGTTTGTCGGAGAGCAGCGTTTCCTCTGTAGTAGTTTTAATTAATTAGGGGTTCATGAACTATAATGCAACCGTCCACCAGGGGGCATGACAGATGTTTTAGCATCATAGTTACAAAGCCATTAAGACAGAGGAAACGCTACTGAGGTCTCAGGTTTACAATACAGACGTGCCTGTTTTCAGAGGTATCCCACGTTTCTTGCTACAGAAATTTTAAGATGTGGAATGTTGGGAATTGTATTTTTTTATTTTTTTTTTATTTTTAAATCCAACTTACACAAGCTTTGAAAGATAAACATGTCTGCCCATTGTGACAGTGTGGCTTTAAACATGCAGGTTTTCTGTTTTTTTTTCTTCTTCGAAGTACATCTTCATCCTTGGTTGCGTTTCCCTGGTGAGTGGCAGAAATGACCTGAAGCCAACCCAGTCTCCATTTCAAGCTCCTCAGCAGAGCCACGCCCACGCAAAACAGCGTGAGCAGGAAGAGGAGGAAGTCGGTGGTAGAAAAGTAAGGCGCTGGCGGCTAAACAGACTGCAGGAGGAGCGTGAGCGCAGGTTTAATCCTCCACTTCACGGCTTTTTATGCGAGATTATAAAAGGACTGAGGATTAACAGGAATTCACTGCATGGTGAGTTCCCACTGAGGTCGAACGCATCACCTCCAGACTGAGAGAGAGAGAGGGAGAGAGAGAGGGAGAGCGAAAGGTGCGCTCGGATTCAAACCAGCGACCTACAGTTTAACCCCACATGTTATGGCAGACCATTAGTCTGGAGGAAGGGGGAGTTGGTTCGCAGCTTTTATTTTTATTTTTTGAGTTCCTGAGAATTTATTTCATTTTACTCCTCTGAACGGCTGAACACAATCAAGAGCGCAAGTTGTTACATCTCAGCTGAAGAGGGAGCTGTTTGTGTCCCACCCTTCACGGGATCCAAGAGGAAAACCCTTCCTTCCTCACAATGGACGACAGTCGGTAGATGAGTACGAGTTACCACACGGCAAATGTATTGTTTTACTTCTTAACCTGTTTTCCGCGTAACGTTACGATTCTTTTCTCGCCGCTCTGAGCTGAACTGATAAACTGCATTATTTCATAAAACTCAATTTATCTGCACCGAAAATGTCCAGATGTGCAATGAGCCCAACAGGTAGCAGGAAACTTGATAGATTAGAATTTTTCTGTGAAGCATCACCTCAGAAGCAAAGCCAATCGATGTGTAACCGGGACAAAAATGACCCAAAACAATCATCTTGCGTCTCTCCACACGGCGAGTGAAAAAACAAAACAAAAGTCGAACGTTCCCGTAACACCACTAGAGATCTGCAAAAAGCTAATAGAAGCCAGCCAACTGCATGGTGTCACGTAAACCCATCATTCAGAGCGAGCCGGTAAAGAGGAGTCCGTCCGAACCGGCACTGTTGGCACGGGCCAGCAGAAAGTCTGGCGAAGCCCAGCGTCCGGCGATCCATCTTTTTGCTCGCTGGAAGAAACTCTGGACAGCTCGGTCTCGTCGTTCGATCCAGACAGCTTTTCCATCGAGCCAACCAGCGAGGGCCGGCCGCTTCTGTCCCGTGAAACGATGCCGCCGCTGCGCACGGCTGACGTCCTGCCGCTGCCCCTCAGAACATGGAGATGGTGACGTTGATCCCCAGGTTGCCGTTGTCGGCGAACAGGTGGGCGATGGAGGTGTCGAACACCAGGCAGTCGCTGTTCATGATGGCGGCCGCCACGCCGTCGTGGATGGAGCGTGGTGTGGCCTCCCAGGTGAGCCGCCGCCGGATGCCGTTGAGCTCCAGCCGGTAGGCAAAGTTCTCGGCCTGCTTGCGGGTGCCGATGAGCAGCACGACGGCGAAGAACTGCTGGTGGCCTTCGTACTTCTCCTGCTTCTCCAGCACCAGCATGAAGTGGTGGCTGAAGCACGACTGCATCATCACCCAGTCCACGGCGCCGGGCAGGTTGATGTCCGTCGCCAGGAAGACGATGTCCTCCCCCTGCGGACGGAGGACACACACACGCCTGGATTAGTGCCCGTGCGACGCCTAAACAATCCACACATTTTCAACACCCGCTTCTGCCTGGGCTCAGGGTCACGGAGGTCGGCTGGAGCCTCTCCCAGCCGTCATAGGGCGAAGGCAGGGTGACACCCGGGACAAGTGGCCTGTTCATCACAGGGCCACATAGAGACGAACAATCATTCACACTCACATGCACACCTACGGATAATTTAGAGTTTCCAATTGACCTCACATGCATGTTTTTAAACTGTGGGAGGAAGCCGGAGAACCCGGAGAGAAGCCACGCAGACACAGGGAGAACATGCAAACTCCACACAGGACAAAGGTCCCAGACCCGGAATCCAACCCAGAGCCTTCTTGCTGTGATGCAACAGTGCTAACCACTGCACCATAAACCATATGTCATAAAATTTGCACTATGTCTACAATATTTACATGTTGTCATGGGCCACTGCTCCAGAGTAGTTTGCATTTTTCAAAATACAGACTGTATTAAACACACACACACACACACACACACACACACACACACACACACACACACACACACACACACACACACACACACACACACACTGTGTTTGGGTTTCTTCGCACACACTTTCTGGAGAGTGGGAGGCTTTGGGGGGACGGGGGGGGGGGAGCACCGTCAGGAGAGTGTGGGCCGTGTGGGAGCATCGGTGCTGACCTGCAGCGTGGTGATGGACTTGTGCGCGTGCATCAGGTGAGGCATGACAGCCTCCAGCGAGCCGTGCCACTTGCAGGTGGCCCCCGGACACGGACAGGTGTACGGCCGGAACTCACACACCTCCTCGTGGTCGGGCTTCTCGCTGTGGTGGAGCGTCAGCAGGCAGCCGGCCGACGAGTACTGAGGTAAGACGGAGGGAGAAGGAAGGAGTAATTAACAGGCCAGTTAATGAGAAATGATTCATACAAGGCAGCAAATAGATCTTGGGATATGATTTATTAACTGTAGTAGAAAACACACTTTAAGGATCTTCTATGACTGTGTTAATAAATATCCATCCATCCATCCATCCAATCTCTATACCCACTTCCACCTGCACTCAGGGTTGCAGGGGTCTGCAGAAGCCAATCCCAGCTCTGTGTTCATATATAACTTTTAATAATAATCATCTCTTAGATCACCCGCTGCTCTGCCTTTTGGAGGCTGTGTTAAGTGATGGCATCACTAGTCAGAGTAAAATGCTGAACAACAACAGCAGATGGTAGCTCAGTTATCACTGTGCATCACTGTAAAATGCCCCATTTTCTGTCCATTTTAACATCTTTGTTTATCCATCCTGGACGCCAGTGGAGACCTCGTGCATAATTAATGACCGAAAAAAGTCGACGGCTCCCTGGGAAACGCCATATGGAGCCTTCTGTTTACAACCTCCTATGAAAAGGCTGAGTTTTCTTCATCAGGGAAAAATGTTTGTTTCCTACGAGACGTAAGACGGGCGAAATATTCTCAGCAGGTTCCGCAGGTTGAGATAGAAAATCAAGCAGGTTCTCAGCCAGCTTGAGAAGCTGGTGCTTTCATCCCGGTGGTTCGGCAGCAGCAGCACATTACAATGTCACGATTGCAGCCTCCTCCTCTGGCGACAATGCCGAAGGTCACAGTACTGATGGGATTTTCCCTCTCGCCCTCCCCCGACTCATCTCCGACATCAAAGTGGCTATAGATAGCCCAGGAATAGATGGCGGCGCACGGCTGAGGCGGGCTGCAGATGAGCGAGCTAAATGAGGCGTGAAATCAGAGACGACGGACCTGAGGGAGAAGGCAGCGGCAGCATCACTGATGCCGTTTGAACACCAATCGCCACAGAGACACAGCATCCATAAACATGAGGAGAGGAGAGCAGCACCAACAGAAATCTCACTTCGACGTCCTCTACTGTGGATCAACACAGTGTTTAGGATAAAAACGTAAACAAACATTTGAACACAGAAAGAATTCATTCTTATGAGATCTGATCCAAATACGAGCCCATTTTCTATTTCTAGGAAGTGTGTAGTTTCCCAATTTGGGATCAATAAAGTACATTTCTTTCATCCTAGCTATCTATCCATCCATCCATCTATCTATTTATCTATTTATTAAAAAAAAAAAAAAAAAAAAAAACCCACAAAGAACCAAAATTGCAGAGATTCTATGATGAAAAAAAATAAATTGGTTATCCTAACGCAGACATTAAGAAGCGCCGCTGTTGGAGCCTTTCTGACCCACAATGCACCTTGTGAGAATTAATTATTTGGTCCAGTGATAAATCATTGCAGTGATGGAGCCCAAGCCATGAAATCATCATGACATAATCAGGACCGACTATTAACAAATCACAGCCTGACATCACAAGCTGCCACACTTTACCAAGCAAGTGGTCTGTCAGAGGTAAGCTTTGTGATCTGCTTCAGTCGATTTCTGGGTAGAGCATGAGTTAAAAGCTCAAAGGCTCCAACTCAATCACGTCTTCTCCTCCTCTCCTCTCTTCATTCCAACAATAGAATGTCTGACAAACAAAGGAGTGACTCTGGAGAAACAACTCAAACCCAGAGCTCCATCGCTCGACACCACGGCCCAGACAAGCAGAATTCTGATCAGACGCATGCATTAGTGATGAGTTGAAGACTGAGGCAGGTGACAGCAGGGGATTCAGTGTTGGTCTCATTTAACATTCACCGGCTGAAGGTCAGAAACAGCAGCTTCCTGCTAGCAACATCATGCAGGGAGACAACAACAACAACAACAACACAGCAGGCTGCTTCGATCACAAACGCATAACTGCTTTTACACTGACTCCAGTTCCATCAGTGCGCCACCTGACAAACCAAATGCGCAAATGAAAACCGACTGTAGATGTCGGCAGCGTAGTCATCACCTGGATAAAAGCTGCACCACTCGCAGCCCTTCAAACCCTCTGGAGTCACCTGAGCTGCTGGTAAGCAGCACTGTGTCTCTGCTGCACAGACACAGCATGCATCAGCTCGATCAATACTAATCATGCTGAGAGCACTCACTGCGTGTGTGCGTGCATGCGTGCATGCGTGTGTGTGTGTGTGTGTGTGTGTGTATGTTTAAGACAGGCAGTTAAGTGTGTTATTTTTTTTTATTTTTAGAAGACTCCAAGCAGTGGAGTCAATTAGTTTTGGATCTAAACAGGTTCTTTGAACAGGAATTCTCTGCGTTACTGATGCTAACATTTGGTTGACAAACAAACCCATTATTTTATCCTGCTCGTTTTGGCTCATTTGCACTAAATACAATTCAGGAAGCATCAACCTATTAAATCATAAAGAAAAGAAATAAAATAACAAAACGTATGGCCCATAAAAATATAATTTCATAATAATAAACAGTTCATATATATATGTATGTATATATATATATATATATATATATATATATATATACATATATATATATATATACATATATATATATATATATATATATATATATATATATATATATATACATACACATATATATATATATATATATATATATATATATATATATATATATATATATATATATATATATATATATATATATATATATATATATATATACATACACATATATATATATATATATATATATATATATATATATATATATATATATATATATATATATATATATGTATGTATGTATGTATGTATGTATGTATGTATGTATGTATGTGTGTATGTATGTATGTGTGTGTGTGTGTGTGTGTGTGTGTGTGTGTGTGTGTGTGTATGTATATATATATATATATATATATATATATATATATATATATATATATATATATATATATATATATATATATACATATATATATATATATATACATACATATATACATATATATATATATATATATATATATATATATATATATATATATATATACATACACACACACACACACACACACACACACACACACACACACACACACACACATACATACACACATACATACATACATACATACATACATATATATATATATATATATATATATATATGTAAGAATATATGTAAGAATATACATAGGCCAATGGTCCTAGTTAGCTGCCGTCTTGCGCCATCATTTTTAAGAAAGCCCAGTATTGAAGGAAGCCCGTCTGACGATGCCCTGGCTCCCTTCAAAATTTCACATACTGGACCTTTAATGCCCGTTTCTTTAAGCGACCCATCAAGCTAAATCTGTTCCCCGCCTCCTACTGGTGATGAGAAACAGCACTACAACAACAACAGGCCAGATTTTACCAAGATGGAAGCGCTCCATCCTGTCCAGGACTCACCTGGCTGCCATGCAGCGGTTTAGTACGTCCGATAGGTCGATTGGCTCCGCCCTTCACCTCTGACCCCTGCTGCTGCTGCTGCCCTGCATTAGCGCTTAACTCGGCGATGCTAGCCGAACCGACGCTGTGGTGGCGATGCCAGCCCAGCAGGCAGCGCCACTGAGCCAGCTCCCTGAGGAGAGGCAGGCAGGAGGCCGGGCACAGCATCGAACACGCTCGGCTGGCTGACACACACACACACACACACACACACACACACACACACACACACACACACACACACACACACACACACACACACACACACACACACACACACCTGGATTAGCCCCTGTGTAATGCTTCAAAAACACAATTCAGATACAAGTTGCAACGCACCATGAACAATATATGGTAAAATCTGCACTATGCTTCCAATATTAACATATTGTCAGAGGCCACCGGTCGTGAACAGTTTGCATTTTTCATAATACAGACTAATCTGAGGGATTTACGTTGCATGACCAGCTGGAAAAATTGATTTGCCACTTCTGGTTTCAAGCTGCTCGAGGCTTCCTGCTGATAATAAAAAAAGTATTTAATGTTATTCCTGCTAAAAACCAGTTGGGACTAATAGAGAAACATGGAGTTGAATGCTTTGAAAATTAGGACTACAAATTGAGAAAAGAAAAAGCATTTTATTGAAGGTTGGCAAAATGGGCAACCTTTGAAACAAGGTAAGATTTGAAATCTTAGTGACACAGCTGCTGTGTAAACACCAAGCTCCTTTAAAATTAAAATTTTAAATGTCAAACAAAAGTGTTTGCGTATCGTTCGTCCCTCCCTGTCCTCTACCACTTTAGCCGGACAGGCGGTCAGCAGCTGTTCAGACAGACGGCAAAGGCTCATGTGGATCATATAGCCGAGGGATTAAAAAACGACTGGCTGCACGTTGCACCGTGTCAGGTTTCCGCAAAACACGAGGAGGCGAACCCTTTGGTCAAAATGCAATCTCAGTGAAAAATCCAACGCTGGCTCAGATGTGTAGAATCATCTGAGCAACCAGCCTGCAGCGCCACAAGGTTCGCTTCCCAGTGCTGCAGGAAGCAGTCAAGACAAACACGGAGCGAGAACTTTGTCCTGGTTTGAAAGGTCGGCTAACACATGGATCTGATGAGCTCTCAGCGAGAGTGTGGTTTTAACGACAGGTGACAAACGATCACAGCTGATCTGGTAGGATCACCAAAACATTTCCTTGACATCTACCGTCGACAAAAAACCCTCAGCAATTTATCCATTCGTGAAAGCATTTATCAACGAGCCGATGCTGATCGTCTGAATCTCAGACAGAATAAAGGCAGCATCTTTTAAACACTGGGGCAATGAACAGAGGATGCCTCTCAATAACACCAACTCAAGACAATTGATTTTAGTGTTTGTCTCACTTTTAAAATAAGCTACCAAGACACTGCGACGATCAAATGAAAATACAACATCGGCAGGTTCTCCTCAACATTGCATCAAAAACACCAGTCAGTACATAATCAACAAAACACGCACACACACAGATACACACATGTACCAGCCTCGGCGGGTGAATCTAAACAGCAGCAGTGCAGCTCAGTGTCGCTCGCCAGATCTTTCTCTCTCTCTCTCTCCCTCTTCTGCCGCAGCAGCAGCAGCAGCAGCAGCAGCAGCAGGAGCAGGGAAAAACAAAAAACAAAAAGAGCGCCAACACTTTTCTCCCGCTGTGGTGAAAGACACGACGCCGCGCGCCGACACACGCCTACGTATTGTCAAAACATATTGCCACACACACAGACACACGCTCTGTACGGCTGTACAGTGAGGTGCCTGTCCGTCCCACTGACCGGCTGTAAATCACACACACGCACACACACACACACACACACACACACACAAGCCAAGGTTGGAATGCTCGTCCTCTCTCTCTCTCTCTCTCTCTCTCTCTCTCTCTCTCTCTCACTCTCTCTCTCTCTCATGCTCCAACCACCGCACAGCTCTGCCTCGCTGCAGCACACACATACACACGCACACACTGTGTGGGAGAGGGAGAGAGGGGGAGTAAGAGAGAGAAATAGAGAGAGAGAGGGAGAATGAAGGAGTATGGCTCAACAGAGTGCAATCCTGTTCCTCCTTCAAGCATCTGTCCGCCTCCCCCTGGCGCACACACACACACACACACACACACACACACACACACACACACACACAGTGGGCCTGCAGTGTGAACATCATGTTCGACCTGTATGTAAATGAGTGCGAGAGAGACAAGACAGAATTCCAACAGCTGCTGTTTTTTTTGTTTTGTTTTTTACTCCCCTTTCCCACAATTCCCTGGCTGTCCCATTTCCCTCCACCCCCTTTTGCTATTTCCAGCCAACAGCCAAGCTCAATAAAGATGGCCGCCACCTCTCCATGGGCGAAACTCCTGGACACGGGCGCTGCCATCTTGGCTTTTGTGATGTCACTCGCAGGCATGGACACAACACGACAGACATAGTGTGCAGTGGCAATTAGGAGATGGAGCCGTAATGACAAAGTTCCTGACCTGTGCAATCAGGAGCAGCTTTCAGCAGCTCATGACCTCCAACATAGAAAGGTGTGTGCTGATGTGCCAAACTGCGGCTGGCCACCAGGGGGAGGGGAAGTGTAGGGGCCGTCCAGATGTGCTGTACAGCTCTCGCGGATTTCTGTTTTTAAATGCAGTCATACTTGTGCAAAACGAAATCAATACCAGAATTAATTTTCAAAACTCTGAAAAACATGGCTCACTATTCTCCTAAAAACGTGAAAGAGAAGACACTGAAGGTGTCAAATTCCTTTGGAACTGCATACACACCAACAACAAAGGCAGCTGGATCACAACACACATGCAAACACAGGCACACACGCAGGTACAACGCAGTCGCAGCGAGGTGGTGAATAACAAGGTGAATACAGACGAGAGTGCCAGGAGGACGTGAAATGGAAATGAAAACCTCGTCTCTGTTCATCACGTCAAGGCCGTCAAGGCTAACACCGATGATGACCTGCTACTTCTGGCAAGTCACTGTTGCTGATTTCTTTATTTTTCCATGTATGCCTTTATAGTGATTGCAATTGCATTGCAAGCAGAGGATGGAATTTCCAGAAGAAGAAAACAAGTGAAAAGAAAGCCTTGATGTCCAGGGAGGCTCCGAGTTCCATAGCATTAAAGTTAGTTTAGTAAAGAATGAAACTGTCGCCAATGTGCAGGTTCACGACAAGCACCTTCAACATTCCAAGACCAATTATTTCCTGAATGTACATAAAAGCCTAAGACAGATGTTGCTGTTTTTTTTGATAATCTTCACCTGTGAACACAATCTGGTCACCTTTTAGTTTGAGGCATCTATCACAGCTTCCTAACGCACTCCGCATATCTTGCCAAATGCAAGTTGGTTTTACTGCTGGGGAAGCGAGCGAAACACGGGCGAGTTTTCCAATGTGTGAAGAAAGGAAGAAGAAAAGAAAAAAAAAACACAACACAACACCCAACTAGCAGAGTATGCGCGTGCCTCTCCTATGCTGATCGAGACATGACGTCAAACTTAAACATCTTGTTTTGGTGCTCCTATGACGTCACTAGCCACGCGCGCACACACATACACACACACCTCTCAAGTAGCATGTCGCAAAACGAGGAAGTTGTGTGGGGAAGTGTTTGAGACGTGGGGAGCAAGTTCGAGAAGGGAATGTTCTTATTGTCCGACTGTGAGGCGGTGGCGGGCTTTTACCTTGCATGGGAACGGCAGCGTGGAGGCCACTTTCTCCATGGCCAGGTTCCTGATGCTCGGGGTGAGGGGGCCTCGGCACGTCGGACAGCAGCTTAGCTTCTGTCGGCACGGGTTGCACACCAGATGACCCGACTGGCACTGCAGGATGGGTGGTAGGACGTAGTCGAAGCATACCGGGCACTCAAACAGCGCGGTGAGCTCGGGACTCTGCCCGGGCAGAGTGGTCGAGCTCTGGGACACCGTGGAGGAAGGGGCGGCTGACACGGCCACGGAGCCCACACCGGCGGCGGCGGCGGCGGCGGCTGCTGCGGAGGAGGCGGCAGCGGCACTTCCCGATCCCCCGTGCTTTCCGCCGCCTGCTTTCCCGGCTCCCAATCCTCCGGCTCCGGCCCCGGCTGAAGACGGACGGCTCATAATCTCCAGCTGCGGTCAGTTTCCTGTGAACTGCCGAGCGGGCGGTAACGTCATCTAGTGTTTACTACCGGACGTCGCTCCGAACCCCCCGGAGACACAACATGGCGGCTGCCAGTTTGTATCGCCTGCCGACCGCCGTCATTGGACGCGCCACTGTAGATTGACAGGGCATCGAGCCAATGAAATAGAAGAATTACGTCACTAGGATGAAAGCAGTTTTTTTTTGTTTTTTTAAACAGAAAATTAGAGATTATTATTTGAATAAAACCACTGTCGGTATTCATGTATTTGTACTGTGTTTCTTTTTATCTGTTATTCCTTCGTGAAAACTAATCGTGGATATCTGTAAAATAATTTCGTTTTATTCTGGTTTCAACAGTTGTAAAAAAAAAAAGAAAAGAAAAAAAAAGGTTTTCCTACTGTTAACATACGTCAGACAGTAAGACCACACCGATGCCAAGTAAGTACGCAATACTGTTGAAATAAATATTTGGCGTCACTTAGTGGAGTCTCTTTGTAATTACACCCTAGTTTTTTTTTTCTTTCTTCTTCTTCTTCTTCTTCTTCTTCTTCTTCTTCTTCTTCTTCTTCTTTTTTTTTTTTTTTTTAATCTAAATGACTTTTGATTTACCATTTCAAGCCACTGTGTTTTTAGGATCCAACAGTACTTGTGGCAAATATATTTTCCACCCTGTTTCGAAAAAAACCTACTGCTCACTTACATCAAATAGGCAATGCTGAAGAGTTCAATGAATGAATATACCAGATAGAGAAAAACTGTTCCCAAGTGTGGGTCCACACCAGCTTATAGCCTTTTTTAATACTTTTATTTTGAGGAAGGCTTAAAGGAATGTCCTGCAAGGGTGTCCCAGTTTAATTAACCTTTTGATGCTTCCAGCTTTTTTTCAACAAAAGTAGTTAGAGGATAGAAATAATGAAACAATTCAACTGGGGGAGTTAGGGAAGGGTCCACAGACGCTATTTTAGACTTTATTTAAAAAATAAACACTTGATAATGTGTCAAAGTAAATACAACATTCAACAAAAAATGAAAACAATGGAATGAGAATTCTATTCAGGGAATGAGAATTCTATTCAGGCTATTCTATGATGCCCTGAATGGAATTATCCATTCAGGTTATCACAGAATGGTGTTAAAGGATAATTCTAATTCAATTATTAGATACATAGGTTTTTGATTGTTCTACATAAGTTATACAATACAATTCTTTTTTTTTTTTTTAAATAACTAAAGCTGTACAAGGAAAAAAATGTTGTTTTTTGACGGCCTAACTTATCAAGTAAATGCAGTGCTGCTTGCAGTTGCAGTGACGACTTTTATGTCTCATGTACAATTTATTTTATTGCTAATCCATTTATCTACTTTTTAATTTTCACTTCTCATACCACATTATTTATTATTTATAACCCACCTCCCTGAGTGGCAGCTGTTCACACAAAAGGTGCGTCTCATTGATTGGCAGTAACTGTTACAATATACGTTAAAACAGAACTTTCCATACCAATCCCCTTATTTAAATTAACCAATAAGATTTGAGAGCTGAAATTTGAGTTGTATTTTGCTTGGAATCTTATTTCATTAGAGTCTATAAATGAGCACTGACGCTATAACAGAGTCAGGGTTACTTAATTACCTATTTCAATTTTGGCAACACCCAACTTTGAGGTGTTGGAGGTCCAGGCAACCTTTGGTTCCAGTTACAAAGGAATAAGACAAGTGGGTAGTGCTGCCCTTTAATTATTCAGGTCAGGCTCACAGATGAATTTTAAAAGCTCTGTAAAACATACATCACACACAAAGCCAACCTACAAGAGCTTTATATTCTTAATGCACCGTACAAAATGGTTTATTAATGAACAAGACCGTGAGCTGCCCTTTAATACAATTGTATTTTACATACAGATCAATTTCAGGCTTTCTTGTTCATAATTTTGAAAAGAAAAAAAAACAAGCAAATGAACAAACAACAACAACAATTTTTTTTTAAAGGACAGGTCAGAGGTCAGAGGCCAAATGGAAATGGCCCGCTTTTTTTGTAGTTCTTCATCCAGTCTATTGGTGGCACTACAGAGCCCACATGAAGCACAAACCGAGCCGCTTTCCCTCACAGCCTCACATCCTTCCCACAAGCCGGTCAGACTCTGGTGTTCTATCATCACGTCCAGCAATTGATTGTTATTGATTGACCAGTTGATCATTGACGGGATGAAACCTCTTTTCAGCGCTTCGGTCCTGCTCCTCTTCCTCCCAGGTGAGCTTTTCTGTTAAATTCAGACAATAGGATCATGGACAAGGTTTGTGTCAGGATTGTTACTAAGTCTAAATTTCAGTACTTTTCTTCACAAAATGAATAGTGTTTTTGTTGATTAATAATCAACCACCTGATGTTGATGATGTTAATGATGACAGAGTTTGGTATCAGGATCACTTTTATAATTCAAAAAATGTATTGCCTTTTTAATGTTACCATGTTGTTTTGCACCCTCCTGAGCCAGTCACAGCGAAATTTCGTTCTGCCGTCTTCCTGTCTGTTTTATTAGTTGGAATGACAATGAAGGTATCTTGAATCTTGAATCATTTTGTCTTAAATATTGTTGGTTAAAGACTCTTTGTTTTTTGTGGAGCTTTTAACTAATATGAGTTATCAGTTTATGATGTTTTTATTTGGTTGCTCCACAAGTTTTTTTTTAAAACAGTATATAATTTCAATTGTTCCGGTGGTTTCTGCAATGTAATTGTTTCCCCCCCCCCCCACACCAATTTTCGTTCATTCAGAAAATATGTTGACCTCAAATTAGGGCCCTGTTTGCACCACAACAGTGATGTGAACAGTTCAGCCCTTGAGTGTACAGGACTTCAAGAGGATCAAAACCAAAGGTTAAAAGCAAAACAGTGACCTTTATTTGTCTACCTTTATTGTGGAAGGATTATGATAATTGTTTGGCAGCATCCTGGTTCTGGAGTAATTTAACAGGATATAAAGGGAGGCCAGGTGGAAGTTCTCAGAAGAGTACTTCAGGCCCTCACTTGACACCAGATATTTTAAAAATGTAATATGTAAATTGGAGCCCTGATGATAATCAGCCTGGATAATCAGGCAATTCGGTCCCCCAGTTCCTCCGAGTCGCGTCCCATCTTGGAGCTTCACATCCACATTTCCATTTTAGTCCAAAGGATGTGAACACTCCGACCGTCCACGTCCCTGTGTGTCTCTAGTCGCACGTCTGACTTTGGTATTTTATTTTCTGATCATCTGAAGGTCACTGATCCAACTGTGGCGCCCATTCCCTTTTTAGAGCAAAGCATGTAGTGTGCATCTGTGTGTGTGTGTGTGTGTGTGTGTGTGTGTGTGTGTGTGTGTGTGTGTGTGTGTGTTTGTGTGTTATTAGCACCACTTATCTTTGCCTTTATCATCATTAAGTCTTACTGCTGTTCAAAGTGCTGAAACAGGTTTTTGGTGGACGGTCCACACTGCTTTTATTATTATTATTTTTGCTGTCAACTTTGTCCACACAGGATGAAGTGTACTATATTGGTTTCATCCTTAATACATCATCATCATCATCATCATCATCATCATCATCATCATCATCATCGTCATCATCATCATCATCACAATCTTTATCATCACCGTCATTATCTCCAGGATTTAAATCTGTTCTGATGACTGATGAATGTGTAAAAACCTGAGGAGGTTATCAGGTTAATTGAAGTGGGGAATAAGGCTAGTAGTGTGTGTGTGTGTGTGTGTGTGTGTGTGTGTGTGTGTGTGTGTGTGTGTGTGTTTGAAGGGACATTTCAGGATTAAATGTGCATTACTAGGGAACAGGAAACAGCAGGGACACCTACTTGGAGCAGCCTGCAGTCTGACCTTTGTAACACCTCAAATGATGTCAAAGTTTCAGATTAACTTTGGAAACATGGAGCGTGACATCATCATTGCTTTAAACCCAGAGGACTAAATCGAAAGAAAATTGAGAAAAACTCTCCATACAAGCTGAAGATGATGTAGCAAAGCACAGAAACGCCGTTTACACTTTAAACAGACAGCTATTTCACGACTTTCCCCCCTGTGACCCTGTTATCCAGTCTACCTGGCCGCTCATGGCCGCTACGCTCAGAAGCTGATGACCGACTTGTTCACCAACTACACCAATGCCCTGCGGCCCGTGGACGACACAGACCACATCATCAACGTCACGCTGCAGATCACCCTCTCACAGATCATCGACATGGTAATGGCATCCATCCGGCCTGCCCATAAGCCGGGGCCACTTGTCACCTCACACTATACCTTTGCTTGTATGTGTATGTGTGTGTGTGTGTGTGTGTGTGTGTCCATCTATCAGGATGAGCGCAACCAGATCCTGACCACCTACTTGTGGGTACGGCAGGTGTGGATGGATGCCTACCTCACCTGGAAGACGGAGGACTATGATGGTCTGGACACCATCCGCATACCCAGCAGCTACGTGTGGCGCCCTGACATTGTCCTGTATAACAGGTAGGCGTGTCTGAACCACAAATGAAAAAAAAAACCACACACACACAAAAAAAGCTCAAGTGGATGTGTACTGGGAATTTCAAAGATGCTTCTACATTCTCAATAATCTCAAGCGCGGATGATGAGTTCACCAGCACCATGGAGACCAACGTGGTGATTCGCAACGATGGCCAGGTCATGTGGGACCAGCCGTCCATCACTAAGAGCTCCTGCTCCGTGGACGTGGCCTTCTTCCCTTTTGATGTGCAGGAGTGCCATCTGACCTTCGGCTCGTGGACGCATAATGGCAACCAAATGGACTTGTTCAACGCTCTGGACACCGCCGACCTGACTGACTTTGTTCCCAACGTGGAGTGGGAGGTAAGCTTCGAGCCGTTGCTCAGAAGCTCGCTGTGTTCCTCACGGTCCAAATTCTTGGTCAAACTCTCCTCTTCCACAACCAGGTTCTGGGCATGCCGGCCAAGAAGAACGTCATCCTGTACGGATGCTGCTCAGACCCCTACCCAGATATCACCTTCACCCTCCACCTGAAGAGACGGGCCTCCTTTTACATTTTCAACCTCCTCATCCCCTGCATGATGATCTCCTTTCTGGCTCCGCTGGGGTTCTACTTGCCGGCCGACTCGGGCGAGAAGGTGTCACTGGGTGTCACGGTGCTGCTGGCTCTCACCGTGTTTCAGCTACTGGTGGCCGAGAGCATGCCACCATCTGAGAGTGTCCCACTGATAGGTCAGCAGACTGAGGAGTCTTTCATGTTGTCTTTACATAAATTAGGGAAAAGTGTGAATTAAGAGCAAAAATGATAAGTGCTGGTGTTCTAACCTCAAATCTCCACAACTAGTACTGCGTCTAGATACAATTACTTAGCGGTATTATGGGTATCCAAGGAGACATGGCAGCCTTCTTTGTTGTAATACTGAGATTGGTAACGTGACCAGTGAAGTATTTGCAGCCAGGTTCTGTAAATGTCAAACCTGTTCAACACCTTATGTTTGCTTTGCCTGTTCTGACACTGCAGTAAAAGCCAGAGCCAGAGTAAAATCTGTTTTGAAACAGAAACACATTCTGTCCACTGCATGTTTGTTAAACACAATTGAAAGCTTCATCTATGTGTTCCACATTGGAACTCCAGGAATCCTTTGGCTGATGGAGGAGAGATCTTTTCTGGTGCTTGTAAAGGGAACGCGTTGGACCGTTTTGCCAAATATAGATTGAATTCCTGCACATTTTGGCCAGAGTAAAAACTGAGAAAATAAATCTTTTTTCTTTTTTTGTTTTACTCTTTCAGTTGAAATTCATAAACCCAAAATGAAACTGGTCTTAACTGTGCACGCTCAGTAATTCAAACATCATTGCAAACATTTCCAGCATTGTTTATTTTGGCGCAAACCTTCTGAAAAGTGGACAGAGGAAGGATAAAGGATGGACTCTCCTCTTTTTGAGGAGAGTGTCAACAGGATAGAAAGACGCATGTTGCCTAACAACTAAACCAACTTGGCGCTGAGTGTCTCATCCTGGTACACACAATTATAAGTAAATGTAAAATTGCCTGTATACTGAGATTCAATGTTTTTTTTTCCTACAGGAAAATACTACATTGCCACCATGACCATGGTCACTGCGTCAACCGCTCTCACCATCTTCATCATGAACATCCACCACTGTGGCCCCGAGGCTCGCCCAGTGCCACAGTGGGTGGAGCGCTTCATCCTCAACTACTTGGCTCGCATCTGTTTTGTCTACGAGGTGGGCGAGAACTGCCTGAGTGGGGCCTCACCTGAGGCGCAGATTCTGACAGAGGATGAGCCAGGGGCCCCGCTTGCCAATGGCACCAGTGCAAAGGGCGCTAACTGGGAAGTGAATGGACAGATGTGGGGACACAAGGTGGAGGAGGACAGGGAGTCGTTGAAAGCCGGACAAGGTGTGACCTCCCCGGCAGACTGGAAGGAGGATTTGTTTGTGACGGTCGACCGTGCAGAGGTGGGAGGAGCCGGAGAAGCAGAGTGGGTGAGAGGAGGGAAAGAGCAAAGCGAGGAAAAGAAAGGTGTGGGAGGTGGAGCCAAGGAGAGCCAAAGGGAGCCCCGGTGCATCTGCAAGCACCCGGAACTGAGCAGTAACATCGAGTTCATCACCAGCTCATACCAGGACCAGCGAGCTGCACAGCTCCGCGTTGGAGAGTGGAGGAAAGTGGCCAAAGTCATGGATCGATTCTTCATGTGGCTCTTCTTCCTCTTGGTCTTCTTCATGAGCATCCTCATTCTGGGAAAGGCCATCTGAGTGAGAGTCGAAAAAGTAATGGCAGACCAAAACACTGACATGGTGTCTTGGGTGTCCGTCTCCCTGATTGGCGTGTGGCCTCAAAAAAAGTTGATAGAATTTAAAGATAAATAATTAAGCAACAAAAACAAAATCCTCAACCATGCAAAAAAATTGTTTTATCCTATAAACATTAAATGTTGAAACTTGAGAGGAAAACATGTTTGCTATATAACGTGTGGTGTAGCAAATATTGAACACACATCACAGCTGCTCATGCTGACGCCGCCTTTACAGTTTTCCTGCGATGCACGGCAACATGGACGTAGCGAGAAGAAATTAGAAAGAGCCAAACTCTCCCTTGGCCTCAGTCGCCACAACATTAGCTTGCCAAGTACTGTGTTTTCAGAGCAACCACTTGGTTTGTTTTTGGTTTCATGTTGCAGTTTATTGCTTCTACTGTCATCTATTGGCAAAATAGTAGTTTCTCTTCTTCAACTATTTGAGAGAAGACTCACTTATTCTTTCTATTTATTACTTTTGATATTTCTCGTTTCTTTGAGATAAACCAGGATATTGTTTTGCCCATTAAGAATGAAAGAACGTGTAGTTTGATAACATGGATGAGCAGTTAAGGTTTTAAAGGGTTTCAAGGCTTAATGCATCAGTTCGAAAGTTAAAAATCAAATCAAAACAAACACTATTCACTTTGCTTTTTTTTCAAGCTTTTTAAATTGGCTCCTGTTATACACTTATATAATCTTACAGTTAGTCCTAAAAATACTGGTAGGCTGATTATTTAGAGACTTCAACAACAATAACTCCTGATTTCAGTAAAAGTTTTATCTGCACACCAAGCTATTAAATCAATGATTAAACGCAGCATTACATTTTGTGATTAACTTTAAAGCTGAATGGCTCGGTGTGTCTCACTGTGGAACAAACATTCACACAGTGCCAGTGTCAACATTTAAACTAGTTTTTATTAAAAAAAAAAAAAAAAAAAAAAAAAAAGTGAGTTATTTCGTTTGTGACAACTTAATGTTGCATGCAAGATTTTTGTAATCGTATTAAAAGTAAACAGTATTAGCCATAATAAATGCCAATGAACACAGTGTGAGACATAGCAGAATTTCAGTATTCACACATTTCTCATTTGTGACGCTGCAGTTTTCAAAGGTTTGCAATATTCACTCTTGAAATACACAAAAGACAGTGAGAAACCCACAATTTGTGAGAGAAAAGTGCAAAAATGAGCTTGGCCACAAAGTAAAGAGTGACAGGTGTACAGGTGAGTAAAGCCACATCCCCTGCGTTCAGACACAGTGAATTAAAAATAGGAGGGGAGAAGGCAAAAAAAGGGATTAGTTAGAAGTAATTTTCTGATATGAGGAAAACCAAATGTGTTGTTAGTGTAGTGTCTTTACGGTAATTGCAACAAAACAACATGCCAAATGTATTACTGTAATAACTTGCTGTGTATTGTGTGTGTGGTGTTGAGCACATATCGCTGTTAATGTCATGACAGACAATAAAGATTTTCTATGAGAATAACTTGTGGAGTGTGCTTTTTAAACTTAAAAACTGAACAAAACAGATTTTCAAACATGGAGAAAAGGCTCTTCCTCTTTCCCCTTCTCTTCCCATCAAATAATTGTGCCGCATATTTAGTTGTTTTTATTTTGCAGTCAGCCTGCAGCCCTGCAGTTCTGCAACAGAGGGCGCTGCTGCAGAGTTTTTGCATAAAATGCTCAGCACATATGCTTGCTGTGCAACATCTGAGCCTGAGCCTGTTGTTGGGGCTGTGTTAATATGTTTGACACTGCAAAACCAAAATAAATAAATACAAGACATCCCTTGTTGCCAACCACTGCCCATTTCTGCTTCAGAACAATTTATAAAAGGTTTATTGCTTGAGTGTATGTTTTGTCAGTGGTGCAGAGTGGTTAGTGCTGCCGCTTCACAGCAAAAAGGTTGTAGGTTTGATTCCGGGCCTGGAACCTTTCTGTGTGGAGTTTGCATGTTCTCCCTGTGTCTGCGTGGGTTCTCTCCGGTTTCACTGGCTTCCTCCCACAATCCAATGTGTGTGTGTGTGTGTGTGTGTGTGTGTGTGTGTGTGTGTGTGTGTGTGTATGCAAATGGTTGGCTATCTTTGTTTGTCTCTATATGTGGCCCTGCGATGAACTAGCGACTCGTCCAAGGTGTCACCCTGCCTTCGCCATTTCACAGCTGGAAGAGGCTCCAGCAGACCCCCACAGCCCTTAGTGCAGGAAGAAGTAGGTATTGAAAATGGGTGGATGGAATCTACTTACATCGTACTTTCTTCAAGCAGGAGTGACATCAGCTCGAAAACTAGCGTGACTTTAGATGACCTCAGAATTAGTAACTTGCTTAATTCTACTGCTTCGTGTGGACCGTTGAATATTGTACTGAAAACTGTTTAGAGCAGTGAAGTAAACACACTTGTAACAACTACAAACTGTTGCATGTTTGGCTCAGCGGCCAGTAATTAGTGTTGTTGAGTTTCATTAGCACTGTCAGTGGCTGCTGAGCAAAACACTGTGTCTGAGGGTAATTAACCCTGTGGGAGCACAGAAGGAACACTAATAGATGTTTATCTGACATCGGGGGATAATGTGATGGAAGCTCTAGGGATCTACAGAGGCTTGTGTTTTGATGACCCTCTTACTATTACCAAACTTTGCAAGTCAAGTCTGTTTACTTAATGAACAATCTGCATGAACCCTGACTTAAGTTTTTAGGTCCCACCATTTCAACTCAAGGCGAAAACTCTTGCCTTACTGTTTTGATCAGAGTCTGTCTTTGTCAGTTAACTACATGGCGATCTTTGGCCTCTTTGCAAAACACGTCAGGTAGTTGAGGGACCTGATAGTCCGCATAATAATGCAATGTAACCCCACTGGAAAGGAAGTGGATGTATGGTGTTTTCTCCCCAGGACTG
The DNA here is from genome assembly GCF_046127955.1 of Nelusetta ayraudi. Classification (NCBI taxonomy): domain Eukaryota; kingdom Metazoa; phylum Chordata; class Actinopteri; order Tetraodontiformes; family Monacanthidae; genus Nelusetta; species Nelusetta ayraudi. The sequence continues at coordinate 7,306,170 of NW_027466083.1, forward strand.
TCATCCACATGATCAGTGGTTGCAGCAGCACTAAGGATGTGTGAAAGTGAACAGTGAACAAAAGGTGAATGAGAAGTGGCCAAAGAACCAAAGGGAGAGTCTGTGGGTCCCTAAACACATTTTTTCAGCATTTAATTACATTAAACTGCCATTCATACCAACACCAGGGAGTTGTTAGTAATGACATTGGAGAATATTAGATTGTTTTTATTTATTTATTAATTTTTTTAACAAAGCTTTCTTTGTTGAATACCTAATACGGCCCAACCTCACCCAGACTCTGCCTCTTGCAGCCCCCAGGTAATTTGAGTTTGAGATCCCTGAAGTAAATGAAATATTGAAGTGATTTTGAAACTATTAAATGCTTCCTTAAGGTGGGAAACACACAGTGCACAGTACACTGGGCTGCTCGAACATGGAGGACATTCAACAATCAGAACAAGATCAAAATCAGGATGTTTATTAAACGTAAGCACAGGTAAGGGCTACCTGCAGTCATCTCTGCAACCAGTTCTTTCCTCTCCTGTGGCTTTGGTCCAAAAGATTGACGGCAGCGCTGTAACTCTTGCCCTCAGTGTGGTTGCAAGCATTATTTTTTGACAAGTCTTGAAAATTTTACTGTTCATAAGAACTTGGGGCCTCTGCAACCTATTGTGAACTGGCGACTTGTCCAGGGTGTCACCCTGCATTCACCCAATGACACCTGGGATAGGCTCTAGCAGACCTCCACAACCCCGAGCTCAGGAATAAGCGGGTATCGAAAATGGATAGAGGGATTTATATAGCGCTTTTCTATATTACTCTATATAGCACTCTTAGCACTTTACATTGAACCCATTATTCATTCACACTCCAATCACACTGGTGGCAGTAAGCTACATGTGTAGCCACAGCAGCCCTGAGGTAGACTGATGGAAGAGTGGCAGCCAATCTGCGGCACACGGCCCCTCTGACCACCGCCCAACATTCAATCCCGTATGAGGCGATGTATGTTAAGTGTCTCTGTCTTTCTAGAATTGTAGCAATTTAATCACTTAGGATGGTTTAGAAAAAAAATCAACATTTTCGTTTTTGAAACACTTCTAAACTCAACTACGTGAAGAGTGATTAAGACTGCCTGCTACAGACTCACAAACCAAAATGACTAGAATGTATGTAAAGAGTATGGTGAAGCTGAACTTTTGTTGAGGTGGGTTTTGAAAAGTGAGATAAGGAAATGAACTCAGTTGATATACTTATTCGTGTTTATGCAGAACAATGGTAGAAAGAAGGTAAAACAAACTCAGTGACCAGGCACAACAGAAAATGTTAATTTCCAGGCAAAGCCAATAGATAAAATCAGAATTTGGGTGTGGAGCCAAGAGACACTAAATCATTATTATTATCATTATCATCATTATTATTATTATTATTATTATTATTATTATTATTATTATTATTATTATTATTATTATTATTATTGTTATTATTATTAGCATTAGCCATAAAAAAAAATTGACCACAGCACTGTGACTCCTACCTACTGTGGTTTCAAATTTTTTTTTTTTTGACACATCTCAAAACCTTTACTGTTGGTCTAGAGATGAGTCCAATCAGAGAAAACAGTTCAGAAGTGATTTTGGAGCGTAGGTGCTGCTGTTAGGATGCCTTGAACTGAACCAGGAACTGGGAACGATATCTTGTTTGATGTGAGACTTTTCTAGTGGAGTGTTGTTGCAAAATGTATGAAATAAATTATACAAGAGCCAATGAAGAAAAACATACACAAACAAACAGAAAATGTTTTAGATAAATTAAATTACTGTGATCAGACAACCATCTCATCATCTTCGGTGAAAGCAGCGTTTCAATGTGTCTTAAGTGTAAAATTTAAATGACACCTTTAAAATATGAATGTGTCCATTGTGTTACAAATTATACTGACATTAAACTGTTTTGTGAAAAGGAATTATTTATGAAGACAAACTCTGTGTGTGTGTGTGTGTGTGTGTGTGTGTGTGTGTGTGTGTGTGTGTGTGCGTGTGTGTGTGTGTGTGTACATGCTTGTGTCCCACAGACTTTGGTTGTAATCAGTGATTTTTTTTCTTGTGCATTGTCTCCAACCAGCCTCTCCACTGTAACATCTGAAGGTTAACGTCTGATCTCTGGCATCAACAACGCAACTTCTTATCCCAAAGTTGGAAACCTGCAAATTTTTTTTTTTTTTTTTTTTTGAACAACTATCAAGTGTCAACGTTTTTTTGATACAAGGACGCTAAAAAAACTTCCATTGTCTTGGAGTTGTCATAGCCTCCTAAAATTGCATCAGACATAATCCAACGTCCCTGAAGTTGGAGACTTGGTAATAAAAGCATTACAGCAGAGGGAGATGTTTTCCTCAGTGTTAGCTTGTCTTCTGATTCACACTGAGACAGGCACCCTCGATTCAGCAGCTTGATAAATTTCTAATAAGGTCTAAGGCAAAACTTCTGATTAGATTTAAAAAACACTAATCGTTAAATCACACTGGCTCATAGGAGGAAACGTCAGGTAAAACATTACAGTGAACGAGTGTTCTGCATATTGTTTTAATACATGTAACAATGTTTGTGTCGTTGGTGTGAAGTTACTGGCTGAAGTGATTATCATTTTTGCGCTACTGGTGAGAATACAGTTCTTGTCTCTCCTTGATGGAAAACTACACATTCAGCAGTTTGACGCTGTTGATAGAGGGACTCCCCATGCCGGCTGAGTACCTCCACCCTGCGTTTGTCTTCTTCCTCCTCTCCTATGTGTTCATTATCACCCTGAACGTTGGCGTGTCTGCTCTGGTAATCATGAACAGGAACCTGCACCAGCCCATGTATCTGCTCTTCTGTAACCTCCTGTTCACTGACATCTTGGGTGCCAACATCATGCTGCCCCGCCTGCTGATGGACCTGGTGCGGCCTTTTGCAGAGCGCCTCATCAGCTACCACAACTGTGTGCTCCAAGCTTTTTTCATGTCGCTTTACGCCAGCACCTCTCAGACTATTCTCGTCATCATGGCCTACGACCGATACATCGCCATCTGCAACCCCCTTCGCTACTCAACCATAATGACCAACAGGATGGTGGTCAAGCTGTCGGCAGCCGTGTGGGGATCGGCGATTGTTTTCGTGACGATTTTACTGAGTCTGACCATCCGACTGAATCGCTGCCGGATGGTGATAAAGAATGTGTTCTGCGACAATGCATCATTGTTCAAGCTCTCTTGTGACAGTGTGGTCATCAACAATGTTTATGGCCTTGCTTACACTGTGGTGCTCAAAACAGTCGTCATCGGCAGCATTGTCTTCACCTACACCAAGATCACAGTGGTGTGTCTGGTCAGCAAGAATAAGTCTGTGAACAAGAAGGCACTGCAGACCTGCACCACGCACCTGGTCATTTTTGTCATCCTGGTTTTCAGTGGAATGACCATCATTGCTTTGCATCGCATACCAAAATTCTCAGATTACAGGAAGTTTAGTGTCATCCTGTTTGCCATCATCCCTGGGTGTCTTAATCCAATTATTTATGGTGTGCAGTCAAAAGAGATACGACTGTTTTTGTCAAAAGTGTTTTGGGCCAAGAAGATTTCATCATCCTAAAAGCAATCAATGCATGCATTATTCATATATATATGTTTTTTTTTTGCTGTGTTTTGTCATCTTCCATAACGTTGATTATGATTACTTGACATGGTGATTTCTAGATTTGTAGCAATTGAACTGCTCAGGATTGTGAAAAAAAAAAATCCCAAGCATTTCTGATGATGGATGCTTTACACTCGAATCAAAGACGACCACAGTTTATGTAAAGAGTAAAGTAAAGCTGAACCTTTTTCAAGTTGTGTTGGAAAATAAAAATGTGGTCACAACAGGATGAGACATGACCAAAAAGATGTTTTCCAAAGGTACAATCACGCCACAGTGGACCATGTTACTCAACATCAACTAAAGCTGTGACTTTTGTCTTTGAAATCTGTTAGATAGAGAGATGAAATCAGTTGACATCGCTATTAATGTTTATGCAGGACGGCTTCTGAGTTAACAGAGAGAAGGTAAAACAAACGGAGTGAGCAGACACAACAGAAAATGTAAATTTCAAGACAAAGGTGATAGATAAAATCAGGATTTGGGTGTGGAGCCAAGATGCACTAGAAAATTATTATTATTGGGGCTGGGCCCGAGGAACGACGGGGCTCGAATGTGCCCGACGAACAACGGTGCTCCAACGTGCTTCAAGCACTGTTTTTTATTATTCTTCATCATCTTACGCGTCTTTTGACCCAATTATGACCCCGTTAAGCCCCGTCCAATTTTGACGAAATTTGGCACACGAAATTTTTTTTTTTATCCAACAATGACAGCTCTAGGTTTTCCATAGCGCCATGTACAGGCAAAAAAAACAACGCCCTCACAATAATTTTTTTTTACGGCTAGTGTGAACGTAGTAGAGCCGTGGGAGAAAAACCCATGTGTGCATGTGATCCTCGGCTACATTTCAACCTCTTGAGTTTAGTAATGCCTGATAATATAATAATATATGTTTTGGGAGTTACTAAATGCAATCGCAAGTTGTCAATGTGTTCGTGTAATAACTACAACATGAACTAGGAATCTAACGTTACCCACATATACACAATAAATACATATATACAATAAATATGTATATATGTAATATATGACTTACAGTTCCAGTGGCATCAAGGCTTGGTGCCCATCAGTTTTGAATCCCTTTTCCTCTTTCAGAAGAGTTACAAAAAATAGCAAAAACTGACGGATAAGTAGGAAAAACAGGGAATCCTCACCAGCAAACCGAGTGCAGCATTGCCCTGTCAAAACGTTGTAAGGTCACGAAACAGAGACACAGCACACAGAGAAGCAAAGAAGGATTGAGCACATTGTCCACATTGGGAAAAATAAGCACAATGTCCTCCTTGGACAAACCAACACGCGACAAATTTTAAGTACAGGTCCCATAAATGTGATATTGGAATATGATGCAGCCGATCAATGGTGGACCTGCAGCGTCAACATTTCGTCAGTTCTTCAGGATATCAGTAAGACAAGAAAACCAAAACTTTTGAAATAACCACAAAAGACACATACCAATAACACATTTTTGTTGTAACTTGGAAGATGTGTATTTTGCAACAAAAGTTAATAGTTGCAACAACTAACTTCTGTAAGCCACAAATTGTACATTACGCCATTATTTTCTCTGATGACGAACTGGCCATTCCCAGAAGAACCTTCAGAGACCTATAAAAGACTGCTGAGAATATCAGATCCGCGTCAGAGAGTAGTTAGGGACACAAAGTTGACTGGTGGGGATCTGACTTCACATCGACTCCGACCGTTCTCCTGAGGAAAACTGCACGTTACTAAGCAGTCCACAACTTTGTGTTTAGGGAGCAGGGCGTTTGGATGATCACCTTGTTGATTCTGCATTTAATCCAAAGGTTGCTGAGGGGCTTTCAACATTTTGTCCTTCATTCATATTTGAACATAAAGGAATTGAAACTTGTTGAAAAATAGTGGGTATTTCAGTTACTGTGTATTTTTATTGCACCTCTTGAAGGTTCAACAATTTCAAACTGCAGGCTCTGAATAGATTGAATTGGATGCAAAAGCTGCATTTGTTTTGTGGGATCCTGTTCCCTTTGAGTGCAGTTAATGACATTGCTTCCACCATCTAATGCAGCTGGGATGGAGAACTTCACGTACAACAGCCTGATTCTACAGATGGAAGGCTTCAGGGTCACCATGACCAGCAAGTATCCGGTCTTCTTCCTTCTATTGGCGTCGTACGTCTTCATCATGTTGGCCAACGGCTGCATGGTGGCACTGATCTGGATGCAGAGGAGCCTACACCAGCCCATGTACCTCCTCTTCTGCAACCTCTCCATCAACGACATTGTGGGTAACTCTCTCTTGATCCCCCAGGCACTTTCAAACGTCTTGTTGCCACCCAAGGAGCGCCTCATCCACTATTACGCGTGCGCGATACAGGCCTACACTGCACACATATTCGGCACCAACGCCCACGGTGTGCTGATGGTCATGGCCTACGACAGGTACGTGGCCATCTGCAACCCGCTGCGCTACTCGGCCATCATGAACAACAAGATGGTGCTGAAGCTGACTGCGACCGCCTGGGGTACGGCCGTTGTTTTTGTTTCAGTTCTCCTGGGGTTGACCCTCAGGCTGAACCGCTGCAGGACTTTGATCCGCAACATGTACTGCGACAACCCCTCGCTCTTCAAGCTCTCCTGTGAGAGCGTCTTTGCCAACAACGTGTTTGGCCTCTTTTATACTGTCACCCTGTTCACCGCATCCATCGGCAGCGTGCTTCTCACGTACTCTAAAATCCTGGCAGCGTGTCTGAGCAGCAGGTCCAAGTCTCTGAACAGCAAGGCCCTGAAGACCTGCAGCACGCACCTCAGTCTGTACCTGATCATGCTGATCAGCGGCTTGATACCCATCATCTTCCATCGCTTGCCACACTACGACGAGTACAGGAAGATCTCAGTCCTCCTGTTTGTTGTCATTCCTGGCAGCCTGAACCCTCTCATCTATGGAATGCAGTCGCAAGAAATCAATAAGTGTCTGTCCAACTTTTTCTGCACAAGAAAAGGTTAATGCCCAAAAATTCAAAAGAAAATGCAGACTGACCTTTTGTATGTGATTTCAGAATGAAGTGTGAGTGCCTGTGAGTTGATAGAATATTGCACTGCAACACTGTAATTAATTAAATAATTCATATATTAGACTATTATTAGTCAATTTGATGTCAACAGGAAAACACACTGAAAGTAGTCCCTGTGCCTGATTTATGATGTTATTCAATAAAAAAAAAATCAAAAATAGATTTTTTTAATCTTGCTTTTTTAATTATCTTCATAATGTTTTTATGTCGATTTTGCTGAGTCTGACCATCCGACTGAACCGTTGCGGGATGGTGATAAAGAACATGTACTGTGACAATGCATCTTGTGACAAAGTGTTCATCAACAATGTTTATGGCCTTGCTTACACCGTGGTGCTCAAAACAGTTGTCATCGGCAGTATCATCTTCACCTGCACTAAGATCACAGTAGTTTGTCTGGTCAGCAAGAACAAGTCTGTGGACAAAGCGTTCATAAACAGTGTTTACGGCCTTGCTTACACAGTGGTGTACGCCCTGCCCTCATGTCTACGCCACAGGCAGACTGGTAACAGCCGCACTCGCACTTCACTCGCACCCTCCAACCCCCGAAGAACTTGCTATACTGGCCAGGACTTGCTTGAATAAGATGCTTGATTCAGCTACATTTTTCCCTCTTCCCTTGGTTCCTTGTGTATATACATAAAAGTGTTCCTAAAACCCTCCTGACATTTTGTTTTGGATTCATGACAAAAGCCATGTTTTGTTTCATTCAAATGCATTCATAAAATGCATATGTAATAAGTAGGTTTTCAAAGAAATAATAATACAAAAAAAAACAAAAAGGAAATCATTAGTTTGTGAATTTTTGGTTCCAAATTAAGACAATCCGGTAAAAACTGATTTACATAAATTTTGATACAATAGGGGGAAAAAAAAAAAAATTCAAATATGCAAATCAAAACGCTATAAATCACGGTTAACTATGGAAAGTCAGAGATTAGTCTCGATTCAAAAATAATCAGTTGACAGCCCTAACTTGTAGGTATTAATTAAAGTGACTTATTAAGTGTAAGAACGAAAAAAAACCCGAAAAAAAACAGATGCAAGATTCATAAACACAAACTTACTATGTGTGTGTGTGTGTGTGTCTGTCCTTTGTAACCTTTGACTCCTGATCTCTGATCCCTGACATCAACAAAGAGACTTTTTAGTCAAAAGGTCCAAAGATGATTACAAGAGATTTTTTTCTTTTATTAGAGCAACTGGGAAACGATCCAATACTTTGTCAAACGTGTTGAAATTAAAGAACTAAGAAATTTTTTTCTCCTCCTACCGTTGCCATAGCCTCCTGATTATTTTGTAATGTTGCATCAGACATGATCCAATGTCCCTGAAGTTGGAGTCTTAGTAATAAAAGCAGTGTGGTAGAAGACAATGTTTTCCTCAATGCCAGCTAGTCTTCTGATTCACATGACACACACCTGCAATCATTTAGCTCTGAAGCAACACTTCTGATAAAATGAGATAGCTGTATCACTCTGAAATCATAATCGCTCATGGAGGAAATATGGGTTAGAAATATAATGGTGAAAGGTTTCAAATGGCAGAGAATTCAATTTGAAACGTTCTTGTTCTGTATAATGTTTGACTACATGTGATTCTGTTTGTCTTGGTGGTGTGAAGTTTCTGTCTAAAGTTGTCATCATTTTTGCACTGCTGGTGAGAATACAGTTCTTGTCTTGTCACGATGGAAAACTACACATTCAACAGTTTGACGTTGCTGATAGAGGGACTCCCCATGCCAGCCGAGCACCTCCACCCTGCGTTTGTCTTCTTCATCCTCTCCTATGTGATAATTATCACCCTGAACGTTGGCGTCTCTGCTCTGGTCTTCATGAACAGGAACCTGCACCAGCCCATGTATCTGCTCTTCTGTAACCTCCTGTTCGCCGACATCTTGGGCGCCAATGTCATACTGCCCCGCCTGCTGATGGACCTGCTGCAACCCCTCTCCAAGCGACACATCAGCTACCACAACTGTGTGCTCCAAGCTTTTTTCATGTCGCTGTATGGAAGCACCTCTCAGACTATTCTCGTCATCATGGCCTACGACCGATACATCGCCATCTGCAACCCCCTTCGCTACTCAACCATAATGACCAACAGGATGGTGGTCAAGCTGTCGGCAGCTGTGTGGGGATCGGCGATTGTTTTTGTGGCGATTTTGCTGAGTCTGACCATCCGACTGAATCGCTGCCGGATGGTGATAAAGAATGTGTTCTGCGACAATGCATCATTGTTCAAGCTCTCTTGTGACAGTGTGGTCATCAACAATGTTTATGGCCTTGCTTACACTGTGGTGCTCAAAACAGTCGTCATCGGCAGTATCATCTTCACCTACGCTAAGATCACTGTAGTGTGTCTGGTCAGCAAGAACAAGTCTGTGAACAAGAAGGCACTGCAGACCTGCACCACGCACCTGGTCATTTTTGTCATCCTGGTTTTCAGCGGAATGACCATCATCGCTTTACATCGCATACCCAAATACTCAGACTATAGGAAGTTCAGCATCATCCTGTTTGCCATCATCCCTGGGTGTCTTAATCCAATCATTTATGGTGTGCAGTCAAAAGAGATACGACTGATTTTGTCAAAAGTGTTTTGGTCAAAGAAGATTTCATCATCGTAAAAACAGTCAATTCTTTTCTCTCACTGCCCATCCATCCATCCATGTTCAATACCTGCTTAATTCTTAGCTCAGGGCCATGGGGGTCTGATGGAGCCTCTCCCAGCTGTCATAGGGCAAAGGCAGGGTGACACTCTGGACAAGTCGCCAGTTAATCACAGGGCCACATAGAGACAAAGACAAACAACCATTCGCACTTGTGTACCAGAATTGATATGTTTTTCCTGTGTTTTGTTATCTTTCATGACCCTGATTATGATCCATCTTTACTTGACGTGGTGATTTCTAGAAGTGTAGCAAATGAATCACTCAGGATTGTGATGAATCAAAGAAAACAATGTAGTTTTACAAGCATTTCTGAACTCAGCTGTGCAACTGCATATATATTGCGCCCTGCCCTCACGGCTACACCACAGTCAGACTGCTAACAGCCCCACTTGGACTTCATTCGCACCCTCCAACCCCCCAGAACTCAATATACTGGCCAGGACTTGTTTGCATCAGATGCTTGATTCAGCTGTAGTTTCCCTTCCTCCTCGTGGTTCCTTGTGTGCATATTAAAAAAGATAACTGTTCCTAACACCTTCCTGACATGTTTGTTTTGGATTTATAACAAAAGCCATGTTTTCTTTCATTCAACTTCATCCCACAAAATGCATATATAGTAAGTAGGTCTATATACACTGTTTTAAAGCAATAATAATACAAAAATCAAAAAGGAAATCATGTTTTCATTTGGTTCCCAATTAAGACTCTGCTAAGAATTGCTTTACATGCAAATTGACACAAAAAGGGAAAAAAAAACAGAATTTTAAATATGAAAATCAAAATGTGATTAATCGCAGTTAACTGTGGAAAGTCAGAGATTCATCACAATTCAAAAATGAATCCGTTGACAGCTATCATTTGTAGGTTTTGCTTGAAGTGGCTTATAAAGTGTAAAAATGAAAAAACAAATGCAGCAACTTTTTTGTTAAATGACGCCTATAAAATATGAATTTGTCTACCATGTTACATTTAATGCTTATGTCAAACTGTTTTGTGCAAAGTTATGATTCATGAACACAAATATACTGTGTGTGTGTGTGTGTGTGTGTGTGTGTGTGCGTGTGCGTATCCTTCAGGATGCAACCAGTGATTTTTTTTTTTCTGGTGCCTTTCAATGTTCTCTAACATGTCTAGCCACAGTTTCCTTTGACCCCTGACCTCTGATCCCTTATGTCAGAAAAGCAACTTCTAGTCCATATGTCCAAACATGATTACCAGAGGGTTTTTTTTTATTTTTATCAGAACAACTGGGAACCAAGCAAACACTTTGTCAAAGATTTTGAAATTAAAGAACTAAGAAACTTTTTTCTCCTCCTACCGTTGCCATAGCCTCCTGATTATTTTGCAATGTTGCATCAGACATGATCCAATGTCCCTGAAGTTGGAGTCTTAGTAATAAAAGCAGTGTGGTAGAAGACAATGTTTTCCTCAATGCCAGCTAGTCTTCTGATTCACATGACACACACCTGCAATCATTTAGCTCTGAAGAAACACTTCTGATAAAATGAGATAGCTGTATCACTCTGAAATCATAATCGCTCATGGAGGAAATATGGGTTAGAAATATAATGGTGAAAGGTTTCAAATGGCAGAGAATTCAATTTGAAACGTTCTTGTTCTGTATAATGTTTGACTACATGTGATTCTGTTTGTCTTGGTGGTGTGAAGTTTCTGTCTAAAGTTGTCATCATTTTTGCACTGCTCGTGAGAATACAGTTCTTGTCTCTCCTTGATGGAAAACTACACATTCAACAGTTTGACGTTGCTGATAGAGGGACTCCCCATGCCAGCCGAGCACCTCCACCCTGTTTTTGTCTTCTTCATCCTCTCCTATGTGTTAATTATCACCCTGAACGTTGGTGTCTCTGCTCTGGTAATCATGAACAGGAACCTGCACCAGCCCATGTATCTGCTCTTCTGTAACCTCCTGTTCACTGACATCTTGGGTGCCAACATCATGCTGCCCCGCCTGCTGATGGACCTGGTGCGGCCTTTTGCAGAGCGCCTCATCAGCTACCACAACTGTGTGCTCCAAGCTTTTTTCATGTCGCTGTATGGAAGCACCTCTCAGACTATTCTCGTCATCATGGCCTACGACCGATACATCGCCATCTGCAACCCCCTTCGCTACTCAACCATAATGACCAACAGGATGGTGGTCAAGCTGTCGGCAGCCGTGTGGGGATCCGCGATTGTTTTTGTGGCGATTTTGCTGAGTCTGACCATCCGACTGAATCGCTGCCGGATGGTGATAAAGAACATGTACTGTTCCAATGCATCATTGTTCAAGCTCTCTTGTGACAGTGTGGTCATCAACAATGTTTATGGCCTTGCTTACACTGTGGTGCTCAAAACAGTCGTCATCGGCAGTATCATCTTCACCTACGCTAAGATCACTGTAGTGTGTCTGGTCAGCAAGAACAAGTCTGTGAACAAGAAGGCCCTGCAGACCTGCACCACGCACCTGGTCATTTTTATCATCCTGGTTTTCAGCGGAATGACCATCATCGCTTTACAACGCATACCCAAATACTCAGACTATAGGAAGTTCAGCATCATCCTGTTTGCCATCATCCCTGGGTGTCTTAATCCAATCATTTATGGTGTGCAGTCAAAAGAGATACGACTGATTTTGTCAAAAGTGTTTTGGTCAAAGAAGATTTCATCATCGTAAAAATAGTCAATTCTTTTCTCTCACTGCCCATCCATCCATCCATGTTCAATACCTGCTTAATTCTTAGCTCAGGGCCATGGGGGTCTGATGGAGCCTCTCCCAGCTGTCATAGGGCAAAGGCAGGGTGACACTCTGGACAAGTCGCCAGTTAATCACAGGGCCACATAGAGACAAAGACAAACAACCATTCGCACTTGTGTACCAGAATTGATATGTTTTTCCTGTGTTTTGTTATCTTTCATGACCCTGATTATGATCCATCTTTACTTGACGTGGTGATTTCTAGAAGTGTAGCAAATGAATCACTCAGGATTGTGATGAATCAAAGAAAACAATGTAGTTTTACAAGCATTTCTGAACTCAGCTGTGCAACTGCATATATATTGCGCCCTGCCCTCACGGCTACACCACAGTCAGACTGCTAACAGCCCCACTTGGACTTCATTCGCACCCTCCAACCCCCCAGAACTCAATATACTGGCCAGGACTTGTTTGCATCAGATGCTTGATTCAGCTGTAGTTTCCCTTCCTCCTCGTGGTTCCTTGTGTGCATATTAAAAAAGATAACTGTTCCTAACACCTTCCTGACATGTTTGTTTTGGATTTATAACAAAAGCCATGTTTTCTTTCATTCAACTTCATTCCACAAAATGCATATGTAGTAAGTAGGTCTATATACACTGTTTTAAAGCAATAATAATACAAAAATCAAAAAGGAAATCATGTTTTCATTTGGTTCCCAATTAAGACTCTGATAAGAATTGCTTTACATGCAAATTGACACAAAAAGGGAAAAAAAAACAGAATTTTAAATATGAAAATCAAAATGTGATTAATCGCAGTTAACTGTGGAAAGTCAGAGATTCATCACAATTCAAAAATGAATCCGTTGACAGCTATCATTTGTAGGTTTTGCTTGAAGTGGCTTATAAAGTGTAAAAATGAAAAAACAAATGCAGCAACTTTTTTGTTAAATGACGCCTATAAAATATGAATTTGTCTACCATGTTACATTTAATGCTTATGTCAAACTGTTTTGTGCAAAGTTATGATTCATGAACACAAATATACTGTGTGTGTGTGTGTGTGCGTGTGCGTATCCTTCAGGATGCAACCAGTGATTTTTTTTTTTCTGGTGCCTTTCAATGTTCTCTAACATGTCTAGCCACAGTTTCCTTTGACCCCTGACCTCTGATCCCTTATGTCAGAAAAGCAACTTCTAGCATATGTCCAAACATGATTACCAGAGGTTTTTTTTTTATTTTTATCAGAACAACTGGGAACCAAGCAAACACTTTGTCAAAGATTTTGAAATTAAAGAACTAAGAAACTTTTTTCTCCTCCTACCGTTGCCATAGCCTCCTGATTATTTTGCAATGTTGCATCAGACATGATCCAATGTCCCTGAAGTTGGAGTCTTAGTAATAAAAGCAGTGTGGTAGAAGACAATGTTTTCCTCAATGCCAGCTAGTCTTCTGATTCACATGACACACACCTGCAATCATTTAGCTCTGAAGCAACACTTCTGATAAAATGAGATAGCTGTATCACTCTGAAATCATAATCGCTCATGGAGGAAATATGGGTTAGAAATATAATGGTGAAAGGTTTCAAATGGCAGAGAATTCAATTTGAAACGTTCTTGTTCTGTATAATGTTTGACTATATGTGATTCTGTTTGTCTTGGTGGTGTGAAGTTTCTGTCTAAAGTTGTCATCATTTTTGCACTGCTCGTGAGAATACAGTTCTTGTCTCTCCTTGATGGAAAACTACACATTCAACAGTTTGACGTTGCTGATAGAGGGACTCCCCATGCCAGCCGAGCACCTCCACCCTGCGTTTGTCTTCTTCCTCCTCTCCTATGTGTTAATTATCACCCTGAACGTTGGCGTCTCTGCTCTGGTCTTCATGAACAGGAACCTGCACCAGCCCATGTATCTGCTCTTCTGTAACCTCCTGTTCGCCGACATCTTGGGCGCCAACATCATGCTGCCCCGCCTGCTGATGGACCTGCTGCGGCCTCTCTCAGAGCGCCTCATCAGCTACCACAACTGTGTGCTCCAAGCTTTTTTCATGTCGCTGTATGGAAGCACCTCTCAGACTGTGCTCGTCATCATGGCCTACGACCGATACATCGCCATCTGCAACCCCCTTCGCTACTCAACCATAATGACCAACAGGATGGTGGTCAAGCTGTCGGCAGCTGTGTGGGGATCGGCGATTGTTTTCGTGACGATTTTACTGAGTCTGACCATCCGACTGAATCGCTGCCGGATGGTGATAAAGAATGTGTTCTGCGACAATGCATCATTGTTCAAGCTCTCTTGTGACAGTGTGGTCATCAACAATGTTTATGGCCTTGCTTACACTGTGGTGCTCAAAACAGTTGTCATCGGCAGCATTGTCTTCACCTACACCAAGATCACAGTGGTGTGTCTGGTCAGCAAGAACAAGTCTGTGAACAAGAAGGCCCTGCAGACCTGCACCACGCACCTGGTCATTTTTGTCATCCTGGTTTTCACTGGTATGATCAACATCGCTTTACTTCGGATACCTAAATACTCAGATTACAGGAAGTTAAACGTTATCCTGTTTGCCATCATCCCCGGTTGTCTTAATCCAATCATCTATGGTGTGCAGTCAAAAGACATGCGTCTCTTTTTGTCAGAAGTGTTTTGGGCCAAGAAGATTTCACCATCCTAAAAACAGTCACAACCTTTTTTCTGTTTGTATGTCAGAATATATTTTTCTTTTCTTTTTTTCCTCTGTCATTTCACCTTTCATGATGCTTGTGGTAATTTCTAGATGTGTCGCTCACGATTGAGAAGAATAAAATAAGACAATTTTGGTCCCTAAAACTCAGCTAAGTGTGGCGTGATTATGATTGCTACACACACACACACAAAACAAAGGGACCATAGTGCTTTTCAAGTATGATAGGTATAGCAAAGTTGAACTTTTGTTGAGGTGGGTTTAAAAAAATAATAAATCTGGTTGCAACAGGATGAGAAATGGCCAAAAAAAATTGTTTTCCGAAAGCATTGTCACTCCACGATGGTCCATGTTACTCAACATCAACGAAAACTGTGAGTTTTGCCTTTGAAATGTTTTTAAAACAGTAAATCCCCCTGACTACAGGAAAGGAAAATATGTTGCTGATGTTTGCCGAGTGTGAAGTGGCTGGGATGAGAATCAGCATGGATGGATGGAGGACATTGCTGGGTGTGATCTGCTATGTTATGTTATGAAAATGCTGTAAGATACAGTATTTTTTATATTGTACTGATAGTTGATGTTCTAACTAACAGAGTCAAATGTTGAGTCGAACAGACAAATTGGAGGTCATACGGGCAACGCAGCCAGCCTATCCTCTGTTGACAGCTCTAGCACCACAGACAACAGTTTGATTTTAAAAATGTGCAAACACGTAGACGGTTGCATTTTCAATGGGGTTTGAGTGCTAAATTAAATGTTGAATGGTCGGTTAGGTTACTGCTGACCTTTTGTATCAGAGGTACTGAAGTATGACCATGTAATGGCTGTTACTTTTGTTGTTTTTGTTGTTTTGTCAGGTCTAAACAGATGAGAACATTTTTTGAAATTTTATCAAAGTAATCAAATGTAATTAGTTACATTACTTTGCTGAAGTAATTAAAGTAGTTACACTATTATTAGATTATTATTATTGGGTGACAGGGTGATGCAGTGGTTAGCACTGTTCCTCACTGCAAGAGGGCCGTGGGTTCGATCTAGGGGCCTTTCTGTGTGGAGTTTGAATGTTCTCTCTGTGTCTGCAAGGGTTCTCCTTTCGGGCACTCCAGCTTCCTCCCACAATCCAAAAAAAAAAAAAAGAATGTGAGTGCAAATGGTTGTTTGTCTGTTGGTTGTGTGGCCCTGCAATGAACTGGGGTGGGGTGGGGTGGGGGTCTAGAAAATGGATGGATGGACACTACTAAGACAATTTCAATAAGGCAACTTGTAATTGTGACCAAATGCATTTGCATAGTAATCGTCACAACACTGCATAGCGCAGCGGGAAGCAGATGAGCAGTCAAAAGGCCATGACCATGAGCACAGTGTGTCTGGTGCCAGCATGGTGAGATCTGCCAGTAGGTGGGGGATGACGCCTGTGTCGTCATAGGCAACATTGATGCTCATGTTTCAGAGGAGCAGGTGCATGGGCTGATGCTGGCTCCTCTCAGCCAAGGTCAGCAACACCAGGCCCAGGTTGGAGACGATGGCCCTGTTTGCACTTGGTCATTTCAAGCATTTTTCGTACTCCGATCGGCAAAAAACATGCAAAGTAACCAAGTGCAAACACTCCAAATCCGTATTGTCATCCGAATACCCAAACCACCTCGGGGAGGTGGTTTCGACGCTTCGCTTCGCATAGAATAGCATTCGCCACGGACGTGTGAACAGAATGCGATCTCAGTCCACATTAAGGACCGCCTACTCCACTCACCTCTCCCGTGTACGTACTTGGTCGGCTCCCCACCTCCCGGCGTCGTCATTATAAAGTTACAAACAAGAAGCCAAAACAAATAATTTTTGTTGGACTCTTTTATTAGGATGCTAATAAATTTCATTCCGCACTAGCGTATTTTGTCAGTGGAGCAGCGGTCACAGTTTCCCCACACATGTGATTAAATGTGCGACGTTGCATCCGAATATTTGCCAGCCACCGTTGATCCGAAAATAAAGTGGTCACCACTCTGTCCCACCAGTCGTTACTCCTCGTTCGGATCCATACGAGCTGCAGTAGAATTAAAACGAGTTACTTGATATAGTCCACAAACAGGAAGTTGTTTTTTATTCGTTTTCAGGTGAAACTAGCCGTAGTTTTGCGCTTTACTGCCCCTAGTGGTTAAAAATGCACTAATGCGATCACAAGTGGCACGCTCGAGACGCATGTTAATGCTATGTGCGAACAGATGCTTCAAGATGCCTACTTCGTGATACGATCCCCAAAAACAGTTGCAAGTGACCAAGTGCAAACAGGGCCTGAGTTGAAGATGTAGATGAGGAGAAGGAAGTTGAAGGCGGGCACAATGGACTGGGGGGCTGACCTTTAACCCCTCGATGGAAATGACGTCTGCACCTAAGGAGCCGTTTTCCATATAGCTGAGGGTCAGCTATGGGGATGGTGGGGAGGGGGAAAAGGGGAGGAGGGGCAGTGGATACATGCTAAAAGTATTCATGAAGATAAATGAATTCCTGCCTTCCGTCAGTATCAAGTTCAGTTTGTTAGTTTTCATGACTAGGGAGTCAAATCAGCACTACAGGTTCTGATTTAAAAATCATGTCACCGTCAGAAATAAGTATTCAGTCCTTGGAGTCCCATCTGATTCCAACCAAGAGACACAGCAAAGAAGCCTGGCTGTTCATCAGTGTTTGTTTGTGCCATCGTAGATTGTTATTGTTCTCGTTGTCTTTAAATGAATGTGATAAAAATAAGCCACTTTTAAAAACCTGTCAAATAAATTGTCGGCAGTTCAAAAAAACAAGGACTCTTTGCCAGGGCCGTGCAGAGACCGTTAGAGGGGCAGGTGCTGAAGGATGAAAAAGGGGCACATCGAAGAAGACAACATAACTTATAGTATAACCACTTACAGCTTTATAATTGGCCCTGACTGTGACAGACCTCAATGGGGAAGGAGGAACAGTGAATAGAAAAAAAATCTATACGGACAGGAACACTCATATTTGTAAGTGAGTGAGGGAATGAGGGAGAGACCTACTAGAGTAGCATTAACCCTCCACACTTGCTACTCAGCCTACATTTTCTGTGGGCTGTGACTCTCTCAACCTGTCTCACTGCAGCCTCTGTCTTTTGACTCTCAGGACAGCCTTCTTCAACACTCTGGCTGTGACTCACTCTCTGCCGCTCTTCTTCCTTCTAACTCGTTATCTAACTTTTCCTTCTCAACTTGGTGTTCATCTAAGTTCAAACCACATCAGATGTTCACTGAGCCACCATCATCACACAAAAAGAGTCTTATTAAAACTATTATTTCATTATCTATCCTTCACAACTCTTGTACCTAATAATTAATATGACATTTACGAAAACTGGGTCTTGATTGGACAAACCTGTGGGTCTTTGTCCCATTTCCCTACGACCTTCCCAGTGTGTGTGAGTGTTTTTGGTCTATGTAGGAGGCGCTAATGAGCAAATACACTACCGTTCAAAGGTTTTAGTTCACTGACTGATGAAGTAATCTACTGGAAAAACTTCAAGAATATTACATATGCAGGAAAATCAATTAGGATGTGCTGAACACATTATGGGATGGCTTTGACAGTTGTTGCCTAGAATGTCTAATTGAATGTGATTTTAGAGAATGTATATCAAGTGTCCAATATATCATTACAGAAGTTGAATGCTTTAAAATTGCTAAAAGAAAAAAAAAAGAAAAGGAAAAAAAAAGAGTGAACATTTCTAAAACAAAGCTTTGTATTATAATCACACTTTGTTGCGTTGTGCTAAACCATAGAAAGCTGAAACCAAGCATCATGGGTTATGGCTCTTTAAAACAGCCGCCTTTAATGTGTTCACACAGAATTTTGCATACTTGGAATTCTCTCCATCACTTTTAGTTAGACATTGGAAGTAGTTTTCGCTCAACACTGGAATATTCATGTTCTTGTTAAGCACGTCTTGACTGATTTTAGTGCACTCGTACTGATTGCAGAGCATTCAAGATCATTATTGCATAAAACTGGTTACAATGGAGTTCAATGCAGAAATGAGTAAGTAACATAAAACTTTTGAACGGTAGTGTATGTCCAGTTTTTTAAAAGATTAAAATTTTCATCAGTTCTGATCAGTCAGTAAGTCATAGTAGTAAGTAGTAAGCCTGGCCCTAGTAGTAAGTCATGGGATGTGGTTATTTAAGACTAAGTTATATTAACGTTGGCTAACAAACAGGAACTCATGAGATCTACCAGGGGGGAAAAAACAGAAACAAAATACAGCAGAGTTAAAAACTTACTGTATCATCTTCCAGAGATGCTTGGGGTACTGTTTGGGTCTTGACGTGAGTTTGCAAAGCTACGTTCAAGACAACTCAGAAATACGGGACAAACCCCGTCCCGTAACGATTCAAAACGGAACACTTTTACTGTCAAATATGGGACAATTGTATATTTTGAGGAACGATTTGTAACTTTAGCCAGCACACACATACAAAAAAATAATAAAATAAAAGAGTCATAGTGAAAACAGTAAATTCAGCCCCCAAAAAAAGAAAACATTCAACTTCAGAAACAAGATTTTCACAAAAAAAAAACTATTGTGATCACAGTATTTCACTAAATTCTTGATTATCAGTAGTATAGTATTGTGAGTATTAATTGGCTAACAAACAACAGCAAAGCATGCATATTGTTTGTTTCTATTTCAAAGATTAGTCAGCACCATTGTTCCGCTATTGCGCTGTGCACTATTTGGTCGCAAACAGAGGCACATCGACCTTCTGGAACACAGTCCTGATCCTCTGTCTGACCTCTTTGATCTGCAGGCCATAGATTGCTCCGTTCAGTGCGGGTAAGGCCACGTGTCCCAGGACTGCTGCCACCTTCCTGTGGCCCGACATTGATGGGAATCGGTGCAAGGTGACGATGATGAAGCCTGACACCAGCAGGATGGCGTAGACCACCAGGTGGGTGGTGCAGGTCTGCAGCGCCCGGCGGTTCAGCGTCTGGCTCTTGCTGCGCAGGCAGACGACGGCGATCTTCAGGTAGGTGACGCTGACGCTGCCGATGGAGGAGCCCAGCAGGACGACGGTGTACCCGAGGCCGTAGATGTTGTTGGCGAGGACGCTCTCGCAGGACAGCTTGAAAAGGGAGGCGTTGTCACAGAACAGGTTGGCTATGGAGGTCCGGCAGCGTGACAGGCGTAAGCTCAGGCCCACGAGGACCAGCACCAGGATGGCGGCTGAAGCCCAGGCCCCGGCCGACAGTCTCGCCACCAGCCCATGGGTCATGATGGCGCTGTAGCGCAGCGGGTCGCCGATGGCCACGTAGCGGTCAAAGGCCATGATCATGAGGATGGTGTGCGAGGCGCTGGCGTGCAGGTGAACGCAGAAGGCCTGCACTGCGCATCCCACGTAGTGGATGTACCTCGGTGAGGGTGCGGCCAGGATGTCAAGCAGTACGTGGGGGATGACAATGGTGGCGCCGAAGGCGTCGTTGACAACCATGTTGCAAAGGAGCAGGTACATGGGCTGCCGGAGGTGGCGGCTCCCGTGGATTAGCAGCAGCAGGCCGATGTTAGACACCATGATGAAGAGGTAAACCAGCAAGAGGAGGATGAAAGATGGGACTGGTGAAAAGATGTGAAAGATGTGAGCGGTGATGGCAAAGCCCTCAAGGACTAAGACATCCCCTGCTACCGTCTCGTTCCCCATGTTTTACCGCGTCGCGTTGCAAGCGGACGGCACAGGAAGCATTTTAATGAGGTTTTCTCCACAAATAATTCTGAAAAGATGAGGAGGGTACACTGCATTTTCTGCAGAATGACAAAGGGCACATTGCAAAACTCCTGATGTGCTTCATTGTGTTTCTCATTACACCAATAAAGACTTTTTAAAGACCCCCATGTGTAACCTTTAAAAATATCGATTGAAACCAATCCATAAAGTGCATCTGCTCTGGGCTGGCAAAGCAAACACACTGGACCTCTAAGACATTAAGCAGCACCTTAAGAAGTGAACAAAAAATAATAGGCAATCAAGCCATTAATTAAACATGAACATTAGCAACAAAAAAAAACAACAACTGCACACCAAGAGGTTGAACAGTGTTAAGTGACCTTTTCAAGTCAGCGGCCGCAGCATATGAAACACACACCTTCTTTAAACTGCCATCATACTGAGTTCCACCATGATCCAGTCTGTGGCAATGAAACAAATCAAAGCACACTATGCCAGCAGGGAGGAACACCCCCGCAACACACAACTCAACTCAACTCAACTTTATTGTCAGACATCACACATACTCGACATATGACATGATGAATGAAATTTCGATCCTCACAGACCCCCGGTGTGTATGTGCACACACATACACAACACACACTGCCCTAAACTACACTTTTAGACCTTTATATACTACTATGCTGTATGTTGCCTGACAACCACTCAGTACACAACATCCACATGATCGCCACCATCATCATCATCATCATCATCATCGTCATAATCATCAACTGCCTCTCCTGGTATGCTAGCCATGATATCTAAGGAAGCTCAGAATCAAGTCAAATATTTTTAACATTTTATTGTATACTCATAAAATAATCATAAAACACCAATTACAATTTCTAGCTGTTTTTTCTTTCAATTGAAATATTTTGGATTACTATTTTCAGAATTTAAGCAAATAAACACGTCACAACAACAATATCAATGGATAAAAATTCAGTCACGAATCGAAGTAAATCGAAGTCAAAGCAGTCGTTGCTACCTCTAACTACCTCTCATTTGGGGGGGATTTTGTGCAACACAATCACTATTTTCATCTTAAAGATGCTGGCAAACATTTGTTTTATTATGTCAACAAGATAAACAAAGGCATGAGGATGATGAACATGAGAAGGTTGGTCTCTGAGTCTCCTAGGACCAAGAAACACAGCTGACTGTTTCATCTTATTGTGTAGAGGCCACATTGAAACACATACAGACAAGGAACCCATTCAAATTAAAGCATGTCTTTAATAAGCAGCATCACATTACTGGAAAACTATACATATATACATACCAGTGAAAAATGTGTCATTCACTTCAGTATTTGATGGATACTCACTCACAAGATAGATTATAAATGTTACTAATTTCCAACATATGTATCAATCATGAATAATATAATACATTGATGATGTATTTAGGAATATAAACATGACTGAAAAATGGGAGCAAAACAGTAAACGCTATCCTGACAGATACAGAGAGTAAGTTGAGAGTTTATCTAAGACCTGGTTTGGTTTGAATACTCTTTGTAACTTACAATTATGTTTGAATTCCAATATATTGAGTTAGTGCTCCAGGAATTTGACTTGAATTACAGGTGGAAAGTAATTTATTTTTAACAAACATAGACTGAAAAGAACACAAATGTAACAGAATTATTTGGCCTAAACTGAAGGCAGAACTTTATGCCCCTGAAAAACTTTTGACATGAATTTTCGCATCTCTTTGGACTGAACGCCATAGATGATGGGGTTGAGGCTGCTGGGGATGATGTGAAACAGGATGGCGGAGAATTTTCTGTAGTCTGAGTACTGAGGGAAACGGTGCAGGATGATGATGAGGCTGCTACAACCAAACATGACCAGGTAGACGAACAGGTGAGTGCTGCAGGTCTTCAGGGCTTTGCTGTTCAGTGTCTTGTTCCGGCTGGTCAGACACACCACCGTGATCCTACCGTAGGTGATGATCATGCTGCCAATGGAGGAGGTGAGCAGCACCACTGTGAAGGCGAGGCCGTACACGTTGTTGATGACTACGCTGTCACAGGAGAGCTTGAACAGGGAGGCATTGTCGCAGAAGGGGTTGGTGATGAGAGTCCTGCAGCGGTTCAACCGGATGGTCAGACCCAGCAGGACCCCCACTAGGACCAGAGCCACACCCCAGGCCGAGACGGTCAGCTTGACCACCATCCTGTTGGTCATGATGGACGAGTAGCGAAGGGGGTTGCAGATGGCCACGTAGCGGTCGAAGGCCATGATCATGAGCACAGTGTGCGAGGTGGTTCCAAACATGTGAGTGCTGAAGGCTTGGACCACGCATTCATAGTAGGTGATGAGGCGCTCGGCAGGGGGCCGTAGCAGGTCCATCATCAGGCGGGGGACCATGATGGAATTGCCGATGACGTCATTGACTGGCAGGTTGCAGAACAGGAGATACATGGGCTGATGGAGGCCGGTGTCCATGCAGATGAGGACAACAATGAAAACGTTGGCCAGCAAAATGATCATGTAAGAGAAGAAGAAGAAGAGGAAGACAGGGTAGACAGAGACCTCAGTCACTTTCAGCCCCTCCAGCTGGAGGGTCAAACTGTTGATGGTGTAGTTTTCCATCAGCCTCAAGCTGCAAAGAGAAGAATGGGATATATTATAATGCAGATGGATGTTTTGCATCAGATGAACAACCATTAGTTCAATATCACACATTTGTTGAAAAAAAAAATAATAATGTAGATTTTTTTTTTTACCTCATAAAAAACGAGATTCTTCTTAGACAAAAAAAAAAAGTCACAGTCAAGACACAGGAAAACAAATCGTTTTGAAACACGTCATTTTTATAAATTGTCAAAGATTTTGTTATCACCTTCACTTCTGTAGTCTTATTTTGCCTGCATTCACAAACACCTGCCTGCCTCCTTCCAAGGACTTTGCCGCCTCCATCAGCCTTTATACACTGGTTCAGTCTTGCTGCTGTCACTTCTAGTTGCCATGTTGGTCACCATAGAGACTCTCAAAACACAAAATTGGTGATGTTATGCGTCACATCCTGGACCAGCTGTAGATTCAAGCATAAACCAGATGGCCAAGTTGTAATTGTTCTTGTAGGTCAACCAGCAATGCCAGCTATGAAGAGCACCGCTTTAGGACCAAGACGAGGTCACGATAATCTGATGTAGCTGCAGACTTTTTTCACTTTCTCTGTCCAGTGGCAGAAATTGTATGTTAAATAAGTATGTATGTATGTATGTATGTATGTATATTATTTTACAATTATATGACTCACTTTTAAATGATGGTAACAACTAATTTATGAGGCATTACATGTTAATGTTAAGTCACTTTCTCTTCTGTTGCCTAACAATCCTGGCAGCAAGTTCAGTCGTTGCAAATTTGAAAACAGACACACAGAGTGTTTTCTTGTTGCACAATGTCACTTGAACACAGTCATTTCACAATTCTATTCTATCAACCTTTGCAACCTTCGCTTCATTTGACTCAACCCCCTAATAGTTGTGTTTATTGCATTAACAGGGTTGCAAATAAAGGGGTCAGTGTATGTATTGTTCCCCTTTTGGCAAAAAAGTTCATGAAATTTTGTCCCATGAAATTTTATTCTTAGTATTGTAAACTCAGCATCGACATTTCCACCGCTGCAGATTGTTTTTGTGTTGTTAGAATAACATGGTGTTAATTGGTGCCAGAGGCAAGGAAGGCCCTGAGGGAAAGATTCAACCTCCAACCCAAAAACTCTTCCTCTTTAGGAGACATGATTGTTGACAGTTGACTCATCCAGTCGTCATGTCCCCAAGGGACTGGGAAAGGAACAAAGACATTCTCACTCTCTGTCTTTCTGAGTCTGAAAACGGAAAAAACAACAACTTTGCATTGACTACCTCTGATGACATTTACAAGTGGAGTGCAGGCCAAGCTAGTTTATTGTCTCTCAGGCCCCATTTACATGAAGACAATGTTTCTTGAAACCAACCATTTTTGAACCGTTTATAAAAATCAAAAAAAAAATCAAAACAAATCTGTCTAGAAAATATTAACATTTAGTTGAAGTCACTGAAAAGGATGGGTAGATGACAAAATTGAACTCCTGCTTCAATTTACTTTAGAATACAAAGGCTCAAAGCTCATTAAGAGGTTGACTGGGAGTTGTGCCAATTCGCTGACGTTTTGGTCATTTAGGTCTTCTGGCTCATTATCCCAGTCAGCCTATATACAGTAGAGAAAAAATAAACAAAGAGGAAACCAAGTGGTTTGCAAATATTTTTTGTTGTGATTATTTTCACATGGCACACAATCCATGGTCAACCCAAGAGCACCGCGTTTTAATCTCGCTGTTGTTTAAAGTAGATTTCAGTCTGATGGTCTTTTGTAGCAGTAACACAAATCTGTTGCCACTGTCGTTATTATGAATAGTTGTCTGCATATCGCGGCTCGTTGAAGTTGCGAAGTGGCGGCTTTACAGTTTACCGATTTCAGTGAAACCCGTCTTCGTGTAAACAGGCCCTGAAAAAGAGCACATCTTGTGGTTGTGATAGGTGGCGGCATGCCAATGTTCGACATGTTGGTACTAGTATTTCTAATTGCTGTACTGCGTCATAAACCAAACCGCCTGCCGAACAAGTTGGCTAAACTCAAGACAGACAAGATCTCAAAAGACCACAGGTGAGCTGTAAATGATGTTTTATAAATGTTTGGTATTGAGCATAATTTAATTACATAAATAAGTTTAATAATTTCATTCAGCAATAAATAAATAATTGTAAAGTAAAAATAGAATTTCAGGTTCTAGTTTTTTATTTTCTTGTTGAAATACAAGAAGGAACCAGAGTACGTTCTTTGTTGTTCCATGGGGGGAAACCTTTTGACGTGCATTTTTCTTGAGACCGCATGGTGGCCTTACCGACAGCAGCAAGGGTCTTTTCTTTTTATTTTTGATATGACTGTTCCTCCAAAGCATACTTAAAGCCTCTATTCATGACTAGCAGCCCAGCGAGATAATATGCTTGTATATGCAGTTTTGATGTTGGCGCCTTGCGCTATTTTGTGTTTTATTCTCTTGATGTGCATTATGTGTTAATTTGTTATATTTCAGTTCTCACGGCGTGAACGTGCTGATCCGTCAAGAGTATGAATAAACACCCGTTTTAAAAGAATCGTCCTGCGTCAGTGTTATGAAGAGAGCTATATGAGCTACAGGTCCTGGATGAGGTTTTTTTTTGGAACCAATCGTTATTTATGCATACCTTCACTTCAGGACACATACCCCATGGTGCATATGTTTTCATTGCTGTCCTTTTGTAGCTTGTGCTAGGTTGTCCCTCAGGCCTCAGGACTCCCAGGTGTCTCCCTGACCAGCAGGTTAATAGAATTAGAAGGTGTGGAGAGGCCTTCACACAGCATCAGACAGGGAGCTCCTCTGGCTTTTAGGTTGCTGGCTATAGCCTTTTCTGTTATTCTCTTTATTTGTTGGAACCCTCAGGAGTCTTCCATGTGTGATCACAAATCATCATATCATATTGTAGACTAGCTGGATAAAAACGCTGATAGCAAGAGGGCATTGCAAGGATCCAATCTCTTTCTGCCACCATTTTTTTGTCCACTAGTTGCTGCTTGCCAAACAATGAACACCCTCCATTATCCTCAGTATAACCACACAAAACTGTTCAAGAAAAGGAATAGCATGCTAACACATTAAGACAACAATCATAGACATGAACACTTTAGAAGGTGACCCTTTCTTGTACTTGGTATTCACTTTTGAGGCATTTTAGCACTCAACGATGTATAGTCCTGGTTTTCTTTTCAGATTTAGAGTTTGTTTTTTGTTAACTTTGTTGTGACATCACCTCACACATATCCCAGGTGCTTCTGTTAGCATCTCTTATCCATTTAAATCCTCAGGCGTCTTATAAGCATCTATTAGTGGTCGTTCCTCCGAGCTCCCAGTGGATTATTTACAAGAAGAAACTGTTTGCGATAGCAGACTGCTCACAGTGGGCCTCATTAAAGACTATTTGCTTCAGAAACATTAGCCTTCATTACTTGCACCTGGAAAAACATGGTGATGAAACTGCTGCTAAACCACTAGAGGGCAGTATTGTCCCCTGAGCGCCAAGCAGCACAATAAGCACTAAGTGAAACTAACCTGTTTGCTTAATACCACAAACAAGTACAACTCCACAAGTGTTTTTTTTTTTTTTTTACAGACCTTTGATTTGAAAAGTTTGCTATACAGTTGACCACAATGAGGCCACAGTTCAATTTTAAAAAAACTAGAAACAACAAAAACAGGTGTTTTGGACCGAGGTACAAGGAAAACGTTCTCTTGAAAACTTGTTGATGGTGCGTGCTTCAGCGACTCATGTAATCTACGATTTAAACTAGATACTGCTGTTGCAAAGACTGCCCACTCACAGTCAAAGGATTGTTCAAGTGAATACCTAAAAGTGACAACATATGACTGTGTGTTTTTTGTTTTCCATCCTCTTGGATGTGGTGCTCAAAAACCCACCTCTGCGTGACTTTGTCCTGGCAAAAATCATCACTTTAGGGTTTTTCCTCAACTGTGGCTTCTTAGCACATGTGGTCGTATGTATCCAGGCAATTAAACCTTACACTCATGTCAAACATTGTAAATAGCATATCACCCATCACTGTTTCCATTTTTTTTTCCACCAAAGGGTTTCCGTCTGAGATATTTCTGTAAAGAAACAAACAAGAGCTCAATCAGTCCTGGCAACATTGCCCACAGGTTACAGCATGAGGTTGCATAAGTCATGGTCTGTTGGGCATGTCTTTCCCCTCATATAGAAAATGTTTTGCAGTGGAACAATCTGCACATTTGGTTATTTTTGTGAGAGAGAAAAAAAGCTGGGCTGTTACAAAGCTTCCACAGCTGGAAATAAAAACGTGTTGTTTGCTTTTTTGGGCTTTTGGGTTGTTGTAAAAAAAAAAAACTTTGTGGGCATCTTGGGCAACAGTCATAAATGTTCCATAAAAAGTTATAAACAAAGTAGCTCGACCTGTACCGTGGCCCAGACTGCTTAAAATGCTGCAGCAAAGAAAATAAGAACAAAACGTGTCTGGACGAAAAGCTAACATCACAAACAGAGAACCCCATTATAGAAAAAGTTGAAGATGTGTGCATTTGTGTTCACTTCCACTCTATTTGTTTTTTTGTTTTGGAAAATGTAAAAACCCATTTAAACGAGAATGCAATAACACCTGCACAGTGATTGAAGAATTATAGTAATTACAAACACATTAGTTTGGCGCCCCGACAGACAGAATATTTAACTTTATTTCATGCCCCCGCCCCTTCAGCAAGGTGTTGGCTCCACCCACTGATACCACCTTGTTTTGGTCTTTTTCTAAACACATGGTTGGTGACTGTAAACAAAGGGCTAACTCTGTTGATTTATGGAGATCTTGCTTGGATGATTGAGTCAGGGATGAAAAATGAAGATCTTAAAATAATACGGGCAGAATATGGGAACCTTTAAGAACAAGGCCCCTCCAGCTATGACGGAAATCTTGCAGATCTTGCAAACAAACAAAATAAAATAGCTGCTGCTAAAACTGTTCAGTAAGTTTTTGATGGAGCCAGATAAATGAAAATCTAGGCTCCCGCCCAGCTAAAAGCAACATTTATCACGTTCAAATACCAGGTGTCTTATTCCAACGCTTCTTCACCTTTACTGCTGTTTGTAAACTTTTCCCCTCTTCACTTTCTAATGCTCCACTTCCTTGTGTGTAAGTCCTGACTTGACTCCGCTGAAGGCTCAAATTCCATTTCGGCTGCCCTGCCCCCTCTTCTATTTTTTCTAACTCCGCACCAAGAATCATCGGCAGCTGAGAGACTTCAATGAAACACGGGCACGAGAGAAAAGTCTGAGAGCAACTTCTGCATTTAAGGTGAGTGTACAAATTTTTCCTCTCTGGAACCTTTCAACCTTTATGCCGAGGATGACGAAGGCAAACTGAACTGGTGTATTTAGCTGACTTGAAGAGGCAGGAAAAGTGGTACTTTTTTCCATAGCAGAATAAGAACGAAACCATATGTGCTGCACTGAGGACCATCCTGACAGGTCTGCTCTCCAAATTCATGAATGAAAGCATGAAAGTTGTTTCTGTGCTAATGTTTGCAAACTCACTCACACACACACACGCACACACACACGCACGCACACATTTTTTGTCAATGGATATAATTGTTAGTTTTAAGTTGAAAGATTTTGTTTGTACTGCACGCACAAACTGGAACACTGGGCATATTTTGAGCTGTTCCATTATTCTTAAAAGAATTTTAATGGATTTTTATGGATAACTTCAGGCAAGGTTTGAAGCAGAATAAGTGGAGGACTGAAGTCGAGATTAATATAGAGCATAAAGTGTCTAAATGGGATAACTGTAAACCGCAAGCAATGATTTCTTTTTTTTTTTTTTTGGTGAAAAAACACTGCTCAACTCAGCCAGTTAAAAATGTTTAAAATGTGAAGCAATTCTGTTTTCGAAGAGCAAGTCTTCACTTTAAGGGATTACTCCCACTTCTTATGTATTAGTTCAGCTCACAGTCCACATTCGCTACCAGAAAGACAAACTATTTAATAGTATTAGCATCGATATTCCCAGTAGAATTTCTGTCCCCCATCAAGGCTAAGTAGCACAGCCAGGCTTTGATTTTGAAAGTGGGACAAACACTGTGATAAAAACAAATTCTACAAATAGCAGACATCCGGGAAAAACAAAACAAAACATACTATTCAGAATTGTTGACCCTCCTTAGCTGATAAGAAACCCCTTCCTTCCTGATGTTTTCGGGAATCTGAAGTTTGCCATTCGGCTGTGTAGATCTTTGAAAATAAAAAGCAATCAAAACCAGTTTTGCACTGCAGCGAATGAGGGAAACAATCAACAATGACTACAGCTTGTTCTGTGATGCACTGAGGTGTGTAAATGCCGAAGCAGATCTTTTATGTTTTTATGTTGATAATGTTTTATTTCTATGGACAGCCGAGCTCTGCGCTTTATTGCTTTCTGCCAGTAAATGGTCCGTATCTAGCTGCAGAGGCCCCACTCCCTAAGTTGGCAACGCACACACTCTGGCTTCGAGCGTAGTTGAGAAATAACAGAAACCTCCAAACTGTCGTGCAACCAACTATTAACATTGACTAAATGCTTTGCTAGACCATTTGGCATTTAGCTGTTGGCACAGATGCAAGATGATAACATTAAAGTAAAGGACTGTTTCTAACAAATAGTATAAACAATGAAGCCACAGGTAACTAACAGGTAACTGAGCCTCTTCCCTCAAAATCTCTCCTGCCACTCCGCCCCGGATGGCTCAGGTCCAAACCGCTGTCAGGTCTAAATCTGTTGGAACGCTGTTCCAGCAGATTTATACTCTCACTGTGTGCGTCAACATAGCACACACCTGTTCACAGGCAGTGGTGGCAGAGGAACAGGTCAGCAACAGGTTGCTGTGGCACTCGACAATTTAATTGCAATAGATGACTTGACTATACGGACAAGTTTGATTGCTTTCTCTTCAGTGTTTTCCTTTAACCGCTGCCATGTCCGATAATCTGAAAAAACCCGTGGGCCAACACCACATAGATCGCGTCCATTGACGACGGGGGGTGGGGGGTTCTTATCAGCCTGGGGGTCCTGTTATCAGCCTAGTAAAAATGACTCTGCGGAGGCGTCATTTTAAACTGCAGGGTGTGAACAAGCCAGGTGAGATAAAACTGCATCTGTTGCATTTGGCTGTTTGTTTTTCCAGTGTCCACCTCATTCAAAACTTCTGTTTAGAATGAATTGGGGGGGGGGCGCTGCAAAAATGCAGGTCCTTTGTGCTGTAATGAGCTACTAACAACAATCAGCCATTGGCACAGAAGCACAGCTTGTGGCTGTCGGTATTCAACAGGTGTTGTACGTTTTACAGGTGTTTGAATATGGGGGCCAATGCCGCAGAGAAGTCCTGTGACCCTGCCAGCTCGCGACGTCCTGCTCGATGCCGGAGTCCCTTCAACAACATCAAGGTTTGCCTCCCCTTCAGATGCAGGAAATAATGACAGGGAAAGAAGTTTGGGAGCGTTTTCACTCCCCGTGTGGCTCCAGCTTCACGTTAAGCTGAAGCCAAAGTGGCAGGTTTCAAGTTGAGGGCATGACTGGTGGGGTGTAACTCAGAAGCACTCTTTGTTTTCTTGCTCTGGACTTCTCTGTTTCCTGAGGGCCATCCTGGTATTGTTTTCTATAAAAGCATTACCTCCCTCCAAGATTCTTCTGTCAAAATAATGGGCTTCTGTTGTCATAAGCCTTCACAACAAAAATACAAAAAAACAAAACAAACCTCTGATCTACACGGCAAGATTAGACGGTGAAGATCATTTGCATGCTCTCAGCCCTAATTTTAAAAAAAAGAAAGACGGAAAGAAAACAGTAACAGAGTCAAACAAATCAAGCCAAACAGTGAGGTCTACGCTGAATACATGGTGATGCACACAATGAGCTTCTCACACAGGCATTTATAATAAACACCTCAGCACAAATAAATACTAGCTCATGTTACATCATGTACCTGGTTACAGCTGACCTGAAACTAAACCATTCTTCTGTATTTTTGTTTGCGCTTCTGCAGTTCTTCGTTCTCTGTCACAGTCTGCTGCAGCTGTCCCAGCTGCTGGTGTCGGGCTACATGAAGAGCTCTATCTCCACCATCGAGAGACGATACGGCCTCAACAGCAGGAAGTCCGGCCTCCTAGCTGCGTTCAACGAGGTCAGTTCGTGTTGCGACTCGTTTTACTTGCCAGCCGCGTCTGCTTTCCCTCTTTCCTCAGCAATGACGTTATCTTCTGGTTTTGTTGTGTGTGTGTGTGTGCGCGCGTGTGTGTGTATCTGTGTATGTGTGTTTTGACAATGTGCAGTAAATCCTTGTACGCAAATGTTTGAATCTGAAGCAATTCGTTGCCACGGCAGTGCGCATCACCAGTTCCAATCCGTCGCAGAACTTTGAGCTTTCAAACGCTTTTCTGTCTCTGCAGGTGGGCAACACGGTTCTCATCGTTTTTGTGAGCTTTTTCGGGAGCCGAGTCCACCGGCCGCGGTTCATCGGCTGTGGTGCCCTGCTGGCCTGCCTGGCTTCGCTGCTGATGGCCATACCACACTTCCTCAGTGGACCGTATGAGTACACAGATCGCATTAGCTGTGAGACTAAACACAAACAAAGACAGCCAAGCCTCAGCACTCACCTAGTCACCATGTTGCTAACATAGAGTGAATGGGCCTTACAGGCGACATGACTACAATTCTATTTAATTTGTATTATAACAGTGTTACAACCAAACTTCATTCCATGATTTTTCTTTCCTGGCAACAGCCTCCAGTGACAACAGCTCTGGCCTGTGCCATGTGGAGAACACCCTGAGCAGCACTTCCTCTGAGCAGAGCTGCAGCCTGGAGGAGAATCCCGCCCAGCAGGTGGTCTACCCGCTGCTGCTGCTGGGCCAGCTGCTGCTGGGAATTGCAACTGTCCCCATACAGCCATTCGGTATCTCCTACATTGACGACTACGCCAGCAAGAGGAACTCACCACTTTACCTCGGTAAGATCAGGCCCCAGTGAAAATGAATGAAGTTCCTATTTAATTAAGTCGAGGGCAGATACTTAAAAAAAAAAACAAAAAAAAAAAACAGCTGGTCAGTCTGATATGTCTTCATTGTCTTCATTTCGAGTCTTTCATGAATGCGAGGGTGAACTTCTAGGATGAGCAATGACACACCTCTGTCACATGCAAGCTGCTGTGTGCACACAATCCGTCTCAGGCACGGTTTTGTAGCTTGTTGATCTGCAGCTTTAACTTTGTTTGGTTGACTGTAAACTCTGGAAAGTGCAGTGACGGACAGTGTTAGTACACGTGGTGCAATATGTGTGAGCGTCTCAGAACTGTTGAGTTTCCACTGGGCTTAGACACCAGTGAGGGTAGTTTTTCTCAGTTTTACTGCAGCCCAGTGAACAGTGAAGAACACACGTCAGCATGGATACTTTCTTAAACAAACAAAAAAAAGCATGGAGAAAGCTTTTCTATATTTGTTAAGGGCAGAACCTTTTGAACAGCTTTACAAACAAAGATCACAAGTTACGTCTAGGCAAAACATGTCCATTTTGGACCTTAATTTGGGTTAACACTTTTTTTTATGAATGTGCTTTTATGAATTAGCTTGCACCACCACACTTAAGAGCCTGGGTTATACAACAGAAAGTCTACTCGAGTCAACCTCCCAGTTTGAAGATACGCCCAGTGTCCCTGGTTGTAATTACCAGTTGGAGGTTGGAACGTCTGTGGGTTGCACATTTCTTTCCATTAGAGAAAGGAAACCTTTATTTATTTATTTTATTTTACTTTTGTGAATAACAACATTTCATTATGTTGCGTAATGATGTTTATACAAAAAAGTTGAATTTGTACATTGTTACCACATCCTTTCTACTATTTGGAGCAGTAGTATAAAAAATCAACAACAACACTTAACACTCAGGCTTATAGCAGATTATTTACAAAGGCTGTTGCAGGGTGTGTTCCCGTGCCTGTGCTGTGTGCCAACACCAACCTGTGGCATGTGCATGTGCATGGTGTTGGTTATTAGTTGGTAAGGAGTTTTCTTTTCTTTTTTCTTTTTTCCAGGCCTCCTCCTAGCGGCGACCTCCATTGGCCCTGCCTTTGGATTCATCACCGGCTCCATTATGCTGCGATTCTACGTCGACTTTGACAAGGTTTCCAAAGGTGAGGGGAGGACAGGGGAGCACAGAAAGACGCAGAGCTTGCTGGAATACTGCGAGACACAAGGTCCTTCTGAACGTTTAGCTTTGAGAAGAAGGGGAGGATTTCCTGCGTGCTCCTGTCACTGACTGAGGTGACATTTCAGTTTGTCCAAGTGTGAAAAATGCCATGTCCATTTCCCGTAGCACTGGCTATAAAAACAAAGGGTGCTGACACAGTCTGGGAGACTTTTTGAGTTATAGCTGCAAGACTTTGGTTAGAATGATGATGAGGTTTCCTCCCATGAGGCTTCTCTAGGTCCCTATTAGTTCACTGGTTTACTTTTTTAAACCCTTCACAAATGTGTCTCTACCCCGCAAGGGCTTAGAGAGAGCAACTGGGAAACAAATAAAGATTTGAGGATTTGAACTTCAGTAGAGAGTTCTGACTCACCTCCACAATGACTCAATGAATCAGCTCATCTTCATTCTATTTTTATTCTTTTCCTCGCCAGTCTTACAGGAAGCAAATTCTTATTTCAGAATTTACTTTTATGTGCTGCAGTGGAGATTTGAGTTAATATATTGCTTATTTGTTGCTTTGTAATCATCTTTTTTTTTTTTTACCGTAGTCTCTCAAGCTAAATCTCATAATATACATAATGCAAATGACAACAAACACATTTTTTTTTTTGGTTTTAGAAGAAGATCGAAAAATATTTTTAAAAGAAAAATATTTCCTTTGCATTCCGGGGTTATAGCCATTGCTGTTCTAATGGCATTCAGTGATAGTTTTCACCTTCATTAAACTGTAACTTTCATGCTGTGACCTGTTTCGCACACCTTCGACTTAGTTTACTTGGTTGGTTGTCACACCCTGCTGCCTTTCAAGTTAAAAGTAGGTCGATAGGAACATCAAAGCACTTGGTATTTAGGCCAAGGCAACATTTAAAACAATAGATAGTGAAATAGAATATTTCATTTCATTATGTAAAACCAACGACTAGACCTAACACACAGCCTTGAGTCACACCTAAAAAAAGCATGACTTTAATCTATGTATAAGTTCGAGAGACACAGAAAATTGAAAACCAACCTATCCTTTCTGATCCCTGACAAAAATAAAATACTAACTCGCCTTGCTGAAGACAATCTTTCCCCTTCTGCCAGCTGTGCTTGTGTTTCAGGATGCGTCGCCGCACATAACACAACACTATGAGAGTTCAGTGACCGTGCGATGACACTGGCGTTAATGAAGCCCATGCACAAACTCTAAAGCAGGAAATAGCACTTTTGTTTGAACAAGACTCAAAAGAGGGTCAGGGGAAGTTTGTATGTGTCAATGCAAGCATGTATAATATATGTATGCTGCAGAACATACAGGACATGCAACTTCCTCCAACATGCTGATTGTTGGCTGAAATTGCTTTAAGCCAAAATTGTTAGCATCAGCCCACAAATAACGTATTAGTGTGTTTTGTTTTTTTTTGGGGGGGGGGGGTTTATCGGAGGAGGTGGATTAAGGAATAATCACAAAGTTGATCTTGTGTTAAATCATTAATACATTGCTTCATTGTCCATTTACAATAGAACCTAATTTATTTCACAATGGTTAAAACAGTTTGACTGAGACACATTCCAGCTTTTGAACTCTTCTCAGCTCCTCGAAATAATAAACTGGCCGTTTTAGTTTACATGTTTTTGAGAATGTAATGTTCATATGAACATGCCTGATTGTTTTAAGTTTATGTTATTGAATATTGTTATTAAAATATGTTGTTTAGCATCTTATCCTAGAACAGTATTTATTCCCCTGACGTTTCAAATTCTTATGACATAAATAGTAAGGAGTGAATATGTAATAAAAAACTCTGTCGCAAAGTCCAAAGGTTTGGTGTAGAAAGAAACATGCTAAGAAAACAGTAACTAACAGATGATCGTCTTCTTGCAGACGAGATAGAGTTGGACCACCGGGACATGCGCTGGGTGGGCGCCTGGTGGCTCGGCTTTCTGGTGGCATCCTGCCTTATCTTCCTCACAGCGTTACCTTACTTCTTCTTCCCCAGGAACATGCCCAAGGAGGTGAGCACAACTGGCACACATGCAACACACACTCATGTCACTGATGAACGCACAACTGAGGTCACCAGTGCTGCTGGTTGCCAGAAGTTGGTTTGCTAAAGCTCTGACTACTTTCAGTTTTATTCTGATGAGACCAGGGGACACTCTGACCCACTTATATCATGGGTTATGCATCAGGGATTGTTTGACCCAGGCCTGTGTCTTTTGACCTTTTATCCACATGCAACGGGTTGCAAGGTCCCTAAAAATATATTTTTGGGAAAATATTTCTAGATATGAGTGGAACACAGAGAGACTTGATTAGTTTTTTTTTTTTTTTTTTTATCTATCCCCTGCACACACACACACACACACACCCTCTGCAGGCCGTAAGTAAAGGGAAAGTAGGACATCCTCCAAGAATTGCGCAACAGAATTCCATCAAGACGAGCAGTACTTTCACTTCTTCTGAAGAATGAAGACTGTTTTTTAGGACATTTTTGTAAGTTGATTTTCCTTCAAACCAGCGTTAGTCACAGTAACTTGCAAAAAAAAGAAAAGCAAAAAGGCACTACGGTCTAGAAGTTTGAACCTTTGGACTCTGCTGATTACTTTTGTGCGAGTGTGTTCATGTGTGTTTCAACACATCGGAATTTGAAACAGCGTTGAGAAACCAGCCGCTCTGCTGCTCTGACTGGATGCAGGTGTGGTCCAAAAGTTCACGTTAGAGAAAGACATTTTAGCCAACAAGTCTGCTTTCACTTTTACATCAGAAAAAGTGAAAGCAGACTTGAAACAGGTGGTTCTTTATCTTTAAAAGGCAAAAAATTTGACTCACCGACAAGTGTCAAACTTTGCCTGGATAAGATATTGCACAGCAGCGGGTAAACATTCCTCATCTTTACTAAGTCATTTTCTCCAAAGGAAAGACAGCCGTCGTGCCAAAGTTTTTTGGTCGTGGCTCAAAACTGGCGGTCTTAAGTTGCACTGGGAGACAGGTTCAAGGACGACTGTTGTCACAGTCTTTAGACTGAAGACAGCCTGATATAAAATTCTGAGAGTATCAGAAGTTCTCCAATGACTTGGGTCGGCCATCTCACAATGTGACAGCTTTATGGCCAACTGCTAACCATCACTGGAGATGCAGCAGGAAGTGCTGCAATGATCGCCACGACATAAATGGCAGTTAATAAATAAGTAGCTCCAACTTTCTCTGCCAAAGATACATTCCAAGCCAGAACCAAGTCCAAATTCTCCGTCTCTTTTTTGGGATAATTTTTTTGCGCACATAAACATTTTACATGTACAGATGATGATGCATATTGCGATACGTCGTAGCCTGCGATTTAGCAAACATTCACAGTTGGCATTACAGTCTGCCAACATCAACCCTGATGTCTAACCAAAGGTTTTTGAGGAGCCATGTCGCACAGAGTGGCATGCAAATATTGTATAAGACTTTAAAAATAAAAACTGCCATCTATTTGCTGTGCAGCTTGAAAATCTCTCTTAAATTTTAAGTTTTCACGACTTGCCGCTTCATTTTTTTTCTTTTGTAGGCAGCTGTTTTTCTTTCCCCACTCATCCCAGGAATTATGGCATTCTTTGAGTTACACACAGTGTAGTTCACATTGATTGATGTCGACCCAAGTTCATACAGGCTCTAAAATAGCACTTTAGTCTGAAGGAGTTTGCAAACATCCAGCATGTGATCTGTCCAGGACGCAGACGATGTGGAATCCAGCAATGACACAAAGCAGCAGCAGACAGATCCATTGCGGGAACTCTCACTGCTTCAGTTCCTCAAATGTAAGTTTGCACTCACTCCTGTTTCCTGTCCGGGGGGTTTGGTTTGTGCTGGTGTGTGGTGGTGCTTCAAAAAGTCACAGATTGATGTCTAAATTTGATTTTAAGATGCAGAAGAAATTTGGTGAGTCTTTGTCGCGCCTCCTCTCATCCCTCATCTCTCAGGTTTCCCTCGTATTGCTCTCCGAACGCTGCACTGTCCCATCTACCTGCTGGTGGTCCTGGCCCAGGTCAACCAGGCTGCATTGCTGGCAGGACTCGCCACCTTCATGGCCAAGTTCATTGAGCGGCAGTTCAGCCAGACCATCTCCTTCTCCACCATGATGATCGGTGAGACTGGAGCTACTGAAGCTCCTGGAATGTGCATGAGTTCACGTTCCATACAGCCAGAATGAGATTTTCCATCTGATTACTTCATGTTTGAAACCTGGCATTGCAACTGTCCATCCTCCCTTCCTCAGGAGGAATCTGTATCCCACTGGCGGTGCTTGGTACCGTCCTGGGCGGTGTTCTGATGCGAAGGTTGAACCTCTCGGTGAAAGGGGCCAGCAAGCTGTGCACCACTGTTGTGGTGCTCAGTTTGTTTGTTGCCACACCTCTGCTGCTCATCGGCTGCCCCACCCAACTAGTCGGTGGCGTCTTTCCACCCAGGTAGCCAGGACACCCCCCACCTCAATCTACCTGCATATGAAACATGCACTGTATGCCTTGGGAACTTCCTTTAGAGACAAGGAATTCAATTGCAACCAATGAAGGAAACCAACTGAGATTGATCCGTAAACTGTATGAAAGTTAAAGTTCAAGTCCCAGTAATTGTCACATCCTGAAGGATGCGAAATGTGTCCTCTGCATTTGACCCGTCATCCCCTGAGGGACCAGTGGAAAGCAGCGGCACTGCGTCCGGGAATTATTGGGTGATCTAACCTCACATGTCCAACCCCGAATACTGAGTGCCACGCAGGGAGGCAATGGGTGCCATTTTTACAGTCTTTGGTATGACCCAGCTGGGGATCAAACCCACAGTCCCAGTTCCCTTAAACAAAGTTAAACTATTGTGTGGGGGCTAAATACACCAATTAAGAACAGTACTTTCACCATCACTGATGAACTAATTTAGCTGCCTGAGAACAAAATAAATAATGCTTGTGCTTTTCTTGTCTTTTTCTTCAGCCCTGGCGGGTTGTCATGCAGTGCTAGCTGTGAGTGTTCAGACGAGGCATTCAACCCGGTCTGCGGTTCCGACGGTGTGGAGTTCAGATCTCCTTGCCACGCTGGCTGCCTCGCAATGGAAACAGATTTCAACCACAAAACACTGGTATGAGCAGGAGAATCCTGTCAAATTGTTATTTTAAGAGAGGGAATGTGAAGGAATTGATCTGAATGATAGAATTCTGCTATATCACAGTGTGACCAAATTGCTTAAAGTAAGTGGATGGCTTCATGTCTCTCCCCTAATTTCTGAGGAAGTCGAAATGAAAATGAAAAGGAAATGAAGGAAAATATTATCTTTAATAAATCTGCATTCTTAAACATGAGAAAATGAAAGTGTAAGGTTTGGTTTCAGTGTCCCAGAGAGCCGTCAGGGTGTATAGCACACAATATCTTCTGTTGTTTTGGCCCTGGATCCTGTGTGGAGCTGAAGCGTTGCACGGTCCAGTTTGACTTGTGATGACTCTGGCAGAAATCCATGGCAAATGATGTGGAAAGCTGGCTGGACTCTTCCTGCACTCTTCCCCTTAAGTGTTGTTCTTACTGAAAGTGATTTGTGCAGGTTTCTGGGAAATATGAAAAAACAAGGAAATATTTCCCTCTATATATCTATCTATTGGTATGTATAAGTCATTTCCCGTTCAAACGTGTGTACTGACTGTGTGCTTTTGTGCGTGTTTGCTGTTTAGAACTACACCGGTTGCCGCTGTGTGGGCGGTCATGGCTTCGCCTCCCCTGGTACCTGTGGCAGCGGCTGCTCGCACCTCCTCCTGCCCTTCATGATCATGCTGGGCCTCACCAGCCTCATTGCCTCACTGTCGCAGACGCCCTCCTACATGATGATACTTAGGTAGGAGAAAAATGCGTTACTGCATTACTGTCACATTAAAAAAACAAAAAAAAAACAATGAGGATTAGGCAGGTTGCTCTAAACGTGTCCAAATTCAGGTGGTCTTAGTGTAAGAAAACCGAATTGTATCAAAGAATATGATGGAGAAATAGAGGACGTAACCACATGCCTAGTTGCTGCTAATGAGATTAGCAGGATGTTGCAGTCTGGTGGTCAGTTTGATCAGTTTTTGTAACTGGGCAACAGTTTCCGCTCAAAGAACACAGGAATAGTGATGAATTGTTCCCAACTGGCAATGGAGGAAGTTGATTGGCAAACTTTCAATGTTCAAGACAGAAGGTTTATCCGATAATATTCTTTAGCTCGAATAGGTGCCCCCCCACGTACTCGAACTTGGCTCAAGAGATGAGCTTTGCTGAGTGCAGTGTTTGTGTGCAGGTCAGTGCCAGCAGAGGACAAGTCTTTCGCTGTGGGAGTTCAGTACATGCTGTTCAGAGTTCTTGGTGAGTCCGACAGCGACTTCCCTCAGCACAAACATTATGTTAACACTGAGCAAGGCAAATGGGTCTGTCTGTAGTTCAGACCCTCTGTTCTCATTTAATCATTGCGAAAAAAAAATATGCATCAGCTACCAAACAAGTTGATGTGTTTGTGTGTGTGTGTGTGTGTGTGTGTGTGTGTGTGTGTGTGTGTGTGTGTGTGTGTGTGTGTGTGTGTGTGTGTGTTTTGTGTGTAGCCTTCATGCCAGGTCCAGTGCTCTACGGTTCTGTCATCGACAGCACCTGCATCCTGTGGGGCAAAAAGTGTGGCAAGCAGACTTCGTGTCTCTACTATAACCTGGAGCATTTCAGACACCGGTGAAAATTCCAGCATTCCAGCAGCTAACATTGAAATACTGGCTTGTTATTGATTCTTACTCTTTAAAACTTGTGTGTGTGTGTGTGTGTGTGTGTGTACTTTTGTGTGTGCAGGTTCCTGGGTGTGCTGGTGATCTTTGTGTGTGGCGCGCTGCTCAGCTACGTGCTGACAATCATGATCCTGCGCTGCAGACCCAGACAACACACAGCAGACACGCAGAAGAAAGGAGGCTACGAGCTGGTGGCTGAGGCGAAAACAGCTGACGACGCTCTGTCCACAGGAAAAGAGCTGAAGACCTAAAGGAACGCCACCGTAGACGGGAAGTCGCAGAAATGTACAGAAATAGTGAGAGACTGACTCAGGAGGAGGAGATGAGGGAAGGAACTGAGGGTATGCTGCTGCTGAGCTTGTTGATGGTTTCTCCCGTCTGGAATATTACAACAACACAAACTGCCCCGAACACTCATACTTGCTCTGGTGGTAAAAGAAAGTACAATTTCAAATAGAGTTCCACAATTTCGTACTTGTCGCTGTAAATAAATATATACATTATAACATCATGTAAAGATAAGCTGTTGTATGATTGAACTGAGCCAAGTCATGTATATTTCACTAACAAACACGCTCATTTTGCAGACGGCGAGCGTGCAGCGTGATTTGACATAGGAAAGGTGACCAAACACGAGATTGCATAAAATCTCAACCCCATTTTAACGGGTGAACACGATGCTGACTTGTGAGATGAACAGACAGACACTATATCTGTTTTGCTGATTGTTTCCCCAACATGCTCAGCACTTTAACTGTGCCACTGGTCAACTGTTTCGCAAACCGGGGGGGGGGGTCCAGTTTGTGTCTGTTGAGGAAGCGTTGTGTCTCCACCGCGGATGAACGGTGTCTTCGCAGGACTCACACACTAGAGACTCACACAGCATGCAGTTTGTAACCCAGAGACGTTTTGAATGTTTCTGCACTCCTTTTTTTCTAAGCTGTGAGCACTGATGTATGTCGACACCTTCTCCTGAACTGTGATTGATCAATTCGCAAAAGCAGGAGTAGCTACTAGCAAGAAAGCTATTTTTTATACTCTCAAATACTCTCAAATGTCTCAATGTCCCTTAATGCCTTAATGATTAAGGCACTGAAACACTACACACATATGTACATAACGGAGCCCACTTCCTTTCGTGTTAACCAATGGCGTCGTTCACGCCAAAATCGAAGCGGCGCGCTCCTCGGCGGCCGGCTCGCGGCAGGCCGGCTCGCGGCAGGCTCGCGGCGTGCAGCGATCATTTCTGGTCTGTTTTGTGCGCGAGTAATCAGCGTCAAGCTGGACCGGAAGTCACTCAAAGGCTTGAGGTTTCTTTTTTATTTTTTTTTTATTTTTTATTGTTTTTTGAGAGTATCTGGACAGTATATGTATGTAATCGTTTTATAATGTTCCAATGAAAATAAAAATATAATATTTTCACAATATTGTCCTCTCCAATTTTTCATAGAGTATAAGAAACACAATAGATATCTTGTTAAGTTACATATAGAGCAGGGTAAAAAAAAATTGCAATTCATTATGAGTTAACTCAAGACACTATGTGATTAATCGCGATTAAACAATTGAGTTGACTGACAGCCCTAATACAGTATATATACATGAATACATATACGTATAATAACAATTTATAAGAAGATTATATATATATATATATATATATATATATATATATATATATATATATATATATATATATATATATATGTATATATGTCTTATAAATTATCAATCAAGGCTGGCCTGACCTTGAACACACATCCACCAAAATCTAATTTACACACGAAAAGAGATGCAGCAGTATTCTTACCCTTTGTATCACAGTGCTATGTCTGCAAGAAGTGGCGCAGATTAAGCCAAGTCATTTTTCTATTTTATTTCGCGTTGACTCTGGCAACATTATGTTGTGGTTGGGGGGGGGTCATTGTGTATTTTAAATGTGAGACCTCCTGCACATCACTGACCCTGCACTCCTTTCCTGTCAGCTGGTTCCTCTCACCGGCTGTTTCCTTTTGAACCTCCCTTGAATGTTACTGGCCACAGGTTTAAATCCCAAACTCGCTCATGACACAAAAGTCGGTCTCATAAGAAGGCCTTGTTCGTTGCCGATTATGACAAGAAAATTGAATGTATGGAATTACAGTTGCTGCAGTTGTCTGGTAAGAAGATAAGAAGACGTGGACTGACTGCACCGTCAGAAACAGCTCTCCAGTGGGCGACAACGGCAACCAGATGTCCAACCAGACAGTGCAGAATGACAGTGAGTGTTCTCACTCATCCTGATAGATAGATAGATAGATAGATAGATAGATAGATAGACAGATAGATAGATAGATAGATAGATAGACAGATAGATAGATAGATAGATAGACAGATAGATAGATAGATAGATAGATAGATAGATAGATAGATAGATAGTGTTGTGGAAAAAATACTATAGATCAACGAGGAGATGCAAAGGTCTTTTGGATCTTTATTACTGAGCTCAGGGCAAGCACACACACACAGCAAGTGTCTGCATGGTCTTGCAAAGAAGGAACAAACTTGTACATCTTATATAGGTTGAACCGTTTACAGAAGTGGCGCTAGAGGGGTGTCTGCATCCTCTGGCCACCCAGACACCCGTGGACAGGTTAACAGAACAAAGTACTTTTGTTGCCCTTTAGCCACAGATGTGGACATTTATGATTACATAAACACATGTGATATACATATAAGGCAGTATGAACAGTCACAGGACAAAAAGTTCATGCAGAGTGCATGCTCACTTCCCCAGGTCAACTGAAAGGGCAAGAAGACGAAAGTTTAACAGAAACCAGGCAGATACGAAAAACGCTACTAGACAAGATATGAAAAAACACTGCAAAGCATGTGCAGAGAAGTCACAAGGCAGGCTTAAGGGCTTTAGGTGCAATTTTCCATTACAATAGATAGATAGACTTTATTGATACCCTTGGGATGACTCCCTCAGGGAAACTTCCAGCAGCAGTAGCAGCACACACAGATGGAAGAAAGAAATTTAAGCACACAGATGTACAAAATAGCAGCACACAGATAAAAAAAATAACGTCACACAGGTATAAAATAATAAATAATTACTAATATACATATACACAGTGGCCACCTCCCTTCCCTACTACTACCCTCAGCACTCTATGTCCTCCTCCTCCCCCCAAGTGAGGAGTTGTAGAGAGTGATGGCACGATTGACAAAGGAGTTCTTGAGCCTGTTGGTCCGACACTTGGGAAGGAGCAGTCTTTCACTGAACAGACTCCTCTGGTTGCTGATGACGGTGTGCAGGGGGTGGCTGGCATTGTCCATAATGTCCAGCAGTTTGTCCAGAGTCCTCCTCTCTGCCACCGTCACCAGAGAGATTGGTCGACAGACATGGAAGAAACCGCTTGTGCCCATCACGAGAGAGAGGCACA
This sequence comes from Nelusetta ayraudi, assembly GCF_046127955.1. Taxonomy (NCBI): domain Eukaryota; kingdom Metazoa; phylum Chordata; class Actinopteri; order Tetraodontiformes; family Monacanthidae; genus Nelusetta; species Nelusetta ayraudi. The sequence goes on from NW_027466083.1 coordinate 7,349,728, forward strand.
GGATTAGCTGACCTCTCTACTGGCCTGCATGAGGTGCATGCTGCTGAACAACTGCTACTTTGTGTTTGTCTCCCTCTTGTGTTAGACATAGAAATGAAACACTATTTTACATATTTATGACAAGTATTTCCACTTTAGTAGATAAAAAAAAAATCTGATCTTGTAAGTTAACTCAATTAATTCCAAATGTACAAGCTTGCAATTATTTTATGAAATTAATTGTAAGGATACTTTTCTGTGAGATTTAGAAACCTGACTGCACCAGTTAAAATGAATGAAAACAGGACAACTTGTGAGATCTGGACAGTGACACCTGTGCTCGAAACAGCTGGTGATCAGCTTGATTGCCTGTGACTTACAATGAAACCAAACCGATTAACCCATGACAGGCAACTTCACTTCTGTTTTTAGATGTTTTTATTTATTCATTAATTTCCCTTTTGCTCTCATTAGAGGATTCAAATCATTAAAGAAAGCAGCAAATTTCAGTGTGTGTCTGTGTGTCTGCAAATAGCAGGATTTGTCTCTTAAGTCCTCTTCCATGTCAAACCTCAGGAATCTCTGACTGTGTGGAAAATCAAGACCACATGTGTGCACAAAAATGCTTTCCCATCTGGAGTTCTGTGCAGGAAATCCCGCTTTCACTTTTACTTAAGGACCAAGAGTCATCTTTCAAATTTGGGTTTTTCCATGCAGCCTGAACTGTTTCTCCCACGTGTTCCATAAAAATGTGCAGCCCTTGCGGGTCTTAATCAGCTTCTTTCACTGTTTCACTGCTGCGTTTTAGAACTGAATTAGACCTAATTAAGCATTTTCTTTGCTTTTCCAAATGTTCTAATAAAGCTGGATTGTCAACAGAATGAATTTCCAACACAACGGTTATGCTAAGACGTTATGATGGAAAGGTTCTTCCACTTAGCAGAGGGCTTGATCCTGAAGCAACAACACCATTCAGAAAATAAAACACATTGTTTCATCATCTTTATTTTTTTGTTTCTCACGGATGACAATATTTTATGTCTTGGAACAGAATGATCCTTTGGTAACTCAGAGTATCGCAAGTGTGTCTGTGTCTTGTTTCAACATGAAAAACAGTTATCAAATATCCTCCAAAGTATCTGCTGCCACCACAAACGCAAAACAAACACTGAAATTCCTCCTAGGATCTGTGTGCGTGTATGTGTGTGTATGTGTGTGTGTATGTGTGTGTATATGTGTGTGTGTGTGTGTGTGTGTGTGTGTGTGTGTGTGTGTATGCTCTTTATATTGTCAGGCCGCTAGGGTTGACCACCCTGCCAATGAAGAGCAGGGCCCCTGTAGTTTCGTCGCGGATCAGGTAGAGGAAAGGCCGGTCCACTCGGTAGGAGAGGTGAGCCGGAGCAGCGGCGGCGGGGCTGGGGTACTGGGTGCCCTCCGGCGCCATCTCCATCACCACCTTGTGACTTAAGCTGTTGAGTTTAGCAGCCTGAGCTGAGATCTTCTCCAGTCCTGTGTCCGCTAACCAGTCGGAGAGGCCTGCAAAGGGAAGGATTGCAGAGATAGCTGATGAGAAGAGGCGATGGGAGAAAGTGACCAAAAAAAAAAGTGTTCAACGAAGCCATGGAGATTGTTACACTCCGGGTTACCAAGGTCAGACCCACAACATGGTCTTCACAACTGAGCCCCATCAAATGAAAACAAAGCTAGGTGTCGTTTTTGTGGTGAGACTAAAGAGTTTATCCCCAAGAAGGAAAATTTTCTTCTTTTGCCAACGAGTGGAAACTGCTTTTGTCCTCAACTCTTCACCCTCAATCATCCCTCCCCAAAAACTTTTTGCCCCATTTGATGTCTTATTGCATGAACAGCTCAGCTCACTTCTGCCTTTTGTATCGAGGAAATTTACCAAGGTCGCCAAGCAGCGCCAGCAGGTCAGTGGAGTAGCTGAGCCTCAGCGCCGGCAGGCTGAGGGACACCTGGGCCGGGTGGAGTGTCATGGAGAGGTCCTGGACAAACTCAGCCGTCAGGCTCTCCTCCAACAGCGTCATGTTGGCGGTCACGTCGTCAGGCAGGAAGACGAACATGCTGACATCACTGTCCATCTGGATCTGAGCGATCTGGACAAGAGCAGAGCGAGCAGGCTGAGGACCGACTGGTGTGCCTGTGGGTCGGCAATCATGCCGTGGAAATACTCACTGTGCAGCTCAGATCAGAGTCTGAGCCCATCTTCACAGGGTAGTTGTCCTGTTGCATCATGGGAATGGTAACGGGCGCCCCATTGTCCACTTGGAAGCTCTCCATTGCTCCGCCTTGTCCGAATCGAGTCACCCACTTGCCTGTAGCCAGAAGTAAAACTATTGAAAGACTCTATTTTTATCTTTATTTTGACCTTTGTAGCTTCAATATCAACAGTGGTCAGGTCCACCCTTCTGAGGAGGTGCCTCAGAACCTTTGAAGTAGGCGGCGCTGATGGGGTTCACTCCAGGGTTGGGGCTCCGGGCAAAGGGCTTGGTCAGAAAGCGTTGCACCTTCCTGCCCGTCTGCTGAGCCACCCATTCGTTGATATCGGCCGCGTCTTTGGGTCCTCCACCCAACCCCTTGGGACGAACACCGTACTGCTGCTCCACCAGCGTCAAGAACTCGGGCTTCACACGAAGACCTGCAGACAAACAGACAGTGTTGTTGAAGGGTTGTCAAGTGGCCGTTGGTTAGACGCCCCCCAAACACGGACTCACGTCGTGCCAGGTAGAGGCGAGCCGCCAAGCCTAGGCCTTTGCCGGGTGCCTTGACCGAAGCCAGCAGGTCTTTCAGGGTGTTGTGGAGTTGAGGGTCTTGTAGCGTGTGGTACCTCAAAGCCCTGTGCAGTTGCCTCTGAGCAAGCTCAGAACCACCTGGGGAACATTAGTAGGAGGAGGTGAAAAAGACCTCGTTCTGCCAAGACTCGACTGGATTTTAAGTTGAGAAGACATTTCAGAGACGAGCGCTTACCCAGCGAGAGCTGTGTCAGCGCAGCGGACACGCTTATTGGCGCCAGGAAGATGTTGGTGCCAGCCTCCCGATTGGCCAGTGCGCGAAACAGGTTGTAGCCGAAGTCCGAGGTGGCAGCACCCATCTTGGTCTGAGCGGTGGTGAAAAGCTCCACATGTTCCTCCTCCGCTGCCACCTCCTCCTCTTGTGCCTCCGACTGCAACGGTCAAAGCAGTGCAGAGGTTAAACAGAGGTCGACACACATGCTGATCATCTGGCCAGAGAGAGAGAATATGCAGAGACCACCAGAGTTTAGGTCTGGAGATGCACATGAGTGGCCTTGAGAGACTTATCTGACTTATTTGCATCGCATTTGCCGATACCTGAGCCGGACAGAAGCTCAGTGCAACTCCAAACACCAGCAGGAACGCTGTTCGCTTCATCCTGGAAGGAAAAACACACAATCAGAGTGAGTTTGTGTAGGTATCCTGGGGATACAAAAGAAAGAGGAGAGATGCTTTCACGCTAAACTTTTTTTCTTGAGTGTTTCACATGGGATGCATCTGTTACAGAACAAAAGTGGACAAACCCACAGATTTTAAATAAGCACAAAGCCCACAAAAAATTTTCACAGAGGTTTATTTTCTAAAATGAAGGGATGAAAAAAGAATAGTGCTCAGTACAACTTAGAAGAACACAAGAAGAAACAGAGTTGTTTTTTGCAACTATCCAGGACAGTTTGGAGAAATCACATGCTTTTTGTCCTTTATTCAAATATTTTATTGACCTCCATTGCCACATAATACTGGTGTTTATTGTAATTGCACAATAGCAGCCCAGAATTACAAGCTGTTTTCCCACACAATTATCTTGTGTAGCACTAAATCATTTTAATGATTGTTCCAAGACAAGTTCCTTTGTAGAAATAAAAGTTCTGCTTGTGGTTTCATCCAGGCACCTTTAGTCAAGATGTAATCAAAAGAATTCAAACAAAATGCAAACCGACGTTCCAAACAGCACAGACTCTCACTTAGGTCTACAGTCAGAGGAAACACCACGTTAGCAGACTGGTCATTTTCCTGAAGAACGGTTTTCAGGGTGATCGTTTGATAACGACTCTCCACGTCAGGAGAGGCTGAACATCCAGTTTCTCATCACACATCTGGAGCTCATCTTGGTCTCTAACAACAAAAGTATGTCGCTCAATCCTCAGACCACACACACACACACACACACACACACACACACACACACACACACACACACACACACACACACACACACATACCAGGACTGATGGAAAATCCAGAACCTCCTTGGCTGTATTTTTTCATGGATAAAACCAAACAAATTAAATTCTAAGTTATTTCAAGAGTTTGATTGGTTATTGTTGAATATCTAAGGCCATTATTGTGAAATAAAAAAACAAACAAACAAATTGACACCATTCACGTTTAACAATAAAACTGCCAAACCAAGCAGAATGAAAGCAAAAGGTTGAATTTAATAATGTCATGATGTCATGACAACAGAACCAAAATGTCCACAGAGATTGCTCAGGTCAAGAGCTTTTCTCTCTTTCTCTCTTTGTCATTGACTTTCTGTGTGTGATCAGCTCCTGAGTCGGATTGCTTCTGGTCCACTGACCCCGCGCTGTCAGACCAGTCTGGACTTTACGTAAACGGCTGGCTGGAGCAGCTCCAGCTCTTTGTGTCATAGAAAGACGCAGCGCTGAAAAAGATCTGCTGGATTTTTCGGTAGTTTCTAGTTTTTTGTTTTTTTGTTTTTGTTTTGTTTTTGTTTGTTTTGTTTTTTTTTTATGAAAAGGCGTTTTCTGTACGCTTTTTTCTGCACGCGATTGTTTCGAGCCCAATTCAGGTCGACTCATTTATTTATCTATTTATTACATTTACTTATATTTAAGAGCATTGAGCCATTTTAACCACTCATATTGCCGAACAAAAAAAAACGATTAGGGTCGACATGTTTTGCGTAAATGTTTTGCCTAAAAATGGTGCAATAGCGCGTAAATGCGCACTCACCTCTCCACTACGCGCTCCTCTTGGACGCTCCACGTTGCTCAAAATCTCTGCAGCTGCAGACGAGAGACGGCTTCAAGCCCGCGGACGCGCCCCACTGACGCCCCCCTGGACGTGCGCCCAGAAGCGCTGCTCGTGCGCGTTGTCGGCCATAGGGCGGCGGGGGCGTGCGCGGCCGAAAAAGAACCGACCGTTCGAACATTAGCAGCGTCCGGATGTTTCCGGCCGAGAGCCGAGTCAACGCTGGGTCCAGTGCAGGGTCCAGTGCTGAAAGCTCCAAAACCCACAGACGACCTTGTTGATACACCCTAAAATCAAATCAAACAACGTTTAACAGCCCTTACCCCACACCACAGACCCACAGATACCTTTGACATCTTCTTCCAAAATGTTCCAAACAACCGCTGAATAGTAGAATAATTTCTGTGTCAATTTATTGTCAGTGACTGAAGACCAAATAATAATTGTTCGTTGTAAAATAAAAAAAAATAAAAAATATAATAGTAATATTAAATTAAAGTGGGTGATACAAAAGTGGCCACTTGACATTATTTTCAGTCTTGTGTTGTTGTTGTTTTTTTTTATAGATCTATAGCGAGAGAGATGGGTACATTGCGAAAGAAATGGAATATTTTACAAAGACCGACATGACTTTCCTGTGAACGGTTCACCACATTCCTCTGCGTCCACAGTCTCTTAGTCGATGGACGCCTGTTCTGATAATAGTGAGATGATGCAAATAGTCTGATTTACAACTCATACATGATGACTTTCTGCTTTTCGACAAGACTGACTGCAGTGGATCACCCGCTGGTGATGCTGTCAGTTCTTCAGTTCGCCTACAGGCTGCAGCAGCAGTTGCTGCTTCTCCTCTGCCAAGGTGCCATTCGACAGCACGCTGCTGTTGCTGCTGCTGCTGCTGTTGCTGTTGCTGCTACTGTCGTTCCTACTGCTGGTGCTGCTGGTGCTGCTGTCCTCCTCCTCCAGCTCCGTCTTGCTGCTGCACAGCTCTGCGTCCAGCTGGTTGGGCACCGCGATGGGATCGTCGCTCATGGTACTGTTGCCGTCAGGGTCGTCGTTGGACATGCGGTCGTCGTTGTCGGGTGCAGGATTGGTCACCACGCCCATGAAGAGGGGCACCATGGAGGACTCTTCGACGAGGGCAAACAGGAAAGGCGAGTTGACGGAGAAGTGGGAGACGGAGCGCGTAGTCATCACGGCGGTGGTGGCGGACGCCTCCATGCCCTCCTCGCTGAGCTCTATTGCGCTGGCGTGCAGGACGCTGGACACTCTCAGGGGCTGGTTAGAGATCCCAGAGAGGTTGGCGGCAGAAAAGAGAGAGCCGAGGCCTGCGAGGGACGGAAGAGACAGAGGAGTTACAGACTGATGACTCAAACTGTTACATCAGTGTTGCTCCAGTGGCGACGTCTTTCTGAAGACGAGACTCACCCATGTTGGTTAGCGTGTCTTGGAGCTCCTGCCGGTGCTGCAGCTTCATCTTGGGCAAATTGACATGCATGATTCTCTCCTGAGGTAGACGTCTGTAGAGGTCAGAGATGTTCAGCTTGGGAAGCACTGCCGACACATTGCCGCTGCCAGGCGTTGGTACAACAACTATGAAGCTGGTGTTTCCTTTGAAGGGGAAACTAGCAACCTGCACAATCAGCAAATGCAAGTTTTATTTTTTATTTTTTACCGCCGTTGTCAAGAGAATCTGTAACGTAACCTCATTTTATCTGAAACCTGTTGTACCTGTGCTTTCAGCTCGTGGTCATCCAGCAGACGGAGGGGGTACTGGGCAGACTTCATCATGTCCACTGAAACAGAGTTCTGATTGTCCAAATAGAACACTCCCTTGGAGGTCACGAGGGGGTCAAACTGTGTCTGCCATTCACCTGGAGATGTGAGTGAAGGGGCAAAAGCAGAGTAGGTACGCATTTGTCATTTTTGCAGATGACATTGATCCTTGACACATTTATCGAAGTCTCTTTTATCTGGGCGGGTTGGAAGTAAAAAGGGAACCTGTCACACCAATCAGTGGCAAGCAGAAAAGTCTCACCTTTGAAGTACATGGCGTTCATGAGCATGAGCATAACGTCATGCGGAATATCCGCCAGGAAATGGGGGATGTGACCGTTGGTGGCATTTGCCACCCACTGGTTGACCTCCTCGGCCGAGGTCAGAGGGAAGGGCACCGACCGGTACCTGAGAAGAAAAGAAATGTTTTAGCATTAACACTATAATTCCGGCTCCCTCCCCATCCCCAGAGCTCCTCGTTCTAAACTCTCTAGCCATCCACTGTTATCTGCACTCTGCTCTGCTGCCTCGTTGCCAATACCTTGCCAGAGAGTCCGAAACAAAAGACGACTTTGTGTGAAACCCTGTGAGACGGGACAGAAAAAAGTTGAATTGATGCGTTTCATGTCGAAAAATATCACATTTCGCTCCCGTGTGTTGGCACACACCTGGTCTCAGGTACATGCGCGACGCCACCGCTAATGATGTGTTTCTGAAATGCTGTACGAGACCCCCGAGGACATGGTGATAACACGGCAGGTTCTGGGCGTAAAGGCTCCTCAGCAGGAGTGCCTCAGTTTGCCCCCGCGCACCTGAAACAGAAACAGGGTGCGGCAGGAGACATCACAGCACACATGTACAGCAGCATAAGCAATGTGTTGTCAAGCTTTCCTCTTGATTTGCATTACACTGCTGCTGCATTAACAGCTTGGCGAGAGTTACTGACCCAGCATCAGCTGCGCCAGGGCTAGAGCCACGCTGAGAGGAGACAGGATGACGTTGGGCTGCTGCCGACTCGTAGGTAGGTTTTCCAAGAGCTCTAAACCGAGTCTCTCAATGGCGCCCCCCACAGACTTGCGCTCCTGAGTGCTAAACATCCTCCTGCCTTTGCAGGTTTCAGCTTCCTCCGCTTCTTGGCTGCCATCAGCGGTGCCTGGTGCGTGCGTGGGTTCTGCCTGAAGCTCCTCCTTCTGAGCACAGAAGAGGAGACAGAAACAAAGTTTTCTTCCTGAGAGGGCGAAACACTTTAAATGCTTATATTTTTGTTGGTTTTGCTGAATGGAGAACGTTCTTACAGTCATCCCCAGACAGCAGAGACACAAAAAGAAAAGAATAAGACACAGCTTCATCTTCAAGTCACGACTCTGAAAAACACAAAACAATTCAACAAACTTTATACGTGCTCCTCCATTTCATGCTTTTTCAGGCAAACATTCCACCTTGTTTTAGAGCTAATTGCTCTCAAAGACTTAAGTGAAGAGACAGATGGTTCCTTTTCAGTTTACAAGAAGTCATAGCTTCCCCCACAGGCTTCCAAATGTGTCCTCCGCCCTTCTGAACTCCACCATATAATTATTCTTCACCCTTCACCTGTTTTTCTCTTCAATCGTACCTTGCAAATCTCATCTGTAAAAAAAAAACCCTTCAGGGAGCTCGCCTGTATCTTCAGCAAGGAAGCAATTATGTGGTATTTGGAAAACACACAGGCCCACTAGCCCACATTGTCCACTGTCAGCTATGAAAACTAGTTTGAGTCTTGCACCACGCCTGTTTGTTTAAAGGTCCAGTGTGTAAAATTCAACTTATAATTTTAATATTAGTAGAAGCTTAATATACTGCCCATAAATACATTATCAAAAGTGTGCAATCACTGTACAAAAAAGTAATTTGGTTTTCTCACCCATTAATGATTCTCATGTATATATAAGAATATTCCTACTGTATGGCAAGGGTCTTGCTCCCTGTTAGCTGCCACCTAGGAGGCCTGGAACAGAGAGTCTAGCTCGCCTGACAATGCGTTTTGTATATACTGTGACTGCTCGCATCTTCACGTAAACCAATGACGAAGAAGGTGGACGAGGTCTCCAGGTTTGGGTGTGCATGCCACCGAAGCTCACTGGCTAGTTCAGGAGGGGGAGGGAGAGTGAAAGTCGCTGCCATCTAAAATGTGACCACTTGATGTTGCTGTTTCTTCTATAAATTTTCAATAATATTACACCCTTAACCTTTAAGTTGTATCATGTCGTATCAGGCGTAGTCCACATGGAATGGACACGAACGGTCCCATGTTAAATATTGGTTTTGATTATTGAGCTTCGCGGCTATGGGTCCATCCAGTTCTGTGGTTTGAGTCATTTGTGGTTTCAGACATGGCTACTGTGTTTGCCTGCAGGCTAAAGGTTAATGTTTCAGGAGCTTTTTTTGGCCAGGCCGCCGCACACTGAATACACAATGTAGAATACACAGAACAGACACCATGGCAGTAAAAAAATGTATGTTATCATCTGAGATGACATGCATGCATGATCTGTTTCACGAGCATCCTCTCCCTCTGACACAAACGTGTCTTGTGTGTTTTTCTTCATCAAGGTATTATTCTTTTAGCAACTACTGCGATGGAAATCTCTGGAGACAGAATTGGCAAGAAGGAATGTGGAACTCTAAAGGCCGCGACGGACTCACCTGGACTGCGAGCCGGAGTTGGGTGAGGGGAAAGTTATGCCCAATAGATGTGTGATAGGCGAGTGCAGGAAGATCTGAACTACCGTCGTTGGGCTGCTCAGCGGTAGTGGCTTCACTCAGTGACTGCCGCCCCCTGTTAGCTGATTAATAATCAACCATGGAGGGATGAGCGCTGTATTGCTGCTAATAACAGAGAGCAAAAATTCAAGTTGCAAGTCTGGCGACATGTTTACCAGTCTTCTCAGGATCAGCTCAAGTCAAAAAAACACATTTTTACCCCCCAAAAAACTTGCTTTTTTAGTATTGTACCACAGCAACAAGATAAAATGTTAAAAAATGAAAAACAAAATTCAAATTAGCTTTGACAAATTAATCATAAGCCTTTTGGTTTAACTTTAAAACCGTCTAAGCTGAAGCAAAGTAGCAGTGAACAAAGTTAGTGTCGCAGTGAACAGTGCTTTTGCACATACATCCTGGACAATGTGTGGGCGTGTATTGATCTTCTCCTGACCGCCTGGTTCCAGTTAAACGCCCCCACAATGGTGTGAGGCAAACAGGGTCCCTCGTTCAACCCAGTCTTTGTGGTTGTCAAGGGACTTTCTGTCGAGGAGGATGTCAACTCAAAGTGTCAATGTTACACAACACATTGCCACAAATTGTATCTTGGAGCATGTTCCCAAATCTCCCAACAAACAGGCAATGACATCTTTTAACTTTTCATCTGGGCTAAACGATCTGGGTCATCTTGAGGATACCCACAGACTGCTCCGCAGGCCACCGTAGTTCACTGGCAAGCTCAGGAGGGAGAGGGAGAGCAAAAGATCAATCTAGATCAATCTGCAATCTAGAATGTAACCACATAATGTCACTGTTTCTTCCTCAAAATCTCCAAATATTACTCTCGTAACATTTAAAGAATTCTGGCCTTTAATATGCACACAAGCCCACAGGGTGGTAGCAGAGGACGCAAAAGTAGAAATTGTCTGGTCTGTCACCTGAAACATCGTTCAAACTACTAAAGTGCAGAGTGAAACAGACAGACTTGATTTGACTGGGTGATCAGAAGACAACTCAGTGATGTGAAGTTTAACACAGTAAACAAAATGTTTAATTTTTGTTTTGTGTTTTCTTAAATCTCATATGCTATCATGACATTGATTTAGAGATCAAGCAATTATGGCCTGCTTGTGTCATTAAGGTCAACTTTAATCCCTCTGCAATCCCATTGGCATTATTTCTGATGGATTCACTTTTGCGAGGAGAGTAACAATGTCTATGTAGAGGAACAATAAGATCAATTAATAATAACACAATGTGTGCCTTGGTAAACCTTGTATTGTTGTAGAAAAAGTGTTGTCTCTATTTGTTTCCACTCATGAATGGAAATGGAAATGGTTTTACTTTGGTGAACTTTCGTAAAACTTTAGCATATACAGTATACTGCCAGAGCTGCAGATCAAGTTCATTTCAATTGTTAACCTTCTCATGATATCAAGGCCATCATCAGTTACTTCAAATTTCCAAATTTCAAATTTGTGGTGAGTTCAATGGGACTAGACGATGTGATTTCCTCTTCTGTATTTACTTAGAGAAGAGTTCAGATAAAGAGTTTAAAGTCAGATAAGTGTGTGTCTGTGCCTCTGTGTGTGTGTGTGTGTGTGTGTGTGTGTGTGTGTGTTTGCGTTTGTGTCACAGTAAGTTAATATTTATTTTACCGACTGTGAAATGCATCACAAATGTGTTAGAGAGAGAAGAAGAAGGGCGAGAGTGAGAGAGAGAGAGAGAGAGAGAGAGAAAGAGGGAGGGAGGGAGAGAAATTGTGCTGCGGCAGAGTGAGAAGATCAGAGAGACTCCAGAGTCTCAATGATGCAGACGACATCTTCCTTGTCATCCTCATCCTCCTCCACCACCATGTCCGTTCTGCCCGCATGGCTGCGAACGCTGCGGCGGCTCTGGAGTTTGAAAGGCACCATCGTCCTGGTGTGCAGCCCGCTCGTCCTGCTGCCGCTGGCCGTCAGCACCACGGTGAGTTCACTGACCAGCTCCCTGTCAAAGCAGACCTGCCCGCCAGGCTGCACCAGTTCAGACTAACACTTTACCCACTCACTTTACCATAAGAGTAAATGAATTAGCAGACCCACCTGTTCAATTTACATTGGGTTTTTTTTACCCAACCCTCTAAATAATACACAAAAAAATTGGTTAATGTGAATGTTTTTGTGAACACATTTAAATGTTGACTTGCGTGGAAAATACCTAGTTTGTTGGATGTTGCTACATTGCTTTATAAGCTTGATGCTATTCTTTAGTCTGGTCGTCAGAGATATTAAACCGGTGTGTTGACTTTTGCGGGCAATTCTTCATTTTGTTCAGCTTTCTGTCACTGTTTGACGGACAAAGGTTAAACTTTATTGTTATAAGTCACCACAAATATGCAAAATCATAACAGCAAGCACATCAAATGCTGAAGTACCATGAGGCCCTTTATTTCCACATTACACCAGAGCAAAAATGAGAGTAGTAGCATAAAGTGAGGGCATTTTTATTTTAATCTGTAAAGGAAGAGCGGTTTTCTTTTGTATGTGTTTACCCCTCGGCAGGTGTCTTACGTGAATGAAAGTTAATATAAACAGAGTCTCTCCGTGTCAGGGCCTCTGTGCCCCCTCCCTTACCCCCCGCCAGGAAAACACACATCACTTTTAACGGCTCATTTCACAGTCAGGATATCTCATGGAAAACACTCTGTATACCACAGAAAAAGAAAGTGGGAAGAGGAGATCCGTCTGAATCAGAGGTCGGCAATTGTTTTTTGCAAGGGGCCACATGACAAACCTGAATAGTGTCAGAGGGCCATGGAAGTTTTGTCAACGTGGGGAGGGGGGTTGCTGATGGGGAATCGCGCTGAAGTCGCGGGAAAGTTTCGTCGACGGGGGGAGGGGTTTGTACTGGTGGGAAATCGCGCTGATGTCCCACCAGTCCATGTCTCCACGGTAGCCAAACTACCGTGGAGCCATGGTAGTTTGGCTCCATGCAATCGAGCCAAACTACCTTCGCGATCGACTGGTAGATCGTGTAATATATGACTGGCCTGACAGGGACACACAGTGGTCTGGATGTGGCCCGCAGGCCGTACTTTGCCCAGGTCTGGTCTAATTTCACTCAACATGATCATCAAATAAAGGCTTAAAGTTGGAGCTTAAAGTCGAGCCATCATATCTGACTCTGGTTCATTTTTGCCACTGAGCTTTTTGTGGGAACAAATCGCAGAGGTCAGCAGCCCAGACCTTTGAGTCACAGCTGGATTCTGAGGTCCAACAGGTTAATGAACACCTGCTGCACACAGCTAGGCTCCATTTCAACAGCTTGTCCGTTTCACAGAAAAACAGGTTTGAATTTCCGCACTTTGCAGGCACATCTCCAGTGCCTTCCCCTGAAATGTGAAGCAGGAGGGCACTGTAGATGATTGCATCAGAGCGACATCGTCCGCAGGAAGATTGTGGAAAAACAAGCGGAATAAAACTCCAGCAGTGCATGAAGCGAAAGAACTAGAGCAAAGCGCTTCAACGTCCTTGCATTTTCCATTGTTTGACCTTTGACTGGCGCCACCTGCAGTTCATCTTCAGTTGCCACTTTATGTCACAATTGCGCAGAGAGAAACAGACCACCGGCTTTTTTCTGAAATGTACCTCCATTCCATGAATGAAGGGAAAATGAATGGAAGTTGATGTCCTCAACATAGATTGTTTTGTGTGTGTGTGTGTGTGTGTGTGTGTGTGTGTGTGTGTGCAGGAGGCGGCCTGCGCCTACGTCATCGCTCTCATGGCAGTGTACTGGTGCACTGAGGTGTTGCCGCTGGCGGCGACGGCGCTGCTGCCCACAATCCTATTCCCCGCCCTGGGAATCATGCAGTCCAAAGACGTAAGACTTCACACTAACATTCATTCATTCATTCATCTTCCATACCAGCTTATTGTTGAGCTCAGGGTAACAGAAGTCTGCTGGAGCCTATCCCAGCTGTCATAGGGTGAAGGCAGGGTGACACCCTGGACGAGTTTAACGTGACACATTAAAAAAAAAGAGACAGAGATTATCATTTATTTCTGGTTATTACTAAAACAAATGATGAATGCAAGTGCAGAAGTCAGTTCACAGCGAATTCTGTCTCTGGTTCTTGTTGCATTCAGGTGTGTATGCAGTACCTCAAGGACACCAACATGCTGTTTTTGGGCGGACTGATGGTGGCCGTTGCTGTCGAGCAGTGGAACCTCCACAAACGTATTGCACTGAGGGTTCTGCTGCTGATCGGTGTCCGACCCGCCCTGTGAGTCACTGTCCAACATGGTACTTCGGTGCTGGCTATGGCAATGCCTGGTCTTTTAAGTTTGTTGGTTTGGGGTTTTTCCAATTTTTGACAATACCACTCATTGTCTGGCAGGTTGATGCTTGGATTCATGGGAGTAACTGCCTTCCTCTCCATGTGGATCAGCAACACGGCCACTACTGCCATGATGGCGCCCATAGTCCAGGCCATCCTGGATCAGCTCAATGCTAAGACAAAGCCTGAAAGCTCCTCCGCCAAGGGCCAGAGTGCAGTGCCACAGCAGGAACACGAGGAGAAACCCAGTAACTTCCTGGACAATGGTATGACAGCCACACAAGAATCCAGCATGTATCAAGAAAAAAGTTGAGATTTGTTAGGATAATTCGACAATCCTGACAGCAGTTCTGCACCAAAGATTCTTTCTAGATGTTTACAAAATGTCCAAGTTACCAAATCAACTTGCCAGTGTTTTCAATCTAATCTATAGAATCACTGTAACTGTGAATATCAAATGAGTCAAAGATCTTCGGTTGTCTGACACTGAACACGTGAACATGTGACTGTAGGTGGGACAATACAAGACAACCTAAAGATGACCCAAAACCTTAAAGACAACCACAAGATCACAGTGGACAAACACAAGATGGTCAAACCAACGTCACAGCACAGCAGTGAGCCTGGTGAGTTTGCGTTCAGTCATGATTTGGGAAATCGTACTCTCTTAAGATTTGTGAATTTAGCGTACCCCTATAATACAAACCAACATCTGTGGCAGTTGTTGGGTTAGTGGAGAACTGTCAGATCGACCTGGAGGAGCTGGATGATGACGAGGAAAACAGAAAGAACATGAGTAAAGGACTCCTCCTGTGTGTGTGCTACGCCGCCAGCATTGGCGGCATTGCCACGCTCACTGGAACTGGTCCAAACCTGGTTCTGGTTGGACAGATGAGTCAGTAAGTGTCAAGGACTTTCACATTTCTTTAAAAAAAAAAACATAAGAAAAATAACAACAACAGCAACCAAATCTCTCTGTTCTTATTCCAAATGTTTTCTATGCCTTTCAGACTCTTCCCTCATAACGGAGATGTGATCAATTTTGCATCGTGGTTCGTCTTTGCATTCCCCACCATGGTGCTGATGTTGCTCCTGGCCTGGTTCTGGCTCCAGTTCCTCTACATTGGCTGCAAGTGAGTGTTTAGGAAGCTGCTCCACACTCATTCGTAGACAAAGACATTCTGTACTCACTGCACTCTTTCCGCAGCTTCCGGAAGACGTGGGGTTGTGGTGCAGTCCAGTCTGAGAAAGAACGGGCAGCCTACGAGGTGATCCGAGATGAGCACCAACGTCTTGGACCAATGAGTTACGCAGAAGGCAGCGTGCTGGCGCTTTTCACCCTCATGGTGGTGCTTTGGTTCACACGCGACCCTCGCTTTATGGATGGTTGGGCGACGCATGTCTTTAATGCCAGAGCAGAGTAAGTCCAAAAGTATGAGGCTGAATGAAACAAGTTCACACATAGTGAGAGTCATTGCCTTCAATACACTTCATGGTGACCATGAAACACGCACAAAAACTTTAGCTAGTGCTTGTGGCATTAGTAATAGCTTTGGTGAGACCTTCTTTTAAGAAGCATGTCTGCAGAAAAATCTAAAATCTGAAAGTCCATTAATCCCATTTTTCAAGCAACCACCAAACACCATTGGTAGAGACCTAAAGTTCAGGTTCTGGTAGGTTGTCCACTGCCATGTGAGCGAAGAGGGCAAATAATTGTTATATATTTCTATTTTTACTCTATCTACCTTTTTTTGCATTTATGAATGAAAGTGAACAAGACAAAGCAGACAGTCAAGACTGTGCTTCCCCATTATTCTCATTACACTTGATGAACTTCCAAACAGCAACCTGACTTTGCTGACGGAAACGCTTCCTTGAATAATTCTGTCGCATTAGAGCGGCTTTCTTTCGCACGGTGCCCTTCATTAATGCAGAGTGGAAAAAGAGTCGAACCCACAATCAAGCCTCTATGCCTGGGCACAAACTGGCCGAGCATCACAGGAATAAATAAAAGGTGGATAGCAAACAGAGGAAACAAGTCTCGTGTCCAGATTGTAAACCTTGGAGTCACATTAAGTGCAGTGCAGTCAGCGGTTAATGTGACTAGCTGGAGGGAGGCAAACCGTAGCTGAAGTAAACCTGTGAAAACCTGGAAAAAGTGATAACATTTGGAATTACGAAAGAGCTGAAAGACAAATAAAAACGATAACCAAATCACACATGTCCTTTATATTCTAGGAAACAATTACAAAAATAGTGAGCACATTTCACAGCTGCAATGCTCAGAGTTCAGTAGTATACCAAATATTGTTTGCATTTTTATGTCCGCTGTCTCAAAAAAGTTTATTACTGAAAAAATGAGTTACATTTTTAGTTCTGTCAGTGAATTATCCCACTGCAGTCTGACAACAGAAATGGTACAAATTCAAGAATAGAACATGGTTCTCCAAACAACAGCTCCAAAGTGCACGTATTTTTGTATTGACTGTGCAAAAGCTTTTTGGCACAGCTGAAGTCTACAGCTCGAGTGGCACCTAGTCACTGTGTCTTCCTCCATGGCCCCTCCCCCCACTCCCACTCACCCATCACCTGCATTCCCATCGAAAGCCCTCATTCACAGCCTGCCATCTAGATCACGTGATCCATCGATCCGTTTGTTCTGACAGGTGTTTTTTGCCCCTTTGGCTGTCATCCGTAAATCACTGAACAGACGTCAATTCTTGTTTACTCCAAAGGCCAGTCCAACCTCTTATCAGGATTAAAATGTTGATTCCCAACAATATTTCCTCAGAGAGACGGAATTCCCACAATCAAACCTTTGATCGATCAAACTTTTTAGTTGGTCACTCTTTTTTTTCATTGGTCACAAGATTATTAACAAAGAAAAAAAAAATCCCCTTTTGCATTTCTCACAGCCCAAATTCTGGCAGGAAATTATTTCACCACACTCTCTGCCAGCTTAACTTCACCATGGTGTGGAATCTGATGTGATGCCATACTTCGGGCCAGTACAATGCAGTATAGAACTTTCACACTGTATTTGCATTGCTTTGTCTAAGGTTATTATGCAAGCTTTTGACTTCACCGGCATCAATAGGTCACTTGTTTTATTCATTTAATGACAACAGAATCATTTGACCTGATCTGGCTCATTGACCTTTTATTTTGTTGTGCTCTAAAAAGAACCTTTTGGTAGTTTGGGAGGCTCAGCCAAGTGCAAAGCTTGATTATGTATTCATGGCAGCAGAACAGTTCTTGACTTGGTTTTTGGGGGTGCAAGTCACCTTGGACAGAGAGTTGTACAAACAGGATTTGTACATGTTTCCTGATTGCACATGTGCAGGCTCAAACAAGGTCAACTGATGTAACAGGACTTCTTAACTCCAGCACATCCTTCAACTGGTGATAACTGAGGACACGAACTGTGTGTGGATAACCTTACAGAGCTGATGGATTGCTCTGATATCAACTGATGACCTTACTTATCAAAGCAATTATTTCTACATACGTTCAATACATTAGACCAAAGTATGATTGAACTTCCTTCTTCGATTAAAGGTTATCATTCTGTTAGTTAAAAAAAAAAACGTTCCCAGTTAAAGCTAGCAGAGATTCAGCCAACAGACACGGACACGTTCGTGCAAACACACACACACACACACATGCGCACACACACAGGTTAGAATCTGGATTTAGGCCAGCAGCCGTGTAGGCAAATATGAATAGAGTGGTGAAATTCCCATTCATGAACCGAGCGGCCGATGTTGCATCATGCACCTGTTTGATCTTTGCTGGTGGAGCTTCAGCGAAGAGCAGGAAGTACAGTTTGTTTAGGATTGCATCAAACATATGAAACTGATCCTTCCTCTTCTTTTATCAATGCAGGTTTGTCACAGATGCCACCGTCTCTCTGTTTGTGGCAGTTCTGCTCTTCATTCTTCCCTCCGAGCCGCCGCATTTCCTCTGCTGCAGAAGGAGCGCTGATGCGGGTAACACACACGCGCACGCACATGGTAGATTATCTACACATAAGACTTACGGGACCTGACAAACTCTGAGGCGAAAGTGTGAAAGATGTGCTCCCCCTTTTTCCTCTAAACAGAAGCACAAGTGCCACAAGGCCCGGCCCCTACTCTCCTCACCTGGGAGGTGACTCAGAAGAGGATGCCTTGGAACATCATCCTGCTGCTGGGAGGAGGCTTTGCTCTGGCCAAAGGCAGTGAGGTGTGTGTGTGTATGAGGGTGCTGGGGGGAGCTCAGGTTGGTGTTAGGGTTTTTGGTGACCCTGTACCAAAGGACGAGCAATAATCTGCGTGTGTGTGATATGAAGGTGTCCGGACTGTCCAGCTGGTTGGGCTCTCAGATGACACCCCTCCAATCCATCCCTCCTTGGGCCATCGCTGTCATCCTCTGCCTCCTCATCACCGTCTTCACAGAGTGTGCTAGCAACGTTGCCACTGCCACGCTCTTCCTGCCAATCTTGGCGTCTATGGTGTGGAGACGTGTATACACACACACACACACACACACACACACACACACATTTATGGCATCTACCATCACATGTTAACCTGTGTTGTCTTTGTGTTTTCTGTCCCAGTCGCAGTCCATAAGCCTGAACCCTCTGTATGTGATGATACCCTGCACGCTCAGCGCCTCTTTTGCCTTCATGTTGCCCGTGGCCACACCCCCCAATGCCATCGTCTTCTCCTATGGCTTCCTAAAGGTTTCCGATATGGTCAGTGTCTTCACGCAATGTGCTTAGGACAGCGGACGGGAGGCATTCACTCGCATGAATCCATAACTGCTACCTATTCTTTCTCCTGCAGGCTAAATCAGGTGTGGTAATGAATATCATTGGGATTTGCTGCATCAGTCTGGCCATCAACAGCTGGGGCCGCGTCTTGTTTGGCCTGGACTCATTCCCTTCATGGGCCAACGCTACCGCACCCATGTAGAAATGGATGAAGGACCTCAACAAAACTGAGTTCAGAACATCACCTGGTTCCTCCCGGAACCTTGTGGAGACTTGGGGAAAGAAATGAGGAGCTGGTTTCTCAACAAACTGGCCAATAAGCAGCACCCAGCATCAGTTCACAGCAGATTTAAACTTCACAGCTGCACAGTAGAGTTCAGAAGAGTGATTCTTGAATTTAAATGATAAATTAAACTCATAATAAAACGTATATGCCATTAAAAACCAAGTTGTGGCCATTCTGATGGTCATATAGAAATATCATGGTAATTGGAATTTTCCTGAAATAGCCACTTTGCACAAAAGAGAGTATTATACAACAGGATAAAGATTGTTTTGAAAGCTAAGACCAAAACATTAACACATATAAGTAAAGACAGCAGAAAATGTAACTAACAAATTTATTATGTCAGTAAGTGTATGAATAATATATTTCAACAACAGAGCTTAACTCTTGGGAAAACGACTAATATTTTTGGCCAAGTGAAATTTGTTTAAAATCAAAATGAAGCGGTTCAGCCAGGTAGAGACTAACTTAGCAGATGAATTCAGAGATGAAACCATCTCATTTATATCTAAATCTCCAATTTACGTAAAGACTTTATGTTCGTAACGTTTACAGGAACTGATGAGTTTGAGCTAAGAAAATGAAAATCAGGACTTTAAAGCCTTTTTTTAAAAAAAAAAAAAACTATTATTCTAGATTCTGACTCTACGTTTGTAAACAGACACTCAAAGACCTTTTTTGAACGGGAGATCCTAAATTATCTGTAAATTGACATATTTTGTGTTTTGTATTGTTTTTTTGTATTTAAACTACTTTTTGTGAAAAAGCATAATGTAATGGAATGTCATATGTGTATGTGAATGTGTACGTTTTGTAAATATGTAACACAGAGTTTTTAAAACATCTTGTCACTTAACAGAACAATTTTTGACAAAAAAAATGTAATAAATAAATAAAAATCTGCCAGCAAAGAAAGAGTCCTCGATCCTTATTCCTCTCGTCGCCAAAAACAGTTCTCAGAACAAACCCAAAGCCCGTGCGTGCAACATTAATTCACCACCAACAATGAATTTCATAAAATGTAGTCAGTCAGAACTTGTATTTGAAAAAGTTTTAAATTACTGAAATAACAAAAAAAAAAAAAAAAAAACAGACATCGAGGAGGAAACCGGAGTGAGCATTGGTGGGCTGTGCTTTCAATTACCACACTCCCTGCTGCACATGGGTCAAAATGGCGCGCACCGGTTTCTGAGCAGGGATCAGGTCAAGTATGGGGGTAAAGAGAAGCAGCGCACAGTGAGACGCTTGGTGGACGCTTGGTTTGCTGTTGAATGTCTCCCTCTGGTGGTCAAAAAACGAACAAACAGCTGCCGTAAACCGCCAACGTTGTGCGGAAAGAGATGGCCGTTTCCGGCAGAGACACTGTCGCAATCGCAGGGCTAATTTGATAAACAAAACGTAGCAATTCTAACCGCCGAAGTTTCCCTCGTTCGTGCTACAACCATTTATCCGTCATCAGCCTGTGACTGGACAGTTTTTTTCAGACGCGTCTCAGTCCAGGGACGCTGTCATGGAAACAGGTTCGTTGCCCTATCTTGTACTTTTGTTGTTGTTGTTGCTAGTTGATTTCTTGTGCTAGCTTGTTAGCTAACAACACAGCCTTTCTACGGGGTTGTGGTTTTTATTTGTTCTGCAGTTATTAGAGGACAGTCTAATACTCAAATAAAGTGTTTTCCTTGTGAATTAACGTCGACAAGGTCACGTTGTCAGTGTTTAGCTCTCATGCTTAGCATGTTGACAGAATGCGAATTGAATGAATTATCCCCGCCTACGTCAGTTGGTTTAAGCACACATTTTTCATTCTCTTATGTGTAGGATTTGTTTGTTTTGTATTTTTCATTGATATTCTGTGCTATTCTTTCCAGACGTTATCACTCCGTTAAGTAAACGATATGGAAAGTTGAGAGAAATGCAAAATATATTTTTACAAAACATTAATTTAAAGTGATTGTTGCACATGAAAAGACACGTTCCTCTTTTGTACAGCATAACTGAAGAGTTAAGTGTCGGTTTGGTGTGACTGTGTGACGTGACATGGGATTTGTTGAAATTTAACTCTGACTGTTGTGTTTTCTGGAGCAGAGGAGCAAGCCAGGAACCGGTTCCAGTCAGAGTTGGAGTTTGTTCAGTGTCTGGCCAATCCAAACTACCTCAACTGTGAGTGAGAGCATAAAGAGCAACATGTAATTTCCTCTGTTGTCCAGTCAGATACCTTGCCTGCTGAACGTGACTTCCTGTGTGTTCTTTTGTAGTTTTGGCCCAGAGGGGCGTCCTAAGGGAGAGAACCTTCATTAACTATCTGAAATATCTGCTCTACTGGAAGGAGCCAGAATATGCCAAGTTCCTCAAGTATGTCGCTTACTGACACATCACTTTGTTACCGCTGAAACACTTAACACACATAATTAAACTTCTATTAAGCACATAAAATTTACTGGGCTAGATATTATAACTGTCTACTGTCCGTCAGCCGAGAGAGAAAGTATGACTCCTCTGGTCTCCATTCCCTGCAGATACCCTCACTGCCTGCACATGCTGGAGCTCCTGCAATATGAACACTTCAGAAAGGAGCTGGTTAACGCTCAGTGTGCCAAGTTCATTGACGAGCAGCAGCTTCTGCACTGGCAGCACTACTCCAGGAAGCGTATGCGTCTGCAGCAGGCGCTGGCTGAACAGCAGCAACCCCAGCAACAACCACCGCCCCATGGAAACGCTGCCACCAAGTGATGATGAAACAATGTTCAGAACACCTTTTTTTTTTTTTTTTTTTTACACATTTTGTAATGGTCTCTAACTTTGAGTGTGAAAGACTGTGGTGTGATGACACCTTTTCCCTGGGATGGACAAACATTAACATGGAGATACTGAGAAACATACAAACCTACCAGAGTTCCAGCGTGTGGATAGAGTGATCGAAAACAAATTTGAAAAGTGACACTTTTTAGGAACTAGAAGATCCCAGTATTTTGCTTCTAATAAAATATTTGATGTTTTAAGCTTTATTGACTCATTTTCTGTGTATATATATATAAGGAAATTCTTTTTCGGGAAGAATACACATAGAAGTTGTTGTTTGTATCTCAGTCATAACAAATTCCTCACAGGCTCCAATTGCCCAGATTAAGAAATTTGGGTTCATTATAAATTGGGTTTTCCCTTTTTCCTTCAACTGTCTTTCTTTTGTCCGGTAGTGCTTTTATTTTGAAGGAGTGGAGTCGGAAGTTTTCCTTGAAACCGGACCAACTCCTTATTTCATAACGCCTCTGTGCAGCCTAGCGTTAAAGTCGTGAACAGTCAATCATCAGCCGGTGACTTCAGCCATGCACCGAGGTGTCGGTGATTTGTGAAGCGGACAGTTGGACTCCAGAGCGAGTTTGCACTGACGGAGACCTCCGGTGGTAAGACTTATTTTTGTGGGTGAAAAAAAGATGGTGGTGGCGCGCGCTCTTATTTATTTATTTTTTTATTTTTTTTTCTCGGACATGCGCAGTTTGAAGCAACAGCAATTTGCCTGATCGCTGGCGTGTTGCTTTGAGTCTACCAGGAAACCTAAGGAAATGTTGAAAATTGTGCTTTCTTTTTCGAAGTGAACGTTCGACGATATCATTTAACACGCCTGTCGGTGTAGTTCCGTTTCACTCAAACAATGAATCGCAAATCGGCGTCGTTAACCAAACTTCCAGCCATTTCAAACTGTTCTCTTGTCCCTTCTTTTTTTCCCTTTTTTTTCTCTTTTCTCAAAAATGGCGTTTAGTGACAAGAGTGTCAAAGTTCATCAGTGTGGAGAAATGCTTGCTCGGTCTCTGGAGTTGACTTTTCGAAAGATTTTAAATTCCCTAAATAATTACTCCTGACAACTCCGCACTAACACGTCAGCCCTCAGATAAAGTTACAGGTTACCGAGGTCTGATCTGACAGAGTAGAGCCTCCTGGAGCAGATCACCTCTTCATTTAGCTGGATGCCACAGAGCAGTGTACGAACAAAAAGATAAAGCATCTGGTTAACTTACAAAACTGCAGCAGCAGCAGTAATGATAATAATAATAATAATAATAATAATAATAAGTTGTCTACGACATACCTTTCATTTTATTTTGTTACGCCAACAACAGCAACTTTGTGAATTATTTATGTGACACATGTTTACCCAAACAAAGCATTACATCAGTTGACATTCAATTAGAAATTAGATTTTTTTTTTTTTTTTTTTTCATGCCAGTCGCAAAAATCTCCAAAGCAAAGAGCTTCAGATGGGGAAAATACCCTCATTTTGGCTTTGTGGTCCTGTACTGTAATACATTGTGTTTTATTACCACATCCTGCCTCCTCAACATTCCCTTGACTCCAGTTGTCCAGCCCCTGAGCACCGATCCTGCCGATGTATATGTTGTGGTAAACCTTTAACTCAGCAGTGCTTTTCTTCAGGATTTGGAGGATGTTGCTGAGGGTGGCAGTGATCGGTGCAGGGGCAGCTGGACTCTGTGCAGCCAGACACATCCTGTCCCGCCCAAATGTCTTTGCCTCCCCGGTGGTGTTTGAGCTCACAGACAACATCGGCGGCACGTGGTGTTATGATGAGAGAGTCGGCACATACGACAATGGCCGCCCGATCCACAGCAGCATGTACAGAGACCTCAGGTGCGTGTGTGTCCGGGTTGCTCTTTGTTAACAGTGAGCAGTTGGCTGCAGCTAAACCTGTTATAACCACTAACAGAACCAACCTTCCTAAGGAGGTGATGATGTTCCCAGATTTCCCCTTTGACTCCAAGTTGAAAAGCTTCCTGCCCCACCAGGAGGTCCAGAAGTACCTGGAACAATACTGCCTGGCCCACCACATTCGACCCCACATTAAAGTGAGTCCCGTCGGCCCAGCTCATCAGCACTGAAAAATGTTGTCTCGTATCAGTACTTTGTTAAAAAGAAAAAACAAATATTGGCCTTTGTGTGTGTCAGTTCAGCACAGTGGTGGAAAATGTGACACCTGTTGTTGAGGAAGCAGAGGGGAGGAAGGTATGGGAAGTGGTATCCTCCGACCCACTCAATCGTCAGAAGAGGGAGCTCTTTGACGCAGTGTTTGTCTGCTCTGGGTAAGAAGAGTCGTATTCATCCACTGGAGTTAGTCATTTATGCGGATAACTCAAACTGTATTCTATATTTAATTGTGTGTACCTCCTGCTCCCACTGGGGTTACCAAAATAAGGTGTTTACAATGTTTTCCTGGTGATGTGATGTCTGATTTTTTTTTTTTTTTTTTTTTCTTGTTAATGTTCTTGTTTGTTCTTTAGACATTATTCAGACCCTCACATCCCAGACATCCCGGGGATAGAGAACTTCAAGGGTACAGTCCACACTAACATTTATAATTCTGTTAAGTTGAGAAAATGTATAAATTAAAACAGTAAAGTCAGGTAGTTCTGCATTTCCAGTTCACCATTTCTGCATCATTTTAATTGGAGCAGTAACAGTATATTACCCAATTTAAATAAGCAGATGGTTGAGTTGAGCATGTCTGCCCACAGGAAGAGTGCTCCACAGTCACCACTATCGGTATGCAACGCCATTCTCAAGCCAGTCAGTGGTCATTCTGGGTGCCAATGCTTCGGGATTGGATATTGCTATCGAACTGGCTAAAGTTGGTGCTCAGGTATGAATAAAAAGCCAAACCAAAACCTTTGGCTTATGCAGCTAGCGCCTTGCAGTTTGCATCTTCCTCGGTTATGTGTTTTCTAGTGTCTCTGTTTCATCTCAAAAAATAAATGTCCCCACACCTCCTTTTTTCAGGTGATTCTGAGTCATCGTAAGCCTTGTTTTACCGTCCCTCTCCCGCCTGAGATCAAACAGTCCAGTCCTGTGACTGCGGTTGACGAGGATGGAAACATTCAATTTCAGGTAATAAGAGTCCCTGTACTCCCAGCCGGAGCTTGACATGTCAGCCGGGTGTTTTTTTGCAACTTCCTCAACTTTTCTTTCCAGGATGGCTCCGTGGCCACAGCCGACGTCCTCATGTTCTGCACTGGCTACAACTTTAGCTTTCCATTCCTGGATGGATCTCAGCTGGGCCTGGACATTCAGAGCCATCTGGTGTCTCCGCTCTACCACTTTATGATACCGCCATGCTTTCCCTCCCTCTTCGTCATCGGCATCTGCAAGATCATCTGCCCCTTTCCCAACTTCGACTGCCAGGTTAGCAGATACATCAAGAACCTCATCAACCGCAGGGAGAGGATTGAAAATTGTCCCCTTCTTTTCTATGCAGGTCCGCTTTGCGATGGCCGTGCTCGATGGCTCTGTCGCTCTACCGTCTGCGGCACAGATGGAGGATGAGGTCAGGCGACAGCAGCAGGAACAGTTGACGAAGGGGATCCAGCAGCACCACCTGCTGATCATGGGTCAGGATCAGTGGGAGTACTGCCAGACGCTGGCGCGCATCGCTGGCTTTTCGCCTCTGCCTCCAGTCTTTCGTGGCCTGTACGAGGAGGTTTTCCGGCAGCGACAAGTTGACCCAGAGGAGTATCGCCAGCTCAACTACAGAGTGGTCAGCGGCAGCCAGTTTGAGCGAATTGACTCTTAGGTGCTACAAAGTCCTTTGGGGGCGCTGTATTAATACAGTGCCTCTAAATGCAGCGAAAAACGCCTGTTCTTCAATATTTCAGTGTAGAGACTTCAAAAGCTGTCAATGGTGACCCTGATCAAATATGGTCATGTCAAGATTGAATAATTGAAGAGAAACTGATAAATCATAAAGCAAGATTTGTTGTGATTTTTTTATTATTATTATTTTACAGCAGCCTTCCTACCAGTTGTAGCAAAAGTACTTCTGCTCTACAGTCCTCTATCCTGCTGCGATAAAGAAAATTCAGATGTGATCGTGATTGGAATTGCACTTCCCTTTCTAAGCCAGGCTTTCTAAGTCTTTTAGCTCAGCTCACGAGGAGGCACAGACTCTCTCCAGCCACATTTTGTTGTATTCTGACTTCTCACTTGTATGTTATATCCACATAATAAATTAATAAATTATTCAACATGTCCTCGGTACTGATGTATTGAAAAGTAAAAATGGCATCTTGTGTTCTGAATGAATTGCTTACAGTTGTTTACATTGCATTTACAGTAACTCTCTGAAACCGCCCAGTGAATACACTGACTGACTGACTTATAAATAAATAGATAGATAGATAGATAAATAAATAAATAAATAAATAAATAAATAAATAAATAAAACATTAAATCAAGACCCGAAATGGTTTCTCTGAATCTTCTCATCTTGAAAGTGTTTGACTCCTGAGTAACCACTAGGTGGCAATCAAGCAGAGCTGAAGAGGCGGTACAGGCAAGTAACGCGGAGCCACTGTTCTGCTCTTTTGACGACTTCTGGTCGGCTTTGTTTTGTTTTTAATGAAATTAGGACAAACGGCTGTTGTGTGGTTGACTGCATTAAAATTAATGGTTCTACTCTAGCCTGCTTGTAACTTACAGTTAAAAGTGTTTCAACATTGCACACATGTGACATTGCACACTCAAAAACCACGAACTTATTAAATATGTGCTGAAATAAATTGAAATCAAATTAAATCAATTTAAGAGCAAACTCAGCACAGCTTCGTTTCTGGGTTGTTGTTTTTTTTTCTCTTTCACCAACCTCTAACACCACAGTCAGTGTCCATCACACTGAGCTATCAGCTTGTTGAGGTCTTGCTTGTCACGTTCACGATAAAGTCCATCCTTCCATCCATTTTCAATACCCGCTCCTTCCTGAGCTCAGGGTCACGGGGGTCTGCTGGAGCCTATCCCAACTGTCATAGGGCGAAGGCAGGGTGACACCCTGAACAACTGGCCAGATCATTACAGGGCCACATAGAGACAAATACTAACCACCATTCATTTACACTCAAATACACACCTACGGCCAATTTAGGGTTCCTATTTCACCTCACATGCATGTATTTGGACTGTGGGAGGAAGTTTAATAAAAAAAAAAAAAAAAAAAAAAAAGTGTTATTGTTTATAAACATAACATTTATTTGTAAATGATTTGCACACATCTTTTTCAATTTTACCAAATGTCGTCAACCATGAGAGCAGGAGAACGAATGTTTAAAAATGGATGGAAAGATGTATATATTTTCTTTACATTTTCAGGAAAAAATGCTCTTGACTTGAAGGTTTTCTGATCTTTCATTTAGGAACAACACACCTAACTTACCCAGTATGCCTAAAAAGAAGACTTTAATCCTCAAATCCTCAAAGTTTACAAGTCAATATTATGAATTCTGACAATTTAGAACAATACAATGAGCAGCAAGAGAATAGTGCTACAGGATTATAACAGTAGTGTCATCAGGATTTTAGTGCGTGTCAGGATAAACTTAAGCAACAATCAGCTGGCTATTGAGACATCCCTTTTATTTTATGTCTCAACCAAATTGTCAAAGGCTACTGAGTTGATCAAATATAGAACTTCACATCTTTAGGGGGGCCAGTCAGGTAAAAGATTAATTATATTTCACTTTACAATAATAATGGATTACATGTGTATATTTTCAGACGTAAAACATTGACCCAATTAAATATTGACCCCCGATCGATTCTGAAACGTCAGATTTTTATATTATAATCACTTTAAATTTACCAGAGAACATCTCAGAATTGGACTACGATGCTTTACGGACATCATCATTATCATCAAACTGTTTAATAACCTGGCTCAATATTTCTTTTAACTTTTTCTAAATTTACAAAGATTATCCAACCTTGTTTTTTTTTTTTTGTTTTGTTTTTTTTAATTCAATTCATTGTCACTGAAAATGAACAACACTAGAGCCTGTCAGAATATGACCCTTGAAGACTTGGACTCGTTTTCGATGTGCAGCTCCCTCTCAACCCTTTCTGCAGCCTCCGGGTCGTCCTCACACGCTCCGTCTTTTTTCAGCATTTTCAGCGGCCACCAAAGCGAGCCATTCCGGTGGTCTCTGCGCACCTTGTTTTCTGCCGGCCAGCAGCAGGGGCCGCCCTTGTCCCCTGTCAGGAAGTAGAGGAGAGCGTTGAGCCAGGCGTTGCAAGACGCCAGAGGCCGAGTTACCTTGTAGCAGATGGAGACAGTCTTCATAGCGCCGCAGCCGCCGAGCTGCCCGCGCCTCAGCAGCAGGAAGAGTGTCCGCGTCACGTGGAAGGGCAAAAAGCAGAGAGCAAAGAGCAGCGTGATGGTCACGATGGTTTTGATGGACTTCCGTCTCCTCCGGATGTAGTGTGAATACTGTGATCCGGAGATGGACACTGAGGTCCTCTCACGGTCTCTGACTCCGTCCGTGGCCCCGTCTCCCACTGGGCCGTCATCCCCACCTTCGATGGAACTGGGAGGGGAGCGCAGGGTCTGAAAAATTGTTCTGACCACCTGAGAGTAGCACCAGGCGATGATGATGAAGGGTACAAAGAAGCCCAACAAGTGGAGAACGATGCCGTACGGGACGTAGTCGGCAAATTCTTTATCTATGGCGTCATCCCAGCAGTTGACATATTGCTCCTGATCCTCCAGCTGAGATCCAGACGTGTTCCCGCTCTCTGCCGCCGCTCCGGAATCACTGCCTCCACGTTTGAGGTATCCAGTCTGGGCAAACCTGAAGATCGGACAAGTGAGGACGAAGACCACCACCCACACTAGCGCACATGTCCCCTTGACAACACGTTTGCTCTCCAGAGTGATGGTCCTCATTGGGTGGCAGATCCCCAGGTACCTGTGGATGGAATGGAAGTCAGTTTGAGTCAGGTGTTCTTATCCTTCGTCTCTCACAAAACAAATTCTTCACCTTACCTCCGTTTCCATGCAAAAACCAAACCTCAAACCAAAGTTGCCAAAGAGAGTGCAGCCCTGCCTCGAGTCTCCTGTGTTTATGTGAACTTTGCAAATCTAACATGTTATGACTGGGCTGAAAGGCATCACTTTGACACTTTGAATCTGCACTATGCTGCAGGTTACACATTTTAGTGGTCGTCTATATGCTTTGTTTAACATAAATGCATAAAGCCATTTTCTAAACGTTTTATTTAAGGAGGGGATGTGATCCACCTTCATTTGGAACACGAGCCAAAGCCTGATCTGGACACACACTGGTCTCTAATGTCGACCATCCGGCGAACTGTTTGCCGGCTTACAGGTCAGGTCAGCTGGCCAGTTGACATGATCCTGAACTTGTGTTAAAAAGCTCCTTTTCCTGTTAGCAAAGTCAAAGTTCAATTAGCACGCTTAGAGAATGGTCAAAAATTAACAACGTTGGGAACATTCGTGAGGAGGTAACCCAGTCACTCCTCTTCAGATGCACTTTTAAAATTGGCAACCTTTGACATAAAAACTACTGGTGGCAAAATTGGAAACATCCGGTAGTGTCTTCTGTTTTTTTTTTTTTAATTCGTTAATAAGTCTTGTTTGTGACTTACTTCGGCGTGTTCACCTTATTCTTACCTGTGCACGGAGATGCAAGTCAGGAAAAAGATGGAGCAGTAGAGGTTGAAGTAGAAGAGGAAGCGGACGAGTCGACACATGAAGTCCCCGAACACCCAGTGATCCCTCAGCATGTAGCTGGCCACCAGGAAGGGCAGCGACAGACCGTACATCAGGTCGGTGGTCGCCAGGTTCACCATGTAGATGAGGGAGGTGTTCCAGCGCCGGCGGCCACAGCCGGCAGTGCAGCCGCTGCAGGATCTCAGCAGCACCACCGAGTTGAGCGTGAGGCTGAAGAGGAAGGTCAGCGAGTAGCAGACGGGCAGGAAGACGTACTTGTAGGACTCGTCGATGCTACAAGACGAAGTGGGCAGCGGGCCAGAGGCGTTGAGATGATGGCTCTCTGCGGGCAGCAAACCCATATCTGGACCTATGCTGGAGGCCTGGCTCAGTCCCATTATGAAGGTCGTCTCTAGCAGAACGGATAAGACTTAGCTTCAGCTGCCGTCATCTCAGCCTCGTTAGACTCAAGTCTGGTCAGTCACTGAGGTCTCCTCCATTGGCTCTGCCTCTGACTGATCATCGATCCATCCGTCCGTCCGTCTCGTCAGTCTACAGGGGCTGATCCATGTCCCCGGATTGTACGAGGAGTCTCTGTTACACAGCAGAGAAAGAAAAAAAAAAAAAAAGCTATGTCATTACCGAAGCAAAAACTTGCTTAGAATGTACCACCGATGTTTTGCTGATGAAGGCCATGTTTCGCTCAATTAGTCCCTCAATCATTAACAAAGCTTTCCGGAAACCTTTCTACTTCCATATATTTGGCTCTCTGTTCAGATTGTTGAGCCGTTTCGTCCGGGGTTTAAATTAAAGCTCATGTTTTGGAAGGCGAGAATTCAAACTCACAGATGCTGCCGTCGCCACCCCATATCCTAATACCTGTACCGGGAACGTACAGCCGTTCTCTCCTCAATCCTTTATTTAAGTGATATTCTTACTGCCATTGAGGATGGACAACTAAAACAACACTATGAGCAAGTTGTTCAGGTTCTACCCACAGACAACAACAGAACTGCAGTGTGGCAGAAGTGGATGGTATGTTTACGGTGGACCTGAAAATGCCATTAGACATCGCTTGTCGCAGCAAACAGGCACCGTCATCCACCCAGGCTAAAACTAGCTGACATGAAGGCAGGAACATCCAGGCAATACAAGACTCCACTTAGGGTCCAATGCATTTACATGCATTTATGTATAAGAGTACCATAATATTCAACAATTTGAAGTGCCATGAATAGTCTTTAGTCTTAAAGCATGTCAGTTGAACTTTGCGGCTCACCTCCAACACATGAAGCGTCATCAGGATCAGGGGCAGTTTGGTCCCAGCGCCGCTCGTCCTTCCCACCGCTCTCGGTCCCGAGTCGTCTGATCCCGCTGTGGCTCACAAGTGTCTGTCTGAGGGGCGGAAGGATCTATTGGGGTTTCTCCCTCTGACCTTCAGCTTCTCTGTAAATAATTGATTAGCATTCATTCACTCAGAACTGCAGGAATGAAACCCAATACAAGGACTGCAGTGGAGGAAGAGGCCGTGCTGCTCCGAGCTGTTCCCCTTTCAACAGGACACGCTGGGCTCTTTTTTAGTAACCCATAATTAAATATTAAAGACATAACATCACAGGGAGTTGTGTTCCATTTTTATCTAAATTTCATTGATCTAAAAAAAAATTTTAAAAAATGAGTCAACCTTTAATACAATTTCAATATTTGTGGTGCTGTACTATTTGTTCGGAGCTTGATTAGAAAAACCTTTTATCTAAACACATCTTGTCACAGCATTAACAAATCTGACTCTTAACTTTGATAAAACTGGAACATCAATCTACCAGGAGCATACTAATGTTTATGTTAATGTCCATTAAACACTCAATGGGTTGTCTACGTAACAATAACAAGAAAGAATTCATATCTACACGAGTCCATGCTTGCTGCCAGGTGAAAATCTGTTGAATTCAGTAGGAAAAAGCCTCAGTGATGCTGCTTTTCTGAAGGTGAAAGAATCCCTTACCTTTCCCAATGCCTCTTGCTGTCCAAAGGATGACTGAAAATGGTACACACCAAAGATCCTCCTCCTCTTTCCCGCACCTCCAGCCTATCATCATCCCAATCGTCATTGCGGAGTCTCAACTAGTGCTGTAGTGTGAAGGTGATAAATGCTGCAGTCAAACACAGTGATACATGGCCCATCAAATGACGCACATAAATGTTTAAAGCAAAGAAACAAAAAAACAAACAAAAAAAAAACCCCTCAGCTTAACGTACAATCCAGTGGGTAAAGTTGACTTTAATTTGAGCTCTGGTCAAAACAGGAACAGCTGCTCCTTTAGAATGTATGGTACTGCTTTTATCGATTCTGCCCAGAACAGTAATTCAGCTCTAACATTATCCTAAAAAGCTTCAGAGATTTTTGAAACAAACGTTGGGTTTATTTACATGACAAGTGACACTGGCAGGATGAGCGGCTGGTTCTGTCATATCATTTTTACTGACCTGAGACAGGATTTTTTTTTTTTTTTACCTTATTCCACACAAGTGTCATTTGCTAAGTTCCTACCAAAAATACCATGAATGACGCGGCAGCTTCTGTTGGTCAAGTGTGGTAACTTCCAATGCAACAATGCTACACTTCCTGCGTGACGTTCATAGAAGTTGACTCAAATCATATACAAGAAAAACAATCAAAGCCTGGCAAGTGCAAGAAGTACATTAATCCCTGACTTTATGAGTAAACAATGCATGTTTAATGATTTACCAGTGAGAAAAAGAGGTTACTAAAATAAAAATAAAAACTTTTCAATTGCGTGACATAACGTTTCAACAGGTTTGAACTTTTCCAACAAGTGTGTTGCTGTTTTTCTCTAATCTATATCAATTATTAACCTTTTCAGTTATGTAAATCAAGTACTGAGGAGAGTCTTACAGGGTAATCAGGCTAAAATTCAAAATATATTTAATAAACTCTGGTGAAATTCCCTTTTTTATAAGACACACAAGAAAAAATTACAGAAATATTAATGTATCAATCTTGCTACAATTGCTGCACGAATGCAGTGATCCCTTTTTGTAAATGCAAATTAAGTAAATAATGCAGGTAACACAATAAATAAAATTCAGTTAAGTTGGAACCCCTCAGCGGCAAGTATTTGAAGGACCATACACCTCTACAAAAACAAACTGGGATTTTTGAGGTTTTTTTTTAGAAATACAAAAACTCCAAAAAATAATAAGATCATGGTATTTAAAAAAAAAACAAAAAACATTGTTGATTGAAAATTAATTATATATGTTAATGAGTTCCGTTAGAAATCCCAGGGACGGGGAGTACTGTTGTTGAAAGTGCTTGACTGGTTCAGATTGGACACATTGCATCTGTTGCTGGTTTTCTTACCTGAGATAAGTTGCAATTTCGGTTTATATATTAGCACAAATAAAACATTTTATCATTAAAAGCTTAAAAACACAGGTGCAACCAAAACATTCATGGTAGTACAAAAATAGCAAGTGATTAATAGGCCAGACTTAGTACGACCAACATGAAGAATCTCCAAAAGCAAGGACACACACACACACACACACACACACACACACACACACACACACACACACACACACACACACACACACACAAAAATGTCCGGATAGCCCCCTGGTGGCTGACTGTGTTATAGGTAACAAACTCCTCCCCTTCATTGGAACAGGTACAAGACAGGCCAAACTAAAGACTCAATCTCACATTGTGGAACCTTCTCTCTGGGTCCTGAAATGTCTCCAGAAGGTCCAACCACTCCGGTCGGCTGCCTCGAACACAACAAAGGTGTGAGCTGGCCAGCTGAAGACTTGTCCCCGCAGTTGTTTTCGACGAGCAGCTCAGCAAAGTTCAAGAATGACCGAAATATTGAGCTGCTGGAGTGCGGTGGTCCCGTTGTTAGGTCAAGTCCTGGACGTCCAGCAGCATGGCGTCTTGCTTCGTCCTCATCTGATCACGTACCAACAGGTGGGCCACCAGTTCGGAGCTCAGAGCTGGAAAAGAGGCGAGAAACATCTGCTGCTACCGGTTGCAACTGGTGTGTTTTGGTTTGGTCTGACCACAGGGAGAATAAAACCAAAGCAGGAAACTATCAGCTGTCAGGGAGAAAATTTAGACTGAATATTAGCTCATTTGATGGTGTTGGCAGTATACAGAGCTGACTCAGGGATCTGGGAACAGAGATGGGGTCAACAGGAAATTAATTTAAAGCTATGTAATATCCCTGGGGTAAGTGTGTGTGTGTGTGTGTGTGTGTGTGTGTGTGTGTGTGTGTGTGTACCATGTACGTCCTGCTGAAGAGAAGCTCTCAAGCTACCGAGCTGCTGCAGTGAACACTCCTGCAGCTCCCAACGCTCCAGATGTTTCCTCTTAGCAACAGCACCACTGCCTTTCAGATTCTACAACACATAGTCTTATTTATTAAATGAAAATGACTTCTTTTTTTTCTCCCAATCCTGCATCAATCCTGCTCTTCCTCCTTCCTATACGTGCCTCTTTCTCCTGCTGCTCTGCCAGCAGTTTGTCTCTCAGCGCCCTCAGAGCTGTGACCACTTCCTGTTTCAGCCCAGCAGCATGGCATCCACTCCCTCTGGAGACCTGATGCGAATGAAGGTTAAAGGTCAGATGACGGCGTTGTTAAAGCCTCTGCCTCAGTCAGCGCTCTACGTCGCACTGAGGGTGGCTCTGGTGCGTGACAATGAAATGTTAGTACAAAATAAGGGGTCAGGCAGCGAGAGCAGGAAGTGACCTTTTTGCCGCTTCCGTCATCCTCATCTTCGCTCTCGCTGTTGTTGATGAAGCACAGCTGCAAGTTTCTGTGGTTGTGAAATCTGTAAACACAGAAGCAAATCAGTTTCGGCAAGTTTTGTTTTTAAAGCTTTTCAAGATAAACCAAACTGCTATTCCACCACTGCTACAATGTTGCTAAAGTGAACATTAACTACTGCTCACTGTATATATCATGTCATGTGTACGTAACACTACACGCTGGTAACAGCTACTAGGTCTCCAATGACTAATTGATAAAATGTGCTGTGTCGCTGCGTGGTTCTATCAGTTGACCCGACACAAACCCACCTCAGAACAACCTAAGTGCCTGTCATTTTCAGGAATCAGAATCTGTTAGAAAGGGCAGTGCTGACCTCTGACCTCTGGAAGCTGTCGAGATCTGACGTCTGCTGGTTGGTCAAAAGGAGTTTCACTGTATGACCTCAGACCAAAACCACACATTCAATGGACATCTGACTGCGACGCCATGTTACCTCTGCGCTACTCGACACCTCCTGAAGTCTTCATCTTCTTGCTCCCACACATTTTTCCACAAGCCCACCTTGCTGTCGTCCATCCTCGGCCCCATCCCATTCTGAAAGAAGACAGACAGACACCACATCCTGATGATCTGAGCATTCGGCAGCAGGCTTACTGTTTGCAACCACATCCCATGCCCTTTTCCAACAGCAGCCGGATCATTAAGGGCAACAGAGTGAATGGAAAGCACTCATAGGACAAGAGGAAGTCATTACTCCAGCCACTAGAGAACATACAAATATGCAGCAGCCGTTCCTGGTGTCTGTGATCGGAAGGCTGCTGAAGGCACCACAGCTGCGACCGCAGTGTGAAGGTTTACAGCCACAACACATTCCTCCTTCAGGAATGTGATCGCACAGACACAAGCAAAATAGCAGAAAATGTTTGGTAAAAATATAGTCGTTCAACTTCTTTAGAAGAGACAATTCATAGAAGGAATAGGACAACAATTTGTCTGTGGTCCTCAAACAGTGACGGTAACTTTGTGTGAGAGGAATTTAACCCCGGATGTGTGGATGGAGGTCTGGGGCATTTGGCTGAAATGGAGCAAAGCCTCGTGGGAACTGGAGTTTATTTTTTCATTATTTTTTTTTTTGAGAAGTATGAGCAATGATCGGGCCTCGGCTCATCGCTTGTCTGCACTACTGACCTTTGACCTTTCGCTTCTCTCCTGCTCCTGTTGCTCCAACTCGGCTATCCTCTGGCTTAAGTCCTCCCAGTGCATAATGGGAAGGTTTTGGGAGTCCACAGTGCTCGTCCCTGTGATAAGATGCAACCTTTCCCCCTCATCCTCATCCTCCTCTTCCTCCTTTTCCTCTGCCACCTCCTTCTCCTCCTCCATCCTCCAATCTTAAAAGCATAACATTGAAATGATGTAAGCATGCATGTATACATATTTATTAGTTTGCAGTGGATGAATAAGAAATGATGAGGCTATTGTTATCATAAAAACTTTGAATATTCTTGCTTTATTTGCACATTGGCAGTCTACCATCTCCTCCATAAAATAGAACAGTATCAGAAACAATATTTGAAGAAAAAAACCTTTGCTCGCGCTAATTTTAGTAGAACAGAAGCTTCTTTTCTCCTGATGGAATTTCAATCTATTCACACCTCATCACATTTCATCATCAGTATTTACACTGACGGTCACCATGCTGCCCTATCAGCCATTCGCATGGTGACGCTTAAAGGAAATAGTTGATCAAACTGTCATTAAAGGGTCATCTAGTTCCAAACTTCACGACTCTCATCAAAGCAATCACAAGTAATGCGTAGCACAGTCATTGTGACCAATATATTCTGACACATGGAGAAACTTGGCATTTTGGCACATTTAAGTTATAATATCTTTGCAGTAAAATCTCAGACTGCCGATCAAACTCAAATTAGCCAAAATCTGTTTTATGTTTAGTTCAATTCGGACACACTAGACTTAAATCTGTGCAGACATTCGTTTAAATGTTGGATCTGATCTGTCTCCGCAGCTGCGACCCTTCTCGGCGCACAGTTGTTTACCAGCAGCGGGGAGCCCACCGAGGGTTTACCCACTTACCAGTCACGTCCAGGCGGCCCGGGATTCTCCGACATGACGACGTCCGTAACCGTACGTCTCTCTGCGGCGTAACAGTCTCCTCGGCTTTGGACGTTTGGGAAACCGAGGATGAGAAATTTGCCGAGGGGTTTTCTACAAAATAGGGGGAAAGTGTTGCAAAAGTAGTGTGAAAGCCTGCGAAGGAAGGCGGGACCGCGGCTCTCCTCCTCCGGCCTCTCCTCGACTCCTCCTCCCGCTCCGTCTTTAACCTTTCTGCGCCGGCGGAGCGCGTTTACATGACGCGGTTGAAAAAGAAGAACACACTTCCACGTCCAGTATTCACTTCCTTTTAAAGTTTACTATTGGACGTAGTCGTGGAGATAAACGTTAGCGACGCTTCCGTTACAGTCCTGGGACGAGGCTGCGGTTTTGAACAGTTTGTCCATGACACAAGTATGAAATTCCTAAACTACAAATAATAGAAATGAAAAGGGAGAGAGCGAGAGAGAGAGAGAGAGAGAGAGAGAGAGAGAGAGAGAGAGAGAGAGAGAGAGAGAGAGAGAGAGAGAGAGAGAGAGAGAGAGAGAGACCACAAAGCCAGGACAAAACTAACTGTCCCCTTCACGTTTACCAATTTAAGTAAATATAACGAAGCACTACAGAAACATCTGTAAGCCAACTCCATTAGTTTCTATCCACAGAATTTTGTAAAGCCATAATTTAATATACATTATTATTAAAAAAAAAATGGTAACTACATCCGAATAAAAAAATAAAATAAAATCTAAGCATTATTAGCTTTAAATGAAGGAAAGATATAAATAACAAAAGTCATCACTGTGCTGGTTATGCAAATAGCTTCAGGGTGCCTTTTGAAATGAATAATAGAAGATAAATATGTCTTATGAGCGACAGTTTACACTTTAACAAAGGTCTACTTGTGTACTTAACACTGAAGTTTCTTGCAAGTTGCCTGATGTGAGACCAATAAGGAGTTTTCCAAAGAACACAAACATTTAATGAATATTTACATCCACTGCCAAGGTCCAGCTGTAAGGCCTTTAGAAGTTTGAGACTCTGATTTTAGTGCTGTGCGGTTTCACCAGGGGTCCGGCCTTAAGCCTCAACCAAAGGAGGCGATGAAGGGGTTAAAGGCTCAGCCCGGTGGTGTCCCGTTTCACCATTTTTTGGAGATGACGACTGAAAGCAGATGGAGATTTTTCAGCAGACTGTCCAGTGTCACAACAACAAAATAAAGTGTGGCACGTCCCACAATCGTCATGTTCTGCCGTTGCATTGCTGCAAAGTTTTATCTTCAATAAAATAATTGAAATTGTTTTTACATAGAGAAACCATACACAAACAATAAATAGGACTTTGAAAAAGTTTCATTAAAACTAAATATCCTATGTGAATGGAGTTGCAACCTTATTTTTTTGTCAAGACAAGAACAGTATTTATTCCAAATTATCTTTGATTTATTTAACATGGCCATTCAACAAAATGTTTTCTCAAACTACAAAAAAAATAAATAATAATACATCAAAAGCTATTAGTTGCATCAGATCAACATCAAAATAAAGTAATTTCTTTCTTTCTATAATACAGTTGAACTAATCCCCTATTAAAATCATTAAATAAAAACATCTAGAAAACGTAGGTAGCATTTTAATTTTAATTTAGGCAAATCCCTCAGACGAAACAAAAACTGTCCTACTCCACGTTGCCTTCGATGCTGCAAGGTTACTGTGTGGCCAGACAGTGGCGCTAATTCACAGATGATGAACTACATTTATTTAGTCAAGGACTGTTGTCAAAAAAAAAATCTTGCAAAGCTGAACTTTCAGCGGATTGTGGACTGGTTGGGGATCTACGCTGTGTTTTCGGGGACGTCAAGAGCAATTTCATCTCAGGAGTCTGTGCCCGGACGGAGTTGCACCAAATCGACCAGCTGCTTAGCGGTTTCGGACTCTGCCTGGAGGTTTTACTGCAAACCAAGTTAGCTAAACAGCTAATCCCAAAAGTCACGTCACCTGTGTGGACACGAATTAAAAGTTTCTCCGTCAACTTGACCGAGGGGCTCGGCTGGAACTACATGTTCCCACGGAACTTTGCCTCGAGGGTTTTTGCGCGGGCTCCGT
This sequence comes from Nelusetta ayraudi, assembly GCF_046127955.1. Classification (NCBI taxonomy): domain Eukaryota; kingdom Metazoa; phylum Chordata; class Actinopteri; order Tetraodontiformes; family Monacanthidae; genus Nelusetta; species Nelusetta ayraudi. Next base: position 7,388,108 of record NW_027466083.1, read on the forward strand.
TTTTTTCTTTTTGCCACTTTCACGCAACGATTAAAATTGCGTCCGAGACTGGAGCGAGTTGGATGTAGCTGCGTTTTAGACAAGGATGGTCCGACTCTCAAACCTACGCGGATATACAGTTTCACCCGAAGGGATGCGGTAAAATATTATACAGGTTCAACGTTCGACTCGCTGACTTGGCGGCTCTGGGTTTACGGTTCGTGAGGCCTGCAGGTCAGGCTTCCACCGGGCTCGAGTAGAGCCCGACACCGCTTTCAGAGTATCGGAGGCCGGCAGCAGGTGCCCCCTCTGCCGGGCCTGCCGACCAAGGGTATGGAACGGATGGAAGTGGACCAGTGCGCAGGCGCAGCTGGCGGTGCGGGAGGCGGGGCTCTTCGTAGATCGAACAGCGCTCCCATGATCACCGGTGTCAGGTTAGTGCAACTGCACCCACATGTCCACAGCAAATCTGTATTGGAACAAGTGTCTCACTTTGTGTTTTCGATGTGTCACTTCATGCAGAGCCAAGGCACGTGTAAAGAGCAATGTTGTTGTTTTTTTGTCTTCGGTTGTTGCCAAGTGTTAATAACTCTATTATGATACAGTGTTTATACTTATAAACTACTTCATAAATCTTCAGTAAAATGTATTATTTTTGTCTAATACATATGTTTTTGTATATATCCGATCTAGATATAGAGACACTGGCTGACTTGTTTCCTTTTCTTTGAGGAGAATATTATATATTTGACACATGCATTTTTTTGTCCATTGTTAGTGATGGAATGATGATCTTCAGTCCTGTAACGTCGGCCCGATACAGACGCAGCAGTGTGTCCATCAACCCCAGCTGCCCTCCGCAGGTCAGTCTGTCTACCAGATGTGATGCATTCACTGCCCTCTCCGTCACCCTGGCCCCAGCCCGACACTTGACCCCTTTTTCTCCCCCTCCCCCAGCTCGTTCCCCTCTCACCATTCTCGGCGACAGCAGACAGACTGGACCTGAAGAGGCAGGTGAGAACGTTTGGAACTTTGACCTTCACAAAGGGCAATGGTGTCTGCGATGTTTCCGCTCAGTGTTCGGGGCAGTTTGTGTCTGAAGTCAAAGGTTGTAGAAGTGTAAAGGGTGAACAGAGTAACAAGCACCACGCTCCTTCGAGTAAACAGCAGCTGCAGCGGCGCATGCAGGTGCAGCGTGACCCAGGAAAGGTAGAAAAAGATGTACGTAAAACTACTGAGCAGGTGCAAGCGCAGAGGAGGACGATAGCAACAGCCCCCAACATTTTTATTGAATAAAAAAATGCACCTGACAGGGACTTTTCAACCAGTAAAGTTGATAATTAGGACATATTAGTGGATGTTGCAGCTGTGGCCCTATGAAAAAAAAAGAGGTCCCATGGTGGTGTTTTCCCACTATAAAAGAAGTGTACAAATAAACACCTGTTGAGGACCGGTTGACTCTTCTTTCTTAACCATAGACACCCACCTGCTTATTATTGGATACGGACACTTAGATGCGGTATATAGAGTTAAGTTAAACGCAGTCAGATAAGACTAAGTGGCGTTAAACTGCTACAAGGTCAGTTAGGTTGTGGGACAGTGACTGATGACTGCTGCTGGTGTTCACTACAGGAAGATAACATGGAAACCGTGCTCAGAGGAAGTCTCAACAGGATAAGGTAAAGACACCATACCAACCTTAGTCCATCACTCACACATCGATTTGTGATGTTTTTTGAAAATGTATTGTTATAGTTTATTTTAAGTTCTAAAAAGATTTTCTTTCTTTCTTTCTTTCTTTCTTTCTTTCTTTCTTTCTCTCTGCCAGTTCTTCCAGTCTGGTACCAGTTCCTCCAGTCAGTCAGTGGCACGAACATTCACCCGAGGTGAGCATCTTGCACTCATCCCAACTTAGTGTCATAGGAGGAGTGTTGGATTTGGTCAGGTGATGCTTGTTTTGTTACTCATTTTCCATTTTACACGTCTAAGGCTTGTGGGTAATGTGGCGCAAGCTGCGGAATGGCTGTCAGCTTTTTTTTCCATTGACTGAATCTAACGGTTTGGACTGATCCAGCTCTGCTCTAGAAGTCCCTGTGGGTTTTCAGATTTGACGTTTTTCATCCTTCCTCCCTCAGTGGTTTCAGTCACAGGACAGCGGCATCACTCCCAACTCCTCCCCGAGTCCCACCAGAAGGTTCAGGTACATAAAGCCTCTGTCAGGTTCCACTCGTCCTGTCTGAATCATCTACTGACTCAATGAGTTCATTACAGACCAGCCGTTGGTGCCACGGTGAGATGGCCTGTCTTAACACCACTCAAGAGAAAAGGTGTGTTCGGGTGTCTAAGCCCTCAATGAGTAAATGTGGATATATGTATAGGTATATGTGTGTATATATATATATATATATATATATATATATATATATATATAGATATACATACATACATATATATATATATATATATATATATATATATATATATATATATATATATATATATATATATATATATATACATATATACATATATACATATATATATATATATACATATATATATATATATATATACGTATATATATATATGTATATATATGTGTATATATATATATATATATATATATATATATATATATATATATATACGTATATATATTTGTGTGTGTGTATATGTGTGTGTGTGTGTGTGTATATGTATATATACACATATATGTGTGTGTGTGTGTGTGTGTGTGTATGTATGTGTGTATATGTATATATATATATATATATATATATATATATACACATATGTGTGTGTGTGTGTGTGTATGTATGTGTGTATATGTATATATGTATGTGTGTATATATATATATATATATGTATATTTTCTAAGTTTTGCCTGAATTGTGAAATTCTATGTTCTTTCTCAGGAGGAGCAGAGTCTGATGGGCCCCCAAAGAAACTTTTTGTTGCTGGGGTCACAGATTCAACCAACTGCAGCAACTACACTGTCAGGTGAGCAAGCACACACACACACACACACACACACAAGCTGTAGATCTGAAGTACAAAGTAACTCCCCTCCATATTTTTCTTCCCCTCAGCGTCTCTCAGTCAGCGTCAGACTCTCTGCCAGCAGCAGGCATCACCGCTCAGTCCCGCCCCCTCTCCCTTTCCCCTCCTCCTTCCTTTTCTCCCTTCAATTCCCAGCAGCAGCAGCAGCACGGACACTGAAAACCACCTCCTGGCCTCGCCCTTGGCCCCGTCACTGCGAAGCTGCAGTGAATAGCAGCCTACCAGCTCTTGCGTTCCAATCACCTTCCAGCGTCACTTTAAGTGCCGCCTCCGTTCCGTGACACTCTTGACTGAGGGAAGGGTCTCAGGAGTGTGTCGCAGGTGAGACTTGGCCTGGTCCTCACCTCTCTGAAGAAATATATGTATTATTTTTTTTTAGCAGTGTTGCTGTGTCACAGTTGTAGCCAATCAGGTGGAAGCTTATCACAGCAAGCTCCTCCCAACTCAAATCACTGTTACAATTACTGTTAACGGAGGATTCGTCATCAGTGTTAGTGCAAGTTTAAAGGCTGGAGAGAAACGGACAGAAGCAGGAAGCGTCGCTGTGTGCGAAGCTGGAATTTGCCGTCAGCGCTCGTGAACACCTGATCTGATCCTCATTTACTATGGGAAGACTAAAGTATAGTCTGTTGTGACGAAAGTATGAAGCAAACAAACGCCGACGCAGTCGTAAGTCTGGCCGCCCAGCTACCAAATGGTCAGCAGACGGTGAAAGATTTCTTTTTACAGTAAACAAAATATAATGTCTGCCATTCAAGGAATCACGTAGTCAGCTGTTGAACATCTGCAGCAGATGAGAGAACGACTCTGACGGTCCTCGGCTCAGGCTGCGTCAGGGTGACGTGAATCAAAAACAGAATGGAATCATGGGATTGTTCGGAATGTACGTCACTGACTGAAGAGGTTTTCTACTTGTTCATCATATCAACTGAGTTTTCACTCAGTTCTGTAGATTTTACATCTTTTCGTTGGAAGGTTTTTTTCCACAACCACATGAAGGGCATGTAGCTTTGTTTTCTTTCCTTTTTAACTTTCAGCCTCTGAACAAAGATTTTGCGTTAAAACGACTCTACTTGACTCCTCCCACAGACTCGTGTTCTGCAGTCCTGCATATTTGTGAATAGTGTATCTATATGTGAATATTGAGCAGCTGACCTGAGCTCAGCCTCATTGTTCATGTTGAATCTGCAAGAAGCGAGTGTGCTCCTCCCTAAGCCGAGACACACTTGTCATTTTCCTCATCCACCGAGTTGATCTTTTCTTCCTCAGTTCAGTCATTGCAACCATCCCGTTTTCACCGTGCTCTGACGTGAATTCCGCTTGTTTATAGAAGGCTTTCAAATCTTAAATATTTACAAACATTTCAAGATTTTTGGCCCTAAAGTTGCATCCTATAAATGTTGAGTGTTCTCATTAAAATGTTATTCTAGAGGAGAAAGCACAACGCAAGTTTTATTTTGAATGTAAAATTTGAAGAAAATTTCTGTTTTGAACTTGCGTGTGATCTATAATTTGATTGGGATTTTGTCATGTTTAAAAGGAGCACAACCACCTGACTCCAGACAAGCAGCCGCCTGCTTCCACTGTTTTAACTCTGTCTTGTACAGTTTTGTATCTTCGCTTATCATTGTGCCTCAATTTCTCACGGCGGCAGGAGTCATTCTGCCGACCTGTGGGTTTGCTGACCACTCAGCCAGTTTTTATATACGCCTTACATACGTTTGCTGAGCTTATTTCCAAAGTGTTTTAATTTTTTTCACCACTTTTGCACCTTTTAATCCCCGTTACCAGTTCATGGCATGTCGTTGTGCCACTTTTCCTTGTTCTGATGAATCATTCCACCAGTTTGACCTAAAAAGCTTTAAATAATAACAAATAAGCCAATAAATGAGGCCAAAGGTGTTGGAAGCCAACAACTAAATCAGCAAGTCAGTCTGTTTAAATCACTGAAATCCTGGATATTTCAGATCTTTTTTCTTTTTTTTTTCAATATCCAAAATAATACAAATAATTAGCTAGAAAAATGTTTGCACCCTCAAAGACGGCTTTTATTTATTTATTTTTTTCCCTAAAGACGTTTACTGTCTGTATGCTGAGCGAGGCTAACGTCATCAATCATCTCCCTAATTTTCCCTCAAAGGCTGAAGTAAATGTTTCATTTTCAACTCGCTGTGTTGAACTTTAAGCACTTTAATACATTATAGAAGACAGAAGAATTGGAGTTAGCGATCCATGAAAAATCTGTCACGTGACACAAAGTGATGAAACACCGTGTCTGTCACATTTGGTTCCTTAAAGCAAATTCATGAACAGAAAATTGATATTGAGGTGCTGCTGGGGTTTCGTTAGAGGGAGTTTAAAGGGAATTTAGCACATTGACAGAAACGTTCAAGTATTTTCAATCTGTAAATAGTTTTTTTTGATGGATTCTTTACACAATGTATTTTTATGCAACTGTAAAATAAATGTCTATATTCATGTGTTCATTCCTCCCAATGGTTGTAAAAAGATACAGAATAACTTTAGTTTTTAGTAAAAAAAAAAAAAAAAATCTACATGCAAATATATATATTGTATATGAAAAACTATAAATAAAGTAAAATGTAATTTCAAAAATGTCTTATTTTATCACTTACTGCTTCAAACTTGGTCTACTTTTTTATTTTCTTTACAGAAGACTTGAAAATTTGGCTTGTTGACAGGAGAAAAAGAGTTTGAATGTGAAATCTTTTCCTTTATAACCAGACCAGAAAAACAGCAGGAGACCCAGACCGTGACCACAGCACAAACAATAGCGTCTCAGTTCAGCTATTTTTAGTCAATGGGATGAAAGGGTTATTGGCAGGCATTGCAGCCACTTATCCACAATATTTTCACACTGTTTTGTTTTACTATCGTGTGGAGACAGTGAGTGCTTCACAACAATCATAGCTCTCTTGACATCCTGCACGCTGGCTTCAGGAAAAGTGTTAACTAACCAGCAAATAATTTACCAAGTTTGGTCCTCTGACAACTGTGCAGCTTGACGTTGTTCTCATGGACAGCATAGAAAGCAAACTGACAAGTTACATCTCAGCTGTGGCTGTTTTTCTTTTAATTTTTTTTGTAAAACTAGACACTTTAAGAAAAAAAAAAAAGCTCTCTGTCTAAATAATTAATTTGAATGTTTATTACTATAGAAACCAAACAAAATGATGAAAGAGAGGCTGTTCAGAGTGGGAGTGGTGGGAGTGAGGTGGTCAGCGGGACAGCAAAGGCAGGTCACTGGAGTTCATGATGAGGCTGGAGTCCAGGTTCAGGCTCTCTGAGGAGAAACACGAGGCCTTGAGTCACTACTAAATCAGCATCGCAGTTCATCATTTATTTCGACGTGCTGTGGCAGATTTCACTAATCAGCTATAGGCTCATTAAATAAAACTGATGAACCATCATTTGGGTCTTGCAAAAAGTTGACTCATATTTGGAGCTGAGAACTCTGGCAATTATATGTGCTAAGGAAAAAAAACGTTTAAAATATAATAAGAGTTATTTGGAAATCTTTTTTTTTTTTTTTAATGTTCCAATAAGTATAATGAAACCTATTTTATTGTTGATCACTTTGTGAGAGGTTGTCAGTTTACCATCTCAAGTGGAACTGTTTGTGTTTATTTCATCAGTCTAACTTGCTTTTAAGTTAAGATGCTCTGAATGAATCCTCAGTATTTTTAGACTAATCTCCCAATATAAATTAGCATTGCTGAAGAACACGTCTTGAAAGGTGATGGCTGGCAAAAGGAAAGGATGATATGTCTAACATTTACACAGAAAAGCAGGAGGCTGAAAAGTGAAAATGTAAATTTGACACCAACCCTGGTCAAAGTTGAGTTTCTTATTGGAGGAAGCGTCGAGTCCTTCAATGTCTACGAGGTCACTATTCACGTCCGAGTCATTCAACGCGCTGAGTGTCACGTCTGCAGGGGAAGGAACGGAAGTGTCGGGAGCACCTTGAAATTGTGATTGGACAGAGGTACCTCTGTGTCGATTCCTACCGGCGGTCTTCTGTTTTTTGATGGGTGGGGCCATAGAGGAGTTGCTCTGCATGCCAGATGCTACAACGACCTGCGAGGTGGGCGCAGAGATCATGGGAGAGGCAGCGGGAGCCGGCGTGGGCGCCATGGCAACTGCAGTCTTCTTCACGGTCTTCTTGGGGGATTCAGAGGAAATTGGCACTCTGCTGTCTTCATACAACTTCCTCTTGACGGTGCTTTTGATCTGAGCCCTGCAGATGCACAACACAGTGGTGATGACTCACAGTAAGCCACGCATTAAAATGAAAATTCACAGAAAAATGTAATCCAGATAAGACGGCAAATTCTGATTGATTTTGATGATGAAGTTCTGATCAACATTTTCTGAACACACTAAGAATAAAGAGAGATAACGGTGTCACAATTCACTTCACATTCAGTACAGTGTACATTGATTCCGAGGAACCGCCAGGAAGACTGGCTTTCGGTCCCAGACGGGCGGACTCACACGGTGCGCTCTTTGATGACGGTGCTGATATTGTTCAGGTCGTCTCCGAAGCGACGAACTGCCAGGCGCAACATCTCAATCTCTGTTTCTGTCCACTTCGCCCTGAGAACAAAGACACGTTGGACTCAACACAAGGAGGCAGAAAGCTACTAAAGTACTTTTACCGTCTTTACTAGTTTCAAACTGTGCAAACAAACGCTGGTGTGAGCGTGTGTATGTGTGCAATACCCTGCTGGGCTGGAGTCTGACACCGGGTGTAGCTGCATGGTCAGCTCCCCCAGTTTGGTGAAGGCAGCTCCCGCTGCAGAGAAGATCTCCCCCACCTGCAGGGAGGAGCAGCAGCAGCAGCAGCAGGCGACAGGTGGAAGCAATCAGAAATAGTTTTAACGTCATAATTAAGTCGGTAACTTATACCAAATCAAATGGAGCTTTATGCACAACCGCCATACCAACACACCTTGTTGTTCAAGTATATAACTCACCTTTGCAGACGCTGACGTCATTCTGGCAAGTGAAAGCCCCCTTGTTTGCCTAAAAACCTCTTTTCTTTGGTCAAAACAAATCGAAAACACTGAGCTAGCAGCTAGCCAAAGTTAGCTCTGGTAAGATTGGCGAGCTTTCTGCTGTTAGCAGGCGCGCATGGAGAAGGGTGGACCTAGAAATTATAAATATTTATAAGATACAAATCCAAAACGAAACGGTGAGCTCGTTATTATCGTTCTGTATTTCACATATTTAGAAGAAAATCAAGACGGAGGAATTCAACAAAGGTGGACGGGATAAAGGAATTGTTGCGCGACTTCGGATGTCGAACGCCATTGGTCGGTCTCGCCGGAAACGGCGGCGTCTTGACACCAGACGTTTTCATTGGTCAACGTGACTCACGACTACGACCGAGTAAACTCGAGTGACAGGGGGATCACTGATCAGCTGACTGCGGAGCTCTGCCGCTCTTCCATGGAACGTCTCTCCGGTTAAAGCTTAATCTAAACAGTACCGGTTCTGACGGATCCTACTGACCAGGCTCGGACATGCCGTCGCTGCTATTCTGCGGGCCGAAGATGGCCGCGTGTGGGATCGTGATCAGCATCTGGGGTGTCATCATGCTGGTAGGACCTGCGGGCCTGCAATGAAGCGGGCGCCGACTACGTGCTGGAATCGTATCAGTTAGCTTAGCGAATGTCTTTGGGACGTTGGTGTCTTGGATGTGTGGGCGGTAGAGCGGGTCTTTGGGGCTGCTTGTCTTGTATTAAACCAATGATCATGCATAATGGGGGTTTAGTTGTTATCTTATTTAAAAAGAAGAAGAAGAAGAAGAAAAAAAAAAAGAAACATTATTTCCTCCTATCAATGGCGAGCCGTTATTAACTCAATGGTTGCCGTTGCGTCCGGCTAAAGCTTGGCTTAATAAAAGATGAGGCCACTACAGTCGTATTTTTAGACGTTGCCTGAAGATTGTGAACCGTTCCGTTGTGAACCGTAGATGTACTTTGGTGACAGTCACTGACACGTCTGTTACCGAGGAGCACAAATAAATACTGTAGGCAATTACTAGATCAGTAACTAAATCGGTGATCATCCCCAGGTATTTTTTTTGTCCGGCCCTCTTGGCATTTTGTTCACTACCTGAAAATGGGGAAATGAATCGTGTATCTTTATTTAGCCTCGTGATGTTTCACAGCACTGACTCTTGTTCTCTCCCCCCCCCCCCCCCCACACACACACACACATTTCAGTTTTCTACGCTTATTTGGGTTTTATGCACCCAAACACTCTGCTTACTTTAAAATAAAATACAGGTTGAATCACAGAAGATGCCATTTGCAGATGGAGGACATTTGGTTTTAGCTAGTTTGTTTACAAGAAAAAGATAAAGGAAACGATCGTTTCTAAATCTATTAAATGAGTTCAACAAACAACCTTAATTAAACCGTTTCAAAGCATAAATACCATAGCTAACTGTATGCTGTTTGAGATGATTGGTGGTCGTTTAACAAGTAGAGGGAACTATTTATGTAGTGTGGTATAGCACCCACTAGATGGGAGCATTCGACCTCAGCCCCAAGCTGAGCCACTCTGCTGTCTCCTGTCTTTCAGGGGATGCTGGGAATCTTTTTCAGCGCCAAGTCGGCAGTGCTGATCGAGGACGTCCCGTTCACCGAGGAGGACATACGCAACGAGTGAGTCTCAAACCCTCACAAGTGACTCGATGGTGACGTGAAGTATCCGACTCACCTGTCTGTCCTCTGTCCACCTGTGTTCTGCAGTAAGAGCCCCCCTCAGAACATCTACAACCTGTACAACCAGGTTGGCATCAACTGCTTCATCGCCGCCGCCATCTACGTGGCAGTGGGTGCCGTGTCGCTGTGCCAGGTCCGTCTCAACAAGCGTCAGGAGTACATGGTGACATAATGGCCTCTTGCTGCGACCTCTGACCCCTGAGGATCAGCAGCACCATCAGCTAGGTGGTGTCCGTTCCTCAACAGAGGACCAATCATAAGCAACAGCACGTCAACTTGTGTCCATGCGGGGGAACTGATTGGTTCGTGGGTCAGACCTGAATTATTTATTTATTTTTGAAGTTCTAAAACTTGGATGTGTTTGTTGTTACTGTATATAATGTTACATCATTCCATAAACAATGTGTTTTGACTACATGAAGAAATATTAAGTTAATTTATTCCTATTGTTGCCTCGTCCCTGTTATTGTGTGATGGTGGATGTAGTCCTGTCTTTGGTTCTGCTGTTTACTGTGGGTCTGTTCAGAGTTGGTGACTGTGAATCGGAACAGAAATATCTTTGAACCTGAACGTGTAACGTGACAAAGTTCTGGATTATCATCTGCAATAAAATGTGTGTATGTGAAAGTCTGCTTTAAATCTGTTTGTTTTTTTTGTTTTAATGTTTTGATGTGAAATCACACACTTTTGTCAATTTCTACTTTGGCAGAAATGAGACCACAAGGATACAGGCAACATTTTATTTCTACATGACTTTATTAAAAATTAACATAAGCAGAAAACATGCACGCATATACACACACACGCACACACACAAAGCAGTATCCATCCACAAACAGTTTTCTGCCTATTAACAACAGCTGAAACAATGTAACCTTTACACACTGATATCAATCTTTGCCAACTTACAGGAATCAGAAACAGGCCTGCTAGAAAAAGGTCAATACATCAAATATGAATAAGTAAATCGTTTCCTCTCAAAACTATGCATCCATCCCCTCTCCAATAATCAAAAGGATAAAAAGCAACCTGAAATTTTGTGACAACACAAATCTCTGCTGGCTGCTTATTGAAGAGGAAACACACACGCACTTGAAAACAAACAGTTCTACAAAAATAGCTCCTTCGATGTCAAAACTTGGGTGTGTTGCGCTTTCGGTCACTGCCTGTATTCGATATTCAATCATTTTATTCACATAAACCGATTCACCACGCTGCCATGCTGTGCTACGCCAATGATTGCATTAGCATCATAGTCAAACAAGCAGTGGGATGCAATGTTTCACAAACAAACACATGATCTGATTCTGCAATGGGGGTGGGGGTTCTTTGGGCTGAAAAAAGAGCATGGCATTTCCTGACTGTCTGGAGCCTTTCAAAATAAACCTCAGTGACAACTCAGAAAAGTGTCAAGTGTGTAGAAGGAAGGAACACTACTCGACGGGCAGGAGCTGGTCACAGCAAGAAAAAGACAAAACAATCTTCAAGCTGAGTTGTGTATCGTTAATGGGATTAAAGATGAGATTACGCAAGACATTCATGCCAAATCAACTCATTCTGGATAATTTGGGGACGTTTCACCAGAGAGTTCTGGAATGGAGTTTCAGTCACTGTTGGTCCGTTTTCAAAATGCTCCTCATTCTCAAACAACAACAGAACAAAACAAAACACACGCACACATCTCTGCACTTCTCGCTGGACTCCAACTCAATACACTCAATTTTGATTCTTGGATTTAAAAGTCCTGCAGCAGTTTTCATCACGTGTTTGTCTCCACATCATGGGTGTCCGTCTTTGGCGCCATCCACTGGCCTTACTGGCTGACGATCAGCTGTCGCAGGTACGACTGCGTGAGGCCGCGCAGCTCGTCCAGTGTGTAGTCCTCCGGCATGGGCAGGCGGGTGATGTGCGGCGCCAGGTCGGCGAGCGGGATGTTGACGGCGGCAGCGTCGCCCTGCTGCAGGCTCAGCACCGCGCGCAGGATGTTCGCCACGCGCTTTGCCATCTCTGCAGAAAAGGATGAAGTTTGGTTACGGAAAAAAAGGACAGTCGACTGCACCCGACCTGTGACCTGTGGGTCATTATGAGTGAAGGTCCTTACACACCGGGCAACAGCGAAGTGACGCAAATAAACGACGCAAAGAAGCGAATATTTCCTGTACACACCTTGCGCAAGGCGAATATGCGTATGAAATTTGCGGTGTGTGAGGACCTTAAGACTTTTGGGATCCAACAAACGTTACTGAATCATCTAAAACTTATCACTTAAATAAGTGCTACTGGACTTTCAGTGTCTTTACAGCAATGAATGAGGGAACCTTAATAATTTTCCGTTGTGTTCGCGTTGGACTGCGTTGGTCAGTCTGATCTCGGCGGCCTTACCTGATTGGGCGAGGCGGTCTCGGGCTGTGCTGCATGGCAGCAGCTCGATTCTGCTGCACAGCGACGTCACGTTGCTGTGGAGACGCTCAAGCTCGTAACCGGCGTTTTCCATCTAAGGGCGAGGAAACAGTTCCTTCACATGATCAATCAAATCCTACGCAACACGTGCAGGTCTAATATGTCAAGTGCGGCTCCATTTGTCATGCTGTTGAGCGTTAGCGATGGCGTGACAGCGGGCACCGCACCTGCTGGATGTCCTGCAGCGACTTTATGACTCGGATGTAGTCCAGGTACACCCTTCCTGCTGTGTCCCAGTCCTGGATGGTGGCGCTGTGTTCAGGGACCGCCAGGCCCTCCAGGAACTCCTCCAGGTAGTGGTGGTTGTCATTGATGATGCAGTCTAGATGAAGACAATGAAAGAGAATGAAAAAGTACTTTGAATCAGGAAAATGAAAATAAAAATACCGTCACCACTGTCAGGTTTTTCTGTCTTTTCCGCTCCAAGGGCCTTTACTCTGTGATGTTTTGCGCGAGTGTCCTTACCGGAGGCGAGGTGCTGGATGAGCAGTCTGTGGCACTGGTTCCAGTATCTGGCCCGGTACAAGTGCAAGGCCTCCTGCCGTTTGTTGCCATCGCGGCGGGCCCGAGTGGCCTTGGCCTCGTGGATCCACTGCTCCGGGATCAGCAGCTGCTCTGTCAGGAATCGCTCCCTGCGGACCGACTCATCTGTGTCCTCCAGGGGGCAGTGGAGGGTCAGCATGTCCCTCACTGCTCGCTCCCGCTGACTGAAAATGCAAATGCACGTTCCAGGTGGATGAATGCCTCTGTGGTGCCGCCGGCAGATAGACTGATGATTGTGAATATGATGCGAAGTGTCCCGAAGGAGAGCCGGACATACCAGTCGTCGGGGATGTGCAGCAGGACGAAGATGGCGAGGTGCCAGAGGTCCGCGCTCTCCAGCTGCGCGGCGTAGCTGCTGTGGAGGAGACCCTGGTGCGCGCTGCTCAGGTGGCTGTAGTGCAGCGCCTGCAGGACGCTCCACAGGTGCCAGCTCAGACGGTAGTCCAGACGCTCCCAGGTGACGGTCAGCGGATCCAGCAGGTGTTGCAGGCTGTAGTGTCTGCAGGACACACACACACACACACACACACACACACACACACACACACACACACACACACACACACACACACACAAACACACACACACTTCAAAAATCACCGTCGTCTCATCTTGCATTTGTGATACATATGATTTGTGTTAGTGTTCATCTACCTGTCGCTGTAGAGCTTCAACAGGTGGAAGCAAAGGTCATACAGTGGCCGTTTGTTTCCCTCCACCTCCTCCTCCTCTTCCTCCAGGAGATTTGCCTCCATGTAAGGAGGCAGAGGGGCGCAGGCGTACTTCCCGCCCTCACACACGCCCTAGAAAGACAGGGCTCATCAGTGGGACAATCAGCCGGCTTCACCTGCCACCCAGGCGGCCACGCCACTCACCTGGAAAGCGTCCTCGTATTTGGCGAGGGCGTCGGCCACTGAGGAGGTGGGAGGCAGCATGAACCAGAGGTGGACGGCCAAGGAGCGTTTCCAGTCCAGCTGGGAGCAGACGTTGATGACCGAGTCGGTCGACTGCCAGACCTGTGGCCACAGCAGCGGAAAAAGGGCGACGTCAGACGAGGAGGTGGCCGACAAACACTTTGCGGGGACAGAAAAGGAAACAAGGGCGGCGTGTCGTACGGGCTTCCCGGCCAGCAGGGCGAAGATGCACAGCCGCTCTTCCGACAGGTAGCAGTCGTTCTGCATGCGGTTCCAGTCGGCGAGTTGGAGGGCCAGCAGGTCGCGGCAGTACTGCGAGCCCATGGCCTGAGACAGCAGCAGAGACAGGCGGTGGTCTCCTGCAGACACACCAGACATCAGAGTCAGACACTGGACTCGCCATGATGAATATTTTCCTCAGTCTGATTGTCCAATCTGACTTTTCCGCCCTTCTGTCCCTCTCACCTTCCTTCTGCGCCAGTCGACACGCCTCGCTGATGCGGTTGCCGGTCAGGTAGCTGAAGATGGCCTCTGTGTGGCTGCCTTTCCCCGCCAGCGCCACTTCCTCTTCCACCTTGTAGGAGGCTCCACGGGACAACCAGGTGGAAAAGGTCAGCCTTCTCTCCAGCTGCCGCTCATATTCTCTTCCAGCCGTGTTAGCGTCGTGGTCCTGATCTGCGGGGCCCAGCCGGCCCCACAGGGCCTTACACAGCGTCCAGGCTTCTGACCAGTAACCCAGAAGAGCTGCAGGAGTAAGGAGTCAGGGCGTGAGTGTGGACGATTGGCACGTCAACCCGCTTCAACGATATCTCAGATTGGATGTCTTACGGTCGACGTCTCCTCGCTCGTCATTCAGCTCTGAGATCCACTCGGCGTACTCGTGCAGCGCCTCCACACCAGTCTGCGGTCGGACCAGGGGGCAGGCCGAGGTGTCGGTGGTGCAGACGGTGCTGTGCTTCAGACAGATCTCCAGGGGGCGCTGCAGCACCGCCTGCCTCTCCTCCTGCTCCTCACTGGTTTTCGTAGTGGAGGGATCCAGACCAACCAGTTGCTCCACCACCACCTTATAGGGGCTTTCTGTTAGACTGCAAGGACCATTAGGCAGTTAGCAAACACACTGGTGATGAAGTTTGTTTCCAAGCATTTCATGATGAGTTTTGTTTTGTACTGAAACGCCTGTGCGCCGTCATGCCGGTGCAAACAGTAAATGAGAGTGAACGCTCGCTTACGGTCGGCTTCTGGCCGGTTTTGGCAGGAAGCTGAAGTCGGTCTTGCCGGTCGCGTCTTGATGCTCAAGTTGTTTGTCCAGTTGCGAGCTGAGCCTTTGTCCACAGTGCGCCAGTGTCCAGCCGGGACCCCAGCCCACTCTGAAGGAGCGTCCCGCAAACAGCCCCGCATCCATCAACAAACTCCCCTGCAAAAACATAAACCTATTAAAGGCACCGCCTCTCATTGTGTTTTTCAATCTGTTGTTCATTGTGCGGTCTGCTGAAGACGCACTGACCTTCCCCTGAGTGACCGACTCTTTGAGGGGAACGGGCCCGCCCAGTCGCCGCGCGCCAACTATCCTGATGGACACCTCTGTGGGTCGAGAGGGCAACATGAAGGACGAGGGTCCTGGCCCCGCCCACTGAGACAATCGTGAGGGTTCAACCGGGGCAGGAGATGCTCGTGGAGCAAAAAGAGATTGAGGAGGTGGGGGGCGAGGAGAATCTGACAGGTGTGAGAGGAGGAGTCCGGGCGTGAAACGAGTCTGGAGGAGGCCGCTGACTGTGGAGACAACAGAGCGAGATGTGGAAGGTTGAGACACACCTAACAACAATCAGAAGCAATTTAGGCTGCGTTCAGACAGCAGTGAAATCTGATTCAAATCAGATTCCTTCTCAAATCCGTATCTTGAGGGCTGACTGTGCACACTGTTTTTAGCAAGTGTCCAAATGGGATCTGGTTCTGTTCAGACTGGGCCACATTATTGACCCATCTGACAGGTTGCTGTAGCAACGATGTCGGAGTGGAGGCGTCGTCCAGCATAGCGTGCAGTGTGTGACGTCATATCATTGCGACAGCGGCACTTGTTGCGCTACATGGCCTGGAGCTTGGCTTGAATGGAGCCACAGTGTCTCCTCACACACTGATGAGCCAATGAGTTTCCTCCTCTGTCCAGGGACTGCTGTTTTCTACTGCTTCTCTCTGCTCCATTACGTTACAGCTCTGCACCTGGAATGGCGCCCTCTGGTGGCCCTCTCTGGTGGCCCTCTCTGGTCTGGCGCATTGGCTCTTGCGTCACGTAGAGTGACGTCACGGACGGTCGAATCCCATCGGTGTGTTTGGAGCTGTTCACACTGAGACGCATCTGTCCAAATGCCATTTGAAACTACCTCCCGAAGGTGGTTTCAATCCGTTTCGCAAAAATCAGATTTCATGTAATTTGTGACTGTTCAGACTAGACGAGAGCCATCCGGTTTCAATCTGGATGGGCTAAAAATCGGATTTTGGCTGGCAGTCTGAACGTGGCGTTAAAGTGAAAAGCGGCGACAGGGCCAAGGAGACGTCCTACCAGAGGGTCGGCCCTGAGCTCCAGGGTGACGAGGGGATGAAACGTCGGCTGAGCTCTTCATCACTACACGTTCCTGGAACATATCGCTCTCCTCATCATCTTCAGCCTCAGCAAACAGTGAAGCCTTCATGATCTGAAAAACAAAGAAGCAGAAGATGTGCTACTTTTGTGGCAATTGAGGGTGGAGCTGCTCGTCTCTGTTGTGGATTTTCACCTGCAGGGTGTGCGGATTGATGCCCAGCGAAGACGCGATGTGGCTGGACGCAGAGACAGCGTCGTGCTCAGGGGGGAGGAAACCTCCGAGCCTGCCGCCAGCCGCGTCCATGTCCCAGGGCTGAAGATCGTCCTCTTCTCCACCCAGTACGCTCTCTGCTGGGAGGCTCTGGGTGATGTCAGCCATGTCGCTGTCCAGCTGAAGATTTGTCACCGCAGTGGACTGAGGACACACACAAATCATCAGCGTGACTTCAAAGCGTCGAGCTCTGGGATTCATTTGTGCATGAAAATCCTGTTGTCGCCCAGACGATAAAAGGACGAGTGAAAACTGCATCATTGTGATTTCATCAGTAAGAGAGACATTTCTCACCACACAAAGCACACGCAGTTCCACAATTTATTCTCTTTATTAGTTCCCTTAGGCTGGGGACAGACTTCAAATCTTACACAACATATGTCACATGTGGCCATCTCAAAAAGGGCCCCATGTTTATAGGCAATTAAAAAGCAAACTTGGATACAACTTAAGGAATTCTGCTGCTGACCATTTGTTGGTGACTGAAATAGACAAGAAAGAGACATGTATGTGTGTGCACATATGTGTGTGTGTTTATATATTTATAAAGATATACATATATGTGTGTATGTAGGTATGTATGTACACCCACTGTATTGACCTATACTGTTCAGAACAACAACAGAAACATGATGTGATTGTCAATCTTTATTTTTAATTTAAGTTTTATCTCCATTTATACTCCTTGGCCTAAAGTCAGCACTTTAGTTTCCACTGGCTGAAATATTCCATAAATACCCTTCTCCACATTCAGTTCTCCCCTTGCTAGTAGAATTTGCAGATGATACAAACTTCATTAATCATTAACCTCTCTCAAGTCAAAGGCGGGTTACATTAAGTAAAGTAAATTAAAGGCTTTCGTTTTCACGATCTTGTGTTGAGAGGAAGTTCCTCCCAGGAGAACTTGGATGGTTCTTTCTTCATGGAGCAGTTTGAGTGAAACAATCCTGACATCATATCAGCATGTCAGTGAGGATGAGAAGTGAGGAGTGTTGATTTCAACAGGCTGCTCTACCTGAGCCTGTGGCGCCACCTGCTGCTGGGAGTTGGGAAGTTGCTGCGCCAGCCGCGAAGACAGCGGCAACACCGTGGTCTTCTGCTTCTTGGGGTCGGTTTTGGGCGGAACTTCCTCCTCCTCATCCGAGTCCTGCAGGCCATACTTGGAAAAGTGGGCAACCTGAGGGGGAAGGAAGAGTCAGTTACAGCGGACAACTAGAAACACGAACCACCGCCTGATGTTCAACAAAACCAAAACATAAAACAACTGGCTGTGTTGCCACAGCGACGAGCTGGTCAATGTCACGTCGGGCTCATTTTTTTTTCTTTAAAGTAAAACGGGAAGTGCTGACCTCAAACACCCAGGAGCCAGTCTCAGGCCGGTACTCCAGGAAGCGGGCTCCCTGTTTGCGCGAGGCTCTCTCCAGTCTGCCCTCATAGTTCATATCAGAGAGACGCTCTGGGCTCCTGATCTGAGTGCAGGTCGTCTTATCGTTCGGCCAGACGCCATCAAGGGTTACCTCTGCTCGTCTGCAACGGAATCAGATCATGGGATTGAAGTGTGATTTCCAATAAACAGTGTGAACTATAAAAGAAACAATCCTTTCAGCAGATAAAGGGACGACCTCTTCTTTTACCCACCTGTTTAGCCCTTCCCCTTCGGGTGGCTTGTTTTTCTCGTCGGGGTAAACAATGACTTCTTTGCGTCTGAAGTGAATAATCTCATCCATGTTCAGGCCCGTCACATTCACCTCACCAGGGAAGAAGATGGACCCATAGCCTGTTACCAAGTGACAGGAAAGAGATGACACTTCCCCAAACATTGGCGGTTCCCTAAATGACCTGCTGAGGCCGAGCGGTGCTCTGTTTTACCTTTCCTGCCAACAGAGAAGTTCTCCACCACACAGTTTCCATTGCCATCCAGCATGTCAGCCAGATCTTCCATGGAGGGGAGGGTGTAATAACCAACACGTCTCAAAACAATCCCTGAAAACAAAACAGAAACGAGACATTTTTTTTTTCCTCCACCATTGAGACGTCTGGATAACACAGAACACAACTTGTAACCTAAAGTCAACGGCAGAACTCTCACCAGCAGGATGAGGAGCCTGTTGAGTCTCCTGGGGCTCCTCTTCTCTGTCCTCCTGAAGTGACTCCTCCCCCAAAGATGCTGACACATCATCGCTGCTTAGCTAAGGGTGGAGCAGCAACAAAGTTTAAACAACGACCGGCAACACTCTGCTGTGTACCAACATTTAGAGAAAGTTAATGTATTAGATTTGAAGTTCTTCTGACCTCCAGCCCGTTCCTGGAAACCTTGTGCATGTTCAGCTCAGTGATGGTGTCCTGCAGGCTGGCCTGGAGACGACCATGCGGGATGGGCTTGGCGATGGGGTTCACATAGAAATTTGTGACCTCCAGGTCATCTTCTGCTCGGTCTCCGGATGCCATTGTTTCCCTCGGGTCTTCCATTTCTTCAGCATGACTACAAGTAGGCAGGAAAATAAAAATGAGCACAACATCATTTAAAAAAGACAGTAGGGAGCAGATGGTAGTTCTCCTTTGTCTATGGATGATCATTAGTTATCCATAAAAAATAGTATAATAATAATTCAACAGAAAAACCACTAAAAAGTAAATTGCATAACAAAACTCATTGTGTGTGTGTGTGTGTCACACCTGTGACCATTCTGTGGGTACTCTGCAGGTGAAGCGAGCTGGTCCACCTCTTTGTTGCCTGGACTGCTGTACTGACTGCTATTCAGGTTCTTCAGCACAAGTTTCTTGATGCTCTTCCTACGGACCAAACACAACACACGCAAGTTATTTCACTACCTCACCACTGCTGTCTGTATTCACGCATTTGGCTTGGCGACCCGGTCACCTCGGTATAAAGGCTCCATTGGTGAGCGAGGGCTCGTCGTCATCCAGGCCATCAAACAGCTGTGACTTGGAGGCGTTTGATGACGTCAGCGCTTTGGGGCGAACCCGTGTTGCAGGCCGAGGGGTCAGTTTATAGTGAGTGGGCGTGGTGAGAGCCTTCTGGGCTGTTGGATTGGTTGGTTTCAAACGCTGTCGCAACAAAAGGAATATCATTCAACACTAATGGAGAAGGTTTGCACTGAAGAAAAGAACACCGCTAATGACACGACAACAAGCAGTTGCCTCAGTGGCTTAATCTCGCTGCACACCTCTTCTTTTTTCTTGGGGTCAGCGAGCTGGTTCCGGAACAGCGGAGAGTCTCCGTACGGGGAATATGCAAGAATACTGAGCTGCTGCTGGAGGACGGCCTGCTGCGAAGCCGCTGCATTTGGGTCTGTAAGTGCTGGGAAGAAAAACTCATGAAGGCATAGTACAGGTCTGAACGATTTTCCAAGCAGAGTTACTTAGGGTCAAAACTGCTACCAAGTCTTAAAAACACAACTTTTATAACTCTCTGGTGGGTCTTACCAACTGGTTGCTGTGCTGCTCCAAAGCCTAAACTGCTAGTTCCACTGTTAAATGCAGTGGCTCCGAATGTCCCAATGGTTCCCAATGTGCCGCCCAGTTTATTCTGGGTGTTTCCAAACAAAGATGCCTGTCCAGTTCCAACTGTTTAACACAAATATCTATATCAAAAAGAGCTTTCAACAAAAACCAGCACTCAAAACTCACTGACTATCATTTTAGAAAAACTCAAATTCAAGACGATTAGTGATTACTTGTCTGACTGAAACAGTATCTATTTTTGCAGAGAAACAACAAAAAGCATTTCATTACTATCCTTGTGTACCTGTTCCAAAGGTAGTTCCCAATCCAGTACCAAGTCCTCCAGTTGCTGGTTTGTTCCCAAACAGACTCCCTCCTGCAGTGCTTGCACCAAAACCTTTAGCAACAAAAGTGAGCACAGTAAGCACCAGTACTCAAGTTTACCAGACACTTTCCCGATGCAAGAACAACTCTTAAATTTTTTGGATCTTTTGGATTGTTCATATAGAAGACGAGGCAGTACCAAAGGAGGATGTGTTGGTTCCAGTCCCCAGAGTGAGTGCCGGCTTGTTGCCAAACAAGCCAGTGCCAGTGCCGAAGGATGGCGCACTAGTGGTTGTGGTGCCGAACCCTGCCGTCTTGTTGCCAAATAAGCTCTGCTGTAACACACACACACAGACAAAGATTGAAATGACACGTTTGCACTCCCGGAATTTGTCCACATTCATCATACGTCTTTCAAATGTTTCACGTCAGTGAAGGGCAATTTGTTTTGCAGCACATAGGGGTGGAGTGTGAACTGTGGTGACTACCTGAGTTCCCAGGTTTCCAAAGCCAGTATTGGGTTGGCCAAACAGCCCAGTACCAGTTCCAAATCCTGTGGCAGTACTTGTCTGAGCAGCACCGAACAGCCCACCTGCCTGTGAGGCTGCCGTGTTTCCAAACAAACCCTGAAAGACAAGGAATTGGCAAACTGTTACGGCCAGCACTTTTTCCACACCTGCTCATCTTTTGGATTTTGTCTCACTTAGAAGGTTTTAATACTCTTCTTGGTTTCTGCTTTATTCCATTGGAAACCACAGGATGACCGTTACTGTCTAGCCGAAATTACACAAGGAACTAAAAGGTTGTTTTCATTGAACATGGAATAATCTTGATGTTCATAGGATTTTAATGTTACATCCTAACATTAAAATCCTGAGTTTTGATCAGGAAAACTCACTATGCTGTTGGTGTTGGCCTGACCCATGGTGTTGGTGTTACTGAAGGTAAACCCAGTACTTTGTGCTGTGGTAGGCTGACCAAAAGGCTTGAACAAGCTGGCGCCTTGCGGCTGGGCCGGCTGACCAAACAGACCACCTGTGCTTGCACCAAATCCACCAGTGGCCGCTGTGGCAAGGAGACATGACATACAGAGGTTATGCAAACAGAACATGACCCTGTGCTGCTGTGACAACTGATTTCAACGAGATGTTTTCATATATAAATATATATATACACATATATATGAATAGATTTTTTTTTTTTTTAAACCTGGTGTTCCAAAGTTGGTTTTGTTCTGTCCAAAAGGAAAGCCAGTGTTGGCAGCAGTGGAGCCAAACAGGCCTGTTGTGGCACTGGATGTGGCTGTGGCAGTGCCAAATAAACTGGCTGTCCCAGCAGCCATTGGGTTGGCTGGGCCTTTCCTGCCCGCCTGGTAGTCCTCCAATCTCAACTCCTGGAAGAGTCCAAAAAGAATGCAAGTGCCTTGTCAGGTAAGTTCATTATTAAACTCATGGCAAAGTGTGCAAGAATCATTTAACAAGAGAAAATGGGAGCGATCAGCCTGCGGTCTTACCTCCAGGGATTTGTTCTCATATTCCTTCATGGCTGTGATGCACTGATGCTTTGTGTTAATGCTTGTAGTTACACCTGCTTTTACCATTGTGTCATTTCCTGTTGGAGGCTTAGGAACAAACAAAAAAAAAAAAGCAGTGAAAAAAAGCAGTGTCAAATCCCAAAACATGGTCCATAGCGCTTTCTACTGCCACATTTCCTCCGTCATAGCTACTTACATTGAACTTCACAGTTGTTCCTGGTTGCTGATTGGCAGTAAAACCAGAGCCTCCAAACAAGGAAGCCGTTCCACCAAATGGGTTGGAAGTAGTGTTGGTTGACCCAAATAGCCCACCACCACTGGTACTGGTTCCAAAGCCTGAGTCGGAAAGGGAAACTTGTTTGTGTTGCTCAAACATGTTGTGAAGTAAACATTTTTTTTTTCTCCAAAGGTGGAGAGGGGTCTCTCCATTGCAGTTTATGGTAGATTTAGCAGCATGCTGTTAAGGGAATGGCGACAAAGTCTCTTACTTCCAAAGGTTGTTGGTTTGGTGCTACCGAAAGCATTATTCTGATTGGAGAAGAGACTGGTGGTGGTGCCCGTTCCAGTGTTGCCAAACAGACTCGTTGACGTGCCACTTGATGGGCCAAATCCGAAACCAGTGCTTGTTGAAGATGTAGCTGGCTGGCTAAATGTGTTGGACCCAAACAGTCCTCCTGCTGGAAATGAGTAATTGCTGATTAGTGCAATACATTCCTCAGAAACACTTTGAAACCTAATTGATATATCTGGCTGATAAATTGTCACAAAGGTTGACTGACATGTAATATAGTGTAAATGAACAGGAAAGGGACCACACTTCACTTATTAAGTATACATTCTGAATTCTCGGTGACACTGAGATGCGTCATAATTCCTGCAAGAATAGTGAACAAACCAGGTTTATTTTGTGCAGAACCAAAGAGTCCTCCGGTGTTGGCGGTGGTCCCAAATGCCGATGTTCCAAATCCACCTGTTGTGCCAAAACCTGCATCTGTGAGAATCATGAGTTCAAATTAGGAGCTGGGAGAAATAGTTATAATATCCTCTTCTTTGTTTATGATGGATAAATGTTACATTTGTAAATAACTGCACTGGGTAGTGTCCAAGAGATTAATACATGAAGTAAAACAAAGCTTAGCTGCTTACTTTGCTGTCCAAAGGTCGATGTGGTTCCAAAGCCCCCTGTTCCACCCCCAAAGGGAGTGCCAAATGACTTGTTGAACATCTTGCCCTGCTAGCAGGACAGCATATGGCTTTCTGCAAAGGGGTAGAAATACGAAGGTAATGAGAAGAAATATCAAATTACGGGAAAAGAAGCAAGAATAACACCTTTTTCAAGCTATAAAGAATCCACCACCTATCTGCTACACTTCGCTATCAGGACAACTGTTGTTGTCCAGCATATATTAAAGTTAGTCCAACTGTCAATGATAGTGCATCCTAACTGAGGTCCTGCCTGGGACCACCACTCGACCCTCAGCTGGTTCACTGTCCAGGATCCACGTGCAGCTAAGGAGACGGCGCCGTTGACTCACTCTACCTTCCGTCAAACACAGCATCAACACGACACGACACCCTGTTGTTTAGCCTACCCTCTAAACTACTTTTCATCAAAGTTCAGAACAGAACAGGAGGCAACGACTAACAAACCAACACTACCAGAAATAATTTTCATTTCAGCTAACTACGTTAGCTTAAGGAGTCAGCGACTCCGACAAAATATTAAATGCCAAACCTCACCTCTTGTTTTAACGAAAGGCTATATTTAAAGGTGGCATACTCAAACCACCCATACAGCTCTTTCCTTAAATCTTGAAATGAACAAGTTAGCGACACTGTTTAAAGTTACGTGCGTCAAGCTAGCATTAGCTACCTAGCTCTTTAAAGACTTAGCGTGCCGTCGTTTGCAAAACAAAAACAAGGCAGTCGAAATACAAGTATAACTTTGGTCTTTTACCTGCAAGTATGTCACTGGGTGTGTTTGATGTCGTCTGAGCTTTCGTGTGACAAACTAACGGCGAAGGTGTCCACAATGTAAAGAGGTGAAAGTGTAGTTAGCATAGCACGGACATAGCTTCGTCAGCGAGGAGGGAAAAACCGTCGTCTGTTGACGTCGTGACGTAATATCAAACGTCGTGACAACACGGAAACAATAGGCAGTTTTCATATAATGTGTTCTGACATCAGAATCAGAATCAGCGTTATTGGCCAAGTTTGTGCATGCCAAACAGGGAATTTGACTCCGGTTTTTCTCTGATCTCACTACTTAGGTTAAAACAAAAACAAAAGGATAGTCTACAGTCTACAAAGGTAGTCAGAAAAAGTAACAAGTAAAAAGACTAAGCGTACCCGACGTTCGCAAAACAAAAACAAGGCGTAGTACACAAGTACACAAAACTGTCTATACTTTATGGTGATATATCGGACGTTTAAATAAAGATTTTTATTTTATTTTTTTTGGGCGGGGGAGTTTATGTCTTAAAAAAAAAAAAAAACATTAATTCAGAACAAGTTAGCTTGAAAAAAGGAAAATATATAGATGTAATGCGTTGGTTTAAGGTATATCAGTCTGCCGAAAACCCTGATTATTGATGGTAGAGACAAAAACGAACCTTCTACTTAAGATGACAGAAGTTCTCTCTCAAATAAACAAGTAAAATTATGTATTTACGCGTGATACTCACAATATACGTTGCAAACTTTGATCTCAGAATATCTAAACTTAGTCAATATTAAAAAGTTCTTGAGGGTGAACTGTACAGGAAAATGCCTGAGCAATTACAAATATTTTTTTCAGTATATCAGTACGTGCGCGCACATGTGTATGTGTGTGTGTGTGTGTGTGTGTGTGTGTGTGTGTGTGTGTGTGTGTGAGAGAGAGAGAGAGAGAGAGAGAGAGAGAGAGAAAGAGAGAGTGTCTTATTACATGGTGAAGATGGTAAACAAGTCTAATATCTATTGCACCTACAATTTGTGAATAATTCCAATAAACTATGCAAAATATAAAACAAAAATACTTCAGTATAGAGCAAAAGTTTTATATTTATATTTCCAAACTTAAAATAATGTTTTTCTTTCTTGGCATAAAAGCCATTAAAACTCCATTCATAGCTTTTATTTTTTAACATTTCTATCAAAAGGAGGTAATGAAATATATATGACCAGAGGCTATTGGAGGTAACACAAATTACAATGTACCAAATTAATTGTTCTTATAACACATTAGAAAAACTGCTCCATGAAAATAGTTGCGGGTGGTGAACAGCAGCCATATACATTATTGTTATTGTTTATTAAAATGCTGTGAATGTATTACATTTACCTGCTAAAAACATCTTAACAATGGCAGAGTAAAGCAGCCCCAAGCACAGAAAACACCACGGTGCTGTGCAACATCAGGTCTGAGAAACATCAAAACTGTGTTGAAGCAACTTCAAGTGAATGATGAAGTTTTAAAAGGCAGTAACATGACTTAGAGTTAGGTTCACCACTTTATTAAGTTATATGTTAAATACAGTGGACCAGCTGCCTTTGCCCTAAGACAGTTGGGATAGACTCCAGCAGACCCCCGTGACCCTGAATAGGAATACGTGGGTATAGAAGATGAATGAATGAAAGGATGAAGGATTAAAAGAACACAGTTGTTAAATCAAATATGGACTCAACAACAGCTTTAATAGTCGAGGCACAGAGCATTATTTAAATATAGCCTTATAGTTTGGATGATAAAAGATGTTTCTAGTTATGTTATCATTGTTCACTTATTTAGGGAAACAGGACAGAGCAGGTGATGTCATCATTATATAAGTTTTGACAAATTGGGTTTTATTAAGAAACCATTAGGAATTTGACAGCTAACTTTAGCCTTACTTGAGTGAACTGAGACAGAGAGAGAGCCCTCCCATCCACAGAGTAGTTTTTGCATGAGGACAGGTCTGATGGTCTGGTCTCTTAGTCCATAGATAAGAGAGCTTAGACATCTGGGAAACATGATGACACAGACATAAAGTGCAACCTGAATGCGAACAACTACGGCTCTATTTAAATGTTTTGACAGGAGAAAGACAATTGCGTCATGTATAGGTGAGCAGAAACTGATACCCAGCTGCACCATGTGCAGAATCAATGTTTTACGAGCCTTCTCAGCTGAAACCTTGTCCGTGGAGGCCGACCAGGCTGCTACCATCACACTGATGTAGGTGGAGGTGATTATCACTGCTGCAAAAACATACCAGAAATAAGTATAAGATTTCTTAAAAATATTAAATACTGGATCATTGAAAAGAATTTCTTTGCCACAGGAATCTGGTGTCTTGAGTGCAATTCCTTTTGAAAGGGACACTTTCAACAGCAGGACAACACGAACAAAGACATATTGGAAACCAAAGGCCCAAATCATGACAATAGCTGCTCCTGTGTTTCTCATGGTGACAATGCTAGTATGCCTCAGTGGGTAACATACAGCTACATAGCTCTCCACAGACATTGCCAGCAGTGTGAGAGGAGAGGTCAGTAGGGTGACTTCAGCAATCATTGATAATAAAAAACAGACATGATATGAAAGTCTTACTCTACCGGCAGACATTAAGTACATTGACTGAGCCTGAAACAATAATACAGTATCAGCAAGAAGGAGGTTAAAGACAAGCACAAAACGTGGAGTCTCATAGAAAACAGTTTTACTCCTCAGAGTGAACAACATGGTGCAATTGATGAAAATGAAAACACAGCAGGGCAATGAAGTGATAATGGCAAACACTGCTACTTCCAGTTTGCCTACATAGTTCATTCCAATTGTAGAGTTGGCTGTAGATTGGGTAAGATTAGACATTCTAAGTAAACATGTGATTAAAAGACAAATTTCATCCTTTGCATTAAAAGTGGAGGACAACAGAAAAACACATTTGTCTATTTGAATCCAACGCAAGATTCCAGCTGATCAGATGTGTGGTACTGGCTTAATGTTTCTGCATTAAAAGGTTCCTGACCAACTTGTTTGAAGATGGAAAGTCCACAGAGAAACACATGTTGTGTGGGGTTTTTATATCCACCTACTTCCTTTTATGTCATGCTTCAACAGCAACATGGGAAAGAATTTGAAACTGAGGGCAGGATGTCAGTAATTCAGTTTTTTTTAATTTACTGTGCAAATTGTATCATTGTTGATGTTGCAATTTTAAAACATACATACATATATATATTACTATGTGTGTATGTATGTATATATATATATATATATAGTCTGGGCCTTGAGTTCACTAAACGTGATTGTTCAGGTCGGTCTGCTGTTGGACTTCCCATTTGCAGAGCTGGAGAGCTTGCAAATGAAAGACTTTTGCTCCCACTTTGCTCTGTTTCTTGGCCCAATGTCGGACATTTATGAAAAAGCCTTCACCTGCTCTCTGTTTGTCTCAGCCAGTCTGGCAGTCACTTCCTCTTATATTGGTGTGATGGTTGCAGCCAGGTCAGCTTCCACAAACAAAACTTCCTTCCAGAAGGCTCGTAATACACTGCTGCTGCATCTGGTACAGCTGGCCCTCACCCTCTCTTCCACCCTCTACACCCTGATGCTTAAGGCGCTGTCAAGAATGACAACACGACTGATAGTTGTGCGTGTTCAGAGTGTTCTTTACCTGTTTGTTATTATCTTCCCAAGATGCCTGAGTGCTTTAATTTATGGTATGAGAGATAAAAACATCAGGCCAGTGCTCATGCAGAATCTCTGCTGCTGCTGCCTGACTTTGCTGGCTGTTCCAGCTGACAAGCAGAGCTTTTCTTGAAAATGTTTGATATGATTTGTCAAACAAAAGTCAGTATTCTTGATTAAGTACTTGATTTAGAAACGTGGTCCTGTGTTTGCCGGCATATATAAGCAGTTTCTTATGGCAACCAACAACAAAAAAATGTAAAATCAACTAAGAATGTGGCGACACGGTGGTATAGCAAGGAGCTGCCTCACAGCAAGGAGGTTGCAAGTTTGATCCCGGCCCTGGGGCCTTTCTGTGTGGAGTTTGCATGTTCCCCCTGTGTCTGTGTGGGTTCTCTCCGTGTTCTCTGGCTTCCTCCTACAGTCCAGAAACATGCATGTATTGCAAATTGGGAACTCTAAATGTCTGTATCTTTCTGTGTGGCCCTCTGATGAACAGGCAACTTGTCCAGGGTGTACACTGCCTTCACATCATGACAGCTGGGATAGGCTCTGGCAGACTTCTGTTGCCCTCAGTGCAAGAGTAAGCGAGTATATGAGATGGATGGATTGAACGAAGAATGTATTAAGAATATTTTCCCTGTCACCAAATATAAACAATATATAACTCATTATTTTTGGTAAATTTGTCTATTGCCAGAATACCTCTAGTCATATGAGAAGGTACACTCTGTTTAATTGTCAGTGGCTGTTTTGAGATGCAGGGTCCAGATACACAAGCTGCTCAGAAAACAGAATAGAGGTGAACTGTAGAGGCTTTCCTCCCTTAAGACTCATCAAATAAGCAATTCAACAACTGCAAAATGCTCTCCAGGACAAGTTTTAACTTGCACATTTACATTTGATTTTGTTCTCAGAGCAGCACACGTGAAGCAAATCTACCGAAATGTTCAATTATCCTTTTAAATATCACTTTAAAAACAATATTAATTTGTGTAATATGTACTTGTTGTAAACTGTCCCATGATGTTTATAAAATAAAAAAGTACTAACTACTTTTGTGTGTTTGATTTGGATGGATATGAAATAATGTCATGAAAATATGTACAGAACAATACATAATTTCTTTAAGATTTGAATAAAACCACATAAAATTACACTTCTTATCTGATCTTATAAGTCAACTGCAAGAGAAATAATCCAGACTTCAAAAGTTACGCTGCAAGTGTCACCATGTACTTCTTTGCTGGCTACTTTACAGATATCATGTGTTGAAACACATAAACTGGAAACCAGCTGTTGGTGATGTCACAAATGGCATTGATACCTCTCAAAGGTGTCTCCACCGATGATCTGTTGTTGATTTTACTTTTCTGCTCAGACGAATGATTATTCACTAGTAATTTCACAAAAGGTACCCATGTCGACGTACATAAAACCGTTCACCAAACACGAAGAATAAATATTCAATTTCAATTGATTATATACATTCTTTTTTATGGAAGTCATAATTTTAATGGCTCCCCCCCTGAGCTGCCACCTTATCGTGGTGGGGGAGTTTGAGTGCCCGAATGATCCCAGGAGATATGTTGCCCGGGGCTTTATGCCCCTGGTAGGCTTCTCCCAAGGCAAACAGGTCCTGGGTGACGGGACAGACTAAGAGCAGCTCACAAACCCTTATGAATCAAACCAAAAAGAGGACCGTGACGTCGCCCGGTATGGCGCAACCGGGGCCCCACCCTGGAGCCAGGCCCGGGGTTGGGGCTCGTATGCGAGCGCCTGGCGGCCGGGCCTTCGCCCGCGGGGCCCGGCCGGGCCCAGCCCGAAGGAGCGACGCGGGTCCCACCTCCTGTGGGCTCACCACCGACAGAGGAAACCGTAGGGGTCGGGTGCAGTGTGGTTTGGGCGGCGGTCGAGGCGGAGGGCCTCGACAGCCCGGGCCTCGGAAACAGCCTCTGGCTGTAGGGACATGGAATGTCACCTCGCTGGGGGGGAAGGAGCTCGGTTTGCAGCCAAGTGTGAAGCGGCTGGGATGAGAATCAGCACCTCCAAGTCCGAGGCCATGGTTCTCGACCGGAAAAAGGTGGTTTGTCCTCTCCGGGTCGGTGGGGGGATCCTGCCTCAGGTGGAGGAGTTCAAGTATCTCGGGGTCTTGTTCACGAGTGAGGGGAGGATGGAGCGTGAGATCGACAGGTGGATCAGTGCGGCGGCTGCAGTGATGCGGTCGCTGTACCGGTCCGTCGTGGTGAAGAAGGAGCTAAGCCGAAAGGCGAAGCTCTCGATTTACCGGTCGATCTACGTTCCCACCCTCACCTATGGTCACGAGCTTTGGGTAGTGACCGAAAGAATAAGATCGCGAATACAAGCGGCCGAAATGAGTTTCCTCCGCAGGGTGGCTGGGCGTACCCTGAGGAATAGGGTGAGAAGCTCGGCGACCCGGGAGGAGCTCGGAGTAGAGCCGCTGCTCCTCCGCATCGAGAGGGGCCAGCTGAGGTGGCTCGGGCATCTGTTCCGGATGCCTCCTGGACGCCTCCCTGGGCAGGTGTTCCGGGCATGTCCCACCGGGAGGAGGCCTCGGGGAAGACCCAGGACACGCTGGAGGGACTATGTCTCCCGGCTGGCCTGGATGAGCTGGAGGAGGTGACTGGGGCCAGGGAGGTCTGGGCATCTCTGCTAAGGCTGCTGCCCCCGCGACCCGACCCCGGATGAAGCGGTAGAAGAAGAAGATAATTTTAATGGGATATTTTCATGAAATATGAAAATGAAAAATCCAGCAAAACCATTGAAGGCCTACAGTTAGGAGACCAGACAGCTCAACGTCCCATTTCCTGAGGGCTTTATAAATTCAATTTTGAAGCAATGAAGCAAAAAAAAAAAAAAAACGGGGGGAAAAAAACCCAACACAACAAATCAATTGTTCGTCCTCGTCAAATTGAAAATGTAACCTATGAAAATCACTTTATTCATTTATTATACATTTTTTATGTTCCTGGTAATCATTTTTTTTCTTTTTACTGAAACCCAACTTTTTGCAAGGTGTAAGTGAAAAAGTTGTTGCAGCTTTGTTGTTGTTCTGCTGCCAAGGTGGAGATCCCTCAGGTTACTTTGTCTCCTGGTGACTCATTTACACACATTAAATATTCAAAACACAACACATTGTAAGGTGCCAGTACATATTGTCAAAGGTAATGGTTTAATTTGGGGTTCATAATAAGGAATCCCAGGGGAGAGGGATTGCATAGGTCTCTGTGAAGAAATGGATGACAGACAAAAGTTTGAACAAAACAAGTAGAGAGAAACTTTATCCTCGACAGAATACAAACCATACATTTGGTAAGTTTGAAACAGGTCTTAATACCTTAATACCAACTCAAGATCCTCTTGAAGGTTTGCACTCACCACTACTTCTACTCCTTGCCACAATTCCAAAGGAGGCTCTGGTGATTTTTATTTATTTTTTTATTTTTTTTGTTCAACAGGGAAAATTCATGTTGTTGGCATTTTCAAACAGTGCACAAGTCTCTCTCTCTCTCTCTCTCTCTCTGTCTCTCTGTCTCTATATTTAGCTCATTAAAGTGTACAATGATAGGGTAGTCCCAGTCATTTCTCTCAGCAGCATTGTTATGTTACATAATGTGTTGTTTAATTTTCTGTTGGTTTTACCACAGAAGATAAACGACATGGAGAAAGCCACAGACAAACAACATGAGCAGATGAGTGTGCATTGGAATGGAAAAAGAAATAGCTTCCAATTGGTCTGCATGTTGGTTGTTCAATACGGCAATGTGAGTTTAAAAATCTCAATGTATTAGATTTACATTCATTCATATATCCATTGGTTAACTATCCCAGTTGGTGGGTTGCAAAAGAAACCACAAGGTTGGATCAAGCTTTCAAGAGCAGTACCTGCCTTGTTTCCTGGCTCACATAGAAACCAAACAACAAGCAACTGCTGTGCTGCACACACGGACTGGAGGGAGCGACGAGCTGAAGAAAACGCAAAATGTTTCAACAGTCACAAGTCAATAAACACTCATGACTAAAAGTTGGACACCCAGCTTACAGCCATTTTTATCAGCACTTATCATGCGCTCTGGAACCGCTTGCAGCTCTCTGAAGCAGCTGACACACAGTATTTTTACCACAACCAGCCTTATGCCATCTCTGCTGTTGCTTTTCCGTCACACACAGGTGCCATCCTGACCTCTGACCCTTCTCACACATTGAAAGGGAAAGATGGAGACAGAGAGCCAGTCAGCAATATGGACAGATAACTAACTCATTAAACTCTCTATTCTTTTGCTGAAAGGTTACACTTGAGAGCCTCCAATGAACTCCGCGGGTAACATTAATTAAACCAATATGTTTTTACAAAGGCATAATGAGCATACGGCTTTAATATTTAATGAATCATTTGGGAGACAAAGTAGCACAGGGAGTTAGTTGAAGGTATGGGCAGAAGTTGAGTTGAAAATCATTGCTATAACAACATTAACAACAATAACAATTGGCAAAACATAATTAACATCAGTGTTTACCTAAAACATGTGCATGTGCAAATGTGGATAATTAAAGTGATGAAATGATCAAGCTGCAGGTGACTTGAGTATTAACATGGGAGTCCCTGCAGGAACTCAGAGAATTTCATCAGAATGGGAAAAAGTTTAGTTGTGAAGTGTGAAGAGAGTAGTGATTGCATCAGCTCGTATTCTAAATTTGGTCTAGTGTGTGATATTTGGCTTGATTTATGGTTTTTATATATATGTATATATATATATACATATGTATATATGTATGTATATATATATGTATATATACATATATATACATATATATACATATATATGTAAAATATATATATATATAAAAACCATAAATCAAGGCAGATTTCATAGATTTCGTAGAACCTGACAACATAAGCTAGCTGAAATATTATTGATGAAAAGTCTACCTAAATACAAAACAATGGAAGTAAGATAACCAAGTAAAACCAGGAAAATTTACAGCATTCCAAAACACCACTTCTCTAACGTTGAACAGTGCCAGTTGTGTGTTCTGTACTGTCAGAAGCAGTGGTGAAAGTTTAGTAAAAGTAAACAATCCAAAAATGGAATTTTACAAACACATCCACTGCTCAAACACGCTCAATCCACCCACTGCTCTTTTCTCATGAACATCTGAAGCAAATTCAAGGAAGCATTTCTAACATATCTTGTTCACGTTATTGACAGACAAAACCATTCCATGTGGAGAAATGTGGAGGGAAACTCCTTTTTACTCTTGCTCTAATATTGTTACACTGTGTTGACCCAAGAAATTACAATGTCATGACAGTCTTGTTACACTGCTGCATGTGACCTAACAGCAATAAGTTACATTTTCCAAGCAAACTTCAAATTGTGCTAGTGTAGCTCACAAGGCAAGTAGATGTGCATGGATTGTTCTCCTGCAACCTCATACATTATTATGCACTTGTATCAACTATTAGTAATGTATGCGAATGCAAACAGTTGAGGCTTTGTTGTGTTAATCTAAAGGTGAATGACCTCTGTTCCATAGTTTGAATCCTATATGACTGCTATTTGTGCTGCTGCATCACAAGGAGGAGCATATAAAAGCACATGTTCTTCATTGTAGCCCACATTCAGGAAGTTGGGTCATGAGCTTTTTTGTGCAGAACTGGTGGAGCTATATTGAACATTTTATTTAATGTGACATTGTACAGAGACCCATGTGGCCCTAGATCGCCAAGCGTGGAAGCAGATGTGGAGGCCACCCGCCAGCAGTGGCGTGACAGGCTGAAATTGATTGATTGATTGATTGATTGTACAGAATTCATAGAGACAAAATATTTTTTGCTGTCCTGCATCACTTGTCATCTGTAGAATGTAGTTACCTCTCAATTGTACGAACCCACAATGTCTCATCTAAATGGCTCTCAAAACAACTCTACTGTTGGAATCCGCTATTTCGGGATACTGGAAGTAGCAGTGTTCACCACTATCACTTCATTGCCCTGCTGTGTTTTCATTTTCATCAATTGCACAATGTTGTTCACTCTGAGGAGTAAAACTATTTTCTGTGAGACTCCTCGTTATGTGCTTGTGTTCAACCTACTTTTTGCTGATACTGCATTATTGTTTCAGGCTCAGTCAATGTACTTAATGTCTGCTGGTAGAGTAAAACTAGTATATTATGTCTGTTTTTCACTTTCACTGATCATTCAACTTTACAGTCTGATCTCTCCTTTCACACTGCTGGTGATGTCTCTGGAGAGGTATGTGGCTGTGTGTTACCCACTGAGGCACACCAGCATTGTTACCATTAGAAATACAGGAGCATCTATTGCCATTATTTGGGTCATTGGTTTCCAATATGTCTTTGTTCAAGTTGCCCTGCTGTTGAAAGTGTCTCTTTCAAAAGAATTTACAGGAAAGATATCAGATTATTGTGGAAAGGAAAATATTTTCCCGGATCCTGTTTTTGAACTTTTCAAGAAATCTTTTATCTATTTCTGGTATGTTTTGACAGCAGTGATAATTACCTCTACTTACATCGGTGTGATGGTAGCAGCCTGGTCGGCCTCCACAGACAAGGTTTCAGCTGAGAAGGCTTGTAAAACGCTGATTCTGCACATGGTGCAGCTGGGTATCAGTCTCTGCTCACCTGTACACAATGCAATTGTCTATCTACTGTTAAACCACGTTAACAGGACTATAGTTGTTCGCATTCAAGCTGCTCTTTATGTCTGTGTTTTTATGTTTCCCAGATGTCTGAGTTCTCTTATCTATGGTCTAAGAGACCAGACCATCAGACCTGTTCTCGTACAAAAACTACTCTGTGGATGGAAGGGATCTCTCTCTGTCTCAGTTCACTCAAGCAAGGTTAAATTTGGAATCAGAATTTAAATATTGTCATACAATGGGGCCCAAGTATCCAAACTTTGAAAACAATGAGGGCAACATTGCTTGTTGTGTCCATTTCACCTGAAAATATACTATTGCATTGCCTATATAATGTATCTTAGTTACTTAGTTAGAAACACTTTATGTATAATTATATGTGTGAAAATAAAATTAAAGATTAAAGTATATGAAGAATATTATTGCTTTATTAGGAAATGATTATTAAGCCATTAGTACCTCATAGTGGTCACCTCTTGGACATGAAATAAGATATTTTTCCTGACGGAGGTCAAATTATATTGGTTACTGTGGGGTTTCTTAGGCTGCTTATCTCTCCTCTTCTCAGCACATACTGACATGAGGTCGCCCATCTACAATCTTTATTCTATTTAAGATTTGTTAACGACAGTGTGGGAAAGATTACTTTGCAAATTTATTTTATTACAAGTTACCCTATTCTGCCAGGGCTGCCCTTTGTCAGTGGTTCTGTTCATAGTTTATATTTAAGTTTATATTGCAGCTTGGTGGGAGGGGTTCTTTGACCTGAGGAGCCTATCTCTGCTGTTTGCAGATGATGTGATCCTTCGGCTGACTGGAGTGGTTTGCAAATGAGTGCGAGGCGACTCAGATGAGGATTAGCACCTCTAAATCTGAGGCCATGGTTCTCAGCTGGAAAAAAAAAAGTGGAGGGTTCACTCCGGGACAGGACAGAAGTCCGACACAAGGTAGAGGAGTTAAAGTATAAGTATTGGAGTGGGGGTCAAATAGAGAGGTAGATCATCAGACGGATGGGAGCAGCTTCAGCAGTGACACAGATGGAAAACCAATCTGTTGCCGTGAAGAGGGAGCTGAGCCACAAGTTGAACCTCGATTCACCGGTCAATCTACCTCCCAACTCGCATCAATGGCCAAGAGCCTCGGGTCAGGACTGAAAGAATAAGGTCATGGACACAAGTAGCCAAAATGAGTTTCTTTCCCAGGATGGCCAGTAAACCAGTTTAGGTGGTTTGATCAGATGATTGAGCCACCTAAACTGGTTCCACCTAAACTGGTTTACTGGAGGCTCGATCAGATGATCAAGCCACCCAAACTGGCATGCTCCCCTGAGGAGGCTTTTCAGACATGTCCAACTGGGAGGCCTCAGAAGAACCAGTGGACATGGCTGGGCAGAGGGTGGTTTGGGTTTCCCTCTTCAGGACGATGCCCCCACAATCCAGACCCAGATAGACAATGAATAGAAAACAATGTATGAGATACTTTCTAACTAACTTTTACTGAGTTCTTGTACTTACAGACCTGATGTTTGCCCCAAGAAAAGCAGATTTTTTTTTTTATTGTAAAAGGTTACATGACAATATCAGTGAATAAGCTAAATATAAATGAGGGCTCATCATGCAGTGATGCCAAACTGAATCTAATAATTAAGTGATATAAACAAAAGAATAACTTTTGGCCTGAAAATAATGAAACGTTTGCAGACATACATTTATTGTTTATTGGTCTTGTTTACGAATGGCGTTCACACCATGACATAGGAGTAGGCAAATCATTTGGGTAATAAACCTGTGTTCCTCTTCTTAACCCCTGGCCACTATTTGCTTACCACTAGCCTAGATGGTTTATGACTATTTTGTGATTATGTTACGAGAGGGAATATGAAAAATTGTGTCTGAACGAGTATTCATATACACATATCATACAATTGTGACATCAACAATGATACCTTTTGTCAGCCAATTTGCTGAGCATTAAAAAAAAAATAAAAAATGAACAGACCGACTGACATCCTGCCCTTAGTTTTGAATTCTGTCTCTCTATGGTGCTGCTGAGTCATGACATAACAGGAAAAAGGAGCATATAAAGCATACACAACTTGTTTCTCAGTGGACTTCCCATATTCAAACAAGTTGGTCAGGAACTGTGATGGCTGTTTCTGCTTTGCCCCTGCACTCTTGATTGCCCCTGCCTGGACATCACACCTCTTTCCTTCACACATCTGGTTTCCCACAGTGCTCCCCTGCTGTGCACTGGCCTATTTCCTGTGGCATGACTGCCGTGCAGACTCTAGATTCCGCTTGCAGATCTTCATTTTTTCCACCACAGGAACCTTTCCATACAGAAACACGAGGCTGGTATCACACATTTAATCCGATGTGATCTTGTATTGTATTCAAATAGAAAAATGTGTTCTGCTGTTAAGTTCCACTTCTCATGCTGAGAGTGCTTTTTATCTTATAGTTACACGTTTACCTAGAATGTCTAATTTAAACCAGTCTTCAACCAACGTGACTGCTGGAGTAAACTATGTTGGGATTCTGGAAGTAGCAGTGTTTGCCATTCTGACTTCTTTGCCCTGCTGTGTGTTTATTTTTATTAACTGCACCATGTTACTCACACTGAGGAGTAAAACTGTTTTCTATGAGACTCCCCGTTATGTGCTTGTCTTTAACCTCCTTCTTGCTGATACTGTATTATTGTTTCAGGCTCAGTCAATGTACTTAATGTCTGCTGGTAGAGTAAGACTTTCATATCATGTCTGTTTTTCACTTTCAATGATTGCTGAAGTCACCCTACTGATCTCTCCTCTCACACTGCTGGCAATGTCTGTGGAGAGGTATGTAGCTGTGTGTTACCCACTGAGGCATACGAGCATCATCACCATCAGAAACACAGGAGCAGCTATTGTCATGATTTGGGCCTTTGGTTTCCTGAATGCTTTTGTTCAAGTTGTCCTGCTGTTAAAAGCGTCTTTATCAAAAGGAATTACACTCAAGACATCAGATTATTGTGGCAAGGAAAGGATTTTCCCAGACCCAAATTTGAATCTTTTTAAAACAATGTATACTTATTTCTGGTATATTTTGGCAGCAGTGATAATCAGCTTCACCTACGTCGGTGTGATGGTAGCAGCCTGGTCGACCTCCACAGACAAGATTTCAGCCCAGAAGGCTGGTAAAACGCTGATGTTGCACATGGTGCAGCTCAGTATCAGTCTCTGCGTACCAATACACTACCCAATTGTCTTTCTCCTGTCAAAACAACTTAACAGGACTATAGTTGTTCGCATTCAGGTTGCTCTTTATATCTGTGTTTTTATGTTTCCCAGATGTCTGAGTTCTCTTATCTATGGACTAAGAGACCAGACCATCAGACCTGTCCTCATGCGCAATCTACTCTGTGGGTGGAAGGGCTCTCTCTCTGTGTCAGTTCACCCAAGAAAGGCTGAAGTTAGAAATAAAATTCCAAAAATGATTTCTTAACAGGCCCTCATCAACCGAAATGTGTAGAATGATGAGGATGGCATCCCTTGTGTCTTTTACCTGATTAAAAAAAAATAAAAATGTTTATGATTATTATTTCTTAAACTCCTTGCATTTGTAAACAGACTGGTGACATAATTCGTAACACTTTGCATTACCCTGAGCTATACAATTATATCATAACAAAGTTCTTTGCATTTCTTGGAAATGGAACCTAAACTGCTCTCTTCAGTTTCTTTAGTCTGATTCATGAACTGACTGTCTGTTATGTCTGTAGATTGCTGTTGTTCCATTTCCTTTCTTTTTCAGGCTCCGTGAAGCACTTTCAACCTAATTTTTCTTTGTATGAGATGTGCTTTACGAATAAAGTTTGATTGGTTGGGTTTGGCTCTTCAAGTCTATGTGATTTACTGGCTCAGCTCTTGTAATGCACATCACTGGACATATAAGCCTTATGAAATGGTAATTGTCTGTATGGAGCAAACCTTTAGCCATGTTTCTGTTAGACTGTGACAGAACCCCTATAACGGTCCCTGACGTTCCAAAAATAAAATGGTTGGGCGGATGTGGAAACATTAAACAAACAGTTTAATTCTCGTTCAACTGGACACAGAACTGATTTAAGCAGCAATTTGGAAGAAATTGTAAAGAAAATGAGTGACAAGGTTCTAGTTGAAGCGCTGTTCAGTTTTTTTTGTTGTTGTTTTTTTTAAACTTGACCAATTTTTTCGTATAGTTTTGAGTTCCATCTCTCCTTGGTTCTGGAGAGTCATGACATCACAGGCAACACGTGGATATAAAAGCACACGCAACATGTTTGTCTGTGGACTTGCCCACATTCAAGTAAGTGGGTGTGGAATCTTTTTGTTCAGAAAGAGTAAGCTGTTATCACACATTTGATCTGATGTGTGCTTGTATTTATTTTTTGTGTAAAAATGTGTTTTGCTGATGTGCTCCACTTCTCATGCTGAGAATGCAATTCATCTTGTAGCCACGTTTTCCTAGAATGTCTAATCTAAACCAGTCTTCAACCAACTCTACTGTTGGAGTAAACTTTGTAGGGATATTGGAAGTAGCAGTGTTCACCACTATCACTTCATTGCCCTGCTGTGTGTTCATTTTTATCAACTGCACCATGTTGTTCACTCTGAGGAGTAAAACTGTTTTCTATGAGACTCCCCGTTATGTGCTTGTCTTTAACCTCCTTCTTGCTGATACTGTATTATTGTTTCAGACGCAGTCAATGTACTTAATGTCTGCTGGTAGAGTAAGACTTTCATATCATGTCTGTTTTTCACTTTCAATGATTGCTGAAGTCACCCTACTGATCTCTCCTCTCACACTGCTGGCGATGTCTCTGGAGAGGTATGTAGCTGTGTGTTACCCACTGAGGCATACTAGCATCATCACCATCAGAAACACAGGAGCAGCTATTGTCATGATTTGGGCCTTTGGTTTCCTGAATGCTTTTGTTCAAGTTGTCCTGATGTTGAAAGTGTCTTTATCAAAAGGAATTACACTCAAGACATCAGATTATTGTGGCAAGGAAAGGATTTTACAAGATGCTGTTTTTAATCTTTTCAGGAATTCTTATATTTATTTCTGGAATGTTTTGACAGCTGTGGTAATCAGCTTCACCTACATCGGTGTGATGGTAGCAGCCTGGTCGGCCTCCACAGACAAGGTTTCAGCCCAGAAGGCTGGTAAAACGCTAATGTTGCACATGGTGCAGCTCGGTATCAGTCTCTGCTCACCAATACACAACCCAATTCTCTATCTTCTGTCAAAACACCTTAACAGGATCATAGTTATTCGCATCCAGGCTGCAATTTATGTAATTATTTTTATGTTTCCCAGATGTCTAAATTCTCTTATCTATGGACTAAGAGACCAGATCATCAGACCTGTCCTCATGCAAAAACTATTTTGTGGATGGAAGGGCTCTCGCTCTCTCTGTTAGTTGCAACAAAAGGTTAGCTTTCAAAATTCAAATGTGTGTTTTTGTTGTTTTTAAACAGTACCCCAGGGGGCAATGTAGTGCAAAGTATTCAGTTAAACAAACTCACCAGCAACCTATTAAGAATGCCTTGAATGTACAGGGTCCTTAACAACAGGGGTACTGCGACTGTAATCAAAACAGTGGAAAAGAGTACAAATGCCCAAACGTCACTTGGAAGTTGTTCACACAACTGTAGCAGAGATGCAAATAAGCCTCTGTTGCCAGTTTCCACAAACAGAAAGTGCAAATGAACAATAGGTTAAGATAAGTTAAAAACACAACATTCTTATTCATCTTTAAAGGGGGGCGAAGTGCTTGGAGTTTTTATTCTTCAACATGTGATTTCACTGCAAACAGCTGAGCCTTTGCTTTATTTTGGAACAGAATGATTAAACATTTTGCCAATAGTTTTGAATTCTATGTCTCCATGGAGCTGCTGAGTAGTGACATAACAGGAAGTAGGTACAAATAAAGTCACGCACAATGTGTTTCTCTGTGGACTTGCCCACATTCAAACAAGTGAGTCAGGAACCTTTTCAAGCAGAAACAGTAAGCTGGTATCACACATTCGATCTGATATGACCCTGTTTTGAATTCAAATGTGTTTTTCTGTTGTGCTCCATTTCTCATCTATATGATGTGATTTATCTTTTAATGCCACCTTTGTGTAGAATGTTTAATCTAAATGGCTCTCAAAACAACTTTAGTGTTGAAAATCAAAATGTGGGGATACTGGAAGTGACATTGCTTTCCATTGTCAATTCAGCTCCTTGCTGTGTGTTCATTTTTATCAACTGCACCATGTTGTTCACTCTGAGGAGTAAAACTGTTTTCTATGAGACTCCTCGTTTTGTGCTTGTCTTTAACCTCCTTCTTGCTGATACTGTATTATTGTTTCAGGCTCAGTCAATGTACTTAATGTCTGCTGGTAGAGTAAGACTTTCATATCATGTCTGTTTTTTATTATCAATGATTGCTGAAGTCACCCTACTGATCTCTCCTCTCACACTGCTGGCGATGTCTGTGGAGAGGTATGTAGCTGTGTGTTACCCACTGAGGCACACCAGCATCATCACCATGAGAAACACAGGAGCAGCTATTGTCATGATTTGGGCCTTTGGTTTCCTGAATGCTTTTGTTCAAGTTGTCCTGATGTTAAAAGTGTCTTTATCAAAAGGAATTACACTCAAGACATCAGATTATTGTGGCAAGGAAAGTATTTTACAAGATCCTGTTTTTAATCTTTTCAGGAAATGTTATACTTATTTCTGGAATGTTTTGACAGCTGTGGTAATCACCTCCACCTACATCGGTGTGATGGTAGCAGCCTGGTCGGCCTCCACAGACAAGGTTTCAGCCCAGAAGGCTCGTACAACGCTGATGTTGCACATGGTGCAGCTCAGTATCAGTCTCTGCTCACCTCTATATGACCCAGTTGTCTTTCGTCTTTCAAAACACCTTACCAGGACTATATTTATTCGGATTCATGTTGCTGTGTATGTTTGCATTGTTCTCTTGCCTAGATGTCTGAGTTCTCTTATCTATGGTTTAAGAGACCAGACCATCAGACCTGTTCTCTTGCAAAAACTACGTTGTGGCTGGAAGTGCCCTCGTCTTTCGTTGACAGGTCCAAGACAAATGTTAGCTGTCAAAAGTCAAACGTAGTTTCTTAACAAAACATACAAAAAGTTGAGGATGAGTAGTCTGTGTTTAACCTGAAAAATTATATTTCTATTGAATATCATTTCTTGTTTGTAAATACACTGCTGTTATATAATTTAAAAAAATCAAATTAAACAAAGCTGTCCCAGTCGTCCTAATGTCTTTACTCTAAACTGACAGATATCTTTTAATAAAACTATTATGTATATATTTTATGGATTTTTGCGCCCGTGTCATAATTTCAGACAAATGCATGTGAGGTCAATTGGAAACTCTAAATTGTCCGTAGGTGTGCATGTGAGTGTGAATGGTTGCTTGTCTCTATGTGGCTCTGTGATGACCTGGCCACTTGTCCCGGGTGTCACCCTGCCTTCGCCCTATGACAGCTGGGATAGGCTCCAGCAGACCCCCGTGACCCTGATCTCGGGAAGAGGCGGGTATGGAAAATGAATGAATGAATGAATGTTTATAGTTGTTGTTGTTGTTTTTTTCTTTTGAACAAATAAACCAGCGCTCAAGCTCTCACGTCAAGGCAAATGCCTTGACTGACATCTAGTGGTTGTCTGGTGTACAAATCACGAACCCCTTTCCTTCACTGTCTGCTAATGGCAAATTGATAACATTGTGCAATTGATGAAAATGAAAACACAGCAGGGCAATGAAGTGATAATGGCAAACACTGCTACTTCCAGTTTGCCTACATAGTTCATTCCAATTGTAGAGTTGGCTGTAGATTGGGTAAGATTAGACATTCTAAGTAAACATGTGATTAAAAGACAAATTTCATCCTTTGCATTAATAGTGGAGGACAACAGAAAAACACATTTGTCTATTTGAATCCAACGCAAGATCCCAGCTGATCAGATGTGTGGTACTGGCTTAATGTTTCTGCATTAAAAGGTTCCTGACCAACTTGTTTGAATATGGAAAGTCCACAGAGAAACACATGTTGTGTGGGGTTTTTATATCCACCTACTTCCTGTTATGTTACGATATACGATCTACATCCTGGTGCTGATGTTGTCGTAACTGTCATCCATGAATGCTCTAATGGGAGGCTGCCACACACGTGACTTAGTGAGCGGGTCTCTGCACTACACCTCAGAGGAAAATCTCAAAGAAAAAGATCACCTGTGTCAATCATGTGATTTAGCTTTAATACTTTATCTCTCGGGTGACACAATGGTACAGTGGTCAGCACTGTTGCCCCCTAGCAAGAAGGTCATGGGTTTGAGTGGGAGGGAACCTGAAAGACGCTGCAGTCTAAAATGTAACCACTTGATGTTGCTGTTTCTTCTTCAATATTTCCCAAAATGATGCACTTTTAACCTTTAATACACGTTTGTGTCAATCAAATTTAGAATACGAGCTGATGCAATCACTGTCCTCTTCACACTTCACAACTTAACTTTTTCCCATTCTGCTGAAACACTTTGAGTTCCTGCAGGGACTCCCATGTTGGACTCAGTCCCCTGCTGCTTGCTCACTTCATCACTTTAATTATCCACATTTGCACACAGCCATGTTTTAGGTAAACACTGATGTTAATTATGTTTTGCCAAATGTTATTGTTAATGTTGTTATGGAAATGTTTTTCAACTCAACTTCTGCCCATACCTTCAACTCCCTATGCTACTGTGTCTCCCAAATGATTCATTAAATATTAAAGCCGTACGCTCATTATGCCTTTGTAAAAACATTGGTTTAATTAATGTTACCTGCGGTGTTTATTGGAGATTCTCAAGTGTAAATTTTTAGCAAAAGAAATTGGAAAATTTAGTGAGTTAGTTATCTGTTGATTGGCTCTCTGTCTCCATCTTTCCCTTTCAATGTCTGAGAAGGGTCAGAGGTCAGGGTGGTACCTGTCTATGATGGAAAAGCAACAGCAGAAATGGCTTAAGGCTATTAGTTAGTTAGCTATTAGGTAGTAAAACACTGGACCTCGGTGTGTAAGCTGCTTCAGAGAGCTGGAAGCGGCTCCAAAGTGCATGATAAGTGCTGATAAAAATGGCTGTAACCATGATGTCGAAATTGATGTCCTCCATGATGTCCTCCCTGCTTGGCACTCAGTATCCAGGGTTAAAATTGGGGGGTTAGATCACCCAAGGATTCCCGGGTGCGGCACTGCTGCTGCCCACCGCTCCCTCAGGGGATGGGCCAAATGTGGAGAAAATATTTTCATATTTCGGGATGTGTCCATAACTGGGACTTTTTTTGTTTGTTTGTTTGTTACCTTTACTTAATCTCGTTAATACACTGAGGCAAGCCTCACTTGCAGTGCAGATGAGAGTACAAGGCAAAACAAAAATGAAAATACAGACCTCTCAAGCTCAGTTCCGGATTATAGGATTTTTAGTGACCCCAGTTACTAGAGCGGGTGTTGCATGTGTTAGTGGACACACACACACACACACACACACACACACACAAACACACACACATATATTATAAAAACTAATAATAAATAAATAAATATATTAGTAAATTGAGAATTTTACACCCACATTGTTATCTCGTGCAACCCAGATTCTGAGTGTTCTGTTTTTTTTTTTTTTTTTTTAATTCCAACTCATGACGCAAGGATGTCACATGGTGTCTATTGAGGGAAAAGTAGCCCTCCACACAGAGCGCAACAGCGGTGTCGGCTTCAGATGAAAAGGAGCTCATGCGAATAAGATCATCATTCATTTATATCGTCAGTGCTTCTCTCAGGATACAGCCAAACTGAGGGTCAGATTTCTCGGGACTCAGATAGAATTTACGTTATTCCAAAATGTTTGGAAATCAGACCATGTTGAATGTCACCAATGAGCAGCAGTACCAGGGCACTGTTGAAAGAGTGTTATTTTCTGTGATGACAACGGTTCCGTGCTGCATTTTTCTTTACATCAACCTGACAATGTTGTTCACCCTGAGGACTAAAACTGAGTTTCAAGAAACCTGCCGCTACATCCTCCTGTTCCACCTTCTTTTTGGAGACACCGTACAGATGGGACTAAGCCAAGTGCTCTATGTATTGGCCGCCTGCAGAATAAAACTGGCATATCCTCTGTGTGGCGTCCTCACCATGATCAGTCGGCTCACCAGTGAAATCTCCCCCCTCACGCTGGTGGTGATGTCTCTGGAGAGGTACATCGCCGTGTGCCACCCACTGAGGCACGCCATTGTGGTCACCAGCAGAAGCACAAGGGCGGCTGTCGCCGGGGTCTGGGCCTTCAGTTCACTAAACGTGATTGTTCAGGTCGGTCTGCTGTTGGACTTCCCATTTGCAGAGCTGGAGAGCTTGCAAATGAAAGACTTTTGCTCCCACTTTGCTCTGTTTCTTGGCCCAATGTCGGACATTTATGAAAAAGCCTTCACCTGCTCTCTGTTTGTCTCA
Organism: Nelusetta ayraudi; assembly: GCF_046127955.1. Classification (NCBI taxonomy): domain Eukaryota; kingdom Metazoa; phylum Chordata; class Actinopteri; order Tetraodontiformes; family Monacanthidae; genus Nelusetta; species Nelusetta ayraudi. Next base: position 7,432,843 of record NW_027466083.1, read on the forward strand.
GCCAGTCTGGCAGTCACTTCCTCTTATATTGGTGTGATGGTTGCAGCCAGGTCAGCTTCCACAAACAAAACTTCCTTCCAGAAGGCTCGTAATACACTGCTGCTGCATCTGGTACAGCTGGCCCTCACCCTCTCTTCCACCCTCTACACCCTGATGCTTAAGGCGCTGTCAAGAATGACAACACGACTGATAGTTGTGCGTGTTCAGAGTGTTCTTTACCTGTTTGTTATTATCTTCCCAAGATGCCTGAGTGCTTTAATTTATGGTATGAGAGATAAAAACATCAGGCCAGTGCTCATGCAGAATCTCTGCTGCTGCTGCCTGACTTTGCTGGCTGTTCCAGCTGACAAGCAGAGCTTTTCTTGAAAATGTTTGATATGATTTGTCAAACAAAAGTCAGTATTCTTGATTAAGTACTTGATTTAGAAACGTGGTCCTGTGTTTGCCGGCATATATAAGCAGTTTCTTATGGCAACCAACAACAAAAAAATGTAAAATCAACTAAGAATGTGGCGACACGGTGGTATAGCAAGGAGCTGCCTCACAGCAAGGAGGTTGCAAGTTTGATCCCGGCCCTGGGGCCTTTCTGTGTGGAGTTTGCATGTTCCCCCTGTGTCTGTGTGGGTTCTCTCCGTGTTCTCTGGCTTCCTCCTACAGTCCAGAAACATGCATGTATTGCAAATTGGGAACTCTAAATGTCTGTATCTTTCTGTGTGGCCCTCTGATGAACAGGCAACTTGTCCAGGGTGTACACTGCCTTCACATCATGACAGCTGGGATAGGCTCTGGCAGACTTCTGTTGCCCTCAGTGCAAGAGAAAGCGAGTATATGAGATGGATGGATTGAACGAAGAATGTATTAAGAATATTTTCCCTGTCACCAAATATAAACAATATATAACTCATTATTTTTGGTAAATTTGTCTATTGCCAGAATACCTCTAGTCATATGAGAAGGTACACTCTGTTTAATTGTCAGTGGCTGTTTTGAGATGCAGGGTCCAGATACACAAGCTGCTCAGAAAACAGAATAGAGGTGAACTGTAGAGGCTTTCCTCCCTTACGACTCATCAAATAAGCAATTCAACAACTGCAAAATGCTCTCCAGGACAAGTTTTAACTTGCACATTTACATTTGATTTTGTTCTCAGAGCAGCACACGTGAAGCAAATCTACCGAAATGTTCAATTATCCTTTTAAATATCACTTTAAAAACAATATTAATTTGTGTAATATGTACTTGTTGTAAACTGTCCCATGATGTTTATAAAATAAAAAAGTACTAACTACTTTTGTGTGTTTGATTTGGATGGATATGAAATAATGTCATGAAAATATGTACAGAACAATACATAATTTCTTTAAGATTTGAATAAAACCACATAAAATTACACTTCTTATCTGATCTTATAAGTCAACTGCAAGAGAAATAATCCAGACTTCAAAAGTTACGCTGCAAGTGTCACCATGTACTTCTTTGCTGGCTACTTTACAGATATCATGTGTTGAAACACATAAACTGGAAACCAGCTGTTGGTGATGTCACAAATGGCATTGATACCTCTCAAAGGTGTCTCCACCGATGATCTGTTGTTGATTTTACTTTTCTGCTCAGACGAATGATTATTCACTAGTAATTTCACAAAAGGTACCCATGTCGACGTACATAAAACCGTTCACCAAACACGAAGAATAAATATTCAATTTCAATTGATTATATACATTCTTTTTTATGGAAGTCATAATTTTAATGGGATATTTTCATGAAATATGAAAATGAAAAATCCAGCAAAACCATTGAAGGCCTACAGTTAGGAGACCAGACAGCTCAACGTCCCATTTCCTGAGGGCTTTATAAATTCAATTTTGAAGCAATGAAGCAAAAAAAAAAAAAAAACGGGGGGAAAAAAACCCAACACAACAAATCAATTGTTCGTCCTCGTCAAATTGAAAATGTAACCTATGAAAATCACTTTATTCATTTATTATACATTTTTTATGTTCCTGGTAATCATTTTTTTTCTTTTTACTGAAACCCAACTTTTTGCAAGGTGTAAGTGAAAAAGTTGTTGCAGCTTTGTTGTTGTTCTGCTGCCAAGGTGGAGATCCCTCAGGTTACTTTGTCTCCTGGTGACTCATTTACACACATTAAATATTCAAAACACAACACATTGTAAGGTGCCAGTACATATTGTCAAAGGTAATGGTTTAATTTGGGGTTCATAATAAGGAATCCCAGGGGAGAGGGATTGCATAGGTCTCTGTGAAGAAATGGATGACAGACAAAAGTTTGAACAAAACAAGTAGAGAGAAACTTTATCCTCGACAGAATACAAACCATACATTTGGTAAGTTTGAAACAGGTCTTAATACCTTAATACCAACTCAAGATCCTCTTGAAGGTTTGCACTCACTACTACTTCTACTCCTTGCCACAATTCCAAAGGAGGCTCTGGTGATTTTTATTTATTTTTTTATTTTTTTTGTTCAACAGGGAAAATTCATGTTGTTGGCATCAAACGGTGCACAAGTCTCTCTCTCTCTCTCTCTCTCTCTCTCTCTCTCTCTCTCTCTCTGTCTCTCGGAAATGTGGTGTTTTAGCTCATTAAAGTGTACAATGATAGGGTAGTCCCAGTCATTTCTCTCAGCAGCATTGTTATGTTACATAATGTGTTGTTTAATTTTCTGTTGGTTTTACCACAGAAGATAAACGACATGGAGAAAGCCACAAACAAACAACATGAGCAGATGAGTGTGCATTGGAATGGAAAAAGAAATAGCTTCCAATTGGTCTGCATGTTGGTTGTTCAATACGGCAATGTGAGTTTAAAAATCTCAATGTATTAGATTTACATTCATTCATATATCCATTGGTTAACTATCCCAGTTGGTGGGTTGCAAAAGAAACCACAAGGTTGGATCAAGCTTTCAAGAGCAGTACCTGCCTTGTTTCCTGGCTCACATAGAAACCAAACAACAAGCAACTGCTGTGCTGCACACACGGACTGGAGAGAGCGACGAGCTGAAGAAAACGCAAAATGTTTCAACAGTCACAAGTCAATAAACACTCATGACTAAAAGTTGGACACCCAGCTTACAGCCATTTTTATCAGCACTTATCATGCGCTCTGGAACCGCTTGCAGCTCTCTGAAGCAGCTGACACACAGTATTTTTACCAGAACCAGCCTTATGCCATCTCTGCTGTTGCTTTTCCGTCACACACAGGTGCCATCCTGACCTCTGACCCTTCTCACACATTGAACACAAGGTGGAGGAGTTAAAGTATAAGTATTGGAGTGGGGGTCAAATAGAGAGGTAGATCATCAGACGGATGGGAGCAGCTTCAGCAGTGACACAGATGGAAAACCAATCTGTTGCCGTGAAGAGGGAGCTGAGCCACAAGTTGAACCTCGATTCACCGGTCAATCTACCTCCCAACTCGCATCAATGGCCAAGAGCCTCGGGTCAGGACTGAAAGAATAAGGTCATGGACACAAGTAGCCAAAATGAGTTTCTTTCCCAGGATGGCCAGTAAACCAGTTTAGGTGGTTTGATCAGATGATTGAGCCACCTAAACTGGTTCCACCTAAACTGGTTTACTGGAGGCTCGATCAGATGATCAAGCCACCCAAACTGGCATGCTCCCCTGAGGAGGCTTTTCAGACATGTCCAACTGGGAGGCCTCAGAAGAACCAGTGGACATGGCTGGGCAGAGGGTGGTTTGGGTTTCCCTCTTCAGGACGATGCCCCCACAATCCAGACCCAGATAGACAATGAATAGAAAACAATGTATGAGATACTTTCTAACTAACTTTTACTGAGTTCTTGTACTTACAGACCTGATGTTTGCCCCAAGAAAAGCAGATTTTTTTTTTTTATTGTAAAAGGTTACATGACAATATCAGTGAATAAGCTAAATATAAATGAGGGCTCATCATGCAGTGATGCCAAACTGAATCTAATAATTAAGTGATATAAACAAAAGAATAACTTTTGGCCTGAAAATAATGAAACGTTTGCAGACATACATTTATTGTTTATTGGTCTTGTTTACAAATGGTGTTCACACCATGACATAGGAGTAGGCAAATCATTTGGGTAATAAACCTGTGTTCCTCTTCTTAACCCCTGGCCACTATTTGCTTACCACTAGCCTAGATGGTTTATGACTATTTTGTGATTATGTTACGAGAGGGAATATGAAAAATTGTGTCTGAACGAGTATTCATATACACATATCATACAATTGTGACATCAACAATGATACCTTTTGTCAGCCAATTTGCTGAGCATTAAAAAAAAAATAAAAAATGAACAGACCGACTGACATCCTGCCCTTAGTTTTGAATTCTGTCTCTCTATGGTGCTGCTGAGTCATGACATAACAGGAAAAAGGAGCATATAAAGCATACACAACTTGTTTCTCAGTGGACTTCCCATATTCAAACAAGTTGGTCAGGAACTGTGATGGCTGTTTCTGCTTTGCCCCTGCACTCTTGATTGCCCCTGCCTGGACATCACACCTCTTTCCTTCACACATCTGGTTTCCCACAGTGCTCCCCTGCTGTGCACTGGCCTATTTCCTGTGGCATGACTGCCGTGCAGACTCTAGATTCCGCTTGCAGATCTTCATTTTTTCCACCACAGGAACCTTTCCATACAGAAACACGAGGCTGGTATCACACATTTAATCCGATGTGATCTTGTATTGTATTCAAATAGAAAAATGTGTTCTGCTGTTAAGTTCCACTTCTCATGCTGAGAGTGCTTTTTATCTTATAGTTACACGTTTACCTAGAATGTCTAATTTAAACCAGTCTTCAACCAACGTGACTGCTGGAGTAAACTATGTTGGGATTCTGGAAGTAGCAGTGTTTGCCATTCTGACTTCTTTGCCCTGCTGTGTGTTTATTTTTATTAACTGCACCATGTTACTCACTCTGAGGAGTAAAACTGTTTTCTATGAGACTCCCCGTTATGTGCTTGTCTTTAACCTCTTTCTTGCTGATACTGTATTATTGTTTCAGACGCAGTCAATGTACTTAATGTCTGCTGGTAGAGTAAGACTTTCATATCATGTCTGTTTTTTATTTTCAATGATTGCTGAAGTCACCCTACTGATCTCTCCTCTCACACTGCTGGCGATGTCTCTGGAGAGGTATGTAGCCGTGTGCTACCCACTGAGGCACACCAGCATCATCACCATGAGAAACACAGGAGCAGCTATTGTCATGATTTGGGCCTTTGGTTTCCAATATGCTTTTGTTCAAGTTGTCCTGCTGTTAAAAGCGTCTTTATCAAAAGGAATTACACTCAAGACATCAGATTATTGTGGCAAGGAAAGTATTTCCCAAGATGCTGGTTTTGATCTTTTCAGGAAATCTTATATTTATTTCTGGTATATTTTGGCAGCAGTGATAATCAGCTTCACCTACATCGGTGTGATGGTAGCAGCTTGGTCGACCTCCACAGACAAGATTTCAGCCCAGAAGGCTGGTAAAACGCTGATGTTGCACATGGTGCAGCTCGGTATCAGTCTCTGCTCACCTGTGCACGACCCAATTGTCTTTCTTCTGTCAAAACACCTTAACAGGACTATAGTTGTTCGCATTCAGGTTGCTCTTTATGTCTTTGTTGTTATGTTTCCCAGATGTCTGAGTTCTCTTATCTATGGACTAAGAGACCAGACCATCAGACCTGTCCTCATGCACAATCTACTCTGTGGGTGGAAGGGCTCTCTCTCTGTGTCAGTTCACCCAAGAAAGGCTGAAGTTAGAAATAAAATTCCAAAAATGATTTCTTAACAGGCCCTCATCAACCGAAATGTGTAGAATGATGAGGATGGCATCCCTTGTGTCTTTTACCTGATTAAAAAAAAAAAAAAAATGTTTATGATTATTATTTCTTAAACTCCTTGCATTTGTAAACAGACTGGTGACATAATTCGTAACACTTTGCATTACCCTGAGCTATACAATTATATCATAACAAAGTTCTTTGCATTTCTTGGAAATGGAACCTAAACTGCTCTCTTCAGTTTCTTTAGTCTGATTCATGAACTGACTGTCTGTTATGTCTGTAGATTGCTGTTGTTCCATTTCCTTTCTTTTTCAGGCTCCGTGAAGCACTTTCAACCTCATTTTTCTTTGTATGAGATGTGCTTTACGAATAAAGTTTGATTGGTTGGGTTTGGCTCTTCAAGTCTATGTGATTTACTGGCTCAGCTCTTGTAATGCACATCACTGGACATATAAGCCTTATGAAATGGTAATTGTCTGTATGGAGCAAACCTTTAGCCATGTTTCTGTTAGACTGTGACAGAACCCCTATAACGGTCCCTGACGTTCCAAAAATAAAATGGTTGGGCGGATGTGGAAACATTAAACAAACAGTTTAATTCTCGTTCAACTGGACACAGAACTGATTTAAGCAGCAATTTGGAAGAAATTGTAAAGAAAATGAGTGACAAGGTTCTAGTTGAAGCGCTGTTCAGTTTTTTTTGTTGTTGTTTTTTAAACTTGACCAACTTTTTCGTATAGTTTTGAGTTCCATCTCTCCTTGGTTCTGGAGAGTCATGACATCACAGGCAACATGTGGATATAAAAGCACACGCAACATGTTTGTCTGTGGACTTGCCCACATTCAAGTAAGTGGGTGTGGAATCTTTTTGTGCAGAAAGAGTAAGCTGTTATCACACATTTGATCTGATGTGTGCTTGTATTTATTTTTTGTGTAAAAATATGTTTTGCTGTTGTGCTCCACTTCTCATGCTGAGAATGCAATTCATCTTGTAGCCACGTTTTCCTAGAATGTCTAATCTAAACCAGTCTTCAACCAACTCTACTGTTGGAGTAAACTTTGTAGGGATATTGGAAGTAGCAGTGTTCACCACTATCACTTCATTGCCCTGCTGTGTGTTCATTTTTATCAACTGCACCATGTTGTTCACTCTGAGGAGTAAAACTGTTTTCTATGAGACTCCTCGTTATGTGCTTGTCTTTAACCTCCTTCTTGCTGATACTGTATTATTGTTTCAGACGCAGTCAATGTACTTAATGTCTGCTGGTAGAGTAAGACTTTCATATCATGTCTGTTTTTCACTTTCAATGATTGCTGAAGTCACCCTACTGATCTCTCCTCTCACACTGCTGGCGATGTCTGTGGAGAGGTATGTAGCCGTGTGTTACCCACTGAGGCATACGAGCATCATCACCATCAGAAACACAGGAGCAGCTATTGTCATGATTTGGGCCTTTGGTTTCCTGAATGCTTTTGTTCAAGTTGTCCTGATGTTGAAAGCGTCTTTATCAAAAGGAATTACACTCAAGACATCAGATTATTGTGGCAAGGAAAGGATTTTCCCAGACCCAAATTTGAATCTTTTTAAAACAATGTATACTTATTTCTGGTATATTTTGGCAGCAGTGATAATCAGCTTCACCTACGTCGGTGTGATGGTAGCAGCTTGGTCGACCTCCACAGACAAGATTTCAGCCCAGAAGGCTGGTAAAACGCTGATGTTGCACATGGTGCAGCTCGGTATCAGTCTCTGCGTACCAATACACTACCCAATTGTCTTTCTCCTGTCAAAACAACTTAACAGGACTATAGTTGTTCGCATTCAGGTTGCTCTTTATGTCTTTGTTGTTATGTTTCCCAGATGTCTGAGTTCTCTTATCTATGGACTAAGAGACCAGACCATCAGACCTGTCCTCATGCGCAATCTACTCTGTGGGTGGAAGGGCTCTCTCTCTGTGTCAGTTCACCCAAGAAAGGCTGAAGTTAGAAATAAAATTCCAAAAATGATTTCTTAACAGGCCCTCATCAACCGAAATGTGTAGAATGATGAGGATGGCATCCCTGCGTGTCTTTTACCTGATTAAAAAAAAAATAAAAATGTTTATGATTATTATTTCTTAAACTCCTTGCATTTGTAAACAGACTGGTGACATAATTCGTAACACTTTGCATTACCCTGAGCTATACAATTATATCATAACAAAGTTCTTTGCATTTCTTGGAAATGGAACCTAAACTGCTCTCTTCAGTTTCTTTAGTCTGATTCATGAACTGACTGTCTGTTATGTCTGTAGATTGCTGTTGTTCCATTTCTTTTCTTTTTCAGGCTCCGTGAAGCACTTTCAACCTCATTTTTCTTTGTATGAGATGTGCTTTACGAATAAAGTTTGATTGGTTGGGTTTGGCTCTTCAAGTCTATGTGATTTACTGGCTCAGCTCTTGTAATGCACATCACTGGACATATAAGCCTTATGAAATGGTAATTGTCTGTATGGAACAAACCTTTTGTCATGTTTCTGTTAGACTGTGAAGGAACCCCTCCCACCCCCTTTCCTCCTACCACTCAAGAGACGGTCCCTGACATTCAAAAAATAAAATGGTTGGGCAGACGTGGAAACATTAAACAAACAATTTAATTCTCATTCAAAGAATGCATACTGGACACAGAACTGATTCAAGCAGCAATTTGGAAGAAATTGTAAAGAAAATGAGTGACAAGTGTTACGTGTCTTGTCAGAGTCAGTGCGTTTGCATGCAGAGCTTAATCGGACTAAGCAATAATTCGGTTTTCTTGTCCAATCGGAGTTCTCACCTTGGTCCCCGTATACATGCAGCTGAGAAATTCGAATTATTGACAGGAACATGTCCTCCTCCCAACACTAGGGGGTGGAGTGCGTCTTTTCAGCTGGTCAGCTGCTTTCGGTTGACATATTAAATCATTATGATATGGAACGATAGTTCATAATGTACGTGTTACTTGCTTAGCAGATAAGGTGTACCCTATTTCTTGTGCTCATGGTTATTTTAAAAGGCAGACAAGAACGTTGTCTGCTGTTGGAGGGCTACAACAACACAATGTCTTCGATGCTACGCTTTGTGCCGTCGCTACGGACCCGAAACTCTCGTTCTTGTTGGATTCGGGTTCGGAGCAGCCTGGTGGGAGAGTTTGTGTACAGGTTTTGCAAAGGAACGGTGTCTTCAGTTATACACACGCTCATTAAAGTGCCGACCGTGGAGGAAGCTCGTGCCGCTGCACGCCGTTTCCAGCAGAATAACAGCAAAATTACCGAAATAAAAACAAATCAGAAAAACATCTCTTTGGTGTGCTTTACAAAGTTAAAATTCTTCTAACTTACAAAAAATGTGAACGAAAAGGTAGAAATATAAATACGCAGGAATACGTATTTGTTCAGGGGTGCGCAAAGCCGGAGCCCTGCATTTGCTGCGCTACCTTTTTAAAAAGGTCGATGTTGCGCGTTATTTTAATATGTCCATCTCTTTTAGAAGAGAAAGCATCACCCCGGTCTCATCCTCTCTCCAAATGTGAACATTCTTATTCGCGTTTGCCAGGTTGTTTCGCGCCGTCTGTTTTGTTAGACGACGTAGTTGTGCGGTCATGAGTCGCGAGAGCGAGGCGTGGCGCGTGCGCACTCGCATTGTCCAGTTAATAGTCCGATTAAGGCCTATACATGGCAGAGAAATTCGAATTCCAATCGCATTATCTGGGTGTCTCAATCGGAGTTCTCCGATTCCAATCGGAGTTCTGAAATTCCGATTATCGGAGTAAGGTGTTTACATGCACGTGAGTTCTCCGATCATAATCGGACTAAGGCAATAATTCGAATTTCTCTAGTGCCATGTCAACGTGAGCTGAGTTGTCAGAGAGAGTGTGAGTGGGTGTGTCCATGTGTCTGTGTGGCGTGTGCTGTGTGCTGCATCTGATTGCAGGATCAATATCACCTGGAGAGAGCTTGGAGTTTAAGAGGAGGTGGAGGCTCTGAGACTGACTCGCTGTCTCCAACTCAGCCCAGCGACTGCCACAGCCACAGCTTGACCACCCAACAGTGGTTTTCCTAGTGGTCTCTGTTTTGTGTTTAGCATTTAGCTTTGTTTTGTGAATGCTGAGTGGTGAGTTGTTTAGTTGACGTTTGGACTTTTGTTTGTTATTAGTAGCCGTCCTTTGTGAGTAAAGGATTGTTTTGCTTTCATTAACTTATTTAAATTGTTCTTGGTTTTTGCTAGAATTGCCTTAAGTCTTAAGTTGTTGGGTTTTTTTTGTTGTTTTTTTAAACTTGACCAAATTTTTGTTAGTTTTGAGTTCCATCTCTCCTTGGTTCTGGAGAGTCATGACATCATAGGCAACACGTGGATATAAAAGCACACGCAACATGTTTGTCTGTGGACTTGCCCACATTCAAATAAGTGGGTGTTGAATCTTTTTGTTCAGAAAGAGTAAGCTGTTATCACACATTTGATCTGATGTGTGCTTGTATTTATTTTTTGTGTAAAAATGTGTTTTGCTGTTGTGCTCCACTTCTCATGCTGAGAATGCAATTCATCTTGTAGCCACGTTTTCCTAGAATGTCTAATCTAAACCAGTCTTCAACCAACTCTACTGTTGGAGTAAACTTTGTAGGGATATTGGAAGTAGCAGTGTTCACCACTATCACTTCATTGCCCTGCTGTGTGTTCATTTTTATCAACTGCACCATGTTGTTCACTCTGAGGAGTAAAACTGTTTTCTATGAGACTCCTCGTTTTGTGCTTGTCTTTAACCTCCTTCTTGCTGATACTGTATTATTGTTTCAGACTCAGTCAATGTACTTAATGTCTGCTGGTAGAGTAAGACTTTCATATCATGTCTGTTTTTTATTTTCAATGATTGCTGAAGTCAGCCTACTGATCTCTCCTCTCACACTGCTGGCAATGTCTCTGGAGAGGTATGTAGCTGTGTGCTACCCACTGAGGCACACCAGCATCATCACCATCAGAAACACAGGAGCAGCTATTGTCATGATTTGGGCCTTTGGTTTCCTGAATGCTTTTGTTCAAGTTGTGCTGCTGTTAAAAGCGTCTTTATCAAAAGGAATTACACTCAAGACATCAGATTATTGTGGCAAGGAAAGGATTTTCCCAGACCCAAATTTGAATCTTTTTAAAACGATGTATATTTATTTCTGGTATATTTTGGCAGCAGTGATAATCAGCTCCACCTACGTCGGTGTGATGGTAGCAGCTTGGTCGACCTCCACAGACAAGATTTCAGCCCAGAAGGCTGGTAAAACGCTGATGTTGCACATGGTGCAGCTCAGTATCAGTCTCTGCGTACCAATACACTACCCAATTGTGTTTCTCCTGTCAAAACACCTTAACAGGACTATAGTTGTTCGCATTCAGGGTGCTCTTTATGTCTTTGTTGTTATGTTTCCCAGATGTCTGAGTTCTCTTATCTATGGACTAAGAGACCAGACCATCAGACCTGTCCTCATACGCAATCTACTCTGTGGGTGGAAGGGCTCTCTCTCTGTGTCAGTTCACCCAAGAAAGGCTGAAGTTAGAAATAAAATTCCAAAAATGATTTCTTAACAGGCCCCCATCGATTGAAACGTGTAGAATGATGAGGATGACATCCCTTGTGTCTTTTACATGATTTAAAAAAATTATCATTTTTTAAACACCTTGCATTTGTAAACAGACTGATAGTATAACTTGGAAAACCTCACATTACATTAAGCTATAAAATTATATCATAACAAAGGTCAATGCATTTCTTGGATTGAATCTAAACTGGTATCTTCAATTTCTATAGTCTGAATCGTAAACTGATTTCTTGGTGTTCCATTTTCTTTTCTTTTTCAGGCTCTATGAAACACGTTCTCTCTCGCTTGCCATGTATGAAATTCACTCTATGAACAAAGTTTGGTTGGTTAGAATGGCTCTTCAAGTTAATGTGATTTACTGGCTCAGGACTTGTAATGCAAAGCACTGAACACGTTAACCTCATGATGAGGTGATTGTCTATATGGAGAAAAACATTTGCAAGGTTTATGTTTGTGACTGATTCAAGCTTTCAGTCATCCACTGGATTGATGGTGTTTTAATACAGCTTTGACAACACGGTGTCTGAGGCCTGATGCTCTCACTTCATGTTTAAAAGTTTATGGGAAAAGTCATCCATATCCACTGCTGCTCCACGGTTTGTGGCCTCTCAGGGGCTGCCCTCACCCATTATGTGTTGAGATTTCTGCAGTGATATATAACAAACAAGAACTTAATAAACATCTGACCCAGCATTGTGTGCAAAATAATTTATAATGCTGTAAAAAAAAAATCTAATATAAAGATAACACTTTTGTGGTATCTCAAAAGAAAAGCCAACAGTCTGACAATCATCCCAATGTGATAGTTCATCCTGATTTAATTCACTACATTTGAAAATAAGACTTGGTTTTGCAACAATTTTGCCTGTCACACAGTTCAGTCAAGGCTTTTGTTCATTCACACATTTCTTGTTTCTGTACATAAACTACCCATTTATCAATTCTCCACAAGTGCTTCTCCTGCAGTCAAGGTTGCACAGGGTACTAGAGCTGATCACAGCTACCTTTGGGCAAAGGCAGGTTTACACCCTGGACAAGTCACCATTTTAACGCAAGGCTTCATAGAAACAACTTTTCACACTCGCTTTCATAGCCATGGTCAATTTAGAGTTGCACCAATTCACCTCATGCGCATGTTTTTAAATTAGCCAAAGCTGGCGTGCCTGAAGAGTAATTACACACAGCAGGGCCTCAGGCCTGGGGATAAAACCCGTGACCTTTTTGCTATGAGGCAGTAGTGCTGACCGCTGTACCATTGAGTCACCTGCAAGATAAACTATTAAAGCTAAATCACATGATTGACACAGGCCTTTTCAGCAATGCAGTGGGATCTTTTTCTTTGAGATTTTCCTCTGAGGTGCAGTGCAGAGACCCGCTCACTAAGTCACGTGTGTGGCAGCCTCCCATCAGAGCATTCATGGATGATCTGACAGTTACGACGACGTCAGTACCAGCCTGTAGATATATTGTCCAGCAGCGAATCAAATGGGTTAGGATGGACTTCAAGCCTACCAAGTCCCGTTCCCTGGTGAGAAAGAAGTGGAAAGTGACAGGCAAGTTTCGTTTCTCTCTGGGAGGTGTCCTGATTCTATCGGTCTCCGAGAAGCCAGTGAAGAGCCTGGGGAAGTTTTATGATGCCAATCTGAGGGACAAGGCAGCAATCCAGGTACCCATCAGAGAGTTGGGAACCTGGACCAAAGTTCAAGGCTTTTGTAACACTATCTAATACTGGTAGGTTGGAATAGATGTGTGAGTTCCACCCCCAAAAAACACACAGCATTCATAAATCAAAATCCACAGTCATAAACATTAGCTAGCCACATTAAATCACATAATTTGTCCCTCGAACCTGACAGCCGCGACACCCGGAACATCTTGGTCATCACTGACCATTTCACTAAGTTCGCCGTAGCAGTGCCAACAAAGGAGCAAAAGGCCAAAACAGTCACCAAAGCACTCTGGGAGAACTTTCTTGTCCACTGTGGGTTTCCCAGTTGCCTTCATAGTGATCAGTGAAGGGACTTTGAATCCCACACTATTAAGGAGCTTTGTGCCCTGATTGGAGCAGAGAAGGTGCGTACTACGCCCTACCATCCCCAAGGCAACCCCGTTGAGCACTTTAATAGGACACTCTTGAGCATGCTCGGAACCTTGGAGGAAAAGGACAAGTATCATTGGAGAGATTTTGTGAAACCCCTTGTACATGCGCACAACTGTACCAGGAATGATACCACAGGGTATTCTCCATATGAGTTGATGTTCGGCAGGCAGCCAACCCTCCCAGTTGATCTCATCTTAGGTACCAATCCCTCCTCCACTGAGATCTGCAAAACACATTCAGAGTACGTGCAGAACTTACGCCAGCGTCTTCATGAAAGCTATGCTCTGACCGCTGAAAATGCTAAAAAGTCAGCAGAGAGAAACAAACTACGGTTTGATGCAAAAGTCAGAGCTGCTGAGTTAATTGAAGGTGATCGAGTTCTGGTAAAGAATGTCAACATACGTGGTAAACATAAATTGGCAGACAAGTGGGAGCAATCGGTTCACATTGTCGTGAAGCAAATTGATGGTAGTCCTGTGTATGTTGTCAGACCAGAAAGAGGTAATGGGCCACGCCGAACCTTTCACAGAGTCTTGCTTTTGCCTTGCGGGTTTCTGCCTGTCGGAGATAATCCAGAACAGGAGCCGAAACCGAGTCGAGCAGAGAAAATGAATTTGAGAAGTCGGAGTGGTCAGCAGCCCATATTTGATGATTCAGACAGAGATGAGGAGATGAGGAGGAGGAAGGTTATTTCCTCGAGGGACCACCACAGCTCACCACGTGGGGCCCTTATGTGCAGGAAATAGAGAGTACGTCACTGAGGCTACAGCAAACCTCTTTGAACCCCCATGCACCTGTCTTTACTTCACAGAACTCACCCACTTCTAAAGAGATAAGTTCTGACCAGCCAGACGAACCTCCTGTTAAGGCAACCAGTGGTGTGGATCAGCCTTTGGTTCAAACAGGGGATCATGTCATTATAGACGTTCCAGACTGTGACACTCATGATGAGGACAGACCATCAGACCACTGCGAAAATGACACATCTCTGCCAGACCAGCGACTCAGCCTTCGGTTTGTCAAGATGGTCCAAACGACATTCCTTTGCACCAATTGGCTGAGCCCAGACGTTCTAAAAGAGAGCGACGTGCTCCGCATAAGTTCACTTATGACGAGCTAGGAACACCTCTGATCCTTGCCCTAAGCTCCTTTTTTGAAAGCCTACAGAATGCCATTGCTTCTGTGTCTAGTAGCCCCTATCAAGCCTCTTGTAGGGTTTAGTTGGCATGCAGGGGCTTGTGCGTTCCAAGTTCCTGTGTGGCTGTGGTTCCGTTTGCGGCCGACGTCCAAAAGACGTCAAAAAGTTGTTCCTGGCTGTTTTTTTTCTTGGGTTGGAGCCCTGCTGGATCCCGTAGCTGCCGTCCACCGTCTCCTGCTGCAACTGAGCCATTTTCCCTCTTGGACACCACCTGCTCCTACCGTACTGACTGTGGACTTGCACTGAGAGAGGGTGGTAGGATTTCTTTTTTGAGTGCACTCATTTTTATTTTTCCCCCCCGTTATTTACAGAGAAGACATTTTGTTTCGTTTTGTTTTGTTTTTTCCCTGAGATCTCAGAGTTTATTTTGAATGTGAAATTGAGGTGTGAATATGTTTATGTGTTGGTTTATTACCAGATTTTGATAACTGTGTTTTTTGGTTATTGTCTCCAACTGGATTTCGATATTTCATTGTTTTTTCCAACATTGTGATGATAAAGTCCCTATCTTTGGTTTAATTGATTATATATTTTTTCCAAAACATCACTGCTCTTCATCGTGTGTTTTTTTGGGGTGGAACTCACACATTTATTCCAACCTACCGGTATTAGATAGTGTTACACTTGGATATACCAGTACGGCATTCATCGCAATTCCTCTGGCCACTCCTGGTATGCAGTGTTCCACTGACCACTATTGAGGGCTTTGAGAGCAAGGTTAGCAGCTGGTTGGGCCTCCCATAAAGCCTCAGCAGCACACCTTTGAATCTGAAATATGGCTGAGGTGAAGTGCATTGGATCTGTTGCATCAAGGTGAGCTGGGCTTGGCAGCAACCCATGCTGACACAAACCAGGGTCTGATCACCCCCAACCAACTGGGTCGCCTGGGTGAGAGGATGTCTGATGTTGAAAGATCCGAAACTCCCGACTAACCGACTGCACATTGCATATTGAATCCTGAAACAAACAAAAAATGCTGCATAGCTGCAAAAACAAGGGCTTGGATCTGCAATTTGGACATGAAGACCAAAAGTTACATTAACAATTTGATACTGGTAAAAGAATGCATACTGAACCAAAACTGATGTACACAGTAACTTAGAAGAATTGGTCAGGAAAATGTTTGACAATTTAAAGTGTTACAAAAAAAGAACTTGGCCAACTCTTTTCCAGAGAATTCTGTCTCTCCTTGATGCTGTTGAGACATGACATCATAGGCAACAGGTGCATATAAGAGCACACACAAGGTGTGTTTCTCCGTGGACTTGCCCACATTCAAACAGGTATGCAATGAACCTTTCCGTGCAGAAGCAGTAAGCTTTGATTTGATTTTGATTTGATCAGATGTGATGTTGTATTGGGTTCAAATAGGAAAATGTGTTTGTTTTTTTCTCTTGTGTTCATGCATCGAATGTAATTAATCTTTTTGTCAAATGTTTTCCTAGAATGTCTAATCCAAGCCAGTCTTCAACCAACTCTACTGTTGGAGTAAACTTTGTAGGGATATTGGAAGTAGCAGTGTTCACCACTATCACTTCATTGCCATGCTGTGTGTTCATTTTTATTAACTGCACCATGTTGTTCACTCTGAGGAGTAAAACTGTTTTCTATGAGACTCCTCGTTTTGTGCTTGTGTTCAACCTCCTTCTTGCTGATACTGTATTTTTGTTTCAGGCACAGTCAATGTACTTAATGGCTGTTTGCAGAGTAAGACTTTCATATCATGTCTGTTTTTTATTATCAATGATTGCTGAAGTCACCCTACAGATCTCTCCTCTCACACTGCTGGCAATGTCTCTGGAGAGGTATGTAGCCGTGTGCTACCCACTGAGGCACACCAGCATCATCACCATCAGAAACACAGGAGCAGCTATTGTCATGATTTGGGCCTTTGGTTTCCTGAATGCTTTTGTTCAAGTTGTCCTGATGTTGAAAGTGTCTTTATCAAAAGGAATTACACTCAAGACATCAGATTATTGTGGCAAGGAAATGATTTCCCAAGATGCTGTTTTTAATCTGTTCAGGAATTCTTATATTTATTTCTGGTATGTTTTGACAGCTGTGGTAATCAGCTCCACCTACATCGGTGTGATGGTAGCAGCCTGGTCGGCCTCCACAGACAAGGTTTCAGCCCAGAAGGCTGGTAAAACGCTAATGTTGCACATGGTGCAGCTCGGTATCAGTCTCTGCTCACCAATACACAACCCAATTCTCTATCTTCTGTCAAAACACCTTAACAGGATCATAGTTATTCGCATCCAGGCTGCAATTTATGTAATTATTTTTATGTTTCCCAGATGTCTAAATTCTCTTATCTATGGACTAAGAGACCAGATCATCAGACCTGTCCTCATGCAAAAACTATTTTGTGGATGGAAGGGCTCTCGCTCTCTCTGTTAGTTGCAACAAAAGGTTAGCTTTCAAAATTCAAATGTGTGTTTTTGTTGTTTTTAAACAGTACCCCAGGGGGCAATGTAGTGCAAAGTATTCAGTTAAACAAACTCACCAGCAACCTATTAAGAACGCCTTGAATGTACAGGGTCCTTAACAACAGGGGTATTGCGACTGTAATCAAAACAGTGGAAAAGAGTACAAATGCCCAAACGTCACTTGGAAGTTGTTCACACAACTGTAGCAGAGATGCAAATAAGCCTCTGTTGCCAGTTTCCACAAACAGAAAGTGCAAATGAACAATAGGTTAAGATAAGTTAAAAACACAACATTCTTATTCATCTTTAAAGGGGGGCGAAGTGCTTGGAGTTTTTATTCTTCAACATGTGATTTCACTGCAAACAGCTGAGCCTTTGCTTTATTTTGGAACAGAATGATTAAACATTTTGCCAATAGTTTTGAATTCTATGTCTCCATGGAGCTGCTGAGTAGTGACATAACAGGAAGTAGGTACAAATAAAGTCACGCACAATGTGTTTCTCTGTGGACTTGCCCACATTCAAACAAGTGAGTCAGGAACCTTTTCAAGCAGAAACAGTAAGCTGGTATCAGACATTCGATCTGATATGACCCTGTTTTGAATTCAAATGTGTTTTTCTGTTGTGCTCCATTTCTCATCTATATGATGTGATTTATCTTTTAATGCCACCTTTGTGTAGAATGTTTAATCTAAATGGCTCTCAAAACAACTTTAGTGTTGAAAATCAAAATGTGGGGATACTGGAAGTGACATTGCTTTCCATTGTCAATTCAGCTCCTTGCTGTCTGTTCATTTTTATCAACTGCACCATGTTGTTCACTCTGAGGAGTAAAACTGTTTTCTATGAGACTCCTCGTTTTGTGCTTGTCTTTAACCTCCTTCTTGCTGATACTGTATTATTGTTTCAGGCTCAGTCAATGTACTTAATGTCTGCTGGTAGAGTAAGACTTTCATATCATGTCTGTTTTTTATTATCAATGATTGCTGAAGTCACCCTACTGATCTCTCCTCTCACACTGCTGGCGATGTCTGTGGAGAGGTATGTAGCTGTGTGTTACCCACTGAGGCATACGAGCATCATCACCATCAGAAACACAGGAGCAGCTATTGTCATGATTTGGGCCTTTGGTTTCCTGAATGCTTTTGTTCAAGTTGTCCTGATGTTGAAAGTGTCTTTATCAAAAGGAATTACACTCAAGACATCAGATTATTGTGGCAAGGAAAGTATTTTACAAGATCCTGTTTTTAATCTTTTCAGGAAATGTTATACTTATTTCTGGAATGTTTTGACAGCTGTGGTAATCACCTCCACCTACATCGGTGTGATGGTAGCAGCCTGGTCGGCCTCCACAGACAAGGTTTCAGCCCAGAAGGCTCGTACAACGCTGATGTTGCACATGGTGCAGCTCAGTATCAGTCTCTGCTCACCTCTATATGACCCAGTTGTCTTTCGTCTTTCAAAACACCTTACCAGGACTATATTTATTCGGATTCATGTTGCTGTGTATGTTTGCATTGTTCTCTTGCCTAGATGTCTGAGTTCTCTTATCTATGGTTTAAGAGACCAGACCATCAGACCTGTTCTCTTGCAAAAACTACGTTGTGGCTGGAAGTGCCCTCGTCTTTCGTTGACAGGTCCAAGACAAATGTTAGCTGTCAAAAGTCAAACGTAGTTTCTTAACAAAACATACAAAAAGTTGAGGATGAGTAGTCTGTGTTTAACCTGAAAAATTATATTTCTATTGAATATCATTTCTTGTTTGTAAATACACTGCTGTTATATAATTTAAAAAAATCAAATTAAACAAAGCTGTCCCAGTCGTCCTAATGTCTTTACTCTAAACTGACAGATATCTTTTAATAAAACTATTATGTATATATTTTATGGATTTTTGCGCCCGTGTCATAATTTCAGACAAATGAATGTTTGTAGGGGCAACACGGTGGCGCAGTGGTTAGCGCTGCCGCCTCACAGCAAGAAGGTTGTGGGTTCCCTCCGGGTTCTCCGGCTTCCTCCCACAGTCCAAAAACATGCACGTGAGGTCAATTGGAAACTCTAAATTGTCCGTAGGTGTGCATGTGAGTGTGAATGGTTGCTTGTCTCTATGTGGCTCTGTGATGACCTGGCCACTTGTCCCGGGTGTCACCCTGCCTTCGCCCTATGACAGCTGGGATAGGCTCCAGCAGACCCCCGTGACCCTGATCTCGGGAAGAGGCGGGTATGGAAAACGAATGAATGAATGAATGTTTATAGTTGTTGTTGTTGTTGTTGTTGTTTTCTTTTGAACAAATAAACCAGCGCTCAAGCTCTCGCGTCAAGGCAAATGCCTTGACTGACATCTAGTGGTTGTCTGGTGTACAAATCACGAACCCCTTTCCTTCACTGTCTGCTAATGGCAAATTGGGGCTAAGTTGTTGCCAAGATTTTTCTTTTTTCCCAATCTTGACTCCCTAATATTTATTTAAGGGCTATTTTTTTTTTGATAATTTTATCAAATGAAAAAATGTTAATAAAATAAGATATTACTCTTTTTGACATTGTGTCAGACACCGCTCTTTCTTGGGCATAGTGTAACGAGACTGTGAAGTCATCGAATCATTCTGTCATGCAAGACTTTTTTCACGCAGTTGAAGCACCAGTCCCTCTCTGCTCAACACCTTTATGACAGTCAATTTGACATTTTACCATTTCTGTTGAACGATGTATCAGAATGAAAAAATAAATAAATGAGAAATTGGTTTTGTTTTTGAAAACGCGATAAAATGCACTGGGTTAAATATCCAATCAATTCGACATAATCCAATATCAAATCGAACGTCTTGCCATTGTATTTGCTTTCAGACCTCACCAGGCCAACATACATGACGCAGCCAATTTAAACCAATCACAATGCGGTTAGGAACTGACCAATCACAGCACGGCAGAGTGGAAACAGACGCTCGTCGTCGTCCTACCCCTCCTACCCCGGCCCTCTCTGCCTCCTCCGGCCGTCACCATGGTGCAAATGATGGAGTCGCAGTGCGAGTATTTCATGTATTTTCCGGCGGTGCCCATCACAGATCTGTCAGACCCGGCCCGCTATCGCACGCTGCCCCGCCGGAGTCACCTCTACCTGGGCGAGACGGTCCGCTTCCTGCTGGTGCTGCGGTGCAGGGACGGAGGAGGAACGCCGACCGAGCACGTCCCCGGTACGACAGGGGGGTCGTGGGCAACCGGGTGGAGGAGGGGTGGAGGCATGCCCACGGCCTTTATCATTTGACGCCTTTGTGACTTTTCTGCGTCCGAAATCCATGTGCGGCAATAAACTGGTTATTCACGTTGAAAGAGAGTGTTTGGGTGTAGCTTTGCTATTCTTTGTGCTAAATTTATACCATAACAGTACTACAATAAAGATGGATCGACAGGGAAGCATAACGTCACTGGTGACGCAATGAACATGATCAAAATACAAATTATATATAATAATGATATTTTATATTTTACTACTCACATTTGTAAGTAACCAGTACATGGGCCACATCAGGAATATCTGTAGGTGTGCAAAATATTCAAACCAGAAAACATGGAGATTTTTCATTCTCTCATGCGACTGTGGGAGTTTGAAATCATGTTTGTCACTCAAGGACTCAGGAAATCTTTGAGTTGATGTTGGATGTTTACAGATTGTTACAGTGTAACAAAATCACAGGTTGACACGGAGATTACACTTGTAGAAAACTATCCTATCCAGACTGATACATATTATTGAGCCAAACCAGAACAGAGCCAGACATTCAGATAGCACAGGCCCAGACTTGGGTAAGACCATTGTAATTCTGAACTTTTCCTGGGCTAAACCAACACATAATGCTAGATCAGACATGATTTGGGGCATTTCACCATATATGTTTGTTACAGCAAACAGCAATGTAGGTAATAATCTTTGGTCATGTTTCAGGTGACAGCACCACAGCAGCCTTTGGGACAGAGTCAGCCAGCCGCCGGGCGTGGAGGGAGCTGGCTGGCTCTCTATGTGCCGTGGCCAGCGTGAGTCCAGGAGAGAGCAGCCGCCATCGAGGTAACCACCACCTGCACCACCACGACTACCAGAGCAGCGGGGATGAGGCCAACGATGATGGCGAAGATGATTACATTGCAGCCGCAGAGGCGGCAATCGCAGCACTTGGCAGCAGGGTCGACTCGCGGTGTCGCAGCTTCAGGGACTGCAAGCCGCTGCTCATCCACAACTCGTCGGGGACGGCAACAAGAGAGTTCCGCAGGGCACCTGTCCAGGTACGCCTGATTACAGGCCCAATTCAGGCGAATAATGTTGCACTTTTTTGGAGCAAAAAACTGATAATATGACTTATTGAGAAAGAAAAACGTAAAATAGCAATTACTACATTAATATTTTCACACTATCCTCATCAGTCTCCTCTGGATGAGCCTGTGGTTCTAACCGATGAAGTGATTTTCCCCCTCACCGTCTCTCTCGACAAACTCCCAGTCAGCACTCTCAAAGTGAAGGTGAGTCTGTCTGTTTTGGGTGTTTTATCATTGTTGTTTGGCTCGTCTCTCAGCACTTTGAAGGAATTTGGAAAATGCTGGACTTGTTCTCTTTCAGGTCATGGTCACGGTGTGGAAGAGGGAGGCAGAGAAAGCAGAGGTGCAGGAACTGGGTTACCTCAGTGTCCTGCAGCAGCGAGAACCAACACACACTTTCAGGCATGACTTGAACACCTTCAAAGCTCAAGGTATGTTTATCATACTCACAGCAGGTACACAGGCGTGTGCACTTAAAGATGAGCTTTAGATGCAGTGTGAAGTTGAGATTAGGTTTGAAAAATAGTGAAATGAACACATATATATATACATATATATATGTATATATATATGTATATATATATATATGTATATATATATATATATATATATATATATATGAAAAACATTGAGTCTTTCCATCAACAGTGAGCACCACTTTGACTGTTCTGCCACCCCCAACTGTGCGCTGCAAGCAGATGACCGTCTCAGGAAGGCACCTAGCCGTCCTCAAAGGTAGCGCTTTGTTATCTCTCCCAGCCCTATTCAGTTTGCAGATCTCATGTCACACTGCTCAATCCAACCAACTGGCTCAACTGTCCTCCCCCTTTCTCGCCTCAGTGATGAACGACTCCTCTCAGGAGGAGGTGAGCATACGGGACATCCGAATTTTACCAAACCTCAATGCCTCCTACCTTCCCATGATGCCCGATGGCTCTGTGCTGCTGGTGGACAATGTGTGGTGTGTAAGCTCTAGCATAATGTTAATTTAGCCTTCTTTGTGCCTACATCGGCCCTGCAATGAACTGGCGACTTGTCCAGGGTGTCACCCTGCCTTCGCCCTAAGACAGCTGGGAGAGGCTCCAGCAGACCCCCGTGACCCTGAATAGGAATAAGCGGGTATAGAAGATGAATGAATGAATGAATGAATGAATGAATGAATGAATGTGCCTACATCATGTCACACTCTCGGTTGTCTGGCTGGTCCTGCACTCAACTCCTGCATTCTGTTCTGCTTCTGTGCACTCATGTGTGTCCATGTGGTGCTTCCTGTCTCTCTCCACAGCCATCAGTCTGGTGAGGTCGGCATGGGGTCTTTCTGCAGGGTGGACAGCCTGGCTGGACGCCTACCCGGCATGCTCAGTGCTTTGGAGGAGCATGACTTCTTGTTCCAGCTCCACCTCAATGACATCCCTCAAGATGACTCCAACGAGGTTTATGAGCTTTTCTCGAAGACTAATCTGTTGTTTTGTTTCTGACTCATGACTGAAACAAACAAAATGGCATGACTGCGTTGTTCATGTTGTGACCATGGTGTGTCACTGTGCTGCATGTGTACACTTTGACTCCCAGGGTCTGGAGGTTCCCCTGGTCGCCGTGCTCCAGTGGTCGACTCCCAAGATGCCTTTCACCAACTGTATCTACACGCATTACAGGTGAGGAAACATCAGAAGCCAGGAAGTTAGCGTGTGGCTTGGCAGTTAACGGGGGAACTCTGTGGTGAACTTCCTTAACAGGTTGCCAAGTATCCGTCTGGACCGACCGCGCTTCGTCATGACGGCCAGCTGTCCCAGTACCGTAGCTGTGAAGGAACACTTCAAAGTCAAATACGTTCTGCTCAACAACCTGCAGGACTTTCTGGCTGTACGTCTTGTCTGGACCCCTGACGGTCAGTTGTGTGTCTTCACATGCCTAATGCAAATCTTAAAGAATATCCTCAATCATAAAACTGATGGTTCTGTGTGTGTTCAGGTCGTGGTCAGCGTGAGGATTCGCCACTGTCAGCTGTGGTCTGTCACACCCCTCTCAGTAATCTCGGCCACTGCCGGAAGGGGAGCACGTTGTCGTTCAGCGTGGCCTTTCAGATCCTCAAACCGGGGCTGTACGAGGTCAGTGCAGGCTGAATCCCTGACCACATGTTCGCTGTTTCATCAACGAGACATTAACATGTCCGGTGCCATGTCTGCTCTCCGCAGCTGAGTCAGCACATGAAGCTGAAGCTACAGTTCACGGCGTCCGTGTCCAACCCCCCACCTGACGCTCGGCCGTTGTCACGTGAGCACACCGCAGTTGTCGACATGGCACAGTGGGATATTGTGACCTGTCCGTTGATTTTATGACAGACAGGAAATGATAGTTTTGTTTTTTGTTTGTTTCCCCTCACGCCTCAGGTAAGAACAGCCCATCCAGCCCGGCAGTTCGGGACCTGCTCGACCGGCACCAGGCAAGTCTGGGCCGATCTCAGTCCTTCTCCCACCAGCAGCCATCTCGATCCCACATCATGAGGTAACATGCACGCTTTTTTCCCTAATTTACACTTTTTTGTTATCTATGTCGTCTGTCTTGGAAGTATTTGTTTAATAACGCTGAGTGTATTTCAGGACGGGCAGCGCCATGGAGAGGCGGGCCATTACTCCTCCTGTTGGCTCCCCGGTGGGTCGGCCGCTTTACCTGCCACCACAAGACAAATCGCTGCTGTCGCTGGATAAGATCGCCAAGAGAGAGTGTAAAGTCCTGGTGGTTGATCCGGCCAGCTAGGAAGCCAGAAGACAAGGGCATAGCAAAAGAAAATAAAGACAAATGCAAAGTACATCTCAAAAAAGAAGAGACGAGAAGAAGGGAAATGGCAAACTTGTGGTAAACGACACAGCCAACAAACTCTTCTCTCCTTTTTACTTTTTTTTAAAAAAGAAGTTTGCAGAACCTTCTGCTTAATGACACCGGAGGAAAAACCAGGATGGCGCGGTGCACAGTCCACATTTAACCTGCTGTATTATCCTTTTCCTGTGTCATTTTATGAAGGAGACACCCAAGATGACACTTTGGTGCAGAATCAACCTTTTATTATAGTGTTCTTACCAAAGTGTTCACAGCAAGTATCATTATTAAAGTTCATTCAGATAAAAATGGCTGAAACATCTCTACCTTCCATTTAGCCAAAGTAATGTGATTCAAGCGCTGCCATCTCATTCTTATAATCTCATTTTAAGTTGCAGCGTGTACAGGAGTGACACTTGGCTTCACTTGTCTGCCCTCTGCGTGTTATATTTAAGACAGAGAAAGGAACATGCAACAAAACAGAATCCGTGCAGGAATTAAAGACACTTATGTAAACACTCTTCTTTGTCATTTTTATAATAACCTATCAACTAAAGCTCTACAGTTTTTTATAAAGTTTCTGTTGCAAAAAATGGTCAAAACAGTTCAATTGATTGAGTAGTCAAACAACAATATTAATGCTGATTCATTAGACTTACTAATATAATGAAGAATCACTCACTGGTGATGAATATCTTTCAATAAAAAATAAAAATAATATATTTTATTGTTGGAGATTCAGATGGAAACACTATTTTCAATGCGTCCCGGGCACAGGTAAGGATACGGCAGGTCAAGCTGGCTGTTTCGATCTGCGATGTCATCAGAGATAGCCTTGAGGTCAGCCTGCACCTCCTCCACCAGCCTGCGGTGGGCGCCCTGTCTGAATACCACCTCCCTGTAGTGGCACAGAGGAACCTGCAGGGGGAGAGGCGTACTTTAACTCGGGGGAGGATGATTAGGAGCTTCAAACTTCTTGTTTGTTCAGTTTCTTCGGCGTGGATGGATGAAGCCTCACAAAGTCGAGTGCAGGCTGTGACAGAAGAGTGAGCGACGCCAGAACACGGCAGGTCGAGTTCACGTCTGGCAGGAAGAACATGATGTCGTCCTCTGTCACCAAGCCTTTGACCTGCGGTGGCGGCCGCATCATGGCTGGGGGGCAATTTGGCATCCAGAGACTGAAGTCCAGCTGAGGAGTGTCAAGACATAGCGCTAGAATAAGACATCAGGGTTAGTCTGTGTGAAAGGTTCTGAGGGCTGCGCCGGGTCTACCTGGGAGAAGTTGACAGCAGCGTGTAGGGCTGAACAGGAAAATACCATCATGGTGACAAACTGCGCCACTTCTGCTCTGGTGTGGAAAGTCTGAGGGAAACCTGAACAGCAGGACACACACGGCTATCTGCAGTCTCTTGGTAAATAACATGAAGAAACAGACCAAACCAAACACACACATACAAACCTGAGCCCTGTGCGAGTCCATGAGTATTGATGTCGGTGATCCAGTTTTGGAGCTCACAGTCCTGCAGTATGTCATCATCTCCGCCATAGTACAGCTCGACCCAACCCACCACAAACCTGGAGTGAGGCAGGTTTGTGGTTTGTGAGAACCTCTCGAACATGATTTTAAATTTGCACCAAGGCAATTTTGTTTTGCCTACCTACGCAGTGCTTCCCAGACTCTCTGTGCATCCTGAGCGTAGTAGCTTTGTGGCAGTTTGTCCACGCCGCGGTCCTTCAGGTCATCAGGAACACACAGCGATCGATAGGACAGCCTCTCTGTCGCCCTGGACAGCAAAACAGGAAGTGTCTCCAGACCAGAGCCGATAGCCTGCAGGAACAAGGAATGACAAGGGACTGTGTGGCACCAAGTAGTATTAGTCGTTTAATACTGGCACTTCACCTTATCGAACACGCCACCAGCAGCCAGCATGGAGGCTCGAGCTTGAAGGTTGATCTGCAGTGAAGTCCTGACATGTGGCATCAACAACTGTCCGAAAATAAACACCCAAAACATACTCAAGAAAAAAAAAAAACACAATCATCTGTAAGGATAAAGGGTGAATGAAGTTAGGGGAGGGCAATCTGAAATTGTAAACCTGGTGCAGTGGATGCAGGTGTGGGAGGTGCCGAAGCGTGGCCCCGCAGAACAGCTCAGCCATCATGTGAGTCCTCAGGAAATGGGAGGCCAGCTGATGGCACTGGAAGTCGGCACTGCGAACCCAGATCTTGGCCAATAGCCAAACATAGTCACCGTCAGAAGGAAGGAAGACTGGGTTCTGAGGACCAGGTTTCTGCTGCAGCTAAATGGGAAGGAAATCAAAGATTCGCTGAAAGCGGGAATGAGTTGATTGTGCACTTTGTCTCATGTTAATGAATAAAAATAAATGATTTGCTGTTACTATTGCTTACCTGGATGGCAATTGGGAGCAGCTGTCCCTGCTGGTTTAAGTGGAGGAGACAAAGAGGGGCTGAGATGTACGTCTGCTTTCCGTTGACCACGTTGGTAGGGATGCCGTCTAAAATCTCGTAGTCCAGCAGGTAGACGGCTCCCTTCTGTCACAGAGACACAAAGGAAGTGTGACGACCTGCAGCCACTGGAACCAACCATGACTGTGGCTCAGAAGAGTTCCAACACACCAGTAGCTCCTGCTCAAGAGAAGAGCCTTCAGGCAGGAAGGGGTGGAGCATCTCAGAGGTAACAGACAGGTTTGGGGGGAGGAGTCGAGTCTGACGTAGCAGGAGAGGGTTGCTGCCGTTGAGACACTGGTAGCCGAAGTACCAGTCATCCTTCCAATGAGCTTGGACAAATTCTACGAGACAACAGACACTTCACAGAACCTGCGGCGAAATCGGTCTCAAACCACTACTTTTTATTTATTTATTTTTAACACATTTCTACTGTTTTCTTCCCTTACTGGCAACACTGTTTTTGTGTGCACTCTGGGCAAAAACCGCATCCAGGTCTGCAAAGCTCCTCCAGGGCTCCATTTGGCTCTCAAAGCCTTTGAAGTAGTGCAGGTTATTGGCTGAACTGAAGACAGGGAAGGATGAACTGGCTTAGATCAATCACACTGAACGGACCCTCATTGCAGGCTGCCTTGGCTGTTACCTGGTGTGTGTATAGGTGAGGTTTGGCCCAAGTTCTGGCAGACTCAAGGTGACACAATGTGGAGCACCATCAACAAACTTTTGCCACCTCCAACAACAAACATACATCAGGGTATAAATATTGATTTGTGAACAGTTGTGACAGAACTGAACATACACACTTGGAGAGAAAACTTGTGTTAATTGGGTCCAGGTAATGGAAAATCAATGAAATAAAGTGGAAAGATGAACGAATGATAGCCAGATTAGTGCGCAGCATCAGACACTTTTACATTGTTTCACCTGATGAGCTCCTGTTGGTTCTGCAGATACTTGAATCGTTCCTGCCTCAGCATTTCTTCCGTCTCGTCCATCAACAAACACACTGAGGATTAACAGTCAGCGACTCAGAGTCAATAACTCATATATCGACAGGCCCTCATAATAATTACTTTGAACAAGGGCTGAAAAGCGTGATTTACATTTGTCACTCCGCAGCTCGATAGTGCCATCTTCTGGTCTCAGCCACCTATCGCACAGAAACGTCTGTACCTCTGACGGTGCTTCTGTCTTTCCTTCACCTGTCAGTCTGCGGACCTCCACCCAAGCACAGTGCCAGGCCTGATTTGGGAAGCTGGGGCGGATCTCCAAACAAAGCCGAATGATAAGCAGTCGCCCAAGTGTAGAACTGGACCTGACCAGAACTTGGCATGTCTGTACAGACCAAGTAAATTGTTAGAACAACCGATATAGTGTGGTTGGAGCAGCTTTAGCTGTTGCTCAGTGAGCGGTGAGTTAAGTATAATTTTAACAGACAGCCTAGTCTGACTACATGATGCCTTATCAAAGGCTATGAGTCAAATTTGCAAATGTGCAAGCATAGACTTCTCAATGAGTCGTGGCTGGTTTAGCAACAAACAAAAAAAAAAAAGATCTCAAATGAAGATGTTGACAGTGGCTTTTGGGGTCCAGTGTGTAAAATTTAGCTTTATTAATGATTTTTGTTTGGGTAAAAGCTTAACATACTGCTGATGAATAGATTGACTGAAGTGTATGCTTGCAGTACAAAAAAAGTCATTAGGTTTTCATACCCTAGAAGGGTTACAATATATAAAAGAACATACATAGAGCAAGGGTCTTGCTCCTAGTTTGCTGCCATCTTTCCACCATTTTTTAAGGACGCCCAGTATTTAAGGAAGTCCGCCTGACAGTGCATTTTGTGTGTAGGGGACTCTCAAGAGGATTTCCTTAAATACTTGGCTTCCTTAAAAACTGTGCACACTGGACTTTGAAGGAAATTTAGTTCCATTTAACGTTAGATGAAAATTTTCAATCCAATTGGTCAAGGCAAAAGGCTTAAGTTTCATAGCCTAAAAGAATACATACTGATCCCGGAACAAGATGCTCATTCACGTAGACAGGCGGAGTCTCTCCGTCTGAGCCAATCAGTTTGAGCCAAAGGGAATTGAATGTTCCACACTTGGGCCCAGATGAGGTGTGAACCTTCACCTCAAACCCAAGAGCGGAATCCATCAAGCCAGACGGCTGGTCCATCAACAGTCTAGAGTGTATAAAGAAAAAAAAAAGAAATTACTTGAAGGCTGCAGTGGATAATTTGACAAAAAAAACAGTGCTTATGTTTTTTTTGTTTTTTTTTAAGTGGAATTGGACTGCCAGGTCCTCCAATGAAAGAGCAATACTGTGTGGAGAGTGTTTTTCATCCATTTCTCCTTTCGTGAGCATCGACTGGTGGGATTCTTTTGTCCGGGAAACTCCAAAACATTTACATAGATTAGATATGTCGGCAAAGCCGCTATAGACAATGTGGTGAGTGGTGAGTGGTCCTAGCATTCCCCACCGACAAAACTAACATTTACACTGTACATAATGACATATAATATGATTATATTTTTAGTTCTATTTTTGAGGGCTGCATGTATCAGTCTTTCATGTGTCCAAACCTCATTTGTTTATGTGCCTGATATTTGTTTTGGAAATGAGTTGCATGACCAATAGTGTGCATGCTGAGTCACGTCACACCCATTTGGAGGTGGTGTAAAAAAATAAAACATAAAAGCAAATACACACACAAAAAAATAAAAAAACATAAACAGGCAACATCAAAACACTTTCATACAGAAGATCACCTCTTTTTGGGTCATTTGTTGAAATGTATGTTTTATTATTCAGTCAAACCAGCTCTTCGTCCAAGAAAAAAGGCAAATATGATGTTTGAAGGCAACTTTTAAGAATGGTATTTACATGTCTGACGCGGAGTGGGCTAACTTAATAACAGTGCAGTTCATTAATTAGTCATAATTTATACAAGGCTGTACGTAGAAATAATTTTCTGAGACAGTCTTAGACTTATTCCTATTATATTATATAAATATGTGTGATTGTGTTTACAACATTATTTGTATTACAACAAGGTACTGATAAAAAGAAAATGGATTTTAAAATGTTTTGATTTTTTAAAATATCCTGCTATTGTTATGTGCTATATGTAAAAAGATACCCATAACTGTCTTTCCCACGGTACGTGTTTAGCTATTGTAGCCTACCTTGAGCGGTGCTCCTCTGTGGGCAGATGACAGTATGGTGAATGACATCTCTATGTCTCGGACATCAGCGTTTACTCCGAAGCCACGCCCACCCACAGAAGGCTGGAAAAGCTATCGTTTCAGGTCCAGCACACGGGTTCCATAGTGTAGCGGTTATCACGTCTGCTTTACACGCAGAAGGTCCTGGGTTCGAGCCCCAGTGGAACCACTGCTTTTGACAACATCTTCGAGCGTAAAGTGAAACTTATCTGCGATTTTGCCCTTTGCCCTCTGTCCCCACGAGATAGACGAGATATCGATATAGATAGAGAGACGTGAAATTTGACAATTCATGTTGCTGTCGACGTGGACGTTTTTGCCCAGGGAAAATGCGAAATCAGCTGTCGTAATAATCGGCTAATCAATGAATTAGTTGACAATTTCATGATCGTACACACCTTCATCGTTGTCCGGAATGACTGATCTAAGGGTTCAGTTATATTTCGGTTCCGTGCCATATATGTGCAGCGGTTCCATAGTGTAGCGGTTATCACGTCTGCTTTACACGCAGAAGGTCCTGGGTTCGAGCCCCAGTGGAACCACCTCTTTTGAAGGTCCAATTTGCCAAACATACCCTAACAACGCCCAAAATACAAAACACGATGTATAGCGTGCTTCCTTTAAGATAGAAGCAAAACCATTCTTATGTGTATATTTCTTCTACCTATGAGGACCGTTCACGGGTAGGGAAATGTTGTAACTATACATTTTGATCAATGCATTGATCAAAGCCAAGGACTTCAATAAGTATGCACTTCCTCTTGATATTGATGCGTCAAAAAGTTTTTCATAAAATAAAAACGTTATGGGCTACGTTATTGATTAATCAAGCAAATTGCAAAAAAGCAAAGCAAACACGCAAATTGTCGCTTATGTGAATCAAAAGTGGAGATGCCGGGGATTGAACCCGGGGCCTCATACATGCGAAGCATGCGCTCTACCACTGAGCTACATCCCCACGTGATGCAGTGACCCACCATTTATCTAAATTTCCCTGCACTACTTCCGAAATAATGCACATACGGTAATAAATCCATATCAGTGGGACAACCACTGAGTCGGAGCTACAATAACTAAAACGTGGTGGATCTCGCTTTTAGCGTGGTACAACAACTTTGATACGTTGACGCCCTACCAAAGTGCGAAGGGAATTCGCTCTTTGTCAAGCGGCATACAATAGCAATCTGGGGGACTGTGTGACGTAAGCTGCGATGGCCGAGTGGTTAAGGCGTTGGACTTGAAATCCAATGGGGTTTCCCCGCGCAGGTTCGAACCCTGCTCGCAGCGAAATCGGGTTTTCTTTCATTATCTGGTAAAACAAAAAAACATTTACATTTTGAAATCTTTGCATCAAAAATCAAACTCGTTTTTCGCTGCTTTCCGAACAGTTCCGAACAAGGCCTACCAATGCCACGTGATGCAGGGGGCGGGGTGATCTCTTTAGATTGTCGGCCATGTTTTTCACCGCGTAACAGCCGAACACCGCGAATAAAGGTTGGGAAAATTGATTAATGCTCATAAAAGCAACGTCTTGTATATGGCGAATGTTAAACCGTGTTACAAAACAGTTTACGATTAAATTTCCCGTCCCGTTAGCACAAAACTCAACTTGCATTTCAACTTTCTTGTTACGTAGCCGTTTTGCTAACGGAAGTTCTGCCTCTAATGGGATCGCTGTACATGTTTTAGCACTGTGTGGCGATGGTGGGGATATTGGTGATATGACAGAATCAGAAGAACAATAGTAACTTATTTATTTGTTTATTTCCCGTATAAACTCTGCCGATTTCTCGGGGAAAGCCTTCAGATGTGAAATAATCGTGGCAAGTTCCATTATCCGTCAGTGGAATAGTACTTTATTGGCCATCTGTGGCGTTTTATCCCCTCCGGTAATGGAGCCTGGTTATGTGTTTGAGTAGAGCAGTTTCATTTTTCGTCAGCGTATTATTATGCCTTCGCCCTGGGATAGGCTCCAGCAGACCCCCGTGACCCTAATCTCAGAAAGAAGCAGGTATAGTAAATGAATACATGAATGAATGATGATAATAATAATAATAATGATAACTTTATTTATATAGAACCTTTTAATACATACATTTACAGTGTGTCTTTTTTCTCTTACTGTGTGGTGAAATGTTACACTGTAACAATAAAGTTTAATAATTTTATTTAAGGTAAGAACAGCCTTTTTAATTTCCTCTTGAAAACCAGGACGACAGTGAGTGTAATCCATTGAATGAACTAAAGCCAGAATTACTTGTGGAATTATTTTACATTTACTCACAGCACCCAACACTCTATGTCTCAAACAAAGATTTTTCAACAGTACTTTGAAGTACTTTCTTTGCTCAATTTAGAATTTGTTTTTACAAATGTAGAATAGAATAGCTCATCTACCATTTGCAGAATAAGAGTCTGATGGCTGTGGGTATAAAATATCTTCTTTACCTTTCCGTCCACCACCACTCCTGCTTCGATCCATCAAGGTGTTATGAAGTGGATGTTCCGTGTTGTTCAGGATGGACTCCACCATCCTCATTGTGCATCTCTCCACCAAGCGAATTCGCTCTCTGTCAGGCTAAACGGTGATACAATAAGAATGTTGTGATGTTTCGCTGCTTGTTGACTTGTTTTGCTTTTTTGCTTATGCAATTGTTGGTGTTCGGACATGACGACAGAACCAAATTCTCAAACTAAAGCCACTTATTCACTAAAAATTAGGGTGTTGACACTGTGTTTTTTGAACGCCGGACGACGCGCAATCGAGCGACATGCTTGTAGCTCGTTGACTTTCTCACTTGGTCTTCCGCTGAAGCGTTTCTGATCTTCTCCGTAGGGTGGCAGCATGGCCCCAAACAGGGCACTTGGCTTTTCGCCGCTGTTTAACTTATCCAAGAAAGATTTACAGATAGAAGGCGCTGATAAAGTTGTTGACTAGGAATGTTATCTTTACATTTGGTATATAAAACAATCCAAAATGCTAGTAGAAGTGTATTGCGTTTCAAATAAAACCTATTGCATAAGTGTCTTAAAACATTTATTCCTTCTCATGGCCAGAGGGTGGCGAGCTCATTGTTTCTTAATGATATCTGACTGTGACCGGATGGAGAAACAGCTGACAACACTAGACTTTCGGTATCAGTGCCTGTAGACTTCTCCAAGGCTGCAATGGGTTCCCATCACAAATAAAATATTGTTGTTTTTGTGGCTCTTTAGACCCTACAGCCTCAAGACGGCGCTGCACCATATTCTCCCAAAGAACTTAATTACTAAAGTAGGCCTTGAGTCGAAATGTATGATGTGATCAGACTGTATCACATTGTAGATAGTAATTGGATGCAAATACATTCAACTGCCAAAGGATTAAAGTCAAGAAATTCCCAAATTAGAGGCAAACACACACACACACACGTTTGCACAGATACCTTTTAATTGTCATTCCTTGCTCAGTCTTAGAGGTTTCTGCTTCCATGTAAATCATTGCAAGAATTAATTAACACAATTTTCATTGTCGGGATAAAGGAACACTGCAATGTTTTTCTCCATTATTTTTTTGTTATTGTTGTTGCTTGCATGTTAAATCTAAAGGACATTACATGGTCAATAGAACCCTGGTGAACGTTATTCCTGAGTGATGCCACAGTGGAGTGGAGAAAGCAGCATTTGCACACCCAAAGACTTTCATCTTTGCCATTTAGTGTATATATATGTATATATATATATGTATATGTATATATATATGTATATGTATATATATATATATATATGTATATATATATATATATAGTATGAGCAGCTAGCGAGAAACTTCAAAGTCATTAGTCTTATTTTATTTCACATCATTCTGAAGGAAAGATCTTCCTTCACACACACAAAACGCTTGTACTTCTATCAGACAGCAGCTTCAAAAGGTGCCTGGCCCTCTTTACACAACAGGAAATAAAAGATACACTTAGGCCTACAGTCAGCCATTCAACTCCATTTATTATGTATTATAAGTTTGTCAGTCCGACGGCGTCTCGGCTAGCTGTTCTCCTTCATCAGGATTGGGGGGGAGGCACACACACACACACGCATGCATGCACGCACGCACGCACGCACACCATCTCTAGTCCCTCGCTCTCTGCTGGCGGTGTGCACTGAACTGAAGTGGGAAAAAAGAGGGGGGAAGAGAGGGTGAGAGAGAAGCATTAATGGCAGGAGGAAGGAGGAGAGAGGGAGAAAGAGTCGGAGAGAGGGAGGGCGGTGGTGGTGAGAGCGCGTAAAGGAGGGCGTCCGACAGAGATGAGAGTATTTATAGGTGGAGAGACGGGAGTAAAGAGAGCGACGGTGAAGACAGAGAGGGAGAGACGCAAATCCAGACACAATAAGAAATAAACGGGAGACAAAGAGGAGGAGAGGGCGAGCGAGACACCATGCTGAGGAGGAAGAGGAGCGTGTCGTTTGGAGGTTTCGGATGGTGAGTGTGTGTGTGTGTGTGTGTGTGTGTGTGTGTGTGTGTGTGTGTGTGTCTGTCCGGTCCCTTGGGGAAAAATGGTTGAGAGATCTCATCACTTTGACGGTAACTCACACTTCCAGAGAGATGGGTCCAGGGTCTTTGGGTTCATTTCCAGTCTGAGCTGCAACAAAGTGACATCATTATGACATCACAGCACCCCCCACCAGCAAACACCCAGCATTGAAAAACACTCCATATGAGTCAGTCTGCTTTGTTTAGGTTGATTTGTTGGGTTTTGGGACCTGCTACCATCTGAGAAGTCTGGGAAACAGTCGCTCGTCTTCATTTCTTACACAATGAGATTCGGTTGATTACAGATGATCAACCCGATTCTTTCTGAACCTCCTGCTACGTTTCACATCATGGCCAAACAAAACTTGGAGCAGAGTGTGTTCATTTGTGTCTTCTCTTGTATTATTGTGTGACTTCAGATACGGAGGAGACATCACAGCTCTCTCACATAATGTGTCCTCTTGCTTTCTGTGGTTTAAAATGTGAATAACTGTCACATATTCAAATATGTTTTGCCTTAAGGTGTATAACACTCTCGGATTGTTTTCTCGTGAGACCTGTTCACAACACGAAGGAAATTGAAAATTAACATGCTCGGGGTTAAAATGTGACTCTGAGGTTTGGTCAGTAACAAATCTTGTATCAGCAGCAGCTGAGTTGACTTGAGCTTCAGCAGAAGAGTCGATAAATCAGTTAAACAGAACAAACGGGTAGGAATTAGAGCACGAACAGAGAAGGCTGCCTGCTTGTGACTCAGATCCTTGATCGGGTTGTGATTGACAACATTTTTATGTGGGCCTTTGTCTGAGTACACTCGCTCTTTCTATTTTAATCATACACTCTTTGTTTTTCTTTTGTCTGAGTTCTGTCCACCTCCCTCACCTCGTCCTCCTCCTCCACCCCAGTTTATTCCGTCTCTCCCTCTACAGGCCTTGTCTCTTGTTATCAAACCTAATTTGCTTCCATACCTCGTCTGTGTACACATACTCATGTTGCCGTCAGACCTCTCCACACTGTTGCCGTCCTTTCCTTAAATCCCATTTTGACTCCTTAATACAGACCCACCTTTATTTACTTATGATGGATCCTTGTTTCCTTTCATATGTCCTTCGTCGTCTCTTTTCTCTAGCTCTTTTACGTGGAGTCCATCTCCATGCAAACTTTACCTTTCTCTGCACCTTGTGCATGTGTCTGTTCATTTTGTTCTCCTCCTCCACCACCTCCCTCACTCCGAGCCAGCTTCCTCTATCATAACCAGCGTTTAAGTACGTCTTCCGTGTGGCCTTGCAAGTGTTTACATCGCGTCAGTCCAGTATTAGCTCTGCTGTATTTAATAATGCAGGAGCAGCTTCGGGGCAGCAGCAGAAGCAGTTTATATAAAACTCCTTTTCTCCATCTTTCTCCGTCTTTCTTCCTCCTCCTCCTCAAGCGTTTCATTTTGATGCCGCACAACATCAAACCCTGCACGATCAGCACTTCTTAGTCTAACCCCTGGCATTCAGCTACTATTGTTATGAATGTAAATGCGGTTATCACGGAAAGTTCATGTGAATATTTAAGAAGCTATAGCATAATGTGAGAATGAGCACAGTTGCAACGTTATTATGGACAAATAAATTATGAACAGCAGCCTTTAGAGGGTGACAAACAGGCAGCCAAAAGAGGATTAGCTCAGTGTAGCTAGCTAGCGTGCAAGTAGCTGTAAAATGTTTCAGTGTCTGTGTTGTATTGTTGTTTTTTTGATACACCTTTTGTCAACAGTTATGAATGCTGGTGAAGTCCGATGGGTGCCTTCATGAAAAAGCAGGAAATATTAAAATGAGTTTTAAGAAGGTACACGTTTATTTCGGTATTTCTGCATGGAAAATAAGGTGTGTAATAATATAGATAATTAAAGTGTCTAAATAAATGACGTGTGTAATAATAATAAAAACAATGCATAAGATAGTTAGCACACAGCTGGCTGGCCAGCTAGATGAAATGAGAGCAGCATTTTAACCGACAGACTGCAAATCTAGCCAATTGTTAGTATTAAAAACTGGCACAGAGAAATTGAGTGTCATTATAGTCAAAGATAAAAAAGATACTTATATTTTACACATACCTAAACTGTGTGTGTACATATTTCAAAACTAATTGGCCAGTGATCTGGTTATCTCAAGAGGTTCAAGCAAACTTTACAAAAACTT
This sequence comes from Nelusetta ayraudi, assembly GCF_046127955.1. NCBI lineage: Eukaryota > Metazoa > Chordata > Actinopteri > Tetraodontiformes > Monacanthidae > Nelusetta > Nelusetta ayraudi. Next base: position 7,469,481 of record NW_027466083.1, read on the forward strand.
GAAAGTGAATAAGGAAAAGAAATTTTTTTTGACTATGATATCACCATAGTATGGTATATCGTATGCAGCCGTTACTTATCTCCGTTATCCTTCCCGATCGTTTTAGCACATTTTAATTGTGCACTCTCATCCTATTCAAGAGCTGGGTAGGTAAATGATAAGCACATCCACAATACCCATTCTCGTAAATAGGCTATTTAAACACCAAACTCTAATAGTCCCGAAAGCAACATTTGAAGTAGCAGCAGGATTCTTGGTGTGACATTATAATCTTTTTTTTTTTTTTCATCATTCATTTTCCATACCCGCTTAGTCCCAAGCTCAGGGTCACGGGGGTCTGCTGGAGCCTCTCCCAGCTGTCTTAGGGCGAAGGCAGGGGACACCCTGGACAAGTCGCCAGTTCATCGCAGGGCCACATAGAGACAGACAACCATTCACACTCACATGCACACCTATGGTCAATTTAGAGTGTTCAATTGACCTCACATGCATGTTTTTGGAGTGTGGGAGGAAGCCGGAGAACCCGGAGAGAACCCACGCAGACACAGGGAGAACATGCAAACTCCACACAGAAAGGTCCCAGGTCCAGGCCCCGGAATCGAACCCACGACCTTCTTGCTGTGAGGCGGCAGCGCTAACCACTGCACCACTGTGTCGCCACATTATAATATGGTCAGGCAAAAACAAACAAATGCTCTGCACAAATGGTTGTTTTGAACAGGTATAAACAGGTAAAATTAGATGTTGTATTCTGGATGTGAAAGGATTCATCATTGCTGGTCAGCTGTCTTTGACAAATCACACAGGAGTGTGAGTGTGTGCGTGCATCTTAAATGTGTTATTTGCGACCGGAGGGAGTTGAGTAGAGGCTTTTAAACTTGATCACTCACTTCCCATCTCACTCTTTCAGTCATCAACACACCCTCTCCTTCTCCTCTCCCTGTATTCTCTGTGTAACCCCTGAAGTCTGTATGGAGTGTTAATGGTTACAACTAAGGTAAATCACCAACCTCACACTTTGGACCAGGCATGGGAAAACTACGGCCCGGGGGTCACTTGTGGCCCTCTAAACTTTTTGAGTTGGCCCACCGAAGTTGAAGAAATTACATTAATAGTAAAAAAAAAAAAAAGAAACACAAAAAAACAGCTGTATTTCATCTGTTTTTTCAGTGTTTTAAGAGTATTTTCATTAAAAGAAGACGAAGAAGACCTTTATTGATCCCACGATGGGGAAATTTGCATAATTACAGCAACAACAAAAAAAGGCTACAGTACAAAAGGTCAAGAATTATATTAACTGAGGATATAGACAAAAATAAAATATTTGTAAGTATATATAGAGAAATAAGAACCGAGATAAAAAGCAAGATATTTACATATTAAACATTTGAATTTACATGTGCTACATGCTCTGCTATAAATACGTTTGTATTGCATCTAAAAGAGAAGTTTACAGTTATTGTAGATTTTTGTTGTATCCCAGTGGATGGGATTTTACAGAGTGCAATTGTACAGCCTGATGGCTGCAGGCAGGAACGACCTGCGGTAGCACTCCTTCTTGCACTGAGGGTGCAGCAGCCTCGAGCTAAATGAGCTGCTCAGGCTCTCCGCAGTGTGGTGCAGGGGGTGGGAGGTGTTGTCCATGATGGACGTCAGCTTGGCCAACATCCTTCTGTCCGCCACCTCCTGGATGGAGTCCAATGGACAGTCCAGGACGGAGCTGGCTCTCCTCACCAGTTTGTCCAGTTCCCTCCTGTCCCTGTCCGTGACTCCACTCCCCCAGCACACGATGGCATTGCACACTGCAGAGGCCACCACAGTGTCATAGAATGTCTGGAGAGGGACCCTGCTGACCCCGAAGGACCTCAGTCTCCTCAGCATATGGAGGCGACTCTGGCCCTTCCTGTAGATCCCTGTGGTGTTTGTGGACCAGTCCAGTCTATTGTTCATATGAACACCCGGGTACTTGAATGAGTCCACTATCTCAATGTCCAAGCCCTGGATGTTCACGGATGTGTGTGTTTGGGTGGTTCGACGGAAATCCACCACAAGCTCCTTCGTCTTGTTCGTGTTGAGCAGCAGGTGGTTCCGCTCACACCAGTCCACGAATTCCAAGACAACTCCTCTGTACTCCTGCTCGTCCCCCTCTGGTATATAGCCGACAATGGCTGAGTCGTCGGAGAACTTCTGCAGGTGACAGAGGTTGGAGTTGTAGCTGAATACAACTAAATACCATAAAGAGCTAAATACCATGGGGCTTCAAAGGCACGTGTTGTTGTAACGCTTTTGTTCATTTTCAACTGACATTAAAGCATGTTTTCTACAAATCTCATTATATATATTTTTTCTCCTATGAGCTGGTTCACCAAAACACTCCATCCATCTGCTCCTGCTCTGCCCCTCCCCTCCGTCAAATTTTAGAAGCCATCAGTCCAAAAGTTTTCCCGCTCCTGCTTTTGACACATGGTTTGCTTTGTGATATTTACCCCATTTTGAGTTCTTGGGGTTTCGTCTTCAGATCTGACAACATAGTCCCTTTTTGCAATGCTGTTTGTCAGTATTTTTTCTTACCTTGATAGACATATCAATAAATGGTCTTTTGATGGAGCAAACAGGCAAAATGTTGGCTTCACCACCGGTCAGTCACTGGCGTTCACCAGTTCTCTCTCATCACTGGCCTCTGACACTGCTGGTTTCCTCGTCACTAAACCCTCAGGGGCCTTATGAAGATGTTCACCCACCACTGAAGAAAATTTGACTTGGTGTCTGTAATTTATATTATTGATCGTGTACACAAAACGTGGATGGGCCGGACCTCATGTTGCTCATCACTACTTTCATTGAGGTTTAATAGACAATGAAGAAGATTTGCAGATGTGCAGTCACAGAAACAGTCGCTCTGCACGGTGTCACACAGCATTAGGGCCCTGGGAAACTTTATGTTCTATTTCCTCACTCATTAAAACAAAACATGGAATCACTGAATCCAATTCAATCCAAACATTCATCTTTATTTACAATGATCACCGGATGGAACCTGTATTATTCTGATCCCATCTATTAATTGTGATTTACATTGTTGAATGTGAATGTTGCTCAGCTTCTCTTTCTCTCTTGCTCGCTCTCTCTTTCCCTGTGTGTGTGTGTGTGTGTGTGTGTGTGTGTGTGTGTGTGGTGCAGGTGTTATTTACTGCTGCAGCACTTTAATAAAGAGGGTTTTTTATTGCCGTGAGATCTCACCTTCCTCTCGCGCTCTCACTCCCTAACACACACACACACACACACACACACACACACACACATACACACACACATGCACAATTGGTCACCAAGGTTAATAGAGAATTCTGTGTGTGTGGCCTGCTGCTAATGCTGCTGTCTGTGCTTCTGTCTGCAGGATTGATAAGTCGACAGTCAGCGCTCTGCGAGCTCGGTAAGTAGAAGTTTAATCACACAAAACACACACACTCTTCTCTGCACCTCCATGGGTGCTAATGTGACAGAAATCAATGGAAAGCTTCTTTATTGGATCGCAATTTGTCCCAAGATCCACTGGTTTCCATTCATGTATTTATGAATAAATCCTTAAATATGCAGCAGTTAAATGTTGTCATAGTGGATTCAGGCTGCCGTGATCTGACGTTTCCCTCATGTGGTGTCACTGCAACTTCCATCCATCAGTCGGGATAGTAGTCGTCGTTCACAGGAGAGTTATGTATAGGAGGTGTGTGTGTGTGTGTGTGTGTACGCGTGTGCGTGTGTGCCTGCAGGAAGGTGACCCATCATGCTGCTTTTTTCCCTGCAGCAGATTTTTTTTTCTAATTTACACTTTATCGTTTGTCCATCACATCTTTCTACATCTCATCTCTCTCTCTCTCTCCCTCTCTCACTCTATCCCTCTCTGACTTCCCTCCCTGTTGGCTTTTAGTCACTTCAGTATGAGCGAGACGACAAAATCTTAAATCGAGTTTCATTGAATTAAATTGTTGCAAATGTTTGGGGGGCTTTTTCGGGGGTGGGGGGGTGCTTTCATGCGTTGATGATGATAAACACATGGGAGTCGAGGGGGCGACTGAGATAGCTGGGAGGGCTATCAGTGCGTTTTCTGACACCACCTGGAACCTGTCAAACAGTCACATTTCCTATGAGCTTACATCTACACTAGAATCTGGTTTTAATGTGAAGAGGAGAATATGGCAGCAGGTTCACATTAAATGACCTCTACGTGGTGGCAGGGCACCGTCTTGATTGGTACTTCGAAGTCGATTGGTTCCCTGCGGAGAAGTAAAGCCAGCAGCGTCTCGCTCCATTCCCTGCAAATTTTAGTGCTTCATCTTCTCCATTTTTCCTCTCAGCATTCTGTTGTCCTCCATCTGGCTCTGGCCCCCTCCTCTCTCCCTCCCTCCCTCTCTCTGTCCATCTCTCTTTCCAAGTGTGCGCTATAATCCTGGAATTATGAGCGAGGGGGAGTGAGGGAGGGAGAGAGAAAGAAACAGTGAGCGGGAGATAGAGGGAGAGACAGAGGGAGGTGTTGTTCTCTCTATTGCTCCTCAGTAACCGATAGCGATGCAACAATGCAGCACGACCACTGGTGAGTCTGGCATTTCCTCTCATCGTCCATCTGTGAGCGTGCGTGCGTGTCTGTGTGTGCGTGTGTGCGCTGTTACTATTTGCGACACATTTAAGCGGCAGCATCAACTGAAAGTCAACTGGCAAATCGTGTGTCAATGTGTCAGACGCTTCCTCTGTAGATGGACTGAGGAATCTGTTTGAACTTTTAACTGAAGGTCGCCAAGATAGATAGATAGATAGATAGATAGATAGATAGATAGATTGATCGATCGATCGATCGATCGATAGATCGATCGATCGATAGATAGATAGATCGATCGATAGATAGATAGATAGATAGATAGATAGATAGATCGATCGATTGATAGATAGATAGATAGATAGATAGATAGATAGATAGATAGATAGATAGGTCAAGCTTGAGGACAGACACTGTCTAGAAACAGTAGCCAGCAGCGTCTCTTCACTGGTGCTGTTTGTTTGTTGTTGTTGTTGTTGTTGATGATGATGATGGTTGTGACTCAGTCGCCAGCTGGCGAGCATAAATAGAGAGAAAAAGAAAACAAGTGTGTGCGTCTTCTGCCAGCCTCCCGGCAGGTGAACACCACACACTGGTTTCTAAAAAGTCTGTCAGCGCACCGTCCCTGTGTGTGTGTGTATGTGTGTGTGTGTGTGTGTGTGTGTGTGTGTGTGTGTGTGTGTCTTTGAGGAAAAACAGTAGCTTGCCCCAATAGTTACAGCACCAGCAGGCTCCTTAGCACCCCCCAGTGTAAGCAGCCGTTCCTTAAACTCAAAACAGCTCTTTGATCTTGCAGACTGCAGATTCAAACGATTAAAACCGTAAAAATCAAAGGGCGTTAAGCATATAAAAAGAAAAAAAGATTCTTATTTTTGGTGCAGCCTTGTTTATTTTTGTCCCTTAGTTGTCTCACTGGCAACAAGTGGGATTGTTTTCTTTCTACTCTTTTGCAATCTCTAAGAGGAGGGGAAATTTAATATTATTATTATTATTATTATTATCATTATTATTATTATTATTATTATTAGTGGAGCTGACATTTCCAGGTGATTGGTACTTGAAATTTCAGAATGCTTGAGAAGTTCCTGCGTTGGAAACAACCCATTACATTTAAATCGAGAGTGTCATGAACTGCGTAGCGTTAGCAACTGTGGAGGCATGTTGTTGGTAGAGGCCCAAAGGACCTTATGTTCGTGTGTGTGTGTGTGTGTGTGTGTGTGTGTGTGTGTGTGTATGAGATGATGTGTGTATGTGTTTGAGATGATGTGATGGTCTGTGACACGCAGCTGTCAGTAAAGGGATAATGAGCCAGTTGAGCACCAAAGTGAAACTATTTTTTACACACAGACAGACACACACACACACACACATGGGCACAGAGAGAGAGACAGAAAGAGCGATAGAGAGAGTAAGAGAGAGAGAGAGAGATGGAGAGGTAGAGCAAGAGGGAGGGGAGAGAGAGAGAGAGAGAGAGAGAGAGAGAGAGAGAAAGTGTCCTGCCATGGTGTGACCTTTTCTCTCAGCAGGTTTCATGTCCCGTTTCTCTCTGTTCTTTAAATTCTGCTCTGACCTTTGTGTCGCTCCACTAAAAATTCCTTAAGAATTTAAATCAAAGCAATAATGAGCTGAGGAAACAGTTAAAATGCACACAACCAAAGGAAAAAAATATCTATTTGTAAAACATATTTTTTCTCATAATTGTTTTAGTCTGTAGCGCTCTCATTTACTTTAAATGTTGATTTTACACCAGTCGCAGTAACATTGGTATAAGTACAAGCTTACTCTTAATCATGCCATTTAGGCATTGCACAGCTCACATCCCATATATACTGTTCCTCATCGTCACTCATCAAAAAGTGTGTGTCCTTTATGAATCCAAATTAATTTAAGCAAACTGACATTTTCACAGAAGAGTTAAAACTGGAACTGCCAGAGGGCCACGCAGGAGGGGAGAGTGACCTTGCATTGCATGTGTGTCTGTATGAATATGTGTGTTTGAGGAGAGAGACACAATGTGGTGGCTTTGCATAAAAACTTGCAGGGAAAAAAATATAAAATTATAAAATATATACAGCTGGTGTTAATTAAAAAGCAAAAAACAAAAAACAAAAAACAAAAGCAGCATTATTGTCTTGCTGAGAGACCTAACCTGCGAGCCCTTGTAGTACCTCTCTATACCACTAGAGGTGATACTCCAAGAGGCAGTTAGAGGTTTGAGTAGAACAGTGCGACACAAATAATTTTTCACCAGTAAAAATAAGAGTGAGTCATGCAGTTCCTGACTAATAAACCATGTTCTCCATCGCAAATCATGACTCATCAGTATTTATGTCCAACTGGGCCATTGGTGCCTGATCCACAAGAATCTGGTAGCTGCGAAACATGACTCAGCGTTCTCATCTCGGTGCCAAATCGTGAGTGAGCAAGTTTGGCGTCCGATCAAATGGCCTGATTGGCTGCAGATAGAAGTTTAATCCAGATCATACCTGGAGAAACCATGGCAACGGGAATATTTCCGTAAATAAATATGGCAACATACCGTGAATATGGGAAATATGATGGCAATGTGAGGAACAGCAACTTTTTCAACCAACAGAATGAAGAAATTTTGCCCAATAACTACCCATCCATCCTCCATCACCACTCATCGTGCAGTTGGGTGCACAGACATGTCCAGAGCCTGTCTCATATATCATCTCGCGCAGTTTCACAGGACATCACTGGGCTGCATACGCAGGCAAACAGATTGCAGATTGTTTAGCGTTACCGGTTAAGTGATTATGTTTCTGGGCCGCGAGAGGAAGCTGGAGCGTTTGGAGAGAATGCACGCAGACACAAGGAAAACAAGCAGACTGAGGAATCACACCCACAACCTTCCTTGCTGTAAGGCAGGAACGCCTGTGTCACCTGGTGAACAACTCATGTCATCGTCTCATGTTCAGAGGCAAGGCATAAGGGGTTTGGTATGTGATGGTGCGTGCGTGCGCGCCAGCTTGCGTGCGTGCGTGTGTGATTGATGAAAGCGTGCAGAGACAGATACATCGCTTCTCTCTGACAGCTATAATGATTAGATGTGGTGCACAAGCAAATTGGGACAAAAGCACAACATAAATCGGCTGACAGCAAGAGCATGTTTTCTGCCATTTGGTTGAATTGAAGCAGCATTTTAGATGAGGTACATGAACCTCAGCTGGAAAGCAAGTACTTATTATATTTCCAATGTATATTCTGTGTTTTATGGGGTGCTTACATTGAGCCAATAAACAAAGATTAGTGGCTAATGCTGAGGGTTTCCTTTATCTCCATCCTCAGCAAACAGGAGCTCCTTACCATCTCCAATGTTCCCCTTGCAGACTGCCCTCCTTCTCCCCCCCGCACTGCACCCCCCACCATGAAGGTAACACACACACACACACACACATACATACACGTGAGTTTCAGGGTAAATTTCAGCGGAAGCTGAAGGAAGAGAAACGTGATTAGAGTCTGCAGCGTTTTATGTGTGAGCCCTCATTAGAGAAATGTTGCTAATTTGCACCACGACACTGCAGAACCATCAAGTCACCTCAGCATGAAAAACTGACCTTTTTCAGGAATAAACATACAAAACACGTTAACACTCTTCTCCGTCTGTCTGCAACCAGTCGGCTCATTTCTTCGACATGATGGACAAAATGGAGGTAAGAACATTTTTTTTTCTCTCATTGTGAAAGTGCAGAAAAAGCAAATTGGACTCCTGTGTCCAATTTGCATTGAACACTTCAGAAATTCAGAGTAAATGCAACCTCAAAACCCCCGAAAGGAAAATGATGTGAGTGTCTAGGTGTTGAGTCTGCAGCGAGACAGGAAGTAAACGCTCTCCTCTCTCCCTGACACGGGTGCAGCAGGTTCCTGAGGCTGCCGAGATGAGGACGGTCCCTCAGAGACAGAAGGCACGTCTGTCCATCTGTCCGTCCTCATGTCCGTCCTACCCCCAAACTCGCCTCGCTGCATTTCACTCATTAGCCTGTTCACAAAGAAAAGACGCATCATCTTCAGAGCCAGACTTAGAATAGAATAGAATTTTAGAGGGAAAATGATCTGAGATTAGAAATGATTCTAGGTTGCAATGTCGTCTTCACACATCCCCTCATTATTATCATCATCACTTGTGCAGGATATTCTTTAGCGTGTGTGTGTGTGCGTGTGTGTGTGTGTGTGTGTGGAGGCCGTGCCTTGTTCTGTTTGTGATTGTTCTGCACTCCTCTTTCAGGACGACTACATTCCGTATCCGAGAATCGAGGAGGTGAGACGCTGTTTGCTCCTCACTGAATCGCTGCTTCCAACACCTCCCATCGCAGAGTCCAAGAAATGTGTGTCGGCCTCTTATAGGTGTTGGACAGGGGTGCGCCCTACCCTCAGGTCATACTCCCCGTCTTTGGTGGATACTGGATCGAGGAGCCTCCCCCTCCTGCGCCACCTCCGGAGGATAAAGAGGGAGAAGATGTTGAGGAAGAGGAGGAAGAGGAGAAGGAGGAGCAGGAGGAGGGAAGACTAAGTGGAGAAGCGGAGAAAAGCCCTTTAGCAGGGGATTATGGGTATCAACTGGAGGAGATCAGTGAGGCTGCACGGGCATACAGGGAGCACTTTTTAGGCAGGGTAAGGTCAAAGCGGGTTCCTGGTAATGCAGCTCCTGCAAAGAGCTAATGCTACTATAAAACATGCAAATAAGTGCAAACAACAGTCACATTAGGTATTACTCAATCAAGGAAAAACTGAAAGTAGACATGCCCAGTCATATTGCACTTTTGAAGGTAACGGCTGTGTGTGTGTGTGTGTGTGTGTGTGTGTGTGTGTGTGTGTGTGTGTGTGTGTTCTCTCTCCCACGCTCCCTCTCCCTCCCTCCCTCCCTCTCAGGAACACTTAAACTTCTCTTGTTCGTCCAGCAGTCTGGGAAACCTTCTGCTCTCTGTGAGGCATGAAGAAGAAAAAGAGCAGGAGTCCCTCCATGTCATCATCAGGTACATGCACGCGTTGTGCAGGCACGCACTCTCTCTCTCTCTCTCTCTCTCTCTCTCTCACACACACACACACACACACACATGCATGCGCGCACAGGCACAGGCTTGGGACACTCTTGTTCCCTGTTGTCGCTGCAGGTCTCGCTTGAAAAGTGTCTACAACAGATTATCAGTGACTGAGCTGCCTGACATCCCCAGTGTGCCAGAGCTGGCCAAGGTACACACACACGCACGCGCACACACACATGCACACATGCCGTTATGCTGAATGACTTGAAGGGCCACATTAACTCGACTGCTGGGAAGAGGATCCCTGGATAAAAGCTTTTAGCTAATCAGAAATATGGATCAGCCGATGGTTGTGTTTTACATGCCAGACAGGGTTCGACCTGCGCTGGTGAACATCCGATTAAAGGGCCTTTCTAACTTGGCCTGTCTTTTGTTTGCTGACTGCTGTAGCTCCTGTGTGACGAAGCAGCAGGTCTGCGTTTTAGCCCTGTCCTCTATCCAAAGGTGAGTGCGAAGAAAACAAACAAACCTCCAGTTTGATCTAATAGACCACTAAGGAGATCCAGTATGACTGATTTTTTTTTCCCACCCCTGTTTGACTGTCTATGTGTTCTCAGGCGTCTCAGCTGATAGTCAACTTTGACGAGCATGAGGTCAACACAACCTTCAAGTTTGGAGTGGTTTACCAGCAGTTTGGACAGGTATCAGGAACATTAGTTCCACATGGTTTGCCCAAAATTTATCCAGTCAACCCTGTGTCAATGCTGACATAGGTCAGAGGTGACAGCGGGCCAAACATGCTGCTCAAATAGCAAAAATGGTTGGAAAACGTCTGCTGATCAACAGATGTCATTGCTCTTCCTGTCCACCAGGTGTCCGAGGAGGAGCTGTTCAGGAACAACGAGGAGTCGCCGGCCTTCAGCGAGTTCCTGCAGCTGCTCGGAGACACCGTGGAGCTGCAGGACTTCAAGGGGTGAGGAATGAAATTGAGGTTGTACAGAAAACGCCGTCCTCTTATCTCAGAATCCAAAAAGAAAGTCCTGATCGCCGCCATTGTTTTCCTGAGCAGGTTCCGTGGGGGTCTGGATGTGTCCCACGGTCAGACAGGCTCCCAGTCGGTCTATGCTGTCCACAGGCAGCAGGAGATCATGTTTCATGTGTCCACCAAGCTGCCCTTCACTGAGGGAGACACACAACAGGTAGACACACTCACACGCACACACACACACACACACACACACACACACACATATATATGTTTATATATATATGTATATATATGTATATGTGTGTATATATGTATGTATGTGTGAATATATAAATATATGATGTGTATATATATATCTATCTATATATATATATATATATGTATATAGATATATATACACATATATATATATATATATATGTATATATATATATATATATATATATATATGTGTAAATGACAGTGAAAAATCTAAGTATTACAGTGTCCGATAACAAAAGCACCACTTCATGGTGTGATCACATGACTCTCCTCCAGCTGCAGAGGAAACGCCACATAGGGAACGACATCGTAGCGGTGGTGTTCCAGGAGGAAGCCACCCCTTTTGTCCCCGACATGATCGCCTCCAACTTCCTACACGCCTTCATCCTGGTGCAGGTGGAGGAGCCGTGCACGGACAGCACCTGCTACAAGGTGACAGCTAATTAGCTCTGCTGACTGATTTCTGTGACACTGTCGCTGGCAATCACGGGCAATGTGGGCAGAGTGGTCATGGCTTTCTGATCCGTCACCTCTTTGTAAACCATTTCCTGCCCTGTCGAGGTCACACTCGTGTTTTAAAAGCAAGCTTTGTGATTGACAGATGTCCGTCACAGCTCGGGAGGACGTGCCTCCTTTTGGCCCACCCCTCCCAAACCCAGCCGTGTTCAGGAAGGTGAGAGGTGCTCGGCTTCGCCTGCAGTCTGAACGCAGCCTAAATACGCTGACGATGTGTGCGTGTGATGCATTCAGGGTCCAGAGTTCAGAGAGTTTCTCCTCACCAAACTCATCAACGCTGAGCTGGCCTGCTACAAGAGCGATCGTTTCGCCCGTCTGGAGGTGGACACAGCACCACACTGCCCGTTTGTGACAGACCATGACGTAGTTGCGTGTGCGGATGTTTTTTTTAATCTTATTTTTATTTGTGTGTGCCTGTGCTCAGGAGCGAACCCGGGCCGCCCTGCTCGACAGCCTCCACGATGAGCTGCAGAGGCGCTCGCACAGCATGCTGGGATTAACGTCAAGTCTGGAGGAGGAGGGGCGGGCTGAGAACGGACACACCCACGGGGGTCTCCTGGAGTCCATCAAGGTGTGAGTCTCATCCAACTCGAAGTTGCCACTAAAGGTAATGATACAACTAGCAATTATGAGTGACTCCCATCAATGTGTGGCAGAGGGCGATGCGAGGGCGGAGCGTCTCCATGGAGACCATGTCAAGAGGCGGACCCAGTTTGCCCACCAGTCTGAGCGGAGGGGGGCTGGCCCACATCAGCGCTGAGGTAGGTCAAAGGTCAACAGGGGGTTGACGTTTGTGTCAATAGACTTTTACAGCAGTGTTGTTTTGTTTTTTGTTTTTTTTTGAAGTATAATGTCAAATCTCCCGTGAAGCGGCGCTCTGGAATATTCCCGCGTCTCCTGAGCGTAGACAGCCAAACAGAGAGACACAACCAGCGGAGGTAACAGTTGCGTGTGTGTGTGTGTGTGATTTTGAGCATTCACCTTTCCTGCCAACACCTGTGAACACAGACTAGCCTCCTGCTGAGCAGACCTTCCACTCTCAGTCTCCTCAGTGAACAGAGAAGCTTTGACGGCTGCCAGCAAACGCTGGATGTGAAGTCAGAGGTTCCGTCCAATCCAAGCTCTCCGGAGGCGGGGCAGCGTGACAGGTGAGTGTATCTGTGTGTCCTTTGTTTAGTTTGCTGGTCTGTGGAACAAACGCTTGGTTTCCAGCGATGAAATGACATGTTGTCATCCCACAGAATCGGCATGAGGAAGGACAGCAGCAAGATTTCCAGATCGACTTCCAGCACCTGCACCTTCAGTGTGGCCACTGACGATGTGCACCAGGTGAGCCGTAACGTTCCCACAGACCATTTGTCCAAACTGGAAGCCGCTAACCCGACCTCTATCCACACTCCTAGCTGGGCATGGTTGCAGAAGGTCAAACTCCTCTGGCGGTTTGTCGCAGTCCCACAGGTCAGTGTCCTGCTTCTAAATATTCTCTTTCTACGTTCTACAGACATTCAGCATACTGTATTTATGCTTCCTGTTTTTTTTCCCACATATATCAGAACTCAAGAATAAAAATGCTCCAAGGCCTAATCTCAAGTTTCGCTTCGACAAGCAGAGTCACTCCGCTACGGTGAGTCTGTCCACTTGGGAGAGCCTGTCTTCATCATTTTGACTGGACCCTGGCTGATTGTTATTTTGCCTTATGTCATCGAACAGGAGTTTTGACTTTGTGGTGACAATGGTTTCGTGTTTCCTGACTTGACTGTTTCTGTCTGCCACAGGGTCACTGAAGGCAGTCACAGCAGCAGGTGAGAACGCTACTGAACAACAGCCAGGTTGGTGTTTCACTGTAGTGAAGACATAAAAAGTGTCTATTTCAAGCTAACAAGCGTCTCACCTTCACCTACTGAAACTGCAGACAGGCTCAGGGTGCAGTCATCTAAAACTGACACTCAACGTCACAAACCTTCTCCTTTTTTTCTGTAGAGCAAGTGGGCGGGGCGGGATCGGAAAAAACATCCACCTCCGCAGAGAGAAGGAGCGGGAGAAGGTGGAGGCGATGATGAAAAGAGAGACACTTTAATGTTCACTGCTTGCTGCAGAATCCTCAGAGGAAAATCACACAGACACGGCCGCGCGTCTCCAACCTGTCTCACTGCGGCCTGCTTCGAACTTTATTGACGGCATAACCGGAGACCGTAGTGATGTGCCTGTTTCATGTAACTCCGTCTTAATTGGATTTGTTTTGTTTTGTTCTGTTTTCGTCCCAGTTGTGAGCAGTAATGTTTCTACACTGGCCTTTTGCCAAAAACTGACTGTTGTTTTTATTTTAGAAACTTCACAATTTGCCCAAAGAACTTGTTGCCACACGCACCCACGAAACCATCTGACCACAGAAACAAGACACAAAAACAAAGATAATCATAGAATCAAAATCCTTATTATAAAGTATTGGTATAAGTAACAGATCTTAAAAGAATAATAATAACTTAAAAAATATATATAATTATAAATCATTTTATGAAAATAAAGTTCCCAAATTTTAAAAATATTTCAACTTTTCATTTTTGTCTCTGAAAATAGAATCAAGATTATCAATCATTATTAATATATTCCAAATAATGATTCAAACAAAACCTCCAGGACAACGGCGGTCCGTTATTCAGGGCTTCTGTAGGATACGTTTAAGACTCACTAAAACTGTTTTTGCAGTTACCTCTGGGATTACAGCGTTTCGCCGAATATGCTACAGACTCGAGACTCGTGATGTTTAGTCGGACATAAATCCAAATGACTGCCACAGAAACACATTCTTTCCCACACATCTGTAAACCTGTTCAGTCAACTTCCACATCCGATGGAAAACCAGATGTTAATGTAAACATCAGCTTTGTCAATATTACTACTTACAGCTATGTGACTGTTTAAACGAGAAACTTCACTGCCGTCTCTTGCAAAGAGCACCTGACAGGAAGCAGATGTTTTGTTTTGCACTAAAATGATGTGGATGTTAAAAAATAATGAGTTCTATTAAATATAATCTTAAGCACAAACACTGAAGACCAACTGTCTTTGTCCCAAATGCACTGGGAACACAAAACCTGTTCCTTCTCAACTCTGATCGAGTTGGATGTAACATTTTATTGTGAAAGGGGAGATGGGAAGCAGGAAGTAGCATTAAAAAAACAAAGATGTCACTGTTTTTAATGATCAGCATCATGATGAGAAATTGCAATCTGTGATGTCAAGTGTATCAGCTGTAAATAAATCTGTTGATTTCTTCACTAATACATGCAGAACACTTAAAAATTCAAATAAATGGAAAGAAATTCTATTACTTTCTACATTTTTGTTCTCCGGGGTTTGTTTTCTTCAACACATTTGGGGCGCACGAGTGGCGACTAGTTGTGTCAAAGTTCTCCTCACACCAGACAGAAAACTACATGAAGTAAATTCATGTTTTATTGATCAGCATGTATCAATTCACAGGACATAAAAATTAAAAATGCTTACAGTTTTTAAATTAGTACCTGCAGTTGATATGAGGTTGGGTTTCTTTTTTTTTTTTTTTGACAGTTCATTATAGTGATCACTGTTACCCCCCCTCTGGTGGTTGGCTGTGGCAGTGCTCATAAACTAGCACGTTGGCCAACATTTTTTTTTTTTTTAATATGGATCGACTTAAGGTGTTGCTTGCTCAAGCGCTCACATAATCGGCTGGCTGTGAGTGACGCTGATGGAGTGATTGGCTGTGGCTTTGATCTCCACATGATAAGCCTCATATCATAAAATAAGGTCATTTTGGCCCATCAACAGAGACACAAACAGGAACTGTTGCTACACAGACCTACTGACAATCCAATCTTCCAATTCCAATCCAATTTTTTTTCACGATTTTATTGTTCAGGGATATTCCTATCAGAGTCAGAATCCTTTTTAATACAATTGGGAGAAAAAAAAAATCAGACTAAGCAACAGCAGACGTGTTAACTCTCTCTGCTCACCAATATCATCTGACTTGCCTGACCCCAAAAACTTAGAAAGCTTAGAAAAAAAAAAAAAAAAAAAAGAAACAATGAAAAGTCATGCGAATGGATGTACAGACAGGTAGGGTGTGCCCAGACAGTCTGCTTAGTAACACAGAAAGCGGTTCAGTGATTGGCTGTGTAACCCCCATCACCATCAGATGCTTGGATTGTCCCCTGGTTTGTTATGTTGTAACAGGAAGTCAAACCGCCGGCCAGGTTGCTTCTCTGCCTCCTCAGCCTCCACGGGGAAGTCCAAGACTGAACGGCAGCTGAGGTGTCAAGAACACACTGAAGGGAAATGACGTTTAGATCTGGATGGCATCAGGTTGCATCCAGACAAAGAGAAAAGCCCTGCGTGGGAAATCAGTCTGGGCAAAAAATCAAAAAGTCTGTCATCTCCACAGGAGTGCAGGAATGATAACTGATGCAACGCAGGGATTGACTGATGGTCGAGGGAGCCCCGGGGAGCGCTGGAGCCCAGGTGTGCCACCGCTTAGGCGTCCGAGTCGTCGCTGCTGTCGCGGCTGATCTCGATCTGGAGTGATGGCAGGTTGTCCAGGCGGCTCTTTTTCATCTTGTGGCTCAGGCGTTCCTGCTTCTGCTTGATCATGGCGCCCCACATCTTCTGCAGCGTGGAGTCGTCCTCCTCCTCCACCGCCGCCTCCCCCGCTTCTTCTCGGTCGCCTCGTCTCCTCTGGGCGGAGGAGGACGACGATGACGATGGATACCGGCCTGGCGAGTGGCTGCTCGACTTGCGCTCCTGACGCGTGCCGCCCTCGTCGTTGCTGGAGCCCAGGCGGCTCCACAGGGCGCCTGCAGCAGACGCGGCGCAACGTTCGCAGGTTAAACCCAGAACACAGTGTTCATGCCACGGTGGGAACTCATCAACGGACTTACTTTTCTTTCGGTCTTTGGACGAGCTGGAGAAAAATCCTCTGCCGTCCTGACTGGCCACGCCCAGTCTGCGGTGCACACCTCTGCTTGGCTCCCTGACTGGAGGAGCCTCTCTGGTTGGGGAAGGGGAGGGAGAGCGCCCCCTGTCTGGAGAGTAACGCCTTTTTCCGAGTCGCTGCCGCACGTCTGCAAAGAGCGATAGAGCAAGTTAAGGGTCGCGCAAATATAGTGCTTTCCAGCACCTTCACAGTACCCAAAAGCGCTTTACAGTTCACCCATCGACTCACACACTCATACACCAATGGGTCCAATTGGGAGCAATTGAGGGTTAAGAGTCTTGCCCAAGGACACAACGACAGACTGGGATATGAACTGCCAACCTTTCGGTCATTGGACAACCTGCTCTACCTCCTGAGCCACAGTCACGCATCGTCTGCAGCAGTGGCAGACGTTAACGGCTGTTGTTCAACTTGCACACCTGTCTTGCCTCCAGCGGACGCCTCGGGGGGCGACTGCCTTTGCTGTCCTTGTCTTTTCTCCTCCAGAAGCTGCCTGATGTCCGTCACCTTGGCGGGCGACGGCGATTTGGATCTGGTTTGTGATGCTGCTGCTGCTGCTGCTGCTCCTTCTCCTCCTTCACCTCCTCCTTCCCCGATCCGGTTCCTGCTCAAAAGAAATAAGACCTCATGAAGGTTTTCACATGAAGGTCGGTCGGGGCGTCTGCTCAAGGCGACAGCGTGGGACAAGGACGACATTTTCACATGACTTCAAACTGACCGGATGCTCTTCAGCTGGATCTCCAGCTCGTCCGCGTACATCGTCATCTTCTTGCTCTTCTTGGGCGATGGCGTGGAGATCATCTTCAGCTCCAGGTCGTAGTCCATCTCGTCCGACTCGGACCACGGTGAAGGGGAGCGATTCACCCGGTTATGAACCCCTGCCGCGCCGAGACGGGAGGCTCCACCCCTTTCAGCTCTTTCCCTGTACTCCACCACCCTGTCGTCAGAGTCCATGTCTTCGTCTCCGACCACCTCGTCATCCTCCTCTTCTTCCTCCTCCTTGATGGGCTCCTCGGGCAGGTTCACCAGATCGGCTGAGGGCAAAAAAGAAGAAAGAGAAGCTGATTGAAGTCCTCCCAGTAAACATTAGATCAGCTTGAAGTGAATAACTGTTGTGTAAGAGTGTGAGTATTCACCAGAGTGACGGTGTGTGTATGGAGGCGTGTGTCCCATACTGTCCCCAATCAGAGGTTTCTTGCTCTTGATGACATCTCTCTGAATGCGACGGTTGTGGTACCGCCTCTTCCTGAGGACGTGCAGCGAAGAGAACACCAGTCAAGTGCGGTCTTGCAAAGGAAGGAGGTCAAAGTTGCACATGCATGCACACATATACACACACTGTCCAGTGCAGGTGTGTGATGTCAAAGTCTCACCAGGAGTTGCTGAGGATTCCCCTCATGCCTCCATAGTTTGGGTTTCCGTACTTGATGTAGTATCTGCTGCGGCGAGCGGCTCCCAACTCTTTCTTATCATCTGAGCAAAAACACCAAGTGATGATTTAAGTTATGGACATCATTGGGCAGCTTAGCCATGATTTAAAGCAGCATGAAATACAGATTGTTAAAATATGCGTGTACGTGTGTTACCATGTGTGGCAAAGCGAAGGAATAGTTTGTTTCCTTTGAAGGGTTTGATGGCTGGTCTCAGCTCGTTTCTCAGGAGGGACTCTCTCTCTGAGCCCGACAGGTTGTCCATCTAACAAACCGACCCAAACGGACCAATTAGTGTTGAGCTCACGTGACCAGAACACTGTGCGAGTGACTGGAGCAAACTATACCTGGCCATCTGCTTCCTGTTTCTCTGCCTTTTCCACCTCCCCGTCGCTGTCTTTCCCCTCGCTGCTCTTCTTGACCACTTCCACCTCCTCTTCCACCTCCCCTTCTTCCTCCTCATCCGACCTTTGACCCCCAGGGCCTGCAAGCAGCAAAATGCAAATCAGGTTAAGGAGATCACTTCATCCAGAGACGTTTATATGATACATGCAGTAACAGTGCATCTATGTATGGACTAGAGGTGAGCGAACAAGGCTGAATGATGATAGCATCTCAACATGGTTGACTTGAATGATGTGCAAACTAGATATACGTAGCAAAGAAGATATAGTTTCTCCTTTAAAGTGCCTTGTGCAGCACTGCACAAACACACACTGACCTTTGCCCTCATCCTCAGACTGACTGATGCTTTCCGTCTGTTTGTTAACAGCCTCTGGGTCTGGCATCTGACTGCTGTTGATCAGGGCCCGGATGGATGTGTTGTCATCAAGCCACACCACGTTACCTATGAAACAAGGAGTTGGAGTTTAGACATGAGTATCGTCACCCAGGCCTGGCAAAACACAGAAACTGCAGGACTTTAGCTATTTATAAGACGCAAAGATCCAATGCCCTCAACGTGACCACAAGCACTGGAGACACTGGAATGAGGTTGATACCGTGAGTGTGAGCGTGTGTCTGTGTTTGTGTGACACACTTACAGGATGCGTCGTCAATCCACTCGATATGTGCCGGGGGATATTCCTTAAAATATCCAAAGATGTCCTGTGTGCTCATGTCATCGACACCTGTCATGTGGATGGCCTCCAGACGCAGCCGGGATATAGCTTAGCACCGCAGAAAAGCAAACCAAGAAATTATAGGTACAAAAACATGACCACAGCTGGCTTTAAAAGAAAAAAAAAAAAAACACTCTGTTGGGTTCCTACCTTTCTTCATCATGTCCTTATCCAGCAGAACTGTGCGCTGACTGCTGCTCTCCTCCGCACAGAAATGGAAACGTCGCGCTCGCTTCTCTTTCCGCTCAATGGCCTCCTGATGAATACAAATGTAAAATCTTTCAACAAACCACTCCCTGTTTTACACTGACAACTCTTTACCGCATTTTAGGAGTTTGCGAGGCTGCCAGTGGAGCTCCAGCAACATCAACCTGAAAGGTCCTGAAACTTTTCTTGGATCTAAATGGTTCCTTTTTACTGTTGCTCTCCTCAGCAAGTCACAGAATGAAAAATTCTGCTATGGTTGAAAGTGACAGTAAGACCAGTGTGTACAACAGTTTGGGGGGAAACTATAATTGCGTTTTCGTGACTGCATTGTAGACAGGTGTATGGCGGGGGTGTCTGTTAGGTTACCTTTGAGTTCACATCCATCCCAGTGATGAAGGCTCCAGACTTGTTCTCATAACGGCGACTGGTGTCCTGTATATCAACCAACACACACACACACACACACACACACACACACACACACACACACACACACACACAGCTGATTTAATAAAGGCAACATGTTGGTGTATTTTGCACAGTATGGAATCTTTAAATTTCACAGAGGAACATCTGCCCTCTGAGAATGGACGTCGCCACGCCTGTAACCGAGAACCTATGAGATCAAGGCTATTCAAACTAAATAGCCACAAGCTCATTACCAAATAAGGACGAAAAGGAAATTAATTCGAACGTGTCCTATCAAAAAAGGCAAACGTGTAACTACGGGTTCTCCACATATACAATTGACTAATATTACAAGGAACGCCTGAGGAAGACAACACAACACAACGTTTGAGGATTAAGACTGATCTGAGAGACCAGATTAGGAACAGTCTGGACTATTACCGGTTATAAAAACACTAATAAAAAAATAAAAAAAAAAATAAAAAAAACACGCAAAAGCTCTACCCACTTCCCGTTTATTCCTCGGAAACTCGACAACAAACCAGCAACAAGTGACCAAAACCGCCAGACAAGACTCGACACTAAAACGCATCGCATTTGGCTAGTTCCATTTAAAAAGCAGTTCGTTGTAAACACTTTCGTCACCGCGGAGGTTACAACTACTTCACGGAGCGGATGAACCGCTAGTCAAAGTAAAGGCACGCCGACGCTTCCCCGGATTTGTTCTGGCCGAGACCAGGGACGACAGCAGCCGGTCGGACGAGGCCCTGTATGGGACACTCACCGGGAGCAGCTCCTTGAGGGATCGGCTAACGGATATGTCGTCTGGCTCCAGTTCACCTTCTTCCACCTCCATCGGCTCGGCTTCGCGAACATCTCTGTCTGATTCGGAATCAGAATCGGACTCCGAGCGTTCCGAACCGCTGTCTGATTTCACCGACACCCGTAAGCTGCGCACTGCCGCCATGGCGTTTGCTCGCAGCCAGCCAACAAACAACGGCGTTTTGCGGTTGCTCTGACCCGGTAGTAGTCCTCTCGCGCCCCTCTTTTCTTCTTCGTCGATGTTACGTGGTCTCTGTTGGAACGCAATGTTGCTGCCATCTGTCTGTTTGTAAGCGCTATACAACGATAGAAAACCCTGGTTTAGCTGGGCAAAGGTAATAATAATAATAATAATAATAATAATAATAATAATAATAATAATAATAATAATAATAATAATAATAATAATAATAATAATAATTAGTAATCAAACAAAACAAAAAAAGGTGTGATTTTTTGTTGTTGTTGATATTTGATAGTATTATCATGAAGGTATACTGCAGTAACGCGCTCTCCCGACAACACCCTTTGAATATTTATAATACCAAAAAATAAAAAAAATAAAAAAAACTCACTTGAAACGGATTTCCTGTCAATTTCTAAATAAAAAACAGACCTTACAAATGTTTGGACAAAGTGTTTTGTTTGTAAATATGTGTCTTATCTTTCCTTACGTAATTGAAAAAAAAAAAACAAAAACAAAAAAAACACAATACCTCAACGTGAGGTCCCAGTGTCAGTCTCAGTGACAAATGAAAATCAAAAGGCTGCCTTTAATGTATGTTAGCAGCCAATAGCAGCACGCAACGTCACAGCTATTATAAGAATTTTACCGTGACGTAACCCTCACTCAGTTGCAGTCGCCATCTTGTTGTCGTACGAGACGACCGGGAAGGACGACTGGCGGTCTCTAAAGTGTTTATTTTTTATTATAAAATATACTTTCCCGTTATTTCTTACGAAGTTGCGGCCGACATTTAGCTCGATGAGTTCTCGGACTGTATTCTAATCAATACGCCTGGTATTGGTTAGGCTGGTGCTAGTTTATTTCAGTCGCTCGCCTCAAAGATGGACGACAACGCGGCGAGGGAAGATGCCTGCCGAGAGTACCAGTCCTCGTTGGAAGATTTGACGTTCAACAGCAAGCCGCACATCAACATGCTGACCATCCTAGCCGAGGAGAATCTCAACTTCGCCAAGGATATCGTCGCAATTATTGAAGCGCAAATAAGCAAGGTTTTTATAATTATAGCACTACTTCATTTTCAGACGATTTATGCTGTTTGTATGTAGCTATTCTCAGTGTTAGCTCCTGGCTAAACATGGCGGCCAGCTTTGTCCCGCGACATGTCTCCCATTTCGTCACATTCCGTGCCTTTCCTTTAATCATTTAAATCGAGCGGCACAACTGATTTAGTTTCCTGTGTAGTTTCAAGTGCCGTCGCCCAAAGTTAATCTGAATTTAGGATTATTATTATTATTATTATTATTATTATTATACAATTTCTAATACTGTTAACTCGCTGTTTTGGTGAAACACGTTGTCGCAATCGCCAAACTCCCATTTGCCAAGCTCTGGAACCGGAAGTGGAAAATCCACCGTATACATTTAAAAGTTAAATCAATCTTTTAATCACGTGGGTTTGTAGTTGAAAATTTACTTAGTTACTTAGTCGCGTTTATTTATATATATGATTTATTTTTATTTTTTTAAAAGAAGGGAAATTCCTAAACTAACCGCCATTTTAACCGGTTTTTGAGAATTTCTCAATTCATATGCACGTAGTGCAGTAAGTGAGGACATATCGTGATTCTGCTTCAAAAGCTATCCGAATGCAAACTCTTAGGTTAAACGAGCTAATTGTGGTGTCGCTCCATTTAGTGTAGCCTGAACGAAGCCTTTCTCTGAATGCGGTAACCACATGTGCTGCTGTTAACAATCGCTTTGTAGGTAGACACCGTGTGTGCTGGCAACATTGGACCCGTTCAAATAAGTCTGTGATAACAATCTCTAATCACCACTACTACATCGTTAGACAGACGTAGAGCCTCCTGCCAGGGTTTAAATGGAGGGATTATGGACTGAATGTTTGTACAGCACGTCCTGCCACTAATGCTATCGTTATTATCGGCAGCGTCAGTTACGGTGGATTTTGACACTCTTCTGACTAAGCCTTGATTTAAAACAGCACGTTACCGTTCAGGCCCGCGTACATTAATGTTTAAACTTTAGGTTTCAACGTCAAGGGTTTTTATTGTTTGTTGACTTTTGTAGCTAGGCACTGTGGCCCCCCGTCTCCCTCTTTGTGCTTCGTGTCTGTTTTGCCAGCGCCACTGATAGAATCTCCAGACGCGCTCCTCTGCATTCTTACACTAGTGATTCGTTTATTCTTGAAATGTCATTGAATGGTTAATGTGTTAAAATAAAAAATGTGAACTGTGCTTTTTGTCATTTTTTATTTCAAGTGTAATTTACTGGGTCTGACTACTATTTACATTTCCTCAGCCGAGTGTGACTCAGCTTACTCTAGCAAACAGTACTTAAAAAGCTGAACTCCTGTACACTGGTGCCAACGGAATTTGAGTACAGCCCTTTAAACAGATAATTTGTGCTGTTTTTCAAAAGGTCCTCGTTTTTAAGGAAAGAAATATAGAGGGGTAAAACCGGAAGTGAGTGAACTCACTGATCATTGAGAGTGACGCTGGGTGATCTGACGTCTGGGTAAAGTACAAAGAGTGGTGACAGAAATGCCACTCTTTGGAGGTAACACACCTGAAAGGATGGAACTTTAATGGCCTTTTTTTTTTTTTTTTTTTTTTTTTTTTTTACTCCCGCCCAAAGGATAAATTTTCTGCACTCTTCCATCAAAGGCTGATTACCAACATGAAGACTGAAGATATTTGCTCCTAATTCTTTTTTCTTAATTTTTTCCCCTCAATAGGACCACTTGCTTTTGTCTAACGTTTAGTGGGACTGATCCTGTTTTTGCCTTTTCCCCAGACCGAAAGAAAACCACGGACGGATTTTCATCCAGCGATGTCACTTTTTTTGGTCATGTGACACCCCTAAGATTTTTTTTGATTTTTTTTTTCTTTTTCTTTTTCTTTTTTTACAATTTCTGATATATATATATATACAGACCTGAGGGTGGTGACGGGGAGGGCAGTCATTGCCATGTTTCAGCTGTCATGTGTTTCAATTTTGGTTGACTGTTGGATTTCAAAGTTCTGTTGTTGTGTTCTAAACTTGTGAGTTTTCTATTGCTCCAGGCCCCATCTGCTGAGAAGCTTCCACTTTTGTACTTAGTGGATTCCATAGTGAAGAATGTTGGAGGAGAATACCTTGCAGTGTTTGCTAAAAACCTAATCACTTCATTTATATGTGTCTTTGAAAAGGTACAGTTCTCTTTGCTGCTGTTGAGCATTGTTTGAAATTTAAGCACTTAAGTTGCCTTCACTTCCCTCTTGTTTGTGTTGCTTGCTATTTACATGTGATCTCCTGCACTCTGCTCCTTTGTACTTGCTACCATAACGTAGTCCTGCTAATAAAGTTTTCTACTAGTTGCTTACAAGAACCTGAAAACTGTTTTTGTATGCGTAAAGTGTAAATCATGCTCCGGGAGTTAGCCGTGGACCAAGACATGTCCTGTGTTTGTAGGTGGATGAAAACACCAGAAAGAGTCTCTTCAAGTTACGTTCAACATGGGACGAGGTGTTCCCCCTGAAGAAACTGTATGCGCTGGACGTGAGGGTCAACTCACTGGACCCGGCATGGCCCATCAAGCCACTGCCGCCCACTGTCAATGCCAGCATCCACGTCAACCCCAAGTTTCTAAAGCAGGTGTGTATGAGCTGTGGCGGAAACGTGCTGCCGCCTTGCTTGTATTCAATCTCGTATCGCAATGCAAAAAGATCTTAAATCAGGCAGCTGTTCCCTAGCGAAGAGACATTTAGCTTGTGGCAGTTCAATTTTAGAGTTGAGTAAAGATGTTAGTGTTGAATCATGTGGCATTAAATGCAATTCTAGTTACGCAATATTCTTTTGTCATGTATAGCATATGAAAAATAAGTTCTGAATTTCACATAGGAGAGGTTGCGCAGTATTGTCATCTAATCTTTTGTCTTTGAAATGCATGCGTGCAATGCAATTTTGTGTTCCGTTGTCAGTGATCTTTAACAAATTCAAGTTTGAACTGGCTTCGAATTGACTTCACGTATAAAAGGAGAGAATAAAAAAGTATTAGTATCAAGTAAAAGTGGAGCCACCACGTGTGTGTTGTTGTTGTTTTCCTAAAATATGGAATCTTGTACATTGTAACAACCATGGTCTCTTCTCTCCTCCACTGTGACCCTGTAACTCCAGTCTGACGAGGTGTCCTCACCGCCCCCTGCTCCTGCACCCGCCCCTGCATCCACTCCCGCATCCACCCCCAAACCCGCCCCGGCTCAGCAACCACCAGCCCCGGCCCAGCAACCACCAGCCCCAGTGCCACAACCGGCTGCGCCCGCCCCCCAGCCAGGCCCCGGTGTTAGTCAGTACAACCTGACCCAAGAGCAGCGCATTCGTCAGCAGCTCCTGGCCAAACAGAAACAGCTGCTGGAGCTGCAGCAGAAGAAGATTGAGCTGGAACTGGAACAGACTAAAGCTCAGTTGGTAAGCGCAGTTAGCTGTGAATGTGTTTTGTGTTCGATTCTTGTGCCTGGCCACAGCTGCTGGCAAGCAAAATTGCAAGCTTCAACTCTATTTTTTTTTTTTTTTTACAGGCTGCAGGATTTGTGGTGCCTACTACGACTACTACGCCTGTCACTTCAGCAGCACAGCTCCCGCCATCTATGCCAGTGACCCCAGTTGCTCCAGTGATACGTCCATGGATCCCTCCACAGACACAGATGGAGCCCAAACCTGCCACCAGAGACCCTCGTCTAAACCGCACTGGTCCACCGGCTCCGTCCCAGCCCAAAGAACCGCCCTCAGGGAGGAAAGCAGATCCAGCTCCAACAAAAAGTGCTGCTCTGACTCCTGAGAAGTCTGCTGGGCCAGACAGGAACAGGACCCCTCGAAAGGAGGTGCTGGAAGAGAAGTCCAAGTCTCCCTCACCTTTGACCAAAAGTGTCCAGAGTAAAAACAAACACGTGGAGGCAGAGAACCAGAAGTCTGCCGACCCCAAGAAAGATCCCAGGTTAAAAAAGCGCACGTCAGACAAGAGCAATGCCAAAGAAGATGAGCTGAAGGAGAAGAAGAGGTGCACTGACAAAAAGGAGGCAGAGGAGACGGCCCGTGGAGGAGAGGCCCGGAGGACGTCCAAAGGGAGGGTGGCAAACGGCTCAGTCAACAAACATGACCGTGACAATTCCGCAGACAAGGATAAGGACTCCAAGTCTGGAGGAAATGCCCGAACGCACGCCAGGAAACGCACCCGTTCGCGGTCCAGGTCACGCTCCCCTAACGTCTCCCCAAAAAGGAAAGACAGGAGGTCGCCCAAGAGTCGAGGCAGGAGCACCTCCCTGTCTCCGTCGCCCTCTCACAAACTTGGGAAGGTCCGAAGGGTTCGTGCGGATGAACCAGATCACGGCAAGGCTGCTCGAGATGAGCGCCTCGCGCCCAAAAAGAACCAGTCGGACGGCAGGAGGTCCAAGAGGACGACGCAAGAGCGCCACAGCGAACCCAGAGACTCGCACTCCCCACGGAGCCACGAGGGTGGAAGCAAGGATCCCAAGGACGCCCCTCACCGCTGGAGGAGTGGCTGGGAAGAGAACAAGCAGTAAGTCCGGTTTCATTGTAACTTGTTGATAATTTCGAAAGTAAACATCAATACACCTCAGATTTGAGTAGTAATAATGTTTAAAGCTCTCAATGACACTGCATTTGGCAACATAGAAGTTCAGAACATTTTATTTTTAGCTGCAGCAAGAAATCAAAGTAGCCTTGTTATTTAGAAAAACATATGTCACATCATCAACATTGTCAATTTTTGTCATGAAAATGCAAATGATGTGAAACATACACTTGTTGCCTCCAAAGTACAAAGCAGCAGGAGGATCCTCACATGAAGTCTGCACCCCAGAGACATAAACAATATAACATGCCGACACGACCCCCGACCCCTCGAACCTCCAAGCACCGACTCAGCGTGGATGCAGACCTGCAGATACCCGACATCCTCAACTCCGCCTCCAAGAAAGACCTGCTCCGAAAGGTGTGTAAATATTCTTAGAAGTATTTGAATTCAACTGGAAGCAAGTAAGAGTTTTCAGTCGAGAGTGTGACGTGTGTCGCTGTCTGTTAACGGTCTTTTTTTTTCCCAACCACCGGCAGGCTAGCAAACGACTGGAGAGTGGCGAGATTTCCCAGGAGGACTTCCTGAACATGGCTCACAAGATCAAACACTTATTCCAGTATCAGGAGGAGAAGCAGCAGCATTCGGAGAACTGGGACGAAACCGGAGGCTTCCCCAAGAAGCAGCTGCTGACCACGGCTCAGGCCAATCAGCCTCATGCGCACAGCTCCATGGACCCCGCTGAGTTGTCCTACTACGAGCACAAGTCCAAGCTGAGGAAGACCCAGGTGAACCGGCGAGCCGACGGGGAGGAGGGCCAGGCGGAGGCCGGGGAGGCAGCGCAAGACGAGAAGAGCCACGGACACACATCACCGAGTAAATACAGCCGACCGCCACGAGATGCACCGGGTGAGCCAGGACACTTTGAACTGGCACCTGATGTCTGTCTAGTTCAGGAGTGGGCAAACTGTCTGACTGGTTCTAAAATTTGTGTTTTGGTGACCCACTTCAAAGGAAAAAAATATATACAATGGGATATGTAGGAAACGGGCTTCAACTTCTATCGAAAATGAACTAAAGCAAAGTTACAACCAAATATTTCTTTGAAGCCCCACAATATTTAGCTCTTTATTGAAATGACTCTTAAAACACTGAAATAAAATGATGAAATACAGCTATTTCATTATTTAATTACTAACAATATTATTTTGGCTGATCCGGATTAAAATGGCCGCATCTGGCCCCCAAGCCTTAGTTTGGCCATGCCTGATCTAGTTGCACGGCAGTTGACGACGTAACATTTGAGCGAATGTAAAACGTGCCTTGGCTGTCCTTGTCTGAGTGTATTTGTTTGTGGCTGACAGATGAGAGGCGGAGCAAAGAGCGAGACGACCCCCGGCCGCCACTGGCGCCCATGATCGAAGACTACAACCACGGCAAAGAGTTCCCCACGCTGAAGTCTCTGCCCGGCCTGCGCTTCAGGAGGAGAGCCGACCCCAGAGACTCTGGTATGTACGAGTCGATGCCGTAGCAACAGCGGCGTCAGACACACGAGAAGATGCTTTATTGTCACTTGATGTAAACGTGCAAAAAAATAATGTGTGTGTCGTTGCTTCAGCCGAGCGAGAGTGGAACTCTCCTCTGATGGAGCGGCAGCGGTACGCGGAGGAGCAGAAGAGCGGCTACAACACTCCGCGGCGGTACGGCCCGTCCAGCGACAGCAGGCTGCCCGACCCACGCCGGCCGGAGGGCGGGCCCTCCGGCACCGTGGTGCACAGGAACTGTCCCAGCCCCTCCGCGCTGGACCACCCAGGCCCCAGGTTCGAGCGCGAGCGTCTGTCGCCGCTCCACCAGAGGGAGGCGGCAGACGGGAGCCCGGTGCCGCGCTTCGAGAGCCCCAACAGCGAGCACTCGGACGACGGGCCGCTCGGCCCGGACGCCCCGCCACACCTCGCCAACCCGTCGCTGCCCAAGTCCATCCTGAAGGGGCCGCCTCGCGGAGGGCCGCTGTCATCTGTCCGTCAGCACGCTGACTCCCCGGGACATACCCCCCCGCACGACGGAGGACACGCCCCCTCTCGCTACGACGGCCCCGGCCCCTTGGGCCCCTCCAGGCCGCACCCACCGGGCTGGTACGAGAACACAGGCCCCGGCCCTCAGGCCCCTGGCCGTTTTGATGGCCCCCACATGCCTCACGGCCCAATGAGAGGTGGCGATGGAATCGGCCGTTTTGACGGTCCGCCTCACCTTCAAGGGGTCGGCAGGTTTGACGGCCCCATGGGTCAGCAGCCCCCCGTGCGGTTCGAAGGCCACGGGCCCGGACCGGGACACTTTGAGGGCCCTATGCAGCGTTTTAGCAACATGGGTCCTGGTCCCGGCTCTGGACCAATGGGCTTCCAGCAGCAGCAGCAGCCCATGCGCTTCGATGGTCCCTCTAAACAGATGGGTCCGATGCGGTTTGAGGGCCCCGGTCCAATGCGTTTTGAAGGGCCTATGCAGCCGGGCCCCAGGTTTGACGTGCCGCACCAGGGCGGGGGTCCGCTCTACGAGTCGGGCCCCGGCCAGCAGGGCTCCGTTCGGTTTGCTCCCCAGCACAACCTCCAGCCTCCCATGAGGCCAATGGCGCCGCACATGTACGACAACCCCATGGGCCCCCAGCAGAACTTCAACATGGCTCCTCAGCCGTTCACAGAAGCCATGAATCCTCAGTTCCCTGGCGGACCCCTGTCTTTCCAGTCACAGTCCAACCTGCAGCAAGCAGGAAACTTCAACATGCAGCCTGGTGCGCCCTTCAACCAGCAAAGCCCCGGCCCCTTCTACAACCCCACTGCCTCTGCTGTGGGCATGCAGCAGCCGGTGAGTTACCCACCATCATCTCTCTTCATCGTCACACTGACATTGCCCCTCATTGTTGTTTCTGGTTGTTTCAGGTCATGGGGAACCTCAACCAGCCTTTCCTCCCTCAGAACGCAGTGCCTTTCACACCTCAGAGTAAGCTCCTCCCAAAGCGACAGCGCCATCTGTATGTGGCGGTGGATCATTTCTGATTCTGTCTGTTGTGTTCCTGCAGATCCACAGGTCATCGCCCCAGAGAACCACTTGCGTCAAGTGGACGTCACCGACCTGCTGACCAAACTCATTTCCACCGGCATCATCAAACCAACGAAGCAGGAGGCGGTGCCGCCTGCAGGAACGGGTCAGTTGGCCATCACAGCGCCACCAAACATCTTCATTCCGGCCGTTTAGCTGTTTTTCCGCCTTCTCACTCGAGTTCAATCTGCTTTCAGAAACCTCCGTTTCAGCGGCTCCTGTCGCTTCACCACCACCAGCAGAGGAAGAGGACGAGGATGAGCCGGAGGTGGAGGACCACGACACGCCCGACCTCACCAGCTTCACCATCGACGACATGAAACAGTACGTTGAGAAAGACGCTGCGGTGTTCTGTGCTCGCGCGTGTTGCGCCAGCTTTTTAACACCCCTACTTGTTGTGTCGTTCACCAGGAGGTACGAGAGCGTGGTGACCAGGCTCTACTCAGGAAACCAGTGCTGCCTGTGCAGCATGAGGTTCACCACCTCGCAGACGGACATGTATGCCGACCACCTGGACTGGCACTTCAGGCAGAACCACGCAGGGAAGGTCGCCAGTAAGAAGGTCACACACCGCCGCTGGTACTACAGTCTCAGGGTGAGTGCAGACACACACTGGAAGCTCTGGCGTTAGATCTGCAGTATCTCAGGTTTTCATCTGACTGTGTGTTGTCGGTCCCTCAGGACTGGATCGAGTTTGAAGAGATCGCTGACTTGGAAGAGAGAGCCAAGAGTCACTTCTTTGAAAAGGAGAATGAGGAAGAGGTTCAGAAGAACCAGGCGGCGGCAAAAGAGAAGGAGTTCCAAACTGTGAAGGCTGCCAAGGACCAGGTTCTAGAGGTGAGTCACATAACCACATAACCCGTGTCCTCCCAACCATGTGAAACACTGTTCAAAGTTTTGATTTTGCTCCTCTTAGAGGTTGTAATACTGCTTTGTATGAATATAAAAATCCTGTTCTGTGGTTCCTTCGCAGAATGAAATTTCAACATTTAAACAGAGTTCAACATTTTTGTTTCCCCCCCCCCATTTCGCAGTCATGCGAAATCTGTCAGGAGCCATTTGAGACATACTGGGTGGAGGAGGAGGAGGACTGGTTCCTGAAGAATGCCGTCAGGGTTGATGACAAGGTACGATCGCTCGAATGCCGACGTGTTCCCCACATTCAGAATGGATTTTTTACAGTCAACACCTTTTATCAATCTGAAAATTTAAATTGTTTTTCATCTGATCTATTTTTCACCCTCAACAGAACTTCCATCCGGCCTGCTTTGAAGACTATAAAAATGTAAGTCTTTCTACAATAAAGAAAATACTCTGGCGTGAGCTGTTGGCCTTATCAGACGTTGACCTGCTGGTGTTCATTTCCACAGTCCTCGTACATCGAAGTTACGCCGTCACCCAACAAGGTGATCACCGAGCATCCACTGAGCGCCTTTGTCAAGACAGAAGACGAAAAAGAAGAAACTTCCTGTGCTTTCAGTGCAGTAGTAAAGCAGGAAGTAGAAGAGCCAGAGCTTTTGGCTGTCAAAGAGGAGGCTTTGACGGACGATGTGCAATCAGTGCAAAGTCAGGAGTAACACCGCTGCTGCTGCTGCTACTTGATTTTCACCTTTTGTTGGTTTTGTAAAAAAAAAAAAAAAAAGAAAGAAAAGGTGTTTTTATTGAGGCCAAGGACGAGTCCTTTGCAAATAAACTTGAATACATTTTTGTATTTGGAATCTGTGCGGCCATTTCGTGTCGCCTGTCATAAGAACACTGAATTGTTAATTTAAAAAGAAAAGGATCAATGTTTTGTTGCCTTTGACTGAGAGATGTAAATGATTTAATTTATACATTAAAGTATTTTTGGTAACTGGTGTAGCAGTGATTGAATGGCCAGCTGCCTGTTGCGGATTGTAAATAGCTGATGGGGTTGTTGATTTCGGGTAGTTGCGGTTATTTCTTGCAGCTGTGTTAAAGGTAAGAACCACCTGATTGGACGACTGGGGACGCGCCTGCTCTTCAGGATCAGCGGAGGAACCAGGCCTCTTTCTTTTTCGTTTTTGTTTGATCTTCAATAAAGGAGTCTGAAACTAGTCCGTGTGAATATTGATCTTTGGCTTTGCTCTAAAATTTGTTGTCATTTTGATTTTCTCTTCTATAAATAAAGGTTTAGTGAGTCAAAGTTTTCTGCTCAGTGGTTTTCTTTTGTGTCATGTGTCTTCTTCGCTTATTGTCTGGTTAGGGAAAAGGCAATTCAAGATACAGAGAGTTATTCAACCAGAAATTATATCACTCTTGATTAGTATGAGTGCTGTAAAGTGGATCTGTGAAGAATGCAGACACAGTATATCGGTAGAATGTCTTTATTTGAGCATCACAGAGACTTAACCCATCCTAGACAGTGTCATTCCCAGGAAAAACCTGTTTGGTAAAATCTTATCAAAAATGAAACTTGACAAATTAAACAGTCCTGAAAACACAAAATTGATAACAAAAACAAAAAAACATTAAATCCATTTGGCAACACACATTCAGCTTTTAAGCAGTGAGTTTTGATGTTAAAGAAAACGAGCAGCTGATATTTTCAATAGAAATGTTTTCAAGTAAAACTGTGTATCAAGCAAATCATCTGAATGAGCTAAATATGGTGTTTTGAAGATACAGTGCACTTGAATTTTGTGTGTGTGTCCATCAACATGGAAACATTAACATTTTGTAGCAGCAGAGCATTTGAAAAGATTCCCCAATGGGTTTGTCCATCGGCAATTGTCAGAGGAACTATTTGGCGTCGAGGATGAATACAACTCATTCACCTCCACAGACGGTAGACTCCCAGGGCGATGGCAAGGCAGGAGAACACCGTTGCTGGAGAGCAGCAACAGAAAAAGAAAACAGTCAGACTTTGCTAACCCCCACCCCTCCTACACTCTTTTCCAATGTGCAGCTGTGGCTATGCTAACTGTGTGATCAAAATGCACATATGTGTGTTGTGGTCACCTGCGAGGTAGCGCACCGTCTCCAATTTGAGGGACTCCAGGACGGTTTTAAGCGAAGCCACTTGGATGTCCATCTTCTTGTTGATCTCCATGTTGTCGTGATCCAGGTCTGACTTCTAATGATGTCATCCAATGATGTCATCCAAACAAAGGTGGAAACAACAACAACCAGTCAAGAGACAGAACTTACAGATGCTCTCTGGTTGCAGAATTTGTTCAGTCCATCTACCTTGTGGTGAAACTCTGAGGTGGCTTCCATCAGCTTCTTCTCCTGTTCAGTGAACTGACAAGAGAAACACAAAATGAGCTTCTCTCCAACTCTCCAGTTGTGCCTGCAAACATCACTTCACTCTATTCACACACACACAAACGCGCGCACCATGTCGGAGATTCTGCTGCTCTCCAGGTTGATGTCCAGTTTGGTTTCCGCTCGAACTTTCTGAGTCTCCTCCTGAAAAGGAACATGGTGAAAGTGCACAGCCTCATGAAAACAGTGTTCCAACTTCGATTGCAAGATCACACGCAGCTCCACAGCCCAGACATTTTGTCTCACCTGAAGTCTGTTTTTCAGCTGCTCCAGCTCTCGCTTCATTTTCTATAAAGAGGAGCACAAAGTGGTTACAGCGACAGAGAAGTAAGTCTAAGAGTCAGAAAATATGCAAACTCAAACTGAACAAAAAAAACAACATCAACAACCTACAGGTGTAGATTATTTTTGAAACATTATTCCTATTTTTTCATCTTTAGAAAATGTGTTCTTAGCCTTTTACCTCAACAGCAGCGAAAGCTACAGGAATCGACTGCTGTGACTTTCAGTGCATAGGAGAAACTGATGGCGGTACTCAAACCACTCGAGGAGGACGCTGTCCTACCGTGTTTTCTGAGCGGAGGTTTGCAAACTCGCTCTTCTCCAGGATTACCATGTCCTTCCTGATGGAGTCCAGGTGAGCGATGATCTGCTGCACAGTGATTTCCTGTCGGTCATAAGAACGATGATTGCAGATTTGGAAAACATGTGGCACCTCACCTACTCACAACAGCTGTCAAGCGGACATCAATACCACAGTGTTAGCCCTGGAACAAGTCGCTCCTACCTGCTGTGCTTTGGTAACCATGTCTTTGTAGACGATGTCCATGTTGGCAGTCGTCAAGGTAACCAGGGCGGACACAATCAGCTCAGCCTGACTCTTCTCAAAACCTGCAGCCAAGGAAAAATCACAAGATAAAATCCTATTTACGTATTTGTATTTATATAACACTTGCTTTACACACAGCTCTGTGCACTTTTGAAAACATCAACCTGCCTCTTTGTTGAGCAATGTGCTCTCATTTCATTTGTTGCTCTCACAGAAAGTTTTATCTCACTTTTGGTTACGGCGAACATAGACTGACGGCGTGACGCAATGTGATCATGTGACCGACCTGATTAATTGATGACCTGCACACAAAAGAACAAGTACTGTATGTGTGCTGTGGTTATTATGTGAGTAAAATAGACTCAGCTAACACCGCTAAACCCTGCAATGTCCCTGTCCTTGCTTTTGAAAACCAGGCCAAAAGTATCTTCACTGACTGTTCTCTTCATATAAAGTTGTAACACTACATCAGTATTTGGTTCTTCTCACCACTCTTCTGTAGCTCAGACACCATGGCGTGGGAATCGAAGGTCAGCTTCCGCTGCTCCAGAGGTGTCAGTTCAACCTTCCTGAGGTTAAAGGTTGGCGCCAGTGCCGTGACATGGAGCTCTTTGAAAAATGCACACAGATAAAAAAAAATAATAATAATAATAAAAAATAAAAATAAATAAGTACAATGTCAACATTTGGACACCATGGTAAGACTATGTTTAACTGTTATCCAACTACTAAGTGAATGACACGACAGAGCGATATATTATAATACAGCACGATACCCCTCAATCCAGTACAAACACACATTATGAAAAAGTGCAGCATTTATCAGTTGTCATTTTTGCATTCCTAGTAGTATGTCTGCTTTTAATATACAATTTTAGTTATGCAGTATACGGAATGTATGTGTTCTTCTTAACCAACAGTAAAATCAAAATGTAATAGTTGTAACTGGCAAGCATTAGCATTTCCTGAAACTCGCTATTGTCATTATTTTTGCGAAAGGTTTGGTTGCAGCAAAAGTGTCAATACACATTTTAATAATGAAGCCACGATGCAGACAGGACCTGGCAACACTACCAGAGAGGGCAAAGTTTTCAGGGTGAAACCGGTCTCACCTCTCCAAGTCCCGAGCCGCCTCAGGTGACACCGCCGTAGCAGCGCGTTCATACGGGAAGCCGTAACCTCAATTACTTCCTTTAAGATTAAGGGTAACAAACAAAACTTTATCGACACGAACTGTTTTCACAAAAGTTACGCTTTTCTGAGACCGACGCACCAAAAACAATACCTACACCGGAACAGAATGCAGACAGAGTAGGATGTCCGACCAGGCCAACCCGACTTGGTGGTGCGTTCAGGGCCCGACACAATCGTAATGACACTGTTACAACACAGAAGTATGTCTGTTCGTATGGGAAGCTAACTCAATGTTGACGCCACTCGTAGTTGTTAATATCATACTAATTTGTACTTTCCCTGTATTTACTCGCAACATAATTTCTGGGCTAATGTGTGATATATTTTACATTTTAAATAATTTTAAACTTAATTTCATGGCATTGGCGTTCCCTTGTTTTTGGTTTACGAGCCAACATAAATGTTCTCACGATCGTGTCATTCTTCTGTAAATATATTAATACAAATGCGAATATTTAAGTGTGCTGTTACATTACGTATTGTGTGGTTGAATAACAATGACAGTTTTGATCGAGGCTCTCTAAACATTGCTGCCTGTCATCTGGCAGCCTCGAAAGTTTTGCTTTAAAAAAACAAAAAACAAAAAACAAAAAACACTGACGTCACTGTCATGGCGGCGCCCATGGAGGAGAGTTGGAGCTGGTTTCCGGCCTTGGCGCTGGGGGTTTCTCTAGTCAAGTGTCTATTTATCAGTGCTTAGTGAGTAAAAACATTTTAATTTCATGTCTTTTATTCTCGTGAAGTTGTTCCAGTGTCGTTAGATGGTCGTGTAAGTTACAGCGTCCCCTCACCTGCTAGCGTTCACTCTAGCCACAGACCCATATATAGTATGGAGGCGAAATACGGATAAGAATTAACATTTTTTGCGACCTTATTTTTCCTAAATCATTTATTATCCCAGATAAATATATTTTCGTCGTGACCTCTCGTAAACTACCATGAGCTATTTAAAAGATGACGTGTTATTAGCCGCATAATTTATGCGGATTAATGGCCGCAAGATGGCGCCCTCTATACATTTAATTCAATCTAATTTGAAAACCTTACAGTAGTAGTACATAGTCCTGCGTTGATTTTTTTTTTCTTCTTTTTTGTCAGTGACCGTTATTGTTGTGTCGTTTATTAAATCTCCCGACTTTGTATGTCAGTCATTCCACAGATTTCGAGGTGCACCGGAACTGGTTGGCCATCACGCACAGTCTGCCGGTGTCCCGGTGGTACCATGAGGTAAATGTGCAGTATGTCACGGAATGGAATCAAGTTTAAGTCAAATTAGAACTGTCCATTTGTACATTGTTTGGTGCCTAACATAATGTATTCTCTATTTGTCTTTGCGTAGAACACTTCAGAGTGGACTCTTGACTATCCTCCACTCTTTGCCTGGTTCGAGTATGGTCTGTCCCATGTGGCCCGACACTTTGACAGAAGCATGCTGCTGGTGGAGAACCTGAACTATGCCAGCCCATCTACGGTCCTCTTTCAGAGGCTGTCAGTGATTTTCACTGACCTGCTCTTTATCTTTGCTGCTAGAGAGTGAGTCTCCTGACACAGTCTAATTAAGGATTTGCAGTAGTTGTCGACTGCCGGTGTCAGAATGTATCTTCTAAGCCTTCCGAAATGTCAACAACTCAAAGAACCTACCTATTCGCTGTGTCTTCTTAGATGTTGCAGATGCGTTCAGGAGCAGAAGGGTTCACGAGACCTTTTGAACCGCCCATCCTTCATTCTTGCTGTTCTGCTGATCTGGAACTTTGGCCTCCTCATTGTTGACCGTATCTTTCATCTATGAGAATAATAGAACCAGTTCTACATGTTGGCGATAGTCTGATAGTTTCTTCAGTTTCTGTGTTTTGTTTGTTTAGATTAACGTTTCATTAAATGGACAAACCTATCTGATACAATCCTTAACATTTCCCATTCAGATATTCATTTCCAGTATAATGGCTTCCTGTTTGGTTTCCTGCTACTGTCTGTGGCAAAACACCTGCAGGTACCCCTGGGAATCAGGTGAATCTTGAAGACTAAATCTTCAGGATTACCAAACAAAACCTACTCTTTCAATTTTTTTCAAATTCAAAGAAAAATGAACTTTCCAATAGTTTTGATTATCAATACTTTAGTCGTGAAACAGATTTAGAAGGATTGTTGTGTGTTTTTGTTTTTTTCCCCCCACATTAAATTCATTCTCTGGGTAGGTTAGTTTTCCTTTTAGAAACTTAACAGAAATAAATAAAACCGGAAATAATTTATTCAAGTTATTACAGAATTTTCTTCAATCAGTGTCAATCTTACATGTTTTGTGTGTTGTGTAGGCTCAACACCTGCAGGGGGCACTGCTGTTTGCCATTCTGCTCAACCTGAAACACATCTACCTGTACGTGGCGCCAGCCTACGGAGTGTTCCTGCTGAGGAGCTACTGCTTCACTCAGGACAACAAAGGTCGTACAGAACCTCAGTCCGCCCAGGCTGCAGTTGAGTGGTCATCCAGTAGGTGATGATGTGCTCTGCTTGTGTGCAGATGGTTCTGTCCGCTGGGGGAGTTTCAGCCTGCGCCGCCTTTTGGCTTTAGGTGGCATCGTCGTCTCCGTGTGCGCGCTCTCCTTCGGGCCCTTTATCGCCATGGTGACGAACCTCAGCCATCACAGTCGTGTATAGAAGGACGGTGGACGAGTCAATATTGAACTGTCTTGTTGTTGTTGTTGTTTCAGGGTCAGCTACCTCAGGTTCTGTCCAGGCTCTTCCCCTTTAAGAGGGGCCTCTGCCATGCCTACTGGGCCCCCAACATCTGGGCCCTGTACAACGTGTTGGACAAAGGCGTGGTTGTGCTGGGTGAGACTCCGCCTCCTCCGTCCAGCTGTGTCGCTGTCATCGTCACACAGATGACGTGACGCCTCCCTCTCACCTGTTCAGGTGCAAAGCTGAAGCTGCTGGAGGAGGCGGAGCTTCCTCGAGCTTCAATGACGGGCGGCTTGGTGCAGGAGTTTCAGCACGCGGTCTTGCCCTCCGTGTCTCCCTCCGTCGCACTTGTGTGCACGCTGCTGTCCATCCTGGTGTGTCTCCGCCCACACAGCTGTGGCCTCTCTGCGGACTTTTTGATTACAAAGACAAAAGTTTGAATTTTGTCGTCTTTGTTTTTCTCCTCGCAGCCAGCGGTGGCGCACCTGTGGCTGCGACCCAGCGGGCCCGGCGGTTTCTTGCGCTGCCTGCTGATTTGTGCTTTGGGTTCTTTCATGTTTGGTTGGCATGTGCACGAGAAGGCCATCCTCATAGCCATCCTGCCTCTCAGGTCAGCAAAAATCTGCCATGTATAGAAATAGGAAAACATAGTTCCAGAAGAAGAAAGCTCTAGGAAACATTGAAGTTCATAGAATTCATTAGCCAAGTCCTTTTTGACAGCACACACTTACACACACTATGATGGGTAATGAATGAAGTGCAAAGTCTGTTTTATCCTGCAGCATACTGGCTGTCCAGAGCAGAGAGGATGCTGGGATATATCTGGTTCTGACCACCACGGGACACTACTCTCTGTTCCCGCTGGTCTTCACGGCTGCAGGTAAATGCAGGAGGACGAGAAGGATGAGACCGATCTCATTTCTTATCTGAGCTTCTTGTTAACCCAGCTGCTCTTTCTGCAGAGCTGCCCATCAAAGTGCTCCTGATGCTCATCTTTGTCATCTTCTCCTTCACTGCTCTGAGGAAACTTCACAGGTAATGACTTTCAAATCATTGTTTACCAAAGACGTAAAAGCAAAACTTGACCTTTGAATGCAGTGAACACTCGAAGGCCTGATTGATTGAAGGATTGCTTTACTCCCCTGTCAGTAGTCAGGGTTCCCTGCTTCATCCCCTGGAGTCCGTCTACTTGCTGGGCCTGGCTCCTGTGGCAGTAGCCTGCGAGGTCGTCTTCCCTCTGTCGCCGTGGCAACAGAAACTGCCTTTCCTGCCCCTGCTGGTGACCTCGGTGTACTGCTCTCTGGGTGTCTGCTACTCCTTCCTGCGTATGTACTGCAGCCTCCTCAGAGGTCACCACAAGCACAAACAGATGTGAGGTAATCACTCTAAAAGCTGTAGAAAACGTGTCGGAGATGAGTGCTACCGGTTGACTTTATCTCACATTGAAAGAAGGTGCGGCTGGAGTTGCGACTTGAGAACATGCGTGCGAGGACATTCAGCTGACCAGCTGTGGGTGCAAGTGAGGTTCAAGGGATGCGCAGTCTTGGGTTGGAACAAGTGTTCACTCGGGGGAATTTTTAAATTTGTATTTTTGTGGACTTGTGCATCATGTTGCTTATTTTTGTCAAAGTGTCACACGGTTTTCGTGAGTAAGTCATGATTCATCATTGTAGTTATTGAAATTAATTTAAAGTAATGCATTTTTGTTTTTATTTCAACAGTATCTAAAACTGTACCATGGGTGGGACTGAGGTTAGACTTTTCTGTATTCCACACAAAAATATCTACTGGACCAAAATACAACTGAAAGACACTAAGAGTCTTAGTTTTTGTTTATATATTTTCTTTAATAATAAAAAAAAGAAACAACTTTCTTTGTCCTTTGTCTTTCAAATGAACACCAGAACATTTAAATCACAAATAAAAACTTCAACATTAATAAATAAAAGAGGGAGCAACCATTTGAAAAGTTTATTGATAAGGCAACAACAAAACACGTTTGGTTATATTGAACTTCATGTGCTTTTACAGTGCATCCACTGTGACAATCTCTATTGTGCTATAAGAAGTGTTAGCTCCGATGCTAACCTGCAGCTCTGCCCCCAGACTGTAAGACTATCAGCAGGTCGAGGCCTCCATTCCTCCTCTCCAACTACCCACTTCGGCTTTCGCACCTTCAGCTTTATTGTATAAAAGTAAAAACAACACACATTACTCAGTCAGTTCTTCTGGACTTCAAAAATAAAGCACCACTCATTTAAACCTAACATTCGCATTCCTTTGAGATTCTCTTTGTTGGCATCGCAAACAAAAAAAAGTTGTCTAACGGTTTGGAACCTTGCCGATCAGTGTGGCTAAAGTTAGTTTGTGGCTGAACACACTCTGTGGTGCCTTCAGGTGGACCATGGTGGATTACTGACCTAGTGGCAATATCTTCTGCAATAATAACCCAACAGCTCGAGTTCTCACTTATGTTCATGGACAGGGAATTTATATATATATATTTTTTGCTTGTGGTTTTGATCAGCAGCCTCAGATAAATAAGTGACCCTGTGTAGGCAAAAACAAGCCCAGCAGGTTATGGCTGACACTTGGAGGTAACAACACTTCTTAGCTTAACTGGAATGGAAATTTCACTAAGTGCTTTGTTTTCCAGCAAATAATACATATATATATATATATATATATATATATATATATATATATATATATATATATATATATATATATATATATATATATATGTATGTTTATAATAAAATAATCAATAATAATATGATAAATTATGTATATATAACAACGTCTTTCTGAAATTAAACTGATAAAATGACTAATTACTTGAGTAACTGACAAACACACACCAATGACCAATGCTAGCAGTTGCTCACATTGTGTGTTCTTGGCATGAGAGACATCTGCTAGCGTGAGTTAGCATGAACAGCCCTGCTTCTTCTGGAACATCATCTCCACCATCAGTGTTTCCTCTTAACGACACAATGATTGTGCAATTTGTTTCTTCTTGTGTTGACAACCAGCTGTCAGTAGGAACTCCATCAGCCTGAAGGTTAAAATCTAAGAGGAAACTCAGAGCCAAGGCTCTTTGGTGGCACTTCCAACCTGAATGCAGGCTGTACATTGTCTGAAAATGTCTCAGTACTGATGTTGTTAGATACATGTAATTTTCTTTCTTTGTTATAGTTTTACCGAGTAATATAAATATATTTCCTACATTGGTTATTGGTCCAAACAAACATATCCACACACAAAGTAAAGTTAAGTCAAGTTTTTAGGTTTTTTTTCTTTAGTTTTTTTTTTAGTTTTAGTTTTTTATAAAAAGTAAATTTCAGGCAACTTTTTCCATTGGGGATGAAATCCATACATCTGATGGGCGTGAGCGTTTTTGGACTCACGTGGTCGATGCGAGTAGTTTCAGGGCGACGGAACGAGCAACGTCTCTGACAGTCTCATGTTCAGCCGACGTCCCGACGTCCTCTGCTTCCCAGGCAGCTTCTCCTTTTGCGACGATAGGCTGTCAGAGGATTTTGAAATAAATGCGGGGGTGGAAGAGGTCTGTTTTTCCTTTTGAGGGGATTTTCAAGAGTTGATTTTTTTTTTTTTTTACAGTACTATATGTGATTAATACATGTCTATAGTCTTTGTCGGCAGCAGCCTTCATCCGTTGCGTCCCTTCACGATGATGACTAACACGGGTGTCAAGTCCATGATTTTCTTTAGCATGTCCATAATGTCTTCGTGGTCTTTCGCGCCAATGATGAACTCCTCCAGTGTCAATTCACCTGTGGAGTCAAGGGTCATGCTGTGAGATTTTACAAGTGTTGATGGAGCAGGTTTGATTTTGACGTTCCAGAGTATATTGGAATTGGCCGGTGGGTGTGTAGGTGCCGTGCTGATTGCGCCGTTGTGTGGCTGTGCGTCGTCCTTTACCTTCGCCTTTCACGTCAATCCTCTCGAATATGAGCGAGACGATTTCCTCCGGGTCTATGTCTCTGTTCCGTGTAATGTCCTGGATGGCCTGCGGAGGGAGACGCGCACAATGGCACTTGAATTTGTGAGACTAAAACGTAAAAAGGTAAAACAGCTTAGGTTGCCTCTTGGACTTGGAAGTGGTATATTTAAGAGAATGATGGGGCCGATAATAAAACAAAACATATTTGAACTTTTTTCTGTTTCCTGTTCTACCGTTTTAAAGACACAGTTCAACTCCAAATCTGCACGCTTCCCCCCTGTTGGGTAATGCTGATTGTGAGAAGTTCCTCTCTCTTTCTCGTCATCCTGGTTGAAGGTCTGTCTCTGTTAATTTAGACATCTCCACAGCAACTATCTCAGAAGTGACCAACTTCCTATAATATAATATGCATAATGATCTGCAATGATAATAGAAGTTTACAAAATGTTTTAGCATTAAATGAGACAGAATATTTATTCAACTTTGAATGCCAGTTCCATTTAGTGTCATTTTTAAACTGATTTAATTCTGCACACGTCCTCGCACACGTCCTCGCCCTCCGACTGGTCCTACATCCAGACTGACGTGGACTTGTTGACCCACTTCCTGCTGCTTCCTGTCCGCTGAGTGAATTAGCTCATTCACAGATTAGCACTTGTCTAATTTCAGAGCTAATCCAGCCCAGTTCTCTGTCGCCGTCGCAGTCGCAGTGAGTGGAGCGCCAGAGAGCATCGGCTCGCCTTTTACATTCTGACACCTTTGCAAAAAACGATCATTTATTTGATCCAAACGCAGGCTGTGCAAGATGAACGACAGAATGGAAATATATCCGACTCGATTAAATAAAGCCTGCACTCGACTTTGTGAGGCTTCATTCATCCACACTGAACAGCGCAGTCAACAAGCAAGAAAGTCACAGCTTGGTTTCGATTCCCACCTGGGGCCTTTCTGTGTGGATTTTTTCTCTGTAGGTTCTCTGGCCCACAGTCCAGACACATTCACATTAGGCTAACCAGCAACTCTCAATCGTCTGTGGGTGTGAGTGCGGATGGTTGTCTGTCTGTCTGAGCGGCCCTGTGATAGACACACTGGCAGCTTGTTCAGGGTGACTGGTGGGAAAGTGACTATGTTAGGACTTCTTCGTGACAAAGCGGGGTGCAGAATGACTGAAAGGGTTGTCTGTGTGGAAATCTATACATTTTTTCATGTCATGAAAGTGTCCAGACAAGATTAAGACTGGCAGCACAGCAGAACTCGCTGGTGCATTTGTGGTGCGACGGTTACCGAGAAGATGGTCTCCAGCTCATCCCTGTCGATCTTGCCGTTGCCGTCCTGGTCAAAGAGTTTGAAGTACCACTTGAGTTTCTGGTTGATTTCTCCTTTTAACAGCAGGCTGATAGCGGCGATGTACTCCACAAAGTCGATGTAACCGTCCTGCGGAGAGACAGGAGGGACATTTATGTTTGATGGTGACAATAGACACTTAGCGGGCTAACGTTGCCACTGAGACGCTGAAACTGTGTGACTTAAGAAATATAAAGTTAATCAGTATTTTTATTAACTTGTGCTGCTTATCACAATGTTATCCAACAACACTCTGCTTGCATCAAGTTTTTTTTATTTTTTATCTTTTAATAAATCCTTGTCTTTTTACCCAAAAGTAGTTTTGGGGGTTCCAGTTCAACATTCTCAGTGAACTGAACTTGACTTTCACACCCTCTGAATCTACTTAACTCAACACGCAAACATGGCTTCTTGTGCAAATGCCTTAAGCTAATTTGGCAACGAGCCAATTAAAGCCCATCCTCAGTTCTTCTGTTCTGCTCACAGGTGCCTGAAGTTTTTTTTTTTTTTTTTTTTATCTTAGTTTCATTTATTTGCCCATATCAAACAACTTTATGTGACTTTGTCAAATTGCTCCTTACGATTTCTTTCTATTTTTTTTTTAATGCTGCAATTTTTTTAAAAGATATATTGCAGTCTTTCAACAGCTTTTGCTTTAACGATTCATAAAATAAATAGTTTCTCTCAATTTTAACATAACACTGATAATTGTACAATCTGAACTGAAAGGCAACAGGTCAACACAATCCAACTAAAAAAAACAAAACAAAAAAAAATGATAAAAAATGTTCCACCAATCACCGGGTACTAGCGTTGTCTCAATTTTAACATAAAATTTTACATTTTTAATGCATCGTGTGTTTTCATGTCTCACCTGGACCTGCTCAAATAATCACTGAACCTTTAAGTTAATACTGATCATTCCAACAAAACCGGACCCCTCTGCCAGCGGCATCTTGTTTCAAACTACACTTAAATTAGAGCTCATACATCTGCGTATCTGAACCTTGGCTGAAATAAAACCAAACGAACCAGGTAAAACAAGGTCAGGAAGTTCTAAGCACTGAATTGAGGACATGTCTGATGCACATAATCTCATTGAAGAACAGCACAGGAATCTACTTCCCATTGTGAATCCATTCAGGAATTAAAACAAAGATGACCATGAGACGAGTTGCACCAATACAGAACTTTGATTGAGAACTCTTCTTTTGAAAAGCCCCTTTTTGCGAGTGTGACTTCCTACCCCGTCCATGTCGAAGGTGAAAAAGACCTGGTCCACGTAGCTATTGGCGTCCTCGCTCATACCCTTGAGGTTCAGGATGGCCTTGAGCTCGAACAGCGTGATGAGGCCCGACGGAGACTCTCGCATGAACATGTTGTACCAGTGGTGCATGTCCTCGGCGAGGATCTCCTCCAGGTTCGAGCCGTGGTTCCCCATCGGTGCAGTGTGACACAGCCCCGAGAACGGAGAGCTGTCCTCACTCACTCGGGACTTGAGCAGAATGAGGCTGCAGCTTCAGATCCTCAGTCTGGATGCTTGATGTGTCTGCGTGGAGGCTCGAGGAGGCGAGTGGACGCCGTCTGCAGCAGCAGCAGCAGCAGCAGCAGCAGCAGATGCCGTGCAGGGACTCTGGCTGCGGAGAGCAAACCTCTAACCCTCCTAGGTCTCCAGAGGGAGCTGGGGGGGGGGGGAAATCAAGAGAGCTCCTGAAATACCTTCCTAATGGGATCAGGTTGGCCTGCCTTCAGCTCTGTTGCCACAGGGCCAAGCCAAGAGGCTTTAGCAGAACCTCTTCAGCAGCATGGGCAGGGAGCACCCTGCCGTCAGAATGCTTATGTAACAGACTCACCTGGGTGTCCTGGTTCAGGGCACCAGTAGGGCTGCAGCGGCGCCACCACCTGTGGAGACTTGGGTCATTTGTAACTCTGACTCTCAGGGAGTGTGTTCTGATTCTGGGACGGTTCCGCCTCAAACCCACAAGTATTCAACCGAGGAAAAAATTCTGAAACATCTTGTTGTTTCATCCACTGAAGAAGCTCAGTAGCAGTTTCTAATACTACAATGCTGCGAGTTTCCAGCAGTGATTCATTGAAATCATTTCAACTGAACTGCACTATTATTCTGGGTGTCTGTGTCTCAGAGGCTCAACGTCTTCAACGAGAGGTCAAAATGAGGTCAAAATGTTTCCGGAGTCGATGGATCGAAACATTTTGCGCATTATTAATCTACGACTTGTGTGTTATTTTCAGCCTGAGTTTGTTTACTTCTGTTATCCTCCTTTCCTAAATCCGTTTGCTTGCTCTTACTGGATGTTGCTCCCACGGCTGCTGCTTCTT
The DNA here is from genome assembly GCF_046127955.1 of Nelusetta ayraudi. Taxonomy (NCBI): domain Eukaryota; kingdom Metazoa; phylum Chordata; class Actinopteri; order Tetraodontiformes; family Monacanthidae; genus Nelusetta; species Nelusetta ayraudi. Next base: position 7,514,311 of record NW_027466083.1, read on the forward strand.
ACTGTGACCTTAGTAACCTTGTTCGTTCTATCTTCATGGAAGCGGAGACTGAGATGACAATGTCTCCCTTTAAATGAATGAATAAAATAACCATCTGCGTTGCCAGTGCACCGTGGCCATTGGACATTTAATCGCGTTATTCCTGCGATCTCCCAGCGACTCGACTTGGCTATTTTCGACATGTGAGGTTCCCATCAGCCAGTATTTTGTCTGGCCAGTTAAAGCGGGTGTGAAGATTTCCCCAGCATGTCTCGGCACTGCAGGTTTTTGGCAGTGAACCCCGAGTTTCCAGAGTGACAGTTGTCCTCGGCAGATCTGCTTTATTTTGGGCACTGTTGAGCCTGGATGCAAGTGTACTGGAGGAATTAAACAGATAATCCCGGCTGCAGGGTTTCTCCTGGCACCTCTGCTGCCACCGCCAGGACCGTCAGTCCCATGTAACGGCCGCGTTGGACTGACTGAGTCATTGAGTGGACCGGGCTCCTCGCTCACCTCATCTGCAAAATTAACCGTCCTTGAATGACTCTATTTCTGGAAAGAGGCCACTCTTAATCACAGGAAAGTTTTTTGATAGACCAGTAAATCCAGATCAAGGAACAAAGTTTAACTCAGGAGGAAAGTTTAACTTTTTAACTAATGCTAAATGAACACTTCTATTTGAGATATTTGGTATTTAGATTTGTGATTTGGATCTTTATGAATAAAATGTTCCTTTGATTCAAGGTCACTTTATTGAACTTTGACCGAGCAGTAAAATTCAGTAGCTCCTAAAAGTCTGAAAGGATTTTGCAAATCATATCATTCCTGTTTTCTCATTCTATGAAACCCTAAGCAGATTAAAACATAAACTGGTATTGCAAGACCGGACGTGTCAACGCACGTTGGCTCAGCACCTTCTGCAGATGTCTATGAAAGTATATTAATGCTTCTTCACACTGAGTTGCCGTTTTTAGAATTTTAATGATGTAAACAGACATTCTGGACAAATCTGATAGACTGAAGCCTTAAATAAACGTAACAAAATCACGTCATTATGATCGTCATTATCAGTCGTACATGTAGCATTGGAAGCACCAAACAGAAAACTTAGGGGAAAAAAGTCTTTGAAAAAAGGAGCAAGCCAAATAGGAAGAGAGAACGATCCTCAGCTGAGTCTCTGAAGTCAAACTGTCCCGGCTGCCATCAGCGGTTCTTGTGACAAACTTGTGAGATGGAACCGAGGCTTTGAGTTGATCTGCAGCTAGCAGGAAGCATCTGGCCTTCCAGGCTCTCACACAGGCTGTTTCCATCACTGCTGCTGCAGCAGGGTCTCCATTCCAGCATCGCAGGGGCTCACCGTGGCTGCTGTTAACTGGTTCGGCCATCTTCATCCATCGCCTCAGTCTTTACATCTTCTTCTTTGCTCTCGGAGGGAGGTTCTCCCTGTGTCATAACTTCCTGTTGCTCTGTTTTTGCTACCTCCTTTTCCTCCTCTGCTGTGGATGGAGATCCTTCCAACTCCTCTGCTTTGGATGGAGATCCTTCTTCCTCCTCTGCTCTGGATGGAGATCCTTCTTCCTCCTCTGCTCTGGATGGAGATCCTTCTTCCTCCTCTGCTTTGGATGGAGATCCTTCTTCCTCCCCTGCTCTGGATGGAGATCCTTCCAACTCCTCTGCTTTGGATGGAGATCCTTCTTCCTCCTCTGCTCTGGATGGAGATCCTTCTTCCTCTTCTCCTCCGTTGGATTGGTCGACTCTTTCCACCTTCTCCTCCCTTTCCTCCATCTGGGTGGTGCTGGCCTGTGGTTGGTCTTCTGCTTTGGATTTGGTTTCTTCTGAACACTTTACGGCGTCTGTTTCCCCCTCAGTCACCTCACCTGTTGGGGCTTCCTGTGGGAGAACCTCTCCTCTCTCATCCTTTCCTCCTCCTTTTCCTCCTCCTCCTTCACCTCCTCCTTGTGCAAGGCTGATGTCATCTTCACTGCTGGACTTCCTGCTGCGACGAGAAGGAGGACGGCGTCGGATGGAGTGGCGAGCTCTTCCCTGGAGGAGGACCAATGAGAAGGAAGAATACACTAGTGATGTCACGAAACAAACAAACAGAACAATGGCTGCTGCCGCCTCTCTCGCACTGGTAAAAAAAAATATATAACCTTTCCCGGCACTGCCCCCTATTTTTAGCAGACCCATGTAGATCACTTAGTGTGCCCCAGCCTTAAAATAAATTGACAAGAGTTCATAGTAACTCAAATAATGCTAAATAGTATGGTCAAACTAAACGTATATCAGTCAAGCCAAACAAAACTAAATAATTAAATATTACAAAAAATGACAAATAGCTCCAACAAATACATTGAAATTGAAATTAGACAAACCTTGATGCTGTCATTCGACAAGATGGTCCCTTCCACTACAGTGGGAGGGGCCTCGAAGGAGGACGGGCCTTCGTCTTCGGTCGTGGGCGACACAGGCAAGGGGCTGGTTGGAGTCGCGGTGGCAGACGGCGTCACCGGGGTGATGGGGCTGATGGGGGTGATGGGGGTGATGGGGGTGATGGGGGTGATGGGGCTGATGGGGCTGGAGCCCGCGGAGGAGGGCAGAGGGAAGGAAGGGTGGATGAGCCGGAAACCGGGGCTCTTGGGAGACGGCAGCAGGGCGGTGGGCGAGAGAGCCAAGTTAGCCTGCACAGCAAGACAGGGAGAGAACAGGAGTGATGTCACGGTGATGTCACGGTGATGTCACAGTTGCCTTCAGGAAGCGGCTACACTTGCCTGCAGCTTCTCGATGAGCGCTGAGTTCCTCTTGGCCTTGGCAGGTAGAGGAGAGGTGACACCTGGAGGCTGCACACACACACACACACACACACACACACACACGGACACACGTGCAACTGTTAACATGTTGGAAACATCATCAAGAAATGCACTTTAGCATTAAAAAATAACAACACACACACACACGCAAAGACACACCTCCTTGTCATCAGCAGATGTTTTAGGGAGCCGAAGAGACTGAGGAGGTCGCCGTCTGACTGGTTTCCCCTGGTTCACAGCAAAGCAGCAAGGACCAACAAATGAATATGTCAGACAATATAACAACACATCTTTAAATACGTCAGTCAGTTTTTTGTGATGTAACGACGAAACAAAACAATTTTTTTGCTGAACGTTTCATTTTATTTTTAGTAAAAGTTGAAATAAAAAAAGAGGAGGAAGATCAGAGACATTTGTTCACTTTAAGTGATTCTGCCCTCCAAAATAAACCACCTTCCTGTTGCATTTCACTTGACTGAGTCAGTCATATATCTTGGAGCGAGAGAGAGAGAGATAATTTCCTGTTCTCAAACTCCGCTGCTGAAATGAGACGCAAGACTGAAGTTGTTTCGCCTGTTGCCTGTGTTCACTCAGAAACACTCCCAATTGGTCCATTTTGTGGCAGGATGCACAATATTGTGTCTCTACCTGTGTGGCCTGTCGGGTATTTCCAGTAATACCCTGACAACGCTGGAAATGAGTTTTTGGTTGAGCCCAGTGTTGTCTGGTTTTGCTGAAATCAAACTTGAAACTCACTGTTTCCTGTCCCACAGCATCAGGTGCAGCGGCAGAACCTCTGAATCTTCCGGCCAGTTCAGCCACGGAGGGCCGGGGCGGAGCCTCCTCCTGAGCAAAGGAAGGAAAGAGGACAGGATTCAGTCGTTATCTTGTCCACTGAGAAGCTGCAGCAGTGTGTGGAAGATCTATTTGTGGACTTAACTGATCGATTCTGACACTTATTATTCACTTTAATCTTGCTAGTTGCTGTCTGTCTGTGTGTGTGACCATGTTAGGGAGGGAAGGAGTGAGTGGCAGCTGCCCTCTGTAAACTCTGCAGCATGACAACATGCCACGCATGTTTGTGAGCAGAAGGAGACGAGTCTGAGGCTGTGACGTTTCCACGGCAGCTGATCCGGCTGTGAATCTTACGGCTAATTGGTGTGAGAGGGGGTTGTCAGCGGTGCTAGCTGTTAGCTCGCAACGCAAATGCCTCTGCATGCTGGTATGGCACGCAGGATATAAATTAGACGTGTGAAGTTGTCTGAGCTCAACACAAGCAAATGGCGAACATCACAGTGGTTCTGTCTGCCGCTAACTACTGCATGGGCAAGGGGATGAGTTTGATTGAGCTATTTTGCCGGCCCACAGTGCATCGTTTCTGTCCAGGAAGAATTTTCACTGGTACGAGACAAGATAAACCTTCTGTCTGTCATATTCAAAAACAACCAATCGCATATCTTTGGCTACTGGTGGAGTTGGGAACAGTGTGATGGTTCCGGGAACTTCCCATTAATCCGACCTGCCATTACAGTTAGGGTTACGGTTACAGTTAGGGGAGGTCGGACCAGTGCCATGCTCCCGGTGGTTCCTTGCCTTGCTTCTGATTTCATAAACAACTAAACCCCACCCTTTGCTCCTGTCTCTTCCTCCCAAGAAAATGCTAACTGGTCCACTTGTATGCCAGTTTGCTGAAAATGATTTTAGCTGGAGCTTTTCACCATGTATCTGAGACCCTGATCTGTCAGCAATGTTGCTGTTTTGAAAGGCTAAGACAATTAACCAGCTCTGAAAAAAAAAATAAAAAATCCCCTCTGGCTGTGATGATGCCAGGCTAAACTGGCCTTCTTGTTGAATTTATGTTCACATTTATGTTCTGTACTTTCTGTTGCACAACAACGTGGTCGGCTTTACTTGGCAAATATGTAGAAGGAGATTGCGTTAGCTTCCGGTGCCAACACCTGGTCAAACCTCAAATGCAGAAGTGAGTTGCTTCATCGGAATGTCTTGCATAAGAGCTTTGTGCGAAAACAGTGGTCTGAAAACAGAATAATCGACGCATTATCACTGAACTGATTTTTTTTTTCTGTGATAAATGTAGCTGTACACATGAAAAATCTACTAATTGATTTGTGCAGGTGGGTTCGTGCAGACAGTATGTCATACACCAGGGTATATCCATCGTGCGCTCCGTCTTCGCCGCTCATGATGAGTTTTGTGATGGCACATGAATGCAGTTCGCTTCCTAAACACATTTAGCCTCGCCGCCAGTCTGTTGCAAACACGTGTGTATGAGCTGGGTTGCCAGGTTGAGACAAACACAGGGGCCCCTGTGACCCCACCGATGTTAGCCGACGGGCAGTTAGAAACAATCAGGCCGCAGCTACAGTCTGAAGAGACAGGAGGACGGAGCAGCTGCTGACGGCCACTTTGGCTGCAGCGGCACGCGCATGACTGACATTCATCAGATAATGAAGACTCGATGCGCACGCGCACACGCGCACATTCTTTCCACTGTGTGCACCCAGCCTATAAACTGAAACAGAGCTCAGTGATCACACAGCCGTTAAACCACTTCCTCTTTGTGTTTGTGTGCCTTCCTGTGCGTCTTTAACTGCTGCTTGCGCTGTAAAGCGTGTGGATGACACTTGAGCGGCTTGTTAACAGAGTAATTATTATCAACAGTTCTTTTGACACTTCTAACACGAGCCGTCTCTTGCTCGATCAAAGCACACATGACCACTTGTGGTCAATATTAAAGCCCAAGTTCAAGCTAAAGTAAACTAGCCGAGCCGGTTCCCTGAAGAGCCCAAACCAAAGCCAACTACACTTGCTCACTTGTCAGGTGTTAAATAAACTAAGAAGATAATGTCAGGCTCAACACTTTTACACATTCAATTTACTATTTTGTGTTTTTATACTACTTTTAATACTATTTCTTTGTTTTTATTGCTGGTACTCAGAGTGGACAGCAAAGTAAGAACTTCATTGTACAGGGAAACATGTTTGTTTACTGTGCATATGACAATAAATATACTTTAAAAATAAATAAATAAATAGCTTACCCTTAAAACAACAACAACAACAACAACAACAACTAAACACTATGTTTCCTGACCATGTCAATGATTTCCCTGCAGGCACGTCAATCAATCTCTTTGACAATTAATCAAAGTTGTGTTTAAGCAACATAATGAGTTAACTCAGATCAGTCGATCAGCAGTAGATCAGTTCTTGTTCTGAGGAAAACCAAAAACAGTTTCTTAAAGACTTGCCATGTGTTGCTGGAAAGTTACAGGAAGACATCAAAATTAGATTTACCATCATAATGTACCCATCGTATCTATAGAGTCTGACCTACAGTCTCTATGCTGAGATTTACTGTAAGGGGCAAAGATGCACCAGCTAAATGCATTGAGTCAGATGGAGGTTGTGGCTTAGTATTCACGGCTCGTGTTTCACGTGCGGTGGTCGTGTGGATTTTATTTGTGGATGTCTCAGATGTTTGTCACGTCGACAAATGTCTCTTGCTCCACAAACATGCGCCGCATCCAAACGCATCTCTGGGCATCGAGCTTCAACATGGAAGCGGGCAACACGTGTGATGTCCCATCGTTGACTTAAAACAATGCAGCTTGCAACCAAACGTGAAACCTTTCTTAAAGTGTATGAATTGTTTGCTTTTTTTTTAATTTTGCGACAGAACACAGCGTTCTTAGTTACTTTCCACTGAAAAGAACAAATCAAAACAACAACCCAAAACTTAGGTAGCGCAGTAGCAATAGCATCAAGCGTCTCAGCTGAAGCAAAAATCTTAGCAGACCCTGAATACAAACCACATATCTTACTTGCCACACAAAATCTTTTTGAACATTCAACTCTGTCAGTGTGCGTTAATCGCCCACTGACGAGAGATAAGACCATAAGCAAATTTTTGAGTATGTTTCAAGTCGAGCCTTACCTCCATCCTGTTGGTTGGAGTGTGTGTGGAGTGTGTGTGAGCAAGTTGGGTTAAATATAGACGTAGACAAATAGTGAGAGAGAGCGCAGCTCATGTTCTGTCACGTTGATCTCGGCCGCCTCTTCTGCCACTTCACCTCATTCATAAAAGCTGGGCTTAAATTTCAGAGTTTGTTCGCACCGGCAGGAAAATGAGACAGGAAATGATTACAAGTTTGTGGGTGTGGGAAGGGGTGCATGACAGTCTTACGCAGTAAACAATAACAAGAGTCCACAATAGGGCGGTTAGTTGGAGGGCCACGGGGGGTGAAACTGCTGAGCTCACGATGCTCTCAGTGACTCTTGATGAGATCCTCTTTGAGTTTTGTTCACTTTACCTGATTGCTGGAAAACTTCTGTTCCTCGTGAACTCTCCTCGTGGTGTGTGAGGTGTGTGGATGATGAATTGTCACTAATTCAGTTATTGGCACTTTCTTTGGTAACAGTTGGCGGAATCTTTATCCTGTATCTCCCAGTCTGGGCTGCCAATATGCGGTTACAAATTGACACAATCAACTCGTCTTGTTAATCATTTTTGCCGTCCTTTGGTGCCAGATGCAGAAGGAAGTAGTTTGAAAATTGACAAAGATCAGTTTTGGGATTTTTTGCAGTCTATTTCTTCCACATGACCGGGTGTTAATGTTCTAGGCGGTGTAGATCTTGTTTTAGATACTTGTGATGCCTCCTGTGCTTTAACGGGAAGTTTAATAGAAATATTTCTACTTTCATTTCTGCTTTTGTGTTTCTTCACTTCTCCGATGTACAATCCAGTTGCATAAAAGGAGAATACTAGTTGGACACACCTTTGTAGTTTTTTTTTTATTTTTTATTTTTTATTTTATTTCAAGTTTTTATTTTCACACCACACCGATCCCTGTAGATAAACAACAAGTTGGCTTCGTGTTGTTATCAAAACATTTCTTCTTCTTTTTCATCCTTAAACGCGCATTTGTACAAATTAGCGCCAGCGTATCCTCGCTGTTGAAACAGGACGTGGTCGAAAGGGGAGGAGTGAGGCCGGAAGTCATGTTGTTTTATGAAGGAAGAAACCTTATAAGGCAAAAATAATTCCTGCAGAATCAAGACAGTGTGTCATTTCACTGTCTCCGAGTTAAAAACAAAAAACAAAAACAACAACAAACAAAACAAAACAAAAAAACTATTTCCTGTTTATAAAATAAAGTTGTGTGATTGATACTAATAGACAACACATTCGATTTGACTTCGGTCCACGCCTTTAATCTCAATACAACTCGCTAGTCTTAATTTCGAACCTGTTGCATTGACAGTGCAACGCACGGCAGAATACGCGAGACGGTCAGTGTGCAATATAGTCTACGTCCACTAGGGAGCAGCAAGTCCCATATTGTGTAGTATTGGTTGAGGACGTTGCAGCCGGTGTGGTCACAATATCCTGTTATAGTGGTTATTTATTTATTCATTCATTTATTTATTTTTTATTGTTCCTCAGTATTTCGCGTATGGTCTGAAATATTTTTATCGTTTTTTTTTTTTTTTTTTAATCTAGGAAAGATGTTGCAGTATCGAGTGATTAGAAAATACACTATGCACAATAATATTCCGTTTTCCCTCTTGATCTTCTAACTTTCTTCCGGGTAAAATGCTCAGGTTGATAGAAGCACAACTGCGCTCTAAGAAGTTGGTGGATCAAATCTGCTTTGAGCCGCTATATTGCTTTTACTTTGTCTCAGAACAAAGATGAGCGTGGCAGAGTGCTGCCACCCGCTGGAATACAATTGCCTCTGTCTGTCCGCATCACAGATAAATGGTCCAAAGTCACTCAGGTTAGGATTTATTCAGAGATGACGCACAGAAACTGTGAATCTGGTTTCGCTGTGAAAAGTCTTCATCATATACAGCCAACAGATAAGTCCGAGACAGTAGAAATTCCATATGGGCTGACAGAAAAGAAATAGAAGACTGAAATCAAATGAAAAACATCTTTGATGTGTTTGAGAAGATGCCGTTTCATTCTGGGTGCTGGGATGTCTGGGTAATGAAGTGCGTCTCACAGACAGCTGCTCTTTTTTTTTTTTTTTTTTTTTTAAATAAACACATTGATGCTGAGTAAATAAAGTTAATTGAATTTTAAGTCAACATCCCTTTCAAGATCCTGCCTCGCGCAAACATGACCAGCTGATTTTGTGCGCGCGCGCACACACACATGGGTGCGTTTCTTTGCTTTCATGCAAACAACAATTGGATAAGTGGCAGAGCACCTCCCATTTCCTTTGGTTCCAATCCTTGGTAGAAGCATGAACCTGTCAATCATAGTTTGACAATCAATTTATTTAGATAAGATGGCGAAGACACGCAGCAGAGGGCGGCCAACCTGCCTACAAATATCCAGACAAAGTGGGTATAAATACAGTTGGTGCAGGGGCAAAAACAGTGGCATCTCTGTGTCTCTTTGGTTTGTTTAATGATAGACAAAACAACCTGAAAGCAACAATAATAACTAGATTCTGAATGGACCTGACACTGTTAGTGGTCCCCAAACCGGTGGAGTGTACTGCAAATAATTCCACCAGCAGCAACAATTGCATGAACAATACCTTAAAAAGGAAAGCTCGACCCTTGTGTGGCTCTCTGATTGGCTTGTGTGAGGCCAATCACAAAGGACTTGTCTGCGGTGCAGGTCTTTGGTTGTTGGTCATGTGTTACAGCAGCCATCTGCAGCTTCACGTCGTCGGTGTGCGGTTCCTGAGGAAGGAGCTGGCGAAATCAAACCTGTAACCAAGCAGCCGAGCAACAGATTTGTTGTCTTCCGTCTTGCCTCAACTTTGAAGAATCAGATGGAAAGACAAACCAATCCTTTGTCTTGATTGTCTAATTTCAAATAAGAAAGTCCACCTTCAGACCCCAGAGTCTTTCTGTCACAGCAGGAACAAGAAGTCTTGTTTCCATCTGCCAAGTTCTCAAGTCTTTCCTAACCGTTAGCCTGTTTTCACCCTGTTGTGACTGTCGGTGCTGTGTGTGGATCTGAATTGCACCTATCATCAGTGGAAGAGTTCAGAGTTCATGAGAGAAGCAGGACCAGTGGTTCCTCTTGTTCCTGGATCAAAGTTATGGATGTTGTCGGAGGTATGGAACGCTCAGTGGCGTCCCTGCTTCTTCTTGAAGATCTTATTAAAAGCGTTTCTCCTCCGGCTCCCAGAAGACTCGCTGTCGTCACCACCGCCGTCCTCCTCTGCGGGGCTCCTCCTGGATGAGGGTTGGACGCCCATCCCCCGACAGCTGCCGGACAAGCTGGACGAGGCGGAGGACGAGAAGACGAGCGGGCTGTCGACGGAGTCGGGCGTGACGCAGAGGGAGCGCGTGGAGATGGAGGAGGCCATGACCGTCGCAGGACTGCCCCTCAGCTCGCCCAGGCTCGAGCTCTTCTCCAGGGCTCCTCCCGCGACCCTGGAAGCCTGAAGGGGGTGGAGCCTGGACGGCAGGAAGAAGGGCTTGGCGCTGTGCTGACCTCGAGAGTCACTGTGAGGGAGGGCCGAGTCCGAGTCCGAGCGATTCATGATGTCCCTGAAAGAGAGAGTGTTAGTCGGGTGAAAATTAAAAGAAAAGCCAATATAGGAGCGCTTACTGGACTCAGGACTTGTAAGTTAGAGGTGCTCTTTGGATGGGAAACACCAAGAAGAAGCAAAAACAGGAGAAATTCAAACGGTTAATGGTTTTGGAGTCTCTGAGGAAGGCGTGATTGTAAAAACGCGTCAGAGTTTTTAATCAGTTCGAATGAATACAATAAAGGCTTTTTAACTTTTCTATGAGAGTGCCCCGGAGTTTCTCCTGTTTTTGCTTTTTCAGAATGAAAGTCAACTCTCAGCAAACTCTTCTTACACCGTATATTTTAGAGAATGTGAGTAAAAAGCAGAAAATGCAAAAAAAAAAAAAAAAAAGTACAGTTAGCTGACACAGCAAGACAGTTAATCTCTTTTCCAAATGAGCACTGATATGAACACAATAATGTGAGTGGTTTTACAAAAAAGTGATATAAGTAAAAAAAAAAAAAAAAAAGAAAAAAAAAAGTCAGGAAGTCATGAGACAATTCTAGGGTTGTTAACACGCCTCTTAACTCCATTTGTGCTCAGATCACATACAGGGACATTGAATTAGTCACAGAGCCACAGCCGTGCTGGAGAAGATACCCAAAGCTGCCGGAGCGACAGCGCTGTTGCCGCCTCGTCACAGCGTCCCCTGGTGGTGGGAGGCTGGACTCCACAGATTGAAAGTAAGAGGAGCGGAGGAGCAGAGTGGAGAAACGGGTGCAGCCCTCAGCGCAGGTAGAGGTAGAGAAGGAGGTTTTGGTCGGTGAGAGCGAGAGGGTGGGGCCAATTGAGGGGTGCGACAGAGAGGAGGAGAGAGAAGGAGCGGGCACAGGAAGGAACTCCAGCTGGCCAATAGAACGGCTGCGTTTCTGCCGCCCATAGCCACTGGGAGGGCGGGACGACGATACGGGGTCACTCCCTTCCTGCTGAGGCGAGTCCCGCCCTTCAACCAACCTCTGAGAGCTGAACGCCAGGCTCGGGTCTGCTATCCTCGGTCGCACGGGCACAAGGCTCTGAGCTGCAAGGAGACAAAAGGAGCAAGAGAGAGACAGAAGAGTTGGTCTTATTTTGAAGAAACAGGAAGTTGTGTGCCAACTGGCTGATAAAGGCGTGTGAAAGGTAGAGAAGTGCCGAGGGCGCGGCTCAAACTGCTGCAGACCTGACGGAGTGTTAGTGACAAGGGCATGAAGTGATGTTGGTGCTCAGAAGGTGAAAACATGAGAAGAAGAAACAGTGAGATGACACATTTCTTTGTTTGTTTTATAAATGAGGTGCTTGGATCATGCTCATTGGAATTATTTGGTCCGGAAACAGAGAGAGACCCCGACACATGCTCATATCAGAGGGAGGGAGGGTATATATTTTCTCTTTCTTTTTCTCTTTAGATTAATCAGGTTATCATTTGAATAAGCCCAGTGTCTGACAATTGGCTTTGCAAATTTATGATCTGTTATTTTTTTTGTTCTCTTTTAACACAATAGTTGGATAGTATTCCCAGTTGCCCCCTCTACTCCCCTCTCTCATCATCCACTTCCCCTTTCTACTTTCTTCCCACCCCCCTATCCCTCCCTCAGTCCGGTGATGGCCAGAATGTCACCAAGACTATTATAATAAAACCACTCAAGAGGTAGCTCCTGAAACGACCTGTGTGGCTCACACTCTCAAGATCTACCTCTGAGAATAAAATCTGTCAACCATCATAGACATTCAGAGACACTTCTGCTTGTCATTATGGCCAGACAGGACAAGGGAAAAAAAAAAAAAAAAAAGAAAAGAGGGAGGGAGGGAGGGTCCAAAGGAGGGGAGGGGCCAACCCGAGTGTTTCCACGGTGACTGGGTCTCGCCGATACCGCTGAGGGGCCAGAGGTCGCTCACCCGCCGCTCCATCTGCCACGCTGCGTCTGGAGGAAGTCAATCAAGAGAGAGAGAGAGAGAGATACCGAGAGAAAGAGGACCAATCAGAGGGGAGGCTGAAGAGAGGGAGCGGGCCACAGGTGGGCTGACAGACGGATGGATGAAGTCAGGTTGCTGAGCTTGTTCATCAGTGAGCCTCGGTGAGAAAAGGTGACCGTTCCTGAAGACCGCTACAGTAAAACAAACAAATAAACAAAATATGCAGACGAGGAAAAAGAACCCTGCGGCTGGTGGCATTCAGTCAAATAAGGACAGACAAGGCACAGCAGGAAGAGGACGAGCTGAGACGTCACCGTGCCACACTTCCTGTTGATGCACAACACTTTATCAGCATGTGCAAGCACAACTGCCATTTTTCTGACACACTGTTATGGCGACACTACTGACACCACAAGCAGCACCCGAGTCACACTGTTGCAATGACCCCGGCCGGCTGTGTCCAATACTGCACACTGCTCACTATGTAGGGTGCTATACAGGGGCTGCGCCATTTTGTAGTGGTGTCCAAATTCTGAGTGAACATCGATATTCACTTTGTATAACATTATATATAATACTATGCTTGTCAAAAGACTACATATGTGCGTAAAATGATGTATATATTGGGTTAAGACCACCTGCGGATGGGACGTTTTAACAATCCGACCGCGACGATGTCATTAAATGCGGCAAGAACACTGTCCGAAAGTTGTGTTTTATTTTTTAATTAGGTTAATGAGTGCACTACACAGTTGGCTGCGTAGAACTCCCTTTACGAGTGGGTGATTTCGGACACAGCCCCTGATGGAGAAGAAAAGTCAATCAGTTCTTACAGTATCTTACCTGATTCGGCAACAAACAGAAAAACGCAACCCGGACTTACACTTCAGCGTCCCAGGGGACAGAATGTCTTCGTCCATGTCGTCCAGGTCGTCCGAGAGGAGGAGATGCTGGGGGGTCGGAGGTCGCAGGCCGAGGAAGGCCGGGTCCAGGTTGAGGGCAGAGGCCAGGGCGAGCAGACCGGGGTTGGTGACCACGCAGAAGCCCGTCAGCGACTCGATCTGCTGCCAGCGGTGGAGTTTCTCCCGCAGGGCCGCCGTCACCTCGGCCAGGGCCTGCCTGAGGGGGGGGGAGGGGCGGGGAGGGAGGCGAGAGAAAGAGGCGAGAGAGGGGGGCCCTGATTATTTCTCGTTAAAACGACTTGACGGCGTGACCTTTGCCTGGTTATATTTGGCAGAGTCTCTGCTCTCTTAGGGGCCGTTTACACCAGACCTGGGCAAAGTACGGCCCGTGGGCCACATCCGGCCCGCTGCGTGTCTCTGTCCGGCCCGCCATAAATCACGCAATCTACCTGTCGATCGCGAAGGTAGTTAGGCTCGATCGCATGGAGAGAGAGAAAGAGAGAGAGAGAGTCGTGAAAATATTTCCACGGGACTTAGGATGTAGTACCTATGCCAGGCCTGGTATGGCGCCGCAAGTTTATTCCATTAAGGAGGAAGAAGAAGAAGAAGAAGAAGAAGAAGAAGAAGAAGACCACCTGAAGCACGCCATGTTTAAAGCAGCTCTAGGTAACTTTTCGACCATAAAGTTATGATTCCAAACTCAGTAAAGTGTTAGTGATTAATAGGATCAACGGTGCCGCCTCGGCTTTCAAGCGCGACCCGACACGCTGGACGAACCACTATACTGCAACGTCACACGTTTATTTAGAGGCGGTTTTACATACGACTATTACAAATACATAAGATTGTAAAATGACGGAATGGAACCCAATAATTAACCTCGATGAAACACAAAGTAATAAAGGTGTTGAACGTTTGCTACGACGTTATTGTCAGTGTGTTTTGCATTTCAGATTGGTGTTTTTCCTGAACACATATGAGCGCTCCAGGTAGGCCACTATTTGTATTTTCCCACATCAATAAGGTAGCGCTGCAGCGTGTTTACTTCGTCCCTTCTCCATTCCCACCGAAAGTTACCTTGAGCTGCTTTAAAGAAGCAGTAGCTCGCTAACAACATTAGCACCACGGATCACAGAAGGAAAGATTGCTTGTGAAAAGACGGTGTGGATGAACGTCAGAGTTGAACTTCGGCTTCGAGTTACTTTCGAACACAAAGCCCAGTAAAAGGTCCATGTTAAGGTAAAAGTCATTTAGGTTTCCTGCCTCAATATCCCAGTCCGCCACCCAAAAGAAAACCAATAAAAAGTAAAACTGGAGGTTTGCAAATCGCTTATGTTTGTTATGTGTGTTTATTTTCACGTTGCACACAATCCACGATCGATCCACGAGCACCGTGTGTTACTGTTCACTATTGTTTGCAATTTGTTGTAGTGGAGGTTAATGGGAAGACTGCAGGTTGATCAGTAGTAGCAGTAACAAGTCCATTGCGCGACGCCGTTGTTGTTGTGGGTGGTCGTCTGCACCTCACGGCCGCCCAAGGTAGGGCGTCAGTGGAAGAGTTCAGAGTTCATGAGAGGCAGGGCGGGGGGAGGGGTTTGGAGCTGTGACATCAGCGTTTCCAAAAAAGATTGGTTTCTGTGCTTACACGAAGCCGGGCAAGGCGTCGTTTTCAAACTTATCCCTCCTGAGGAGCGTTTTTGAAAAGGTGCGGTTTCGGTCTTAGCAGTTTCAGAGAAACCCGTATTTGTGTAAACGGCCCCTTAGTGCAGCACAATTCACTGGGTCAGTTCTGAATTGTAGGGAGCAGCTGAATCAGAATCAGAAGCCTTTATTGTCCAACGAACAGTTGCAAAAGAGTGTGGGTGGCGCTCTGCAAACAGGGAGCTACTCACTTGGCGCTGAGGATCTTGTGGTCGACGTCGTCCAGCGAGGAGCTGTGGGCCACGTGGAACGTCCCGAACAGAGAGCTCCTCTTCTTCTTGATCTTCTCAGCCTGGACAACACAGCCGTCGCCATCATCATCATCATCATCATCATAATCATCATCATCATCATCATCCTCCTCCTCAAACTGTGTGTGTGTGTGTGTGTGTGTGTGTGTGTGGTTATGTGGGCGCTCTCACCCCATCTCTGGCCTGCTGCAGCTGCCTCTCTGCGCTCTGCTTCTTGATGTTGTAGTACTGCACCTCGATCTCGTGCGTGAGCTGCAGCCACGTCTGCAGCGTCTCCGGAGGCGGGAAGCGGGACCGCGACTCCAGCTCCCTCTCCGCCCTCCTGAGAGCCACGCGCACCTGCCGCAAGACGATGCCGCCAACGGGTGACCTTCACTCTCTGCCCGGGTGAGAACTCCCCACGACGGCTTGGACCCACTCGTCTAACCTGCTCCAGCTCCTCCTCCGCGTACTTCTGCCGGCTCCTCTCGTTCTCCGTCCCCTCCCGGAGATCCCGCAGCCGATGCGCCTCCATCTTGGCCGAGTCGATCTCACTCCGCAGCTCCTCCTCCACCCTCACCTTCTCCACCTGAACGCAGCGCTGCTCCTCCTGCGCCTTATGCAGCCTGACGGACACAGCGAGCACCAATCATCAGTGTTAATTTTGTTGACGAAAAGTTTTCGTCATAGTTGTTGTCCCTTTTTTTTTTCTGACTAAAACGAGACGATGAGTAAATAAAAAATCATTAATTCGGGCTAAGACGACGACGAGGTGTATTGACATTTTTGTCAACGAATAAAAACGAGACAGAAATGTCTGGCAAAGACGAGATCCAATCAGAGCTCATTTCATTTGTGGAAGGAAATGACGATTTAGAAAGTGGCAGGAGGAGTTGGGAAGAAAAGCAATCAGAACAACGCGGTCAAGAAGTACGTACACATAGACTAGGAGTACGTACACATAGACTAGGAGTACGTACACATAGACTAGGAGTACGTACACATAGACTAGGAAGACGTAAACATAGACTAGGAGTACGTACACATAGACTAGGACGTAAACATAGACTAGGAGGACGTACACATAGACTAGGACGTACACATAGACTAGGAGGACGTACACATAGACTAGGAGGACGTACACATAGACTAGGACGTAAACATAGACTAGGAGGACGTACACATAGACTAGGAGGACGTACACATAGACTAGGAGGACGTACACATAGACTAGGACGTAAACATAGACTAGGAGGACGTACACATAGACTAGGAGGACGTACACATAGACTAGGACGTAAACATAGACTAGGACGTACACATAGACTAGGAGGACGTACACATAGACTAGGAGGACGTACACATAGACTAGGAGTACGTACACATAGACTAGGAGTATGTACACATAGACTAGGACGTAAACATAGACTAGGACGTACACATAGACTAGGAGTACGTACACATAGACTAGGAGTACGTACACATAGACTAGGAGTACGTACACATAGACTAGGAGGACGTACACATAGACTAGGAGGACGTACACATAGACTAGGAGTATGTACACATAGACTAGGACGTAAACATAGACTAGGACGTACACATAGACTAGGAGTACGTACACATAGACTAGGAGGACGTACACATAGACTAGGAGTACGTACACATAGACTAGGAGTATGTACACATAGACTAGGACGTAAACATAGACTAGGACGTACACATAGACTAGGAGTACGTACACATAGACTAGGAGTACGTACACATAGACTAGGAGGACGTACACATAGACTAGGAGGACGTACACATAGACTAGGAGTACGTACACATAGACTAGGAGTATGTACACATAGACTAGGACGTAAACATAGACTAGGACGTACACATAGACTAGGAGTACGTACACATAGACTAGGAGTACGTACACATAGACTAGGAGGACGTACACATAGACTAGGAGGACGTACACATAGACTAGGAGTATGTACACATAGACTAGGACGTAAACATAGACTAGGACGTACACATAGACTAGGAGTACGTACACATAGACTAGGAGTATGTACACATAGACTAGGACGTAAACATAGACTAGGACGTACACATAGACTAGGACGTACACATAGACTAGGAGTACGTACACATAGACTAGGAGTATGTACACATAGACTAGGACGTAAACATAGACTAGGACGTAAACATAGACTAGGACGTACACATAGACTAGGACGTACACATAGACTAGGAGTATGTACACATAGACTAGGACGTAAACATAGACTAGGACGTACACATAGACTAGGACGTACACATAGACTAGGAGTATGTACACATAGACTATCTGGTACAGACTAATTTGAGACCGTATGTCAACACCGGGGAGGAAGAGGTGACAGGAGATTTGGATGCACTTCACATTTGCTATGAAAGAAAATAAGGAATCGACGAAATCTACTCTGATTGTAGTCGACTAAAATGATTATGATATTTTGTCAACTAAAACTAAAATAATTTAGATGATTAGATTATGACTAAAACTAAATAACACTTCAGTCAAAGGACTATGACCAAAACTACATCAAATTTTGCTGTCAAAAATCAAGTCCGTCCACCCGCGCCTGTAACAACGCCAAGTCCCGTTGGCTCCACCCCTTCTGCAACAAGCCCCCAGGATCCAACATGGCGGCCCATTCAGTTCAATTCATTTCAATTCATTTCAAAATATTTATAATGAATCATCTTTCAGGTCAGAGGCATCCTGCCGTTTATTTCTATATTGTAGTCTACTGGAAAAATGCTTTTGGGCTGCAGGGGATTTTTGGCTGCAGTACCTCGGGTGGCCACTGGAATAAATTGCCGCACGATATTGGCAGTCCGGTATGCAGTTTTTTATAATACATCCATGCTCTGCACCCTCAGCCAGATGCTTCTCAGTGGCAGACTGGAGAGTGTCAGTCAGGAGAGGGGAGGGCCGGAGGAGGAATGCAAGTGTGTAACCTCCGGGGGACGACATGATTCCTTGTTAACCTCACATCGCCACCTGTTTGGATGGGATCTGCTGACGCTCAGCACGGACCAGCTGGTGGAAGCAGAGTGACTGGTTACTGTCACTGCCACACTGATGAAGTCACATCAATTCATAAACGTAAGCAGAACTAAAAAGGGACTAAAATCTTTAAGTGTTGTAAGAGTGCCTGCAGTATTTATAGCTTGTTGTGATGACAGAATCAGCAGAAGAAGAACTGTGACGCCAGATAGCATGCTGCAAGCATGCTAACACACACACACACAGTGTTTGACAGTGTGCGCAAGTTGTGTGTGTGTGTGTGTGTGCAGACTGAGCTGCCGGTTATTCTTTGCCCATATAAGGACTGCAGACTGAACGCTTCTCGCGTTCACACACACACACACACACACACACACACACACACACACACACACACACACACACACACACACACACACACACACACACACACACACACACACACACACACACACACACACACACGACAAAATTACTCATAATAAGGAAGGATTCTGCTGATGTGAGCAATTAATCAGCTTCCTCGCTTGTTTTCACACTAAATGGTCGACGATTCTGGACGGCACGACTTGGACCGTGACGGACTCACTTCTGCTGCAGCTCCAGCAGGCTCAGCTCGGCCCTCTGCAGGCCCTCCAGGTCTTTCATCAGCTTCCCGAGGTCGTCTTTGGACTTCCTGTTCTGGACGTAGGCGAACCAGCAGCCACCCAGCGCCATCAGGATGGAAACACCCAGCAGCAGGTCCTTCCACGGGTTCTTCCGTCCTGCCGAACACAACACGGATAAACACGCGTGCCGATGTGCGGAAAACTGATGACATGTCGACGCACGGACCTGGCGGCGGCCCAAACAGCACGATGTCGAGCGCTTTGAGCTGCAGTTTCTGAGCGTGGCTTCTGTCCAGGATCTTCAGCAGGGACACCATGAGGGTGGAGTTCTTCACAGCCAGTCTGGAACACACACACAGGCTCCATTTGTCACACAAGATGTGCCACCACACAGGTAGGGGGCAGTATATTCTCCACCGCCCACAATGATTCAAATAGATTAACGGGAGCTCGCCACCTGGGTATGGCCTTTCCATCCAGCTGGTGTTTTCTGAAGGTTTCCGTGTACTGAGGCAGCTCCACGCTGATCAGCAGCCAGTCCTCCACCTGCAGCAGCGTCCAGTTGTACACTGAGAACAGGAACAGCTTCCGTTACAACACAAAGCATCGGGTTTTTTTCTTCCCGTCCTCCCCCGTCACATTGGAGGCACGGCGAGAATGGGTCACCTTCAGAGCTCTTCCAGGTGGTCCACATGTCCTCCACGCTGATGTGCAGGTCGGCCCGGTGGAAGCTGCTGTGTTTGGCCGTGGAGTCGTGGTACTTCAGGTCCTCCCTGAGAAACTGAGGACGGAGAGGGGATTGGCACGAGTCCGGACCGACTCTCAAACAGGAACGCACTCACGAACTGGGAGCTACTAAAAAGAGAAAGGTCTTCCCTCTGCGTACCTTCCACTGTACACAAACCGAGCATGTTCTGAGCTGCAGGCCCGTCCACCACAGGAGTGGATGGAACATAAACAAACACGGTGCGGACCTACTCATTAGATGTTCTACAACAGAGTACAAACAAACAAGACGACAGTGGCAGGGAGAAAAGAAAAAAAAAAAGGCTTTCCGCTGCCCTGGTGCCAGTGAGAGCTGAAACAAATATTTATTTTGATCAAAAAGCAGCAATAAACTCAATATGAGATCAAAGTTCTGCCAGTGCCACTTGCAGTCGGTCTGCCTGCACTTGGTTATTCAACTGAAAACGTGGTGCAGTGTTGACAAAGTGGGCCAGAAGTGTCTCACCCCGTCCGTCTCGGTTGTGTCCACCGTCCCGTCGGCGTCATCATCCATCAGTTTGTGGATGCTGCAGATCGCCTCGAAGCTCAGCAGGGAGTTCTCGTCCTGACAGAGCTGCTGGTCTATTGCACACAGATCTGCAACACAATGGACAGTCAGTGCAAATTCCTGTGCAACACATTCTCCTTCTTGCTTATGCATAAATGAGAAGAACTGAACGAGACTCGTGATGTTGAATGCACCTTACAGCACAGGCGAGATTAAATGCACCAATTGACTCTTTAAATAGCATTTCTGCAGTCTGAATGCTTTGTTTGCTCTCGGCGAGAACTCCAGAATCGGATCCAGAACTCAGATTGCGGATATTCAGCAGATGAACCTTGCAGGTAAAGACTGTCACTTTGACAAACGCCAAGCGCTTCCTGAGGCCAGAAACGGCAACGGGGCGCATAAACAGCCATCTATTTCTGGCTGCCATCTTTGTTTGGGTCAAAGAAGGAGACGTCTCACTGTTCTGCCTCAGTGACGTCGGGAAGGAGGGAAGCGGAGCGAGACGCACAGAGAAACGTCAGGCCCCTGAAGCGCTAACATGTTAGCAGGCAGAGAATTATGATGGGAAATGTGACTTTGTTGTGTGTTTGTGTTAGCGGACAAAGCTAAATGTTTGCAGGCGAGCCAAACCGAGACAGCACCGTGACGCCAGGGGGATTACTCGCTGCTGTTTGCTTTAGTCTTGAGGAGAAGAAGTTTTTCTCCATCCGCTTAGCATCAGTTAGCAAGCTAGCATCACATCCATCTGCCAAGTATCCCAAACACGGCAGATTTAAACAGGTTGAAGGCAGTGAACACTGCATGCCTACATTTGGTCATTTCTTCACAATGTGTCTCTGCATGATCACACTGAAGGGCGCGAGCACGCATGTGTGCATGAGTTAGATAAAGAGAGAGAGAAAGAGAGAGAGAGAGAGAGAGTGAGAGAGAGACACTGAATGTATTAAAATGCCCCTCAGCTGTGTGTAAAGATTTGTGGCCACCATTTCAGGCACATACTCAGATTCTTCTGAGCTAATAATACCAAACCATACAAATACTTTTTGACAATGTGTCGCGCGTCAGTATAAATAAAACAGAACCGCACAAAAGCTTGTGCGGGGCAGCGTTGTCAGACGTTTCTGTCAGACGTGGGCCGATTGTGGCTCTGCAACAATGTCAAACAGAATGTCGCTGGTGATACTTGGAACTGGTCTCAGTCCCGGCATCATGCGGAGAGACACAGAGGATCCCAGGACTTCACGACATGTTAACCGTGTCTGACTCAAGCTATACAGGTTCCAATGGATTACACTGCGCTAACAGACATCGGGCTGCAGCTAAAGTTCACCACCCTGATATTGTGCCAACTGAGTGAGGCTAAAGCTAGGACGTGAGTGGTAACTGTATCACATTGACTGTCCAAGGCTAAAACATGTTATTTCGCCATTAATCCTCTCACAGGCATGTATTGCCTCTGCCTCAGGAAAGAAATGTAAAGTCTTTGTAAACTCCAACAGCTCCAACAACTGAACAAGCAGGTTTCTGAAGGGAGGGATCCAAAGTAGCGGTTGATTGACAAACCAACGCTTCTGTGCTCAGTGCACACGCTCCTACCTGCTCTGCACATGTGCAGATGGCGTGGCAGCCAGGTGACGCTTCCGAACCACAAGAGATCATTTTGGGTGTTGTCGACACAAGAGCGGGTGATACTGCAGCTGACGAGGATGTGCGCGCGAGAGCAGGATAGGTGCCAATAGAAAATGGGAAGATGGAAGGATGGGCGGACTGAGATACAGGTTCTCAGGCTTACTGCCAACATGTTAAACAGTACTGAACAAGCACAGTACTCTGCTTAGAACATTGCAAATAGTGAAAGAACAAATACAAAAAAACACTTTCTGTGGTAAAGCACTGGGTTCTGTTCAACTTGGTAAAAGCTGTCCAAATAGTTCATAATGTGTTTGTGCATGCTGACATCACCAGCGCAGGTTGGTATTACATCTGTTGATTCCAAAGGGGTGACAAAGAGCCTACAGCTACTTGACTGTATCCATGGCCACAGGACAAATTCTGCTTTAGACGGTGGCAGGTCAGTTTTGGGGCAGGATTAAAAGGCAGCATTCATAAAGAGGAGCAGGCTTACTGTGTTGCTGCCTATCAGACAGTGAAATCTGATGCACGTCACATTAGAAACCGAAACAAAAGGTGGGACCGGCCGACCCCTCCGATTCCCAGAATAAATCCGACGCCCATGCCATGCGACACCACCGAAGAAGAAGAGGTGGTCAGGAGCACAACAGGTGATGCAAGTTTACTCCGAGGATTAGGACTAGCAGCTGTGAGGATAAAAATACTGAGATAATAGAATTAAAACAGGGGAGGAAGGTCAGGTCAAAGTCACACTTTGAACATCAGTCTATACACAACCTTTTCCACCGCAGCCTCTACCGTCTTTCCCCCTCAAGAAAACCTTACAAGTTTCAGGAAACATAGCGAACACTTCAGAAGACCCCATTAGCTTCTGAGAGGTAAGGACAAGAAAAACCAATTTAAAAGAAACATGATGGATTTGGCGTTTGAGGAAATGATGCAAGTTCTGGATGGGAACAAAGAAGTTATTTCTGTCAACATACTTCCACTGACATCACCAACGTGTCACCACCAGGAAGCTGTGGTGTGGCTGCTAGCGGTTAGCACCTACGCTATCTCTACGTCACTCACACAGAATTCTGCCTTTCAGTTAGAATACAGAAATGAGGGCCGCGCGGCAGAGGCGGAGACAACAGGGTCACAATGTCCGCTGGAGTGACCAACTTTATTAACCTTCCAAGTTCTCTCTAGAGTGGCACCCCCACTATCAGACAAACCTAAGCGGTATGAGAAAGTTCACATGGTTTGGACCAGAAAATGTAAGTGTTCCAGGTGACATGCTCACAAACGCACGCTGGCGTGTTCAGTGGGGCCTGCGGTCAATATGAACAATGGTGGTTTGCGTTAAGACACAACGGCAGCGCAGGTTGAACAGATGGTGGCGCTGGAAGACTGACAAGACAAGACAACGCACACATTGACAGAGTGTGTCATACCTGAGGCTGTGTTGTCGTCGGAAACCAGGTGATGGTGTCGGTGGTCCAGGTGGCCATGGTCACTTTTGTCCAGCTGAGGGCTGTGAGCTTCAACACACACGTGCAGTGCGCACAGACACACCAGCCACACGTAACCCATGTCTGAAAAGAGACAGGACACAAGGACGTTTTTTTTTTTTTTTTTTTTTTTTTTAATCTTTTGTCTGGTTTTTCAACTTTTCAATCTTATTAATAAATTCAGTCCGGGCACTCATCAACATCATCACGTGACTCTGTGAACACACAACGCATCTTTGTATGTGTGTCCTGCGAAGTCACTTTTTTTTTTTTTTTTTTTTTTTTTAAATTTATTTATTTATTTTTTTCATTTCCAAGCAGCAGACAGTGGGAGAGGGCCCTGACGCAAACTGCGGAAGATCCGAGCAGGAAGTGACTTTAGCTCAGTAGCTCTCTTCTTTAAAAAAAACAACAAAAAAAACAACAACAAAAAAACCTAACTAAATAAATTAAAAACAGGACGGGATGGATAATGAAGAGCAGCAGCGGGTTCCTCCGACACTAGTTACCACTTTGAGTTCCAGGCAGGTTGTGCAAATTGAAATGATCCGCAAAAAGTGACCCATCATGATGACAGCATGAACATTAAACGGAGGGAGGGATCTAATCTCTGTCCTCGGCGCATCTCAAAAAACGAAACAAAAAAACACAACCAACAACTAACAATGATTCGCGTTTTTAGACGGGGAAATGATTGTAATGGTCGCAATTCTTAAAAAAAAAAAAAAGAAAAGAAAAGAAATTTGAACAAATGGCCGTAACTGCGTTATGTGACCAAACACGCACAACAAACACAAAACCTGGAACTCGGGGCTGCTCCGAGGTCAGAGGTCATGCATCTGTCCACTTTCGCACGCAGCGGACGCCGCCGTCACTCACCTCTGCAGCTGCCCGCAGGCTGGAGATCAATACATCGGCGATCGGCCCTGGAATCGACCCGCCAGACGGCAGCACACGCGGCGCCACTCTCCAAAGACTCGGCTCCACAAACTAGTGCCGCCGCCGAGGAGGAAAAAAAAAAAAAAAAAAAAAAAAAAAGAACACCTCCGCCTCAGACCCGCCCGCGTTGCGTTCACTGACAAGCGCAGAGCTCCGCATACTCAGTGAATTGCAACCTGTAGTGAATGGAGGAAGTATCGTTGATTAAATCAATCTGTTTACTTATTGATATACTTAAAAAAAAAAAAAAAAAAAAAAAAAAGTGAGTGATTTAAACGTAGCAAAAAAAAAAAAAAAAAAGGACAAAACCAAAACTGCAGTAGTACAAGTGAATTCAATTCATAAGCTGGCGCTCGAAAAATTCGATATGGCTAATAACGTAAAAGCAACTACCTTATACTATGATCAGCGCGCAGGAAGAAATGCTGTGTTGTTCTGTGGTTCCAGATTGTCTTTGTTCGCAGTGAAACGATTAAATGTATTGGCTGGGACGACCTTTTCACTTCTCAGAAGGTTTTTTTTTTTTTTTTTTTTAATTTCAACCTGGTTAACCTCGACCGTCGTCTCCCTGTAAGAACAGAAATCTGTTCCGAGACACTGAGACGAGAAACCTGATGAATTCTTCCGACTCTCATTTCACGTAAACATAGCAGCTTTAGTGGTTTGCGACCGCCCCTCACTGGCCACAGATAGGAAGTGCATACCAGACTCAAATATTGAGAACAAATATTTGTTCTCAAAAATGACTTGCATCAAAAGTGTCCAAAAACACGTCCTTTTATACAAATACAAACAGAAAGAAAGCGGTTGCAGATCAGACAGAAAGTGCACACAGAATTCACAAAATGTTGCAATAGTTTTAAATAACAGCTTGTCAGTAAAAACCGCATTAGGCGGGAGCTTAACATAGCAGACTTCCGACTCCTGATTGTTTCTCTGAATTCAGATATACATTTCTCAACTGCGGGTTTAAACCGAAAAGTCCAAGTTTACACACACACACACACACACACACACACACACACACACACACACACACACACAGGGCAAACTTCCTCTAACTTGAGCCTCTGCTTCCTCTCTCTCACTCCTTTTCGGACTTCCTCATCATCTTTAGCTCCACCCACCCACATTGACATAGGGATCCGCTGTCCATCCTCTCACACACACTCACACACCCATAACCCCACACTAACTATCACACTCTTGCGAACAAACAGCAACTCGGACTCTGGAGGAGCGGGACTCAGTGGAGCTGCTTCTGGAGGACTGATGACTGGTGAGTGTCCCGCACTTCTTCTCCCTTGTGTGTATGTGTGTGTGTGTGTGTGTGTGTGTGTGTGTGAGAGAGAGAGAGTGTGTGTGTGTGTGTGTGAGTGAGAGAGAGAGAAAGTGAGAGAGAGAGAAAGTGAGAGAGAGAGAGAGAGAGAGAGAGGGAGAGAGAGAGAGAGAGAGATTGTTGGAAAAGAGAGAATTATGGACTCAAAAACACACGGTTGTTTGTTGACACTGCTGGAATCTATAGATGAAGTACGACCACTCCCAGTCTCACTCTCTCTGTCCCTTCCTTTCTCCCTCTTTCCCCCTCTCTCTTGAGAGTATGAATTACACTGCAGCTGATCTATAACGGGGCAAAAAAAAAAAAAAAAAATCCCCACCAGGAAAACAGCTCCGTTTGGCTCATGCTCACCAGTCCTGCTGTAGTAACTTGCGAAGTGTTCCATGTTTGTTGCGCAGTCTTGTGTGATTCGTGAGTATGAATGTTGCGAGTATCAAATTACAACTATCATCCGAAATTGTCATCTTTTAGACACAAGACTAAAGGAGGAACGTTGCAGGAATTTCTGAGAGCGTGTTCCGTCACGTTGGATGAGGTGACATCACGAGAGCCCCGCTAGCTCACTTGTGAGTCAGACACATCACAGTTTGAAGTTTGAGATTTCCCCGAATGAAAGAGGAAGTGAGAGGGTGAGAAACAGGAAATAAAAATGGCCGAGTCCAGTGCCCTGGTTGTGGTTCAGGTCCTTGGTATGACGTTTGGGTTTGAGGACAACATGCTAGCAGGTCAAGCCCAGGTGCAGATTATCAGGTGTGCAACTTGTGGCTTTTTTTTCTTCTTCTACTATTTGGTATTTTAGCCACAACATAAGGCTTTGCATTAGCCAAGAAACAGCAAAATCTCATGTTGGGTCTAAACAACAATGAACACATCTCACTTTGGGAATTTATGGATTAAACGTTTCAAATGCCTCAAATTCGTACTTGACCAGATAAATGCTGTCAACTTAACTCAGGCTCACTCAAATACTTTCAAACTCTTAGGACATGTTCAATTCACTTTGGCTGCACAGATTGAGCTATATTTGCTCTGACAAGACAAACACAACAACTCCAGGCCGGTGTGAGTCTAATAGTCGATAGTTTCAGGTTCCCCCTCTAAATTTGTTGGCTGTTCCTGGCTTGATACTTTCTGTAGGTTGTATTCTGTTGGACGTTCTTGAATGCTGTAGGGTGTCCTTAGTTGTCCTTCATGGAACGATTGTGCCTGGTTGAGGTCAAAGACTCAAGCAAGGAGAATCCTGGCAGAGTCTCTCTGTTTATTGTGTGTCGGTATACTTGCTTGGCGTGACTCTCATTAAATCGCGCTGTGGATGAACAGAAACCAACTTCCTGTTTCAGTTTCATCGCACACTTCCTCTCCATTTGAACCAGAGGACGAATGTTGTTTCAGGCCAACCCACTTCACCTGCTGCGATACAATGGCAGGTGAGGTCAGGTGCCTGCACAGGATAGTGTGGCAAGACTCTTGTTGGGAGTTTACATCCTGTTTGACCTTTGACCTTTGGTGAGTTCAACCGCCCTCAGATTGAATATTGCAACTACCTTAGTGGTTTCAATGTTGACTGTTACCTGTTTGTTTTTTTTGGGGGGGCTTTATAGAGTCATTGATTTGGTTATTTTCCAAATTTTAATCCAATAGTCACAGAATGTTTTATTATTCCAAAAACAACTGTGCAGTAAAACTAGTTTGGCTTGTTCAATATTCTTGTTTTTTTTTTTGCTTATGTCATTCTTAGGATTGCACATGTAAATTCTCTGAAAAAAATCCCTTTTGCGTTCAAGTTTCGCTGAGTTGTTCTCGACACCTTCCGCTTATTTTGTCAGCCCTGTGGCTCCATTTTTAGAGCCCTTCCCGCCAGAGATCTAGCTGTGGGAGGGCCGCCTCAGTTCCCCTCAAGACAGGCACGATCAGTAAAAATATCAATGGAGGACAAAGCTGACGAGACGAAACCAAAGTCTAGTTCCTAAAATGTAGGAGAAAAAAAAAAGGCAACCCAATGAAGCGGCAAACAGACTGGCCACAACACAACACAACACAACACAACACAACACAACACAACACAACACAACACAACACAACACAGTACAGCGCAACATAACACAGCACAGCTGCTGTGTTGGTGGTTGATGCTTTTCTTGGGCCTTCTGAAACGTGACCCTTAGCTGAAGTTCTTCGTTTGTGAGTATAACAGAAGTTTGGTCTATGAACGTTACTCAGCTGAAATTAAATCAGACACTGGCACACAGCACTCTTGCAGAAGTGTATTGTGAGATTGTAGCTCTCTTGGTCTGATGGGAAAAAGTGGCGCGCACAAAAGTGGCAATCTACCTGCAGTGGAGTTCAAGTTGACAGGAGGACACATCAACTGTCAGTTACCAGTGGCTGCAACCATAACTTGTGTTGCTAATAACACACACACACACACACACACACACACACACACACATACACGCATTTACAGGAAGCCCATATTTTACACAACGTGCATGTTTCAGGGATGTTGCAGGTTACCGATCTTGTCTCTTCTTCCTCTTTTCTCCTTCATTGTCTTCTTCTTTCTTCCCCTCGGCTGCAACTGCTCCAACTGGTTTTGGTAGTTTACATTTTTGTCTGGTTGCAGAAAACCCACACGTTTTTGGCCTACTTTTGTTACGGTGTTTAAATTGTAAAGGTATGATAAGGTAAGGTCTGATATGTGGTTGTGGTTCCTTTGCATAGTCTCTGCCCGGCAGGGTGAAAAAGGAGAGTTTTCTCACTGTGGATTAATTGTACACAGTGCTGTTTCCAACAGCCTTGTCCTGATGTGTAGCATCTGTGAGTGAGTTACTTTCTGAATCAGCTTTTCAGTGAGCACTGTTCTGCTTTCAGGGAGTTCACCTCTCGAAAGCCAGTCACAGCGGAGAGATTAAGGAGTTATTAATGGACTAAAACTTGTTTAGTGGACAGATCACAAGCGCTGTTCTCCTCAGTGACAGCTTTGATTTAACGCCAAACTATGAATGAAAATTTTCCATGTAGAGGTTCTTCACCATTGGTGTAAAACTGGACTGGCTTTACAAGACAGCAACCTACCCCTTCTACGATAAGATAACCTGGACAATGGAGAACCTTAACAGATGTTCTAGATCATTGTTGTTGACTGTGGTGCAAATATAAACTTTCATAATGGCTACGTTGTGAACATAAACATCATACAACTCAAAATGTTGGTGCCTTCAGTGCGGGAAAAAAAAAGTCCCCCACAAAATGAAGAAGTGAGATCAGAGGTGTCAACTTAGAGCAGCGGTGATGTCAGCAGACCTCCACCCAGAGATGCAGAGTTAGAGGGCGCTCTCAGAGTCTCCGGGGTCTAGGTGGAGCCACATTCTCCGTCCAGACATCTGGAGAGAGTCGCAACTCACAATCCACCAGGATGACGATCGCCTGGCCCAAAATTCCTCCAAATTCTGCTCCCTTCTGTTTGCTGTGAAATATCAAAACGTGAAACCAGCGGGGGGAAAATGTATCCCGTTTTTGCTTCTACTGAAGAGGTTTCCCTCAGACTGAACCAACAGACGTTCCTCACTACTGATTTGTGGCTAGGAGTTGCCACTTCCATTTAAACACAGAAACAGCAACAGGACCTTGATGACACAGTTCACATGCTTTCAACCAGTTAGCGACGGTTACTTCGTCTGTGAGCATTTTCATAATGGCCGCATTCGCACACACAGTCACAGCAGCATTCAAATCTGTGTGTGTGCGGCTTCAGGATAACATCTCCACTTTGTTTAGAGAGCCTTCACCAGAGATAATTTCCATAAACTCAAATACTGCCAGTGGACACACGCTGCATGACTTGACTGAGTGTATGTTTGTGTGTGAAATAAGTTGCGCCTTTGTCTCCGCAGACATGAGGATGGAAGGCGCCCTGAACAAACTGTGCTAACAGAAGGAAACTGAATTTGTTGTGTGGGAGACGGGACGAAGGAAGGAAGAATCAGTACAAATCAGGTAAGTAGCTCCGTCTCCTCTGCCTCAGATAGTCAGGAACATCCACTTAAAGTGTGACAGCACCGGTTTGCTGAGTGTCATTTGTCCCCCTGCTTCTCAGTGCAAATGTTTTCACCAATGTTCTTCATCTTCTTTCTAACTGATGACGTCAGCAAAGCTGCAGTTGCTAAACCATGTGCATCATTGTGTGTTTGTGGGTACGCAGGTTGCTAAAGCTCGCAGGTGGTCATGCAGAGTATAAAGTGTGTAGTGGTGGGAGATGGTGCCGTGGGCAAGACCTGCCTCCTCATCTCCCACACCACCGGAGCGTTCCCGAAAGAATACATCCCTACAGTGTTTGACAACTACAGCAGCCAGGTGCGTGTGCAAGAAAGACTCACGGTCATCACATACAATGCAGACACTATGTGCATGTGTGACAGTGTGTGTTCGGTGCGCTCAGGTGACGGTGGACGGCAGGATGGTCAGCCTAAATCTGTGGGACACGGCGGGTCAGGAGGAGTACGACCGACTGAGGACGCTGTCCTACCCGCAGACCAACGTCTTCATCATCTGCTTCTCCATCTCGAGCCCTGCCTCCTATGAGAATGTAAAGCACAAGTGGCACCCAGAGGTCAGAGGTCAAAATCTTCCTGGCAACAGGAGACCACAATCTTGGATGCTCTTGTCTTAGAAATTATGGAGCCATCTTTTTCTTTCTTCTTTTTAAATGATCTATAATAGAGAGACAAAAAAAAACAACTGAAGAAAAGGACTAGTCCTAATTTTTAACCTATTTTTGAGACAATTGTTCCTTGAAATTGACTTATTTTATTGCCATTCTTTACTTTACTGACTTCATGAATTTCATTATCCTCATCAGGTGTCTCATCATTGTCCTGGCGTTCCCATCTTACTTGTCGGCACCAAGAGTGACCTCCGGAATGACTCCGACACTCAGAGGAAGCTCAAGGAGCAGAACCAGACACCTGTCAGCCACCATCAGGGCACCGCCCTGGCCCGTCACATACAAGCACTACGCTACATGGAGTGCTCAGCCCTCAACCAGGACGGCATCAAGGACGTGTTCTCAGAGGCCGTCAGGGTCTTCCTCAACCCACAACCAGCAGCCACTAAGAGATCCTGTGTCCTGCTGTAATGCGGGGCCCACAAACACCTTTCTGGGAGGTCCCTCGTCTGGTTAGATGTCAGTCAGATTCAGAGAGACTGTGGAGGTGTCTGAATGTTCAATTGAGAATTTTATCTTCTAGAGAAAATGTACTTTGTTTTAAATGTTGACTGAAACCTGAGCAGCCAGGGTCCATCTACACAATGATATTGATAATAATATATTTTATGGAGTGGTTTTACGGAGCACACTCAGTGACTTGCTGTTGACTGTGTGCCGGCTAAGTCTCGGAATCCATGAATGATGGGTTTGATACTGTCTTGCGATAATAATTTGTTTGGGGTCAAAAGAAGAACATACATCGTTGAACACTGGTCCAGCTTTAATCAATACATTAAGTGAAATAATTTGATTGGTCTAGACGACCCTTTTCTGCAAGGGGCTTTTACAGTTAACGTGTCTCAGAGCCTCTGCCCAACACAATGAGAGCTCAACTTGAGGATGGGTGGGTCTAACAGGAAGCAGCTCTGGTGGAGCCATAAACAGTCCTGAACAGAGAACAGGAAGTTGAATGAATGAAAGCAGAGGATAAAAGTGCAGACTTGACAAGGACATCTTCACCATGATTTCTCCATCCAAATATTGTTTATGTCAAACGTCAAAATTCAAAGAATGCTTAACATAACATAATGTTGCGTTCAGAGAAAACAGCATTATGTGAGGTGAGGTTTTCAATCAATCAAATGTTTTGGATATTTACTTCAATAAATGTGGTGATGTGTTTGTGTAACTCATCAGCCATTGGTGCTGGTTATTTTTATTGTTTGTTTGTATGGTATGTTAGGGTGACCATATTTTGATCACTGAAAACCAGGACACTTGACCCGGCATGTGCTACTCAAAATATAAGTTTACTCAAAGAATTAAACATATTTAAAATAGATTTTTTTTTCAGTTTTCTATGAAATATTCATCACTTTCTACAATTTCTTTTTCTACTGAATAAGTGCCATTTGCAAGTTTTAACTCTCCAAAATTAAATGTATATATATATATGTATATATATATATATATATATATATATATATATATATATATGTATATATGTATATAAATTTAATATATAACATATAATATATTATATAAATTTAATATATGAAACATATGGAATCTACTTATAACTCCACTACCTAGAAGAATAAACTCTGTCCAGTTACTTCTGCAAAGTCTTGTTACTTTTTATATGAGTAACAGGACAAAGTTTTTATTATTATTATTATTATTATTATTATTATTATTATTATTATTATTATTATTATTATTATTATTATTATTCATTTTGCAAAAAAAATAAATTACAAAATATTGCCACATAACATCTATGATAACAGCATGGTCATAGAGCACAATTTTGTGATGAAGCAAAAATAGTATTTTCAAAATAAACAAAGTATCTTAAAAAATATATCAGATAACAGGTCTAAGTAAGTGACATCAATGATCCATTCATTCAGAGCTGAATCAGCATCAAATATACAGCTGAAGAGTAAATGCACTCATTTACTCTTCTTGTAACTTGTAATGCAGAAAAGAAAATATTTCTGAAGGATTTTAATGATGAAATAGAAGTACAAGCCGTGAATGGGACATGCCAGAAATGCGATATTTCAGGGTTCAGGGTGTTTCACAATTACCTTTCCATGCATATTTATACATGTAATGTCCCGGTGACACAAAAGACACTCATTCGGTAGAATCCCTCATTAAACAAACAACAATACAGGAAGCAAATGAAAACAGGAAGCAAATTGATTTCTCAACGAAATGATTTTGCTCGACAGAGACTGCAAAAGAAAATGTGTTGTGTCGACACTCGACAACCACCTGCTTTTGAATATTGAGGCCGCCAACGTGACTTCAACTGTGCCAAGTTTGGTGCGTGAATTAACGGTAGATAAATGTAAAAACTGTTCGGGTAAAAAGTCTCTCTTCAAATAATTTTGGTTGTACTTTGATTATCACCTCGGTTCCTTTTTAAAAAGCTAAAATAGCTCCATTCCAACATTAGCGCGCAACGAAATTAATGTCCCGGAAGTGAAGGTCTCCGGTCCTTCTCAAACGATTCTTTCACTTTTAATGTTTTCGCTTAATATTATACTATAAAACGGAAACTTCAGACCAAAATTTGAGACGCCGATAACATGCAGCATCAATAAAAGCTGGGCACGTGCTTTTGAACGTAAGCAGTCCTCGTTAGTATAGTGGTGAGTATCCCCGCCTGTCACGCGGGAGACCGGGGTTCAATTCCCCGACGGGGAGGCTGTTTTTTTCTTCTTTTCTTTTCTTTCTGTCTTCCCCCATTCCAACCTTTAATGTTTTTTTTCTTCCTTTTACGTTGTTTTACTTATCCAACATTACAGACGGCGGACGTCTCATAAAGAATATGGACCACTCTTCACGAAGTCATGTCAGGATACTATGTATGTCTGCCAGGGTAGAAGCACTTGTTTCATCTTTTGGACTAGATGAAGTTTGCAAACAGTGTACATTCCCTGAAAGGAATAGCGAGCAAATGGAACATGAAATGTAAAGAGAGTTTCTTCCTGAGAGCTCCATGTTTCAGGATGTCTCTTTTCCTCAGAGGTATAGTCTCTCTTCCTCTTCCTGCTCCAAGTCTCCGCCCAGTCCATTAACAAACGATATCTTTTTTGTCATGTCTGTTGAACTGTTACTAGTCTGATGGTCCACGTCTTTAAAACAAAAACTTCACACCTCATGGAAAAGCTTGCATAAAGCGCAATTTTAATAAAAACATTTGTGAGGTATCAGACAATGCAGCTTTTCTGTAGATTCTTCTTTCCAGAAAACAATTGTGACAAACATAATAATGACAAACACATTTTATTTGACAATGCCATCAATCATTTAAGAGGAAAACACTATTTGAGAGAAAAAAAGATAGTGGTCAGAATCATAAAATTGGTTGATAAAAGAAACAAAAACTGAGTTGCAAACCATTCCAATTAAATGGGAAGCAGCAGTTTGCCCAGCACACTCAATGCTTAACAACCAGTTGCTGGCAACAGGAAGTCAACAATGAGCAGTGACAAGAAAAACAGCTTCCTGGTGCTGCTGGCAGCTTAAAGTGAC
Source organism: Nelusetta ayraudi (assembly GCF_046127955.1). Classification (NCBI taxonomy): domain Eukaryota; kingdom Metazoa; phylum Chordata; class Actinopteri; order Tetraodontiformes; family Monacanthidae; genus Nelusetta; species Nelusetta ayraudi. The sequence continues at coordinate 7,547,978 of NW_027466083.1, forward strand.
AGTTCAACATATGAACTGTACTCTCCAGATTTCCATCTCCACTTCAATAAAGCGGAACTGAATGGTACTAGGGTAAATTCCATTCAAAGACACAATTTGTGAGGGCAATTGTTTATTTACTTGTCAGAAATAAATTAAAAACTTTTTTCAGTCAGTTATATATGAGACAAAAAATACATTCAGAGAGAGTAAAACATGGTCTCGTCCCCACAGAGCTGCAGGAGTAGTGTTGACATCAGTATCAGTCCACAGGATGTCCATTAAAACCGTTTGTCTTCGGGTGGCGTGGCCACAATCACCTCTTTGCTCCCAAAGTCCCAGAAAGCTGTCATGTGGAAAGCCATATTGGAGAAGACCACCAGGTACTCAAATAAGGCAAAGAGGGTGTAGACTGCAGGTTGAAGAGAACAAAGAGGAAATGACCATTGCGAAACATCTTGAATGCTGAAGAGAGACGCTTGAACACTCACTTCCAGGTTCACAGAACTTGTTGTGGCGTCTGAAGAAGTAGGCGGCGGCCAGACAGCAGCTGATGTTAAAGAGGAAGAGACGCAGTTTCCAGCGCTGCGACTGAATTTCCTGATGCAAACACAATTGTTTTTTTTATTAGGCGACGCTAATAATCACGGGCAATGCTATGGATCTTCTCATATCAAACCTTTGTTACCTCTGGGTTCACATAGTGGGTCCTGATCACATGCCACAGTCTACATGTAATGAGCATGTGCAACAGTGAGCTCGCTATGAACACAATGAAACCCTTTTTGTGAATATCTGAAGAGACATAAAACAAACAGCAAAAACAAATGATCAGTGTTTTAATCAGTTTGTGGATGTGATCACCTGACTACAAACAAACTATCGATGTGTCTACACTTTTTTTTTTTTTTTTTTTTTTTAAATTTTTCTGACACAAGGCCAGCTTTTCAAAGTGTATTCAAAAGGATGAGGAGCATAATCAGTCACACTGTACTCACCATATGTTTCAGTGGACGAGACGTATGTGAGCAGCAGGAGGCCTGTGTTTTCCGCCAGGCTGCAGACCAGAGCCAGAACGCTCAGCAGCAGCTCTGGTAGCCTTCTGGAAAAGCGTCCGCGGTAAAAGTTGAAGTAGGCGACAGCCACCAGGTATCGCGGCGCCGAGTGCAAGCCAATGCAGCAGCGCCAGATGTAGCGCTCCGGTATGCGGCTGATGGCTGAACTAATTGACGGCAGGTAGTTTGATACCTGGCAGTGAGTGTACGTTGAGTCCTCAAAGTGGTACACAAGGGAAATAAAGAGGCAGGCAATGAGGCCTGTCAGCGGCAGTAGGACTGTCCCCACAGCAAAGCTGGTGAATGGCAGCTGAATGAGGGGCCGGTCCCGGTCCCGGTCTAGGCTGCTGTAAGGCCCCTGGAGCATCCTGGATCAGAGAAGAAGGATGAGAACAGAGCTGTGGCAGAGCTAGAGTACACATGATCCTAATTCTACTTGGCACCTACAGTATATAAAAACAACGGTGAAATATCTCTCTATATGTTTCCACTTAAAACAAACAGACAAATAAACAAACTTGCACAGTTTATGTGTAAGTTGTAATATAGGGTGTGTGGAATGTTGCCCGAATGACTCACACAATTTTTGTTATTATATCAACCAAGAGGGAATTAAAATAAATGGTCTGGTCTCGCAATTACAACCAACCACTGGAGTTGGCCACATTTACTTTTCCAAGGTGATCCCGTGGGGTTAAGTTAGCTTAGCTCGCCCTCTCGAGACAGTTTTGTGGCAAATAATAAGTACAAAACAAGCACGATAAGATTCGTAAATCAAAATTCTGACCTCTACGGTGTACAAGACCACCTTGACCCACGGCTCCACGTTAAGGCCATCCACCCTTCGTCTACGTGTGTGGACTCCGTAGCCAATCCTGTTAGCCCGGCTTAGCTGCTGAAGCCCTTCGCAAGGCTAACCATAGCCACGTTAGCACGGCCAACGGGCGGCTGGCGTTAAATCTGTTAGACAACTTCCAGGACAAATCGGAAGCGCATACTCAGCTAAATTCGAACAGTTAGATGTCACGGACACATAACTGTATTTTGTGTTCTTGTTTTAAAGTTTGATGGGTCTAATTCTAAACGGCACCGCAACCGCTTGACTCCATCTTAGCGGAAACTTGCCTCAACTTCCTGGAGAATTGAGTCGAGCTTTTTTTTCTTTTTTTTTTTCAATATAGTAAATGATAATTAAAAACAAACATAGTTTTTAGTTATATACCGACGAAATTGTATCTTGTTTTTTTAAGCATTGTCCTTAAAAAAAAATAATCAAAGACTGACACGCTCAAAGCGAACAACCATATTTATTATTTGCATAATTATATAAAATGGAAGTTTATTTCAACACTTTACTAAAACTAAACTTTTTATAGTTACCCATGTAGAAATATTTTAAAAGACAGGCTGATGATAAACATAAATATACATTTTACGAAGAACTGTACTTTTGGAAGAGAATATTGGAGTAGTCACACACACACACACACACACACACACACACACACACACACACACACACACACACACACACACACACACACAAAGAAAATATTTTTGTTGCTCGTATAGGAAACGCCCTGAGACTATCCTCATGCAATGACTATGATAAAGACTCATGTTGATGCTCAAGCTGTGCAATGATTATTTTTATCCGTCTAAACTGAGGTAGAAACAAATGTGACAGCAGTTCTAAATGCAAAAAAAGAGATCTGTGTGCTAATTAAAACATTGTCGTTTCCGACACGTCGACTCGGAGACACTATTTCAACTTGAGTTTTATCCTTTCAGAATAAAAGCTTCATAAATCGTTTTCGTCCAACCAGAAGTAAATACGTAAATAAAGAGTTCTTTGTGTTTCTGCGACATCTCCGCTCGTCTGCACGTGTTACAAGGCGCCTTTGTCGTCAGCAATTCCTTCTACCAGCGAGACAGTATTTTTTCCTTTCTGTTTATATTGTAAAAGAGTTCACTTTTAAAAATTAGGGATTTTATATTCATTCTCACTTGACGCGACTCTGCTGTTTACCCTACAGCAGACCCTGATGCATGCATTTAGGATAGATATTTTATACCCAGAACATTTAGTAAACACTTTAATCTTGAATCAGTCAACACGCTTCTTCATCACTGTTAAGAAGATTGATGTCATGATTAAAAGATTAAAAGCAAATTTTTAAATGAAAGTATAAAAACCAAAGCAACACAGCTTTTTGCCCTCCCCGTCAATGAACACACACACACACACACACACACACACACACACACACACACACACACAGAGTGCTAGTGTATAGTGTATGTGTTCTCTCTTTTACAGAGACACGGTGGTGTTCATCTAGGCAAAGCGAGTGGGCGCACACACACAGGATGGCCACCGACTGGGGAAGAGTTCCGACCTTCATCATCGCCTTCCTCATCCTGTCAGGTGAGACATGCTTGCTATGGATACATCAGCCGGGCAAACTGCATACTATACATTATAGCAGGGTAGCTGATTATATCAGTTTGTAACAGGATAAAACTCAAAGGACTAACCACAATTATATTCAAATTTCTACATTTATAGCTCAACATGGTCTATAAAATCAGTTCAGTGATTGTGACAGTCTTCGGGTAAAGGTTTGTTTTTACTTATGGGACATCTGAGAGTGGAGACAATCATCATACTCAGATGCAGAAGTTAATTTGATTGTGAAACTATTTTTATGGTAGTGAAGGTCACAGGTCTGTTTGGTCTGGGGTTTTTTTCTAGATCACACATGGGTAAAAGTTTGGAGTTTGATTTTTTATCTATGTGTCTCTGTGCTGCAGAGGGGCGCTATTTGCCTGTTTCCTGTTTCAAAGTAGTGGAAGGGGCCGTGGCCTCTCTGTCCTGTCAGTACTCTGTGAAGCGCTACGGTCTGAGTCGGGTGTGCTGGGGCCGAGGCTGCGGGACCTTCTGGTGTAGCAACATCCTAGTTCAGACGGACGAGCATGGCATCATCTCTAAGGTCAGCTGATGCACTGTGATATGCAACTTCGAAGGGCGTCAGCATGGAAGCAGGAAGTAGTGTCGAGTGGGAGGTACAGCTTGTTTGCAGGCTCGGGCCTGACATCACATTTGACTGGCGGTGCAGGTGTCGGACCGCTACCGGCTGACAGGAGACATCCTGGACGGAGAGATGGACCTGGACATCCTAAGTGTGAGGCGGACAGACAGCGGACCGTACTGCTGCAGGGTGGATATTGACGGCGTCTTCAATGACAAGAAGGTGATCATGAACTTGAGAGTGGTCAAAGGTGAGGAACTGGAGTGGACAGTGAGTAGACAGCATCATCACTTGCAGTGGGTGGGGAGAGGTAGGGGGGGCGTCTCAGGGGTTCTGTTCATAAATTTCAGTGCTGCTACTAACATGGAAGACATTGAGATAGCTTAAGAATTAAGTCAAACCAAAGAAGAGGAAGGACAGTTTTTCACTGTATATAGTAGGAGTTTAGCGTCACAGGGTCACATGACGTGGAAAAGGTTGAAAATGGCCAAGGTTTCTGACTATCCATGGCAATCAATTCAAATTTCTGGCTACTTGGCTTATTGTTCTTTTCCCCTTTTCAGCTCCTGTCATAGTCTCTCCTCCAACCACAGCTGCCGTCACAGTCACAACGCTGTCTACCTCCACAGGTGAGACCTTTACATAAGCTGGGTCCTGTAGCTGTTTGCACAAGTCACATGGCCTGCTATCATGCGAAATATTTTTCCACCAGAATAGATCCCTAGTTCTATTATTAGTTATTTTGCAGACTGGTAAAACCTTGATGGATTTACAGCCAGCAGTAGGAAGTAGAAAAGAGCCAATTCCAAGTTGTTGTACATGCGCCGTCTTTATTAGGCGCTCTGGTTCAGCTTTGTACTGTGTGTCTCTTCAGTCAACTGGCGGTTCCTGCTGTCATCAAAGCTGGACCTCCTAAAGAAGAACTCCTCTTCGCCACATTCCAGCTTGACTGCCGTAATGCTTACCTGCCCCGTAACGCAACGTTACTAACTTTTCCCAGTGTGTAATAATATATAGAACGCTGACAGCATTGTCTCTTTGTTTTAGATGGAGGACTCTCTCCCATCTCTCTCCCTTCAAATTAATGTACCTGTCCTCTCGCTTGCTCTCACCGTGGTTCTGATGGTAGCTGCACTCTCTCTTTTTCTGGCCTTCAAACGTATGTTACCTGTTTACTATGTTAAGCAGCCTCTTCATTTGGTCATGACATCAGGTTATTATTGACATTTCTTCAAACTATTTGCTATCTCCAGGTGGACCATATGGTCAGGCCTTAAAGAGTCGCTGGTAAGGAAATACTGTTGTCTTGCATTCTTCACAAAAGATATGGAAGATTATATGAAACTACTGGCAACCAGAATTAACACAGAAAGGGTGTTCCAAATATCACACTTTTTATACTTCTTCGATACGTTTCTTTCTCTACAGTTTGTCCTCCAGAGAACCTCGTCACATCATCTATGAGATCCAGATGAGGAGGCCAGTTCAGGAGAATGTCTACACACTGGACTAGAGTGCACTCCAACCACCAATCATCTCAGCACAAAATAATGAATGATAATTGGCTTGTTTCATACTGATGCATGTAAACCATTTCAATAAATTGTGAACAAAGAGTGATAAAATTATTACCTAAATAAAGGCAAATAGTTAGAATAACTCAGGTGTTTTTTATGTTGATGTTTCACAAGAAAGGTTGATGTTGGTGTATTTAGTTGTAACTGCAACAGTTTTTTTCTGCAGTCAGTCTAAATGTCAGATGTTACTGTAACTTCGCAGCAATGCTTGATTTTAGATTCGCAGAAAAATAACCGTTTTACAAAGGCTCATTGATTTAAAAAAAAAAAAAAAAAAAAACTGGCAAGGATATGCAGTACCACATGTTACCACCTCACACCAATAAATAGCGAGTGGCGCTGTATTCATACAGCTCGCAAATGGGAGAATGGTTGTAAGAATGGGATGATAAACTATTGGAACAGATGATGTGAAATAAGTTTGGTCTGAAAATAATTTAACAAAGAAAAGCAACAAAAACAACAATAACATAAAAAGATTAACAAGTGCAAGGAATAGGATGCACACACACAAAATGTGTTTCCGCCCGGTTTCGAACCGGGGACCTTTCGCGTGTGAGGCGAACGTGATAACCACTACACTACGGAAACGGACTGGACAAAGTGATCGTACTGTCGCAGTTTATTAATAAATGTTTGCTTCGGTAATCATGCACATTACAACAAAAAATAGCAAACTAATTATTCAGGTCCACGGACTTAAGAGACAGAAAACGCACAGAAATGAACGGTCTCGATTCCTTTTCACTCTGCGCTGTTTGAATGAATTGAATTGAACGCGTTTTCTCATGCGCTAATTCACTATTCCAAATCCCCACTGTGATAGTTTTTACGAGTTTGAGTCTATTCTGTCAGTTGATCTTTAAATCCACTGAAACACGTATGAGACACTTCAACAACAAAAATAAATAAATAAAGTTCAACTTAATAATCGTCATTTTCAAGCCACAGAGAACATGTTGTGGGTGCTGGTGAGGGGATCGCTAACATGCGATGGAGTCTTGTGACGTCAGCAGTGTCTGTCAATCCACTTTGTGTCAGAGGCTGATTCGGAGTGCAGGCCCAACTGGCCAGCCCCCAGTTATTCAAGTGACTCTTGTTATTTGGTGACCTCTTTCCTTGCACTCTGCCCATTCGCCACCAAACCTTGCACTGTCGCCTCTCCACCGCCCTTAGCCAGAGGCGACACCAGTCTCGACCCTCCCCTTCCTTTCAGACCAGGAAGGAGCACTTGTTTGTTGCAGGAGGGACGACAAACTGGGCGGGACTTTGAATCGCTACATCGTGGGCTGGGGCTGACGGAGGACAGCGTCTGCTGGCTGCCACTCCGGAAGGATGAGTTGTTGGAGCCCTGATTCCTGCGGTAGTTGTAGTATGCCTGTAGACCCTGGCGCTTCCGCTTCCACCTACAGCGAAGGATCCGGATAAATGCCTGGATAATAATAATAATATTATTAGATCAGAGTTAGTCTAAAACACAAAAAGGAATTCCTAACAAAAAGCCCACATCGCCCTCGTGATAGTTTTACAGAGAGGTTAAATGTGGTTTCTTCCCGAAGAGAAGATAGCCCCTTCATGCCCCTGCTGACAATGTTGGATGGCATCACCTGTTTGAACTCGCGGCTATAGCACGGGTAGATGATGGGATTCAGGCAGCTGTTGAAGTAGCCGAGCCAAAAAATCACTTTGAAGAAGGTCTCGGGAGGACGAAGACTGCTGCTGATAGACCCTGTACACACACACACACACACACACACACACACACACACACACACACACACACACACACACACACACACACACACAGAAACTAATGAACAAGTTGCCAGCCTAACAGTTTAGCGTCACATCTTAAGGTATTGTCCACTGGGTGGCAGTGTGACATACAGCAGCCCAGTATTGGTTACATCGCTGCCATTGTTAATGTTCTCTCCTCCTCTAGCCCCCACCTCTCTTCACCTCTCCTCTCCCAAGGATCATAGAGGTGGTGACCTGTGGATGAGGGAGGTGATCTGCAGCATGTCTGAGGTTTTTAGAGGCTGCCCGAGGATTGAAGAGGATTTTGTGGGATCGGGATTTTGGTGTTCCTCAGATAACAGACTGCAGCCGGTGGATTATTTCCCCCCGAATGTGGACTTGTAAGGCCATGCAGCGCCTTGGGCTGTGCTCGTTGACTATATAAGAAGAAACAGAAAAATAACTTGAGTATCACGTGTTGGTGGACCATGATGCATCACTGTCCCACGGCAAACACCTATCACAGAGTTTCTCCAAGTTTGGGGAATTAAGCATGGAACAGTGCGTTGGAAAAAGGAGGCGAGTTGAGGCTGCAGCTGATTGATGCTTGAGCTCATATCTGAGGAGGACATTAATGGCTCTTAATTGTAAGGGTCTGTCCTGAGAGTGCTGCTCAAGACAAGTCCAAAACCGTCAAATTTAATCCTGGGAAAAAGCAAAAAAAAAAAAAAAAAAAAAAGAGACCTTATGTGAAGTGTTTTCCTTCTCTTCAGTTGTCCTCTGTTCCAAACAGAATAGGGGAGAGAATCAATCATTGCGAAAGGTGAAAAAACACCATCCATGACTTCCTGCCTTCTCCCCATCACTCAGCTCTGAGAGGAACTCCTTTGATTGGAGTGCAGGAGGAGTTCCTGAAGAAAGATTGCTTATGTGCAGAGTTCGGGGTTGTGTTTTAACACCTTGAACGTGAGATGGTTTTATGTGGAAGCACAAACAGAGCTGAACCGGGAGCAGGAGCTCCGGTAAGTTAATACACTAAAGATTCTCCTGCTTGTCTTGGATCTTCCGCCTTTGTCTGCAGCCACATTCTTGTTGAGTTATGAGCAGTGTGTCAAGATAATGAAGCTAAATGCACACCTACGGATTAAAACCAGATGTGTGTCTCTCCTCTGACACGTGGTCACATTTCATGTTGAACCTTTAATGGTCTGACTGAACTGTTTCAGACGTGCAGACTGCCCGAGTGACAATCTAAAACTGTTCAGACAGCACATGGATATAAGCTAACAGGTATTAGGAGTCTAAAACTAAGCGAAAGCTATAGAGAAATCTAGTTTGAAACGTTGTTTCCTTTCATTCAGCAGCTTTGAAGGTCCTGTGTGTAAAATTTTGTTTGATTTAGGATTTTTATATTGGCTAAAGCTTAACATACTGTCCATAAATACATTGATTTTCTCGCCCTTAGAATGTGTCTCATATACAGGACAAGAATACATATAGAGCAAGGGTCTTGCTCCTAGATAGCTGCCATCTTACGTCACTATTATTTAAGGAAGTCCAGTATTTAAGGAAGTCTGCATGACAGTGCCCTAAATATGAAACACGCTGTCAGGCAAGCTTCCTTAAAAAATTTATATGCTGGACTTTTAACATGAACTTTAAACAAATTCTGGCCTCAAAAGCAAGACCTTGTATTCAGATTGTTCGATCAGGTGTGTGAACAGACAGAAAGAAGTGTTGGGTTGTGTGTTTGTGGCCAAGGAAGTTACCAATGGGCAGAGCCAGGAAGAAGGGCAGCCAGCAGAGGATGAACATGCCCACCACCACACCAAGCGTCTTGGCAGCTTTCTTCTCTCGGGAGAACCTGAGCAGTTTGGCTGTCAGGGTGCCTGAGCCACCACCTCCAGCCTTCGAGGCTGGACAGGCGTCCTGTTGGTTCTTGCAGTGGATCCTCAGGGTGAGCTCGTTGGAGTTCTCCTGACGCTCCTTCATCACGCCGGCCTCCAGATTCTTGGTGGTGCGTTTAGCCACGACGTAGACCCGGCAATACATGGCCAGAATGACGGCCAGCGGGATGTAGAACGATCCCAGTGATGAAAACAGGGCGTAGAACGGTTCCTCTGTGATGAGGCACACCGTGTCATCCTGGAAGGGAGTAAGAAGAGTAAGACTTTGAAAGTCCCTCAGTTTAGCAGAGGACTACATTTCCCGACTGTCAATGGCTGTTATTGCTATGTAAGCTATGTAAGCAGTGGAGCAACAGCTGTTTGTGTGATTGATTAACACTTCAAACTTAGCTGTGATACAAACTGGGAGCATTGGTAGGATTAAAAACACTGGACGGATTTGGTAGACCTTCAGGAACGGGTGCACTGGAAACACTAGTACGACTCCTGGGGACTCACGACTCTCATGGGGAGAACTGGAAAGAATTGGAGTACAGGGAGCACTGGGAGGGCTGAGAGCACGGCCTGAGTAAGCTGGGAACACGGGGAGTTCCAATTCTACAGAGGCCCTTTAGGGGTACAGGGTGTTATGCAAGCTAGCTGTTTAGCACACCAAGTAAGGATAGTTTTGTTGAAATTTTGCCAGGACTCTACCTGTGATGGTGGCTGCTTCCAGCCAAACAGTGGGCCGATGGAGATGACAATGGCGAGGATCCACACGCCCAGCATGGCAAGCAGCGCCCTCTTCTCTGTTACAATTGTGGGGTACTGCAGTGGCCAGCGAACACCAATGTAGCGGTCGATGGAGATGACACACAACGACATGATAGAAGCGGTGCAGCACAAGACGTCCACCGCTGCCCAGATGTCACAGAAGATCCGACCAAACACCCAGTAATCCAGGATCTGCATGAACAGAACCAGAACCAGAGAACCACAGACACTGTCACCTGCAAGTTGTGCTTTTCATGATCCTGTTCAGCTCCAACATTTGAAATTTCTTAGGTGACACAGCTGGAGGCCCGAACCATTATTAGAGTCAGGCTACTTCTGAAAAGAATGGAATTATGTAACAAAGTCTTGTAGAATAGTCTCTTCTTCATTAATCTTAAACTCTTTCCGACCATTTCAGGATTTAAAAACAAAAACAAAACAACAACAACGTCAACAACAACAACAACAACAACAACAACGTCAACAACAACAACAACAACAAAACGGTTTTGGTTTTCATATTGTTTCAGATGTTGCTGCTGTGTTTTGGTCCACTTTGTATCATACTTGTTTTCTTTCTATTTGACTTAATGTAACATTTTTTTAAATTTATTTTTTGCTTATTTAAAGAAATATTTTCAACTAGACTAGATCACATGACCAAACTAAATTTGCTCATATATAATATAATAATATGTGGGGGGGGGGAACACCCAATCACTTCCTCTGAACCCACACTGACGCTCTCTCTTTTCCTTCCATGTTTCCTTCAATATATCAGCCGTCACATTATTTTAGCTCAAGGTTTCGTAGACAAGCTGTACAACCATAAACTACACTTGATGTCCTAGAGGACAGATCGATGACCTCTGACCTCCAACGTGGCGGACACCGGCAGCACGGTGGTCCCCAGCAGCAGGTCGGCCATGGCCAGGTTGATGATGAAGTAGTTGGTGGGGATCCGCAGGTGTCGGTTGCAGACCACGGCCAGGATGACCAGAATGTTGCCGACGATAGCGAACAAGATGAAGAATGCCAGCACCATGCCCACCGGCACCGCCCGGCTCAGGTCCAGCGGGGCGGCGACGTGCCGGGCGCCGATGCTGCGGTTGCTGGACGAGTTCGACGCGCCGTTAAGAGCCGCAGAGGAGCCGTTGCTCCACGCATCCATGGTGAGGAGAGTCCAGTGACACCCGCAGACAGGGCTCGAAACTCACGGAACTTTGTGCGTCTCCTCGCTCCGCCTGTCCTGTCAGTGAGGCGTTCCCTCTCGCTGCTTGGTGTTTCAAAACCTTGCGCTCCTCGCGCCTCTCATGACGTCCATAGCGCTCGTGCCGGGCTTTGTCAGCGCGGGCTGGAGGCGCGTGTAGCACAGCAGGTGGAGGTTCGAACGTCTCCGGCCACTCAGACAGCCTGTGGTGTGGGGGAGACTATGTCCTTGCTGGGTTAGTGAGTCCTTTAATGGTCCAAGTGGGAAATGTGGGAGAGTTGGATGTAAATCGCCTGATGTGCGTGTGAAGGAGGGAGAGAGTCACTGACACACGCTCGCTCTTCTACTGCCTCCCCCGCACTCTCTCTCTCTCTCTCTCGCTCTCTCTCTCTCTCTCTCTCCCTCCCTCTCTCCCCCCCTCTCTCTCTCTCCCTCTCTCTCTCTCTCTCTCTCTCTCTCTCTCTCTCCCTCCCTCCCTCCCTCTCTCTCTCTCTCTCTCTCTCTCTCTCTTTCTCCCTCCTCCTCCTCTTTCTCCTCCTCTCTCTCTTCTGTCGGAACCGGTTGAGTTATGGAGGACCCGATGGGCCAACAACAACAACAACAACAACAACAAAACAGAAGCAGCAGCAGCAGCAGCAACAACGTAATTACATACTGCAATTAACCTTGTAAAATGTTTATGTGATTCTTAGCAGTGAAGCATTACTGTGATGCCCTTCTTGGAGCAACAAAATCTTCCTCTACTGCTAGCAGCTAAAATCAGTTTCAGGCAAATAAGCTTACAAACAGAAGTGTGGAGTTTGTGTTGCAATGCCAAGGCAAGAGGTCTATTTTCAGATCCGTTGGAAATGTGCGCCGCGTTGGCAGCGGAACAACAACAACCTTGTTAATATTCTGCCGTGTAAGAGAACAGACAGCCAATCAAATCAGGGTGCAGCGGTTGTGGTTGTGTTGTGTTTTAGGATGGTGGCGCCCATCCAGGTGCGTTTGGCCCCTTGCTGTTATCACAGCTCCACACAGCACAGTGAGGCACTGCCAGCAACACGTCTCAGGATATTGTATCATGCTAACAGACAGAGGCGGAAGCTTAAAGTCTGCAAGTAAAGCTACAGCTCAATCAATTGTTCCACTGCTTCTCAACAAAAAATTTTCGTCAAAATGGACACCATAGATGTTTCCTGCATGTTGGCCCAGAAGTTTAGAATTCTGCAATCCCTCAAATAACAGAATTATCCCTTTAATCCCAAACACAAACAGATGTAATCACTTGACCCCTGGTGGACATCTGCATGGGTCCCTGGCTGCTCCTTCCCATGACCTCCACAGTTGACCTTGCACCAGGCAAAACATCCTATATGAATGTGATTGACCCAGAAAAATACACAATGACGTTAACACAGTCATGTTAACACAGCAAAAAACAACAACAAAAAAACAAAAACAAAAAACATGTAACTGTTAATGCACCTGGATGGGGTTTTCACTTAAAATATTCCAATTTTAACGTGATGGCATGAAGGGACAAATTACACAATTAAGAAAAGACAATCCTGAGAAGGACAGGAATGTGTGCACTTTCCAATCAACTGGGCTATCGTCCATAGCGTACTAGATCGAGGCGGGTAAACTGTTCCTCAGTATGTACGTTTTTGGTGTTGAAATCTCCTTTTATAGTTATCAGGTTGTCCCTGCGTATGGCTGGAAAAGGCACCAAAACTAAGCAGCTGGACAGGTGGGCAGACAGTGGGATGGAGGATGCGGTGACCCCTGACCTTGCTGCTGCAGTAGCTGATCTCCATAGAAGGAGCGGTCTTGGTGAAAGTCCGCTGATTTATTTTCATGTTGAAAACTTGCTCAGCTTCGCACTATTGCCAGAGGAACGGCAGCGCGGTCCTTGGCGGCTCTAAAAAACTGACCCCGCCCACCCAGGGCTTGAGCAGGGAACATTAAACGTCACGGATCTTCCTCCACACTGCGACCCTCCATCATTGACTGCCAGACTCACAGGACTAAAAATGGCAACTTGCCACTTTAAATTTTCAGCCGCACATTCCTGGCATTACGTCCGCGATGCTCCGAGTGAATTCATGAGTGCGGAGCTGATTACACAGACGAGGCATCGCTGTGATTTATACTCAGATTCCTCTCATAGCTCGCGCTGTTCATGTTTCAAAACCAAACAGCTGAGCTCCTCCTCATCCATCTACAAATGGATCATGCTTTTTGTGATTTAAACATATCGGATGTGAAGCGATTCCTCCACACACAAATAGGGGGCAGAATATCACCAGAGCAGTAGTCCTGTCCTGTCCTGTCTGCCGCAGTCCTTCTGTGAAGCTTTGGTCAGATAGGTCAGACTGAGGTAAAGTGAACCAATCTCGAAACCACACCGGGAGGACACAGGAGCTTGAGGCTGGTTTGTCCACAGAGTTTGGAGAGATTTGCAGCGCCCCCACCAGGAAAGAGAGGTTGGAAAAAGATAGAGTTGAAGCTGCAGCAGAATGGAGCAGAGTGAGAGAGAGAGTGAGAGAGAGAAGGAGGGAGAGAGAGAGAGAAAATGTTTGATTTCCTCACGGGGGCAGTTTGTCCTTCTCTGCAGATGAGTTATGGAGGCAAACAGCCGGCGCTCCTGCAGCTGCTGAGAGCTACACACGATGGGGACGGGGGAGCAAGAACCCAGTTTGTGTTGTTTCCTCGGTCAACACACAGCTGAGAGACAAACAAGTTATGCAGGATGGATGGATGGACAGATGGAAGGATGAGCTTGTGTACGAATGCATGGATGTATGAATGGATTGATGGACAGATGTATAGATATATGGTTGGGTGGTTGGCTGTGGACTGGATGTATGTATGTATGTATGTATGTATGTATGTATGTATGTATGTATGTATGGATGCTGTGCTGACTCAGCAGACTGAGTGAAGATGGGGAGAATGAAGACAATTTGAAGACTATAATTTGGTCTGGTCTTGGTCTGTTACTACCCCCAAAAACATTACAAGTGTCCACACACAAACAGACATTGGATGTTTATGGCTGGAGACTATTTTTAATCCCTGCTGAGACTCCTGCTGAGGTCCATTATTTCTCCCACTTCACGTCTCGCCATGCTTTTCCTCGTTAATTCCTGGTCTTTGGTTGTAGGCCATTGAGCTGATTACACCTTGTGATTACATTACACTCATAACACTACTGGAATGATCACTTGCTGGTCAGGTGGTAAGGACACTTTAACATACACATTTTTGAGTTCTTAAGAATGCTTGGTTGAGCAGAGCTCAGACCCTTTTGACTGAAACGTTTGATTTTCGAAACAGCAGCAGCAGCAGGCTGAGACGAGTTCCAGTAACTCTTGCGTTTCAGCTCATGTTTGAAAGTTTGGGCCTGACCTCGACTGTAACAGCTCCTTGATAGTTGAACTCTGTTGGTAAGTGCTCCGATAATCCGCAGTAAAACGTTAAGAGAACAATCTGAAACGTGACCCCTCTCAGCTGGAAAAAGCCTGCAGTGTGTGTGTGACCACAGAGAGGAGAGGCTGGTTGATGGCTTGATGAGGAGGCACTATTGGACAGAAAACTGTTCACATAATTTTTTTTTACATTTGTTGTTGGGTTTTGGGGGTGTCGTGACAAGGATACATTTTTAATGAGATTTTGTCCCTGATGTTTATGAGCTGGATGTCCCCCAGTCTTTGACTGGTCTCAGTGCACAGTTTTCAGTGAACTCAACGACCGCCGTCACAGATCTGAAGCAGTTTCTTTTGGCTCCACTTGAAAGTTTACATTTCAGCGATGCCGTTCACATCAAACAGTGCTGCAGTTCCAAACATCCCTCTGACACGACAGTTACGAGTCATTAAAATGCTGTAATCTGACCTGGGACTTGTAAACATGATGAAAAATGCAGGAACTAATGTGAACTCTTATCTGAAGATGGCTCCACCTATCAGCTGTCTGCCCACTACTGGCAGGCTGGCATATAAGGCCCTCCCACTGTAGAGGTTCTGGGCTTTCTGGCTGGTCAGAAGGTGAAACTAGAAACTCCTGTAGTCACATCCTCATCAGCCTCCACCCCAAGGCTGATACAGTGACACTAACAAACTCAGTACTTGAAAACAGCTTGTTTGCCTTCAATATCACGTCACCATAAGTTTGGGATGGAAAAGGCAGATGGAGGGCAGGAAATAATTCTCTGCTGCAGAAGTGTGGTGAAGAAGAAACAAAATGATGGTAAGGAACAATCCTCCCCAATTTTCATGTTGCAGGCAGTAGAGCCAGATAAGTTCTTGCCATAGCGTTCCTGTCCTGCATCTGACCACTGAAAGCTGCATCGTCAACAGAATCTAATCAGAGTAACTGAACACAAACACTGCAGAGCCTGGAGCCACGATGGTCAGAGTGGAGACCAGATGCATCATGGGAGCTGCTGTAGTTTAATATCTTGTCAAAATATGATATATTTATATTTCCAGTGGGAAGAATGTGATCAGAGAGGAATGTGGCACGAAACCAAATGGGGGCCAAAACAAACCTGACCTTTGACCCCCTAATGTCTCCACTGTCAGCAGAGAGGACAGGGGAGAGGAGGCGGGGGGAAGAGCAATAAACAGGCAAGGAGAGGTTGTAATATAGTGATACGAGTATATTACAGCAAAGATATATTGTGAATAAGACAGCGGCTAAGATTTGTATTCCTTTTTTTTATTTTTTTATTTTTAAAACACAATGAATTTCTAGTCTGTCAGACTAATAATTACTTTCCTGACAGGGTGAACTAGTTAGTGAGCCAGAACGCAGGTTTGTTCATGTAACAAGTTTTAATATCATTGCCAGACCTCACTCTTTTATTGCGTCAATCTTTAGTTGGTGTCCCCTGATTTGTTGTCCAGTTGGTTGAGCCAGCGTGCCTATAAATATCTGTCTGGATGGAAAACAGAAGTGAGTCGACTCAGTCCACATCCGGCCTGTCTGTGAACACATCAACATGCTTCTGCCGCTGGTTCTTCGCACCTTCTCCTCTGTGTGTCTCCTCACAGGTGAGTCAGACCCTGTCACCCACCCTCCAACCCTCCAACTCCTTTGGCCTGCTTGAAGACACTCACTAGTCCTGCAGGGCGACATATACTATACACACGTTCAGCTAACAGGCGAAACAGTTCGAATGAACAAAAACTACTGAAACAAATGCTTAGGATTTCTAAAGAGGAAAATTAAAACAAATATTTAATGTTCCGTGGTTATCTGTGTTTATTATATGTTGGCACAATTTACTTAAAGTTTACCTATATACATATATGCTCTACATACAATATAATGATTGTATAGAATGAGCATACTAACTCGCCACTTAGTCTATTTTCTATCCAACTCCACCACGACCCTGAGTGAGAAATAATGGATGGAAGAATAGCATCTAGCCCAGTGGTCGGCAACCTGTGGCTCCGGAGCCGATTGCGGCTCTTATCTCCCTCTGCTGTGGTTCCCGTGGTTTTGAGAGAGCGAGCTCATTTTGGGGGAAAAAAGATGATTAATGACCATTTTTTTCATTGTGATAGTTATTTCTTTGGAGACTGAGGCCCTCAGGTGACATTAAAATCAAACTTATTTTCGTTCATTCATTATCTATACCCGCTTCTTCCTGAGATTAGGGTCACGGGGGTCTGCTGGAGCCACCCTGGACAAGTTGCCAGCTCATCACAGAGCCACATAGAGACAAACAAGCATGCACACTCACCTGCACACCTACGGACAATTTAGAGTGTTCAACGACCTCACATGCATGTTTTTGGAGTGTGGGAGGAAGCCGGAGAACCTGGAGAGAACCCACGCAGACACAGGGAGAACATGCAAACTCCACACAGAAAGGTCCCAAGCCCGGAATCGAACCCACAACCTTCTTGCTGCGCCACCGTGACCAAAAAATAAAGAAGAGCCTATCGCTAATGAGATAATTTCCATGTGAGCGACACTGCTTCATTATCACTGCCGCTGCTTCGGAGTTGAGGCAGACGCACTGTTCACCTGTGTGTGTCTGCGTCTGTGTCTGTGCTCATGTATACGAGAGATAGACTAAGTCCAGCTGAACACTGAACAGGCTGACTGACGGAGATGAAAGACGGTGAAACACTGTTTAAAAAAACAAACAAAAAAAACAAACAACAACAACAACAAAACATTTGTTTGTTTTTTCTCAGAGAGAAATGTGGCCAACCCGACCCACAGGAGACAGTTCCGCATTCTGGCCTTTCACTTGCTTTGAGCCAGATGCAGTTCTGATGTAACGACGTTGTTGGGAACGGGCCCAAATGGCTCTTTTAATGCTAAGGGTTGCCGACCCCTGATCAAGCCGTTAATAAGACATGTCTGCCTGACCGGTGCAGCTTGTGTGTCAGCGGGCACCACAGACACGGTGGTGGGAGTGGCCGGGACGTTGGTGGTGCTGCCGTGCCGCGTGGAGGCGGAGCTCCAGAGCGGAGACGAGGTGTGCTGGGGGAGAGGAAAACCATCTCTGTTAAGCTGCCACAACAGCGTGATCCACCAAGCTGCTGGTGAGGTGACCTACAGGAAGTCCGACAGGTAAGGAATGTTTTTGTTCCAGGACAGTGTCTCCTATTGTGTCCCGCAGACGGGTGACGATGACCATGATATCTTGCTGTCTGTAGGTTCTCGCTGCTGTCCTCCTTTTCTCTCTCCATCTCCAACCCTCGACCTTCGGACTCTGGTTTCTTTCACTGCAGAGTCCTGCTGCCTGGGCTGTTCAACGACCAGACCGTCACACTTCACCTCATCATCTTGCGCCGTATGCTCGCATTATACGAGGCAGACACACAATATGCTGGTTGCAAAATATGATTTAAAAAAGTGTGAATCTTCCATAGTGGCCTTTAAATACATGGCACAAACACTTTTACTGCAATATATGTGGAATTTGTCTGATTTATGCTTTTATGAAAACGTAACACATATCAATTAAATGAATAAATAAAAATAAATATGTAATAATAATAATGATTTAATGATGTAATTCAGAAGCGTAAACTGTAAATAATTTTCTAACTCACTGCACTGTGAGGTTGAAAGGATACCCATTTTATTTGATAATTTTGGAGATATATTTGTTATCAGAAGAATAAATTGGACCTAATTTGCAAACAGCACTCAATTAGCACCAAAACGTACCTCTCTTTGAACAAATGTCGGTGCTAAATGTTGAGGAATATTGCTGCTGTTGTGCAATCACTCAACTTTCCAATTGGCACAGCACAAACCCTGTCGCACACTTTGTTTCATCCTGCAGCTCACATCCACCCAACACAACCCTCACATCACGTGGACAGCAGAGAGAACCTGAACAGTGAGCTCCAATCAATGCTTTACATTATACAGACTGAGGCTAAAACTAGTTTAGCTTTATTGGTCTTTGCTTAAGCTCTGAACAAATCCCCAAAAATGAATCTGATTAAGTCTCTTTCACCACAGGAAGTGATGTCACGGCACACAGCAGCACTGGCGCAGCGGTGGCACAGGTGCAGGTGAGTTTGTGGCAAATCATGGCAATTTTATGCATGTGTTAGTCACAGGAGGGAGCTACTTAAGGGTTAATACAAACTGTTTTTAAAATAAATATGAGAAATTGAATGCTTCAAGTAAACATCCATCCGTCTGATTACACGTCTTTAAGGCCCTTTGTGTGTTTACAGGGGTTGGTCCAGCAGCAGATTGATGGCCTGCAGATCTTCATTGGGAACACAGTGAGAGCCTCCTTCATCATTTTCATCCCTGCACTGCTGCTGACCGCTGCCTACAGTCAGTGCAACACACACGCTCGCATGCACGCACGCACGTATACACATATGCATGCACACAAACACACGTGCCTTTTTCCTCTGCAGGAGTGTGGAAGCTGAGTCAGACAGAGGTTATTGACCGGAGATCGGCGAACCAGGGGGAGAGGACAGAAGAGGAAAGCTCTGTTTAGTCACCAAAAAAATGATGACTGCCGCGCCCCCTTCAACTGATATTAAGGGAACCAGTGATTTCCCACCTGCCAGCCAGATGTTGCTGGTCTTTATGATACATGTTTGTTCCCATGTGTAACTATACAAACACAAAAAAGTTGCCTGTGTTTTTACTTTTAAACTGTTCGATGTTCCACTCCAACTGTCCAGATAATCAATAGTTGGTAAAGATCAAATATGCTTTCCCTGCTCTGTAAATAAATGTAATGTAATTGGTAGGTTTTTCCAAGATCCGCTGGCCCGCCTCTCTGACTACTATCCACTGCCCTCTAGTGTTGAAACATATGTACTACCATGCGTAATCTGTTGTGCAAGAGTGCATAAAACCTGTAACCTTCGCAGTAAAAATTTACAGACTGTCTGCTGATATGAACAGTTTCCAAATGGTGACTTTAAGGGCTAACACCTGAGGTTCATCCTTCACCTCTCACTAACACCATGCAACTCCACCATCAATATAAAGAAAAACTCAACATTCCTCAGTTTCACTGTCCATTTGGACAGTGTCTGGTAGAAAACATGAGACAACAAGAAAACGTCCCAGTTTCTAGCATTGGGTAGCAGAAGTCATTGTTTGATGTTCTGATTGGTTGTGGATTTAAGATTTGTTCTCATTTCTGTCCAGTCCTCCCTAGGAAAGAGTTCATTTGAAAGCAGTTAACGACAAAGATCACTCTCTTGACAAAGAAAGAGCAAAAGTTAGAAAGAAGATGACACGTTGAGTTCAACCTCTCTTCCTGAAAAAGACAGCCCTTTTCTCCCCCATATAAGGGTTAACAAACTCATCGTCATTGCCAAAGCTGGCCTATGAAATGGACCGGCGGGATTGTTCACTGAGTTTAAATTTGTGGTGCAACCAGTTGTGTTGCTGTATTGAGGCGAGAGTCACAGTCTGTCTGCCTGTCAGAACAAGAGTAGTCAATTATAAACAAGCAGCAGTGGCCGCGGCAGGAGCGCAATTTCCATGAGATTGCTCAGAACAATACACGCATTCCTTATACTGCCATTCACCTCCTTCTATCTGGAGAGCTGTCGGCAGCAGCCCCATGTCCAACTGTAGCCTGACCGTAACTCGCAACTGTTGTCGTGGGGACCTCACGGTCACTCCGACAGCAACTGTCCAAACACACTGAACATTAATCTCATCAACTGTGTCTCTGTTTGGGTCAGTGATCACAGCCTCCTTGTTCCACTGTCTGGATCAGGCATTAACAACAAACTACAGGGCCCGTTTTTAATCTGGGCCGCCAAACTTGAAGAAATTATATTAATAGTAACTAAGTCATAAATTAGTTGTATTTCATCCATTTTTCAGTGCTTAAATAGTCATTTCAATAAAGAGCTATACTGTGGGGCTTCAAAGACCGTTGCTTGGTTAATTTTCAATTGACTTGAAAGCACATTTTCTTTATATCCCAGGATACATTTTTTTTTTCCTATATGAGGTGGGTCACCAAAACCCTCGATCCATCTGCTGCATTAATGACGTGGTTGAATAGATAAAGGACCTAAAAAGAAATTAAAATTAAAATTAAAAGAAGAATGGCTAAAATTATTAATATTTAATAATATATAATATATTAATAATATATTAATTAAAAAAAAAATCTGTTGTTGATAAAAATAAAAATAAAAAAAAGGGGGCGGTGACAGGGACATTCGGATGTTATTGAAACATCATTTAACAATCTTTCTACCATTTTGTTTGACAAAGAGATTAAACACCAACTGAAGCGCATCATTTTTCTGTCCCTTGATGTGATGACCTATAAACTGGATTAGCAACAGCCACACCTACACCCACTAGATCCCAAACGGCTGACTGTCTGGTGTTTGTGGGACGCGCTGTGTTTACCTCGGCTCACAACGGCCCCTCTCCCCGCCTCAGAGTGGCGGACACCGGCCTCACTCCACTCTCACCCTGCCGTCGCACACCTCAGCTGATGGAACCGCGACAATCGCCCTCCGCCCGAAACACTTTAAACCGTATTTACTCGACAAACGTAAAGAAAAGACACTGCGGGCGGCTCCGTGCCGCCGTGTGAGAGCCCTCTTTCCGGCCTGCGGCCACCAACCCCCGGCTCGCAGATCCCCGGTGAGGCGACACACAGTGCGTGAGATCCTCCGTTCGTCGCCACGGCCACTTCCGCGGAGAAAAACGTCGATTTTGGGTGACATTTTCGCCCAAAAATGCGAGGGAGAAAACACAAACGCGGCAACGCAGTCGCGAGGGGCGGGGCGGCTTGAGTCTTTACGGTTCTCATTCGCTTTATAATTGCCGCCTTCACGCGCAACTGTGTTCAGACACAACAATCATCAACATGGCAGAGGAAGTACCAGCGGCTGCAGCGCCTGCAAAGGCAAAAGCATCAGCCCAAAGGAAAAGGTCCTCCTCGGCGCAAAGGAACAAAGGACCGAGCCTCTCCAAGCAGATCCTGGAAGTGCTGGCTGACTCCAAACAGCGCAAGGGCACCTCCACACACGTCATCAAGAAGACTCTGCGGGGGAACGGTGTGGATGTGGCAAAGCGAAATAGTCACATCAACCTGGCCATCAAACGACTGGTGAAGAACGGCGAAATTGTGCAGGCGAGTGGGAACGGAGCCTCTGGTTCCTTCAGGTTGCCAAAGACAGAAGCCAAGAAGGAGACGCGCAAGAGTGAGTCCAAGAATGCTCGCACCAAATCTCCACTAAAGAGGGCTGAAAAGAAGGTCAAAGTGAAAAAAGCAGGTACACCAAAGAAAGATAAGAAGAAGCCAGCCGCCAAGAAGCCAGCCGCCAAGAAGCCAGCCGCCAAGAAGCCAACAGCTAAGAAGCCAGCAGCCAAGAAGCCAGCCGCCAAGAAGCCAGCAGCCAAGAAGCCAGCCGCCAAGAAGCCAGCACCTAAAAAAAGGGTCAAGAGGTCTGACAAAGTATCACCAAAGAAGCTGAGCAGGTCTGCTCAGAAAAAGGCAACCCAGGGGAGGAGTAAAACTTCCACAAAGACCTCGCGCAAAGGGAAGAAGTAAAGACCCTCTCAGACCTGCACCAACTGTCCCAAAGGCTCTTTTAAGAGCCACCACAGCATCTGCTAAAGACTTCCTATACAAATACAGTCAGACAACATACTTCAGGTCATCTGAGTAAAATAAAATGTCTGTTGTCATTATAGAATTACAACTATAACATCTTGTGGTTGCTTTTATCATGTGACCAAATATCATGGCACAGTTATTGCAACCTTATTTAGATGTATGTCCTGTGTGCACACATATACAGGTAAAAAGGTGGGCCTAATTTTTGTTAGTATTTCTTTTTCCTAGTTTTAAATATTCTATAGAACTTCACCAGTCAGACAGACACCAAGTTAGCAAATAATCTCAGTGGGACAACTACTGCCATTTTTTTTTTTTTTTTGTGCTTCAGAGCTAGAATTTTAAATATGAGCACATTAAACATTGCGCAAACAGAGTTTGCTCAGTGTGTTGCTGTTTCTGTTCCTGACAGTTGAGGGACAGTTAATTCAGGCGGGAAAACACAGCGAAGGATTTATTTATTTATTTTTGCCAATCTGGGGAAGCACAGCCAATCGTCGACAAGCAACAGCACATTGTGTTTTGCGTGACGCTATTCAGAGAATTGCTTTGAGGAGAGAGGCGGGAAATCTGTCACATAGAGAGCAATGCCAAAGAAAATGTCAGACTGGGAAAGTGTCCAAGAAGGGGAGCAAGAAGACCACGCCCAAGAGTGGCAAGGAGGCGGAGGAGGACGAGCAGCAGTAGCAGGGAGAGCTACTCCAGCTGCGTGTACAAGGTGCTGAGGCAGGTCCATCCTGACGCTGGCATCTCCTCCAAAACCGTGGAGCCTCGTCAACTCATTTGTCACAGACATTTTTCAATAAAGTGCGGGGAAGGCGTCACGTCTGGCTCATTTCAACAAGAGGTCAACCATCAGCTCCAAGGAGATCCAGGCTGCCGTCCACGTCTTCTCACCCGCAGAGCTGGCCTAGGACCACAGCAACACCCCCCCGCTCTGACAGCTGCAGTCCCCTCAACAGGGACTCGGTGGGCTCATTATGTCCTATAATTCTTTACTTTTCACTCCTGGTCCGTTCCGTTTAACTCCTTGCTTGCCCACCACTCCGTTGCAGGGGCGTGTCACTGTCAAGATTAGAAAGCCATTACTGCCAAGATTCTCTCAGAGCGCACCGCAACAGCCTCAATCACCAAAGAAAATTCTAAATTTTGACATTGAGCATCAGTTCTTCCCAGTTTCATAGCAATTTTGCACTACATCTGTGGAGCAGGGCACAGACACCTGCAAAATGAATTGTGTGTGGCAAGACGGCCCCTCGATCAGTGTTTGATTTAAATTGGCCATATTTTTATTGTTTATTTTATTTGCCCCCCCCACTTAAGGTTACCTTGAAAATACATTTCCACCAGTACAACAAGTTAATGTCTATCCATTTTTCACCCGAGTATTAGTTATTATAATTAAACTGCCTTCATTTTAATTTTAACCTATCAGTCCATTGATCCAGTCATCATTCATTCCCCCACACTCTAGTGTTAAAAAGATTAACAAATGGATGTTTTAAAAAAAATTACACATCCATTTATCATGCATTCATTTTTTGTTTGGCACATTCAGCACCTTATAGTGGAAACTCTCTGAAGCATGCATGAGTGGGAATGTCAACACCCATCCAGCTATGCAGTTAATGTATTTTGCCGTTCTGTTTACGTGTCAGGCAAAACTAAAAGGAAAAGTGCTTCTTACTTCAGCAAATGACAAAGTGTGAATGTCTCTGCCTTCTGCAGACAGTCTTTCTTGTTGTGATGCTTAAAGTACCTGCGTGTACTTCCTGAAAATGTCATTTGTGACTCAAAGAGTGTAAACAGCAGAACCCACACAGGGCTCGTCACAATGTAGGTAGTATACCGTTTTGTTTTGCTCTTACCATTGCACTCCAAGTAACTATACTAGGTGTAAGCCTAACATAATCTAAAGCTGACATGGCTAAGCACTAGTTTTACTAGTTTAATAGTCAGGTATATAAATAAGGAATACAACTAAGGATCAATATGATGACTGATTAATCTGTGTATGTTTTCAATTTAATCACCATTTTTAATTTCCGTGTCTTTATGAAAGACCAAACATTATTTCAAAAAGTGCACAAATGTCCCACTGCAGTTTGAACATTTCTTAGTTGTTAATGAATCATTGATCAAGAAAGTTGAAGATAAAAAAAAAAGACGGAAAGCAAAATGTCGATGGCAAACTTTTTTTTCACTCCTAGCAGGCCACAAACTAACAGAAAGCACACAATGCAAACATGAGTTAATTTGTGTTCCTATTCTACCTCTGCCCAAAGTGGGATTTCATAGTTTTTGTTATGAACTTTAGGCTATTATTCACTTTAATATTATTGCACTTTACACAAATGTGGCATTGTGGTTGGTCAGTATCTGTTACTGTATGTATAAATAAATATACATTTGTTGCTGTCTTCATGATTGACATGGATTTTTCTTTTCCTTTGGGAAAAAAACACTGAGGGAAATGTGTCAAAGGACAGGAGGAACAAGCTGACATAGGTTTATCTGCATTTACATTTGTGTGTCGATCAAACTCAAAGGAATGGTGGCAGCCCTAATGTTATAAGGTCACACTTAAAATTAATAAAAACAACTACAGTAACAATTATGATGAAAACATCATCATCATCTATGACATTGAAGGTATTGACTAATGACCAGTAGTGGTCTCACACCGGCAACAAACAAACAAACAAACAAAAAAGCCACATGATAATGCAGTGGTTAGCACTGTTGCTTCACAGCAAGAAGGTCGTGGCTTCAATCCCGGGCCTTTCTGTTTGCATGTGTCTGCAGGTGTTCTCTCCAGGTACTCCAGTTTCCTCTCAAAGTAAAAACAAACAAACAAACAAACAAACAAACAAAAAAAATCATGCATTTTAGGTAAATTTTAAAGTCACCTCACATGAATTTAGGAACTGTGTCGTACAGTTCAGTTCACAAAATTTAAAATGAACTAGCTCTGTTCATAGTTCATATCATTAACAGACAAAAAAAACAGTGCATCTTATTTTTTCAGTATGTTTTTGCAAGCTATTATTTTTCAAAATTGCACTTTGTTGCTTCCCATTGGGTCCACACTAATAGCCAGCTGCTGCTTTAACCCCGAGTTTATTTTTAAAAACTGACGGGGAAAAAATGCTGCTTGAATTGTCGTTTTATTTGAATAATGATTAAAACAAAAACAGAGTGTGTGAACGATCGTTCCTTCAACGCGTTTACGCACAACACTGTCGATTGGGCAGTGGGCACACACACACACACACACACACACACACACACACACACACACACACACACACACACACACACACACACTTATGATAAATTCCAAAGGTTTGTCAATTGTAATTGTTCGATAAATGGGACGCATGGAGAATGAAGATCGAGTAGTTTAATTTTGAAAGTATGACAATAACACGTGACTGTGACAGTCAACGGCATTCTGACAACCAACACGATCCAAACCAACAATAATTTTAACAACAAAAAACAAACTATAAATAAATAAATAAATAATTCTTAAATCATTCTTAATAATCTTCATTCGTTGTTATCAATTGCAACACGACGAAATCGCTCAGCGTCATCGACAAAACTTTCATCAGGAAGCTGCACTCTTCTCTTTAGTGATTGGTTTATTCATTCTCCGCCAAATCTGTCCAATCAGAGAACACTTAGACGTGCGTTGCCGTATAAAATAAAGTTGTCGACATGTAACTCGCAGCCACAGCTTTGCGGTTACATTTTCGTGAAACTCCACTAGTCAAAATGTCAGGTCGCGATGGCGGCAAAGGCGCCGGCAAGGCTCGTGCCAAGTCCAAGTCGCGCTCTTCCCGGGCGGGACTCCAGTTTCCAGTCGGCCGCGTCCACAGGCTGCTGCGGAAGGGAAACTATGCCGGGCGCATCGGCGCCGGCGCTCCAGTTTACCTGGCCGCCGTGCTCGAGTACCTCACCGCTGAGATCCTCGAGCTGGCTGGAAATGCTGCCCGCGACAACAAGAAGACTCGAATCATCCCTCGTCACCTGCAGCTGGCTGTACGCAACGACGAGGAGCTCAACAAGTTGCTGGGCGGCGTGACCATCGCTCAGGGCGGCGTGCTGCCCAACATACAGGCCGTCCTGCTGCCGAGGAGGAGCGAAAAGCCGCCCAAGGCCAAGTAGAGGGCGACCCGCTCGCGCTGCCCAAACCAACGGCTCTTTTCAGAGCCACGCGCCCACTCTCGAACAGCAACAACTCCTCCTTCTTCTTCTTCTTCTTTTTTTTTTTTTTTAAATAATCTCTTCAAATATCAACCCGGAAAAAGCACGCTCGCGTCAACAACTCCATCCCATACAGACATGTTTAAGAAATCACACGTAATCGCGTCACTTCAGGAGGAAACTCCAAAACAAACCGTAAATGGAGGCTGGGTGGGACAAAATTATGCCCGTGAATTTTAACAACAGCTTTGATTTTGCATTTTAGTCAGCGTCTAATCTTAAATATTACTACATTTATAAGTAGCGGATAGATATCACTTTTAAAATAATTCAAATCAAATTCAAATTGGAATAAAACCAAACAAATACATTGTCAGAATGCACTGTTTCATTGTGAACTGAACACCATTTATCCTTGAAATGACAGAGTCTTTATTCGAATATTATCCATTCATCCATCTTCTATACCCGCTTATTCCTATTCAGGGTCCTGGGGGTCTGCTGGAGCCTCTCCCAGCTGTCTTAGGGCGAAGGCAGGGTGACACCCTGGACAAGTCGCCAGTTCATCGCAGGGCCACATAGAACACACACACATGCACACCTACGGACAATATAGAATGTTCAATTGACCTCACATGCATGTTTTTGGAGTGTGGGAGGAAGCCGGAGAACCCGGAGAGAACCCACGCAGACACAGGGAGAACATGAAAACTATTCTGATATTTATCAACGCATGTTTTAAACAGTTTATGTCTGTTCTTCTACAACATTAACATCCATCCATTTTCGATACCCACTTCTTCCTGAGCTCAGGGTCACGGGGGTCTGCTGGAGCCTCTCCCAGCTGTCATTACAGGGCCACAATAGAGACCAACCCAACCTAACCTTAGTTGCTGGGTTTATTCAAGGTTCAGACTGGCTCCTTCTCCTCCTGGCTTCAGCTTCAAATTGTCGCAGATGAGACCTTGAACACACATTATTATATACATAATAGCTCTCCCTGCTCCTGACATGTGATAATCTCTCATCTGGATTAGCAACAGCCACACGTCCGATCCCAAACGGCTGACTGTCTGGTGTTTGTGGGACGCGCTGTGTTTACCTCGGCTCACAACGGCCCCTCTCCCCGCCTCAGAGTGGCGGACACCGGCCTCACTCCACTCTCACCCTGCCGTCGCACACCTCAGCTGATGGAACCGCGACAATCGCCCTCCGCCCGAAACACTTTAAACCGTATTTACTCGACAAACGTAAAGAAAAGACACTGCGGGCGGCTCCGTGCCGCCGTGTGAGAGCCCTCTTTCCGGCCTGCGGCCACCAACCCCCGGCTCGCAGATCCCCGGTGAGGCGACACACAGTGCGTGAGATCCTCCGCTCGTCGCCACGGCCACTTCCGCGGAGAAAAACGTCGATTTTGAGTGACATTTTCGCCCAAAAATGCGAGGGAGAAAACACAAACGCGGCAACGCAGTCGCGAGGGGCGGGGCGGCTTGAGTCTTTACGGTTCTCATTCGCTTTATAATTGCCGCCTTCACGCGCAACTGTGTTCAGACACAACAATCATCAACATGGCAGAGGAAGTACCAGCGGCTGCTCCGGACGCTGCACCGGTTAAAGCACCGGCCCCGGCCCCGGCAAAGGCGAAAGGGTCCGCTGCTAAGAAGAGATCCACCACTGCGCGCAAGACCAAAGGACCGACCATGGTAAAGCAGATCCTGGAAGTGCTGGCGGCGTTCAAGCAGCCCAAAGGCGTCTCCGTGCCTGCCATCAAGAAGGCGCTGCGGATGGAGGGTGTGGATGTGGACAAAAAGAATCGTCAGATCAACCTGGCCATCAAGCGAATGGACAAGAAAGGGGACATTGTGCAGGTGAAAGGGACTGGGGCCTCTGGTACCTTCAGGTTGCCAAAGACAGAAGCCAAGAAGGAGACACGCAAAAGTAAGTCCAAGACTACTCGAACCAAATCTCCTGCCCGGAAGCCAGCTGTCAAGAAGGACGAAGTGAGCAAGCCAGGTACACCGAAGAAAGCAGGGAGGAAGAAGAAGCCAGCAGTCAAGAAGTCAACGCCCAAGAAGCTGGCAGCCAAGAAGCCGGCAGCCAAGAAGCCAGCACCGAAGAGAAGTGCCAAAGCCTCACAAAAAAAGTCAGGCAAAGACACTCCAAAGAAGCAGAGATCTGCTCAGAAAAAGGCAACTCCGAGAAAGAGTACAACTTCCAAAAAGAGTCCAGGCAAAGGGAAGAAGTAAAGACCCTCTCAGACCTGCACCAACTATCCCAAAGGCTCTTTTTAGAGCCACCACAGCATCTCCTAAAGACTTCCTATACAAATACAATCAGGTGTCATTTTAGTCATTGTAAAGTGTCTCAAAACACTAACACAAATAAACAGTATTTTAGTTTGGGCACGTCACCAAATGACATTATGCCATGTTATAGGGTCACCATGACCACCTTGTGTACCTTAAGACCCCAAAATGTATTATTTTGGCTGAAACTAATCAAAGTAATTGCTAACTTAATAAAGAGTTAGGCAAGTGTCAGACAGCAAAACCTAGCATTAGCTTTGCTCTGTTGAAAATTTATTTTCAAGGTTATCTTCAACAGTCCAATATGCAGATAAGTCAGTGCCCTGCCGGATTTGCTTTGAGACTGGAGAACACCAATGAAGAATGTTTAAACAATGTCAAAACTTAGAAATCCTTTTTAGTTATTTTTTAAATCAAAGTGTATTTAGTCATTGACACTGTTAATAACGGCTTTTTAGTCTTGCCAAGTGACACAACCCTCCAACGTGGTGGTGGGCAATCAGGAGTGAAACGGAGAGAACCAGGAGTGAAACGCTCTCAGAGCGGGTGTGTGTGTTTCAGTGGTCCTTGGCCAGCTCTGCGGGGTCAGAGAAGGCGAACGGCAGCCTGGATCTCCTTGGAGCTGATGTTGGGCCTCCTTCTCCTCCTCTTCTTTCTCTTCCTCCTCCTCTTCTGCCTTCCCCACCACCTCCTCCTCCTCCTCCCCCTTGTCACCCTTGGAGCTCTTGGTCGTGGTCTTCTTGCTCCCCTTCTTGGACACTTTCCCACTTTCTGGAATTTTTCTTGTTATTGACTACAGTTCTCTGTGTGAGAGATTTCCCGCTACTCTCCTCTGAGCAATTATCTGAAGAGCGTCATGCAAAACACAGTGTGCTGTTGCTTGTTGATGATTGGCTGCACTTCCCCAAACTGGACCCCCAAAAAATAATTTGCTACGATTTCCCGCCTGAATTAACTCACAAACCTGTAAGGAACAGAAACTGCAACAGACTGAGCAAACCCAAAATGAGAAAGAAACTTTAAGGTAAAGTGTGTGACAAAAAGAACATATGTGTAAAACTGCAGCACTGAAGTACAAATTAAAGACAAAACAAAACAAAAACATTGTACAATTATTGCATTGATAGTTGTTCCTCTCAGTTAGTGTCACACTACCTGTCAGATGGGTGAAGATTTATAGAATAAAAAAAAACAAGTTTAAAATTCCACAAAGAAAAATACATTTATTACAAGTAAGGGTTTTATCAGGTCCACATTCTAATCTGCACACACAGCATATACACATATAAAATAAGGTAGCAATGAAAAAAAAAAAAAAAAAATAGCTGTGAAGGCATTTGGTCACAGTAGAAGCAAGCACAATACATAATATATGTTCTTTATTAAAGAATTTCTATTGTTCCTGATGACATTTTATTTCACGATGACTTAACCTATCTCATCTTACTGTATTTGAGTAGGAGGTCTTTAGCGGTTGCTGGAGCTTCCTCTGCCATGCTGTTGATTGTTGTGTCTGAACAACGTTGCGAGTGCAGGCGGCGGTTATAAAGCGAATGAGAACCGTAACGACTGAAGCCGCCCCGCCCCTTGCTACTGCGTTGCCGTGTTTGTGTTTTCTCCCTCCCGTGATTTCTTAAACATGTCTGTATGGGATGGAGTTGTTGATGCGAGCGTGCTTTTTCCGAGTTGATATTTGAAGAGATTATTTAAAAATAAAAAATAAAAAAAATAAAAAAAAAGAAGGAGTTGCTGCTGTTCGAGAGTGGGCGCGTGGCTCTGAAAAGAGCCGTTGGTTTGGGCAGCGCGAGCGGGTCGCCCTCTACTTGGCCTTGGGCGGCTTTTCGCTCTTCCTCGGCAGCAGGACGGCCTGTATGTTGGGCAGCACGCCGCCCTGAGCGATGGTCACGCCGCCCAGCAACTTGTTGAGCTCCTCGTCGTTGCGTACAGCCAGCTGCAGGTGACGAGGGATGATTCGAGTCTTCTTGTTGTCGCGGGCAGCATTTCCAGCCAGCTCGAGGATCTCAGCGGTGAGGTACTCGAGCACGGCGGCCAGGTAAACTGGAGCGCCGGCGCCGATGCGCCCGGCATAGTTTCCCTTCCGCAGCAGCCTGTGGACGCGGCCGACTGGAAACTGGAGTCCCGCCCGGGAAGAGCGCGACTTGGACTTGGCACGAGCCTTGCCGGCGCCTTTGCCGCCACCGCGACCTGACATTTTGACTCGTAGAGTTTCACGAAAATGTAACCGCAAAGCTGTGGCTGCGAGTTACATGTCGACAACTTTATTTTATACGGCAACGCACGTCTAAGTGTTCTCTGATTGGACAGATTTGGCGGAGAATGAATAAACCAATCACTAAAGAGAAGAGTGCAGCTTCCTGATGAACGTTTTGTCGATGACGCTGAGCGATTTCGTCGTGTTGCAGCGGCTAACAACGAATGAAGATTATTCAGAATTATTTTTATTTATTTATTTATAGTTTGTTTTTTGTTATTATGATTATTGTTGGTTTGGATCGTGTTGGTTGTCAGAATGCCGTTGAATGATATTAGTCACTTTTTATCCTATTGATATCCGAACATACTTTAAAAATGAAACAAATACATCTACACTCTTTCGTAATGTGTCCCGTTTCATTAATGATGAAAACATTTGGAATTGATTATTAATCAATAAACCACAGTGAACTAATGTAAGGTTTATTATCGTGTGTGTATATACACTGACTAACAAAACAAAACAAAAAAACACCAAAAAAAAAAAAAACAGACTGACCTGAAGTCTGTGATTCGTTCTGACGAATCAAATCTGAAAGATGATGTTGTCACGGACAAGGAGCTGATGAAATCAAAATGGTTTATTACGTATCATTTTAAAGGTTATTTCGGTGCCACAAGCAGTCATTTAAGTTATACATGTAAACACAAGAAATAAATCTGGCTTTGGAAAACACATTTCGCTTAAACCAGCAGATGGTGGTGTTTTTCCATGTGTGCTTCTCTGGACTTCATGAGAGCTGACTTGTTGTTTTTGCTGTGCTGATTAGAAGATGTTTAATGTTTCTATTGCCTTTTCCCCACAACAATCCAAACACTCAGAAACATTGTCCCAGGAGATTCCAGAGGCAGCAGCAACATAATGTTGCAGAACACGCTGACAGGAAGGACTGAATGCGGCCGCCACCACTGCTGTCTCCATCGCGGTTTTGCTCCATCATAAACACTGTAAGCAGACCCAAAACAAAAAAAAAGTCATCAAACACCCAGAACCAGGACAGAACCACATCCAGGACCAACGTTAGTATTGGCAAATACCTACCTGGCTGCTTTGTTGTATCTCCATATGTCTTAAGGCCATCCCAGGGGACGGTGGCACTGGGTGGACCACTATAGTAGCTGCCCTGGTATGGGGCCTGAGTTAGGTAGGGTTCTGTGGGGCCCTGTTGCCCTGGCGGCCCAGGTGGTCCCTGATAGTAGGGGTATTGTCCTTCAAAGGTCTGCGGGAAAACCTGGAATTGACATGTAAGATTAAACCAACAAAGGCAGATTAAAACTGTGAGATATATTTTTGCTTTAGAGTCAAATCTTCATGTCAAGATGACCACTGAGCGCCAAACCCTCTTTGGTGTTTTTCTAAGTTAAAATGTTAAGAAAAGCATTACATTCTGGATACCTGGTGAAGTGACCCGGGAATGACTGTGGGCGGACCTGCAGAGACAAGTTGAGGTAATATGATCACTCACTGATAATATCGAAAGATTAGTCAAAGTAGCAGCATTGTTGTTCAAATCTGACTGAACAGAACAATCAGACAAACCTGTGGAGAAGCAGGGAGCAGAGGGACCACTGGGGTGTGGGGGAAAGTATGGAGGAGGGGGCTCACTCATCTGGAAGGTGGGTGAATGGTTGGAAGCAATGAAGGATGACTGGATCAATGGACTGCAGGAAACATTGTGGTAGGTGAAATGAAAAAAGGCAGTTGTCTGTAATTATTCATAATGATTGGAAATGTATGACTATCATCAATAATGCAAACAACAAGACAAACAGCAATTAAAATGTGTTCATATGAGCCACACAGTTTTATCAAACTTGTCTTGTGACCGCCATTGTTCTGGTTATGTTCTGGTACCTAGTGTGTCACAGGGATAGGTCCATCATCTGGTCAGCTGCCTTCATTCCAGCTGTAATCTAATTATAAGCACACAGTTTGTGTGTTTGGAGGAAACAAGCCTGTAAACAATTTCAGTCTGACCAGTGATCTCTCGGTCATATGACCAGGAAGACGAGATGTATGTAACTTTCCAAAGATAACGAAAATAATGATATTATTCTTTAAGAATCTTTCAATGCATTTAACCTAGACATCCACAGTTTTAGATTCAGTGATATCCCATAGCTGATCTAAATTGCTCTTCGTTAAATACAATTTCCTGTGTTCTAAGGATTATGTTATTTGAATAATTAAACTCAGATTAAGAGCATCACTGTTGGTAACTCTATATTTTGAGAAAACAAGGAAAAGATGAACTTACCTTCGGGAACAATCTGTTGAAGGTTGTCACAACTCGCCTCCTCAGTCTCTCCTTCCGTTCTGTCACTTTCTCTTCTCCCTCTCGCTCTCTCTCTCCCCTCCTTCCCTCTCTCTCTTCCCTCTCTCCCTCTCGTCATACCTCGATGATGTAGAACCATGGGGAAAAGCAGCAGTGCATTCTGGTGTCATGTTGTTTGCTGATGATTAACGCGAGGAGCTCGCAGAGCTTAATCAATGACGGGCTTGTGTAGAAGAAAACAGAACAGGAAGTGACGTTGGTACTCTTTCCTCTCAACACATCTGTAAACATCCATCCATCAGTTTATTTTGGTTGGTTTGTACATGACATCATTGTTTTTTGTTTTTTTTGCAGACAGACAGCAATTGCATCACAGCGACAGGTGGCATGATTTTTCCTACTGGCATCAAACACACCAAAGCTTCTATCTACATGGGCTTTAGCCAAACGGCAGACAACTGCACCCTCAGTCTCCAATATTCTAGTTTCTACTGCGCGATATATTTCGTACATTCGGTAGCAGCGAGCTGGCGGACACCTTAATCATGCTTTCTGTGACCGTACTCCTACCTCCAACTACTGTGTGAAGGGGAAAACACCCTCTCCTCGTCCCACTGTATGTCACTGACTGACTGTTTGTTCACCACACAACTAATAACTATTTATCATTCTAATAAATATATTTTCCTTCAGATAATATTCAAGAATTTTCATAAATGCCCGTAACAAAGATAGATGCAATGTATTGTACGTCCTTTCAGTGCCAAGATATGAAGCTAAAACGTCTAACAAACCAATTAAGAGAAATCTGCTTGTAAGAAAAATTGAGCATTTGAAGAAGCAAAAGTATCTCATGAACTACTTAATATGACTGAAACTATCTAGGGTTTTTAATTTTGCCCATGTGCTATTATGGACAGTGAGGTATACTTCCGATAGAGGCTTTGATATTATAATAATTCAACATATTAAAAAATAATAATACTAAAAAAGTGATAACTTGTTAGCAGAATGTTGTTTTTTTCCACATGAAGGGAAAGAAAGAGACCTATAGATGTTTCATGAGGTGATGTGTCATTTTCTTGTATAGTCACTCAATGCTGCTGGAACACATTTTAAAGCTTTCCTAAAGGGTAGGCAAAGCAATCTCAAGACTAACCTGACAGGTTACATACTGGAGGATTATTATCACTTTTCCGGCCTTTGTCTCTGATCCAATCATCTTGAGTTTTTATAATACGCATGTTTTTTTTTGTTTTTTAATCACATACATATTTGAGTTTTCCAGATCCTTTGAAAGTGACTGATCCACCCAGGCAGTGCCAAATCGCGATGCATTCACTGTCCATGCTCAAATCCCGGTCCATCTGGTCATGCTGTTCGTGCTGCAGGTAGGAAGGTGCCGATGCCATTGCTGAGCTACACTGAGCTCAGCAATGGCGTTGCAGATGAGGTCAGACGGAAGTTGATTCTGAGCGTCACAGTGACAAAGTAGAATCATTCTGGTTCAGTCTCTCAGACACCAGTCTGGAAACGCCGTCACCATGTATGATCAGTGGCGTCTAACGTCTCGTCTCTATCTTTAGGAGGTGGCGGCCTGTTTGCTCCGGAAGGTTTCGAAGAAGGCCATCATGCCCTTCCTTACGTTGCTGCCACTGCCCTTTGGGTTTCTCGCCGTCATGGAAATGCTGGTGCTACTGCCGCTGTGGAGGTGGGACGTGAGGGGAGGGAAGGCGACGGCGTCCATAGAATTTGCCCTTTTGACCTTGGAGGAGTTGACGCGCCATGACTTAGTCCTGGGAGGTGGGGTCTGAGCCACCAGACACTTTTGGTACTGGACCTGATGAAGAGCAGAGGAGCACAGTTGATGGCATTTACGTCGAATAAGATCTGAGCCTCCACAGCTTCCAGAAGATCGTGTGGAGTGCGGCGTGTTCAGGTGTGTCCCTCACCATACAGGCAGCCTGGACAGCCTCGGACAGATTCCCTGCATCTGGCTCGCACCAGAACACGTGACATTCAAAACGCTGTGTGCCGCCGTCCACGATTACAGCAAAGGTGCGACTGTCATGGCCAACACCCAGGAAGGTGAGGAAGCGTACTTGGCACTCCCAATAAGGCTCGTCCCCCTCCTGTCAGGGACACATTGGAGGAACAGTTGAGGAGCTTTGACCAGTGTTTGATAGCTGTGATGAGGAAGAAGAAGATGATAATGAAGTTACCTCTCCCTTCCACAGAGACAGAATGTTATCAGTGACGTGGACTACACTCGGCTCCCACTCATCCCTGTCGGTGGAGTTCATGATGCTCTCGATGGCTCTGTTCAGAACTTCCATCCCTGAATGAAGAACATTGGTCAAAATGGCATTTACTCAGTTTGACCCACATCCTACAGGTAGCCCACAACATTTCAGGACTCCATCTTTTTAAATTTTTATACACGGCTTGACTGAAATACATCTTTTCGATGATTGTGGCAGCAGCCTTATATTGCTACATTGTTTTCAGGAGACATTTAGGCTTCACCTACCCATTGCTCTGGACACTGGCAGGTTACCAACGTACAGGACCTGGAACTTCTGGACCTGCTGTCGAACCGCCTCTAGGAACTCCACTGAAAAACACACAGGGGGTGGAGTCAGCAGGGAGCCAGTGAATGTGATGACATGGCAGTGCAGGAGTGTCACCTTGTCTGGGAAGGTCCTCAGGTGAGATGCTGTCCATGGTCAGAGAGCGAGACGGCCTCCCCAGAGTCTTCTCTGACACCATCTGCATGAATAGCAACATTAAAGCAGCAGCAGCGTGGCAGTGTGTCGTCCTTACACAGTCACCTTTTAAACAGTTCACATTTCCTGTTAGGCAACGTGATGCAATGCAAACATGCCCCAGCCAAGGTGTGAGGACGGAGATGCACTACTCACTGACCTTGGAGCACATCTCATGCAGCGCTGTGGCGATGGCTTTGGCCGGTGCGTTGCAGCGAAACACGTGACACTTCAGCACACAGCTGTCCTTATCCCCCGCCACAAAGGCAAAGTCCCTGAACACACATACACACACACAAATACACACACACGCACACACATATTGTGAGCTTGTTGGCCAGTGACCATGTGATCGGCAGATGACACCAATAAGTGACCCTGACATATGCAGAAGGAGTGGGTGTCAAGTCAAGTGACTGGTATGTATGCGTGCATGTGCATGTGCGTGTATGTGTGTGCATGTGTATGTGTGCACGTGAGACTGTGTGTTGGAGGGGGTGGGGCTTTACCTGTCCCTGCCCAGGTGAGAGGGGTGGGGGGGGTGGGGCGTGTCAAAGAAAGACAGAGAAAGAGACGGTGTTAGAGGGACAAGCAGGACAACTGAGCATGAGTGAGCGCCGGCTGTCTTTAGCCGAACTGAGCACAAAGACTGCAACCAGGTGGAGATGTTAGTACGCACATCCGTCCAGCCAGACACAAAAACACAGAGGCCAACTCTAGGTGAATTCCAACGCTCGGACTGGCTCACCTGCCACTGTTGCAGCCCACCCCCCACACGCGGATGTTTACGATTGGCTGGCAGTGCAGTGGGGTGTGGTCTAAGGGATCCAACAGCGTCAGGGTGTCTTTCTTCAGGACAAGCATCATCTCCCGGCCCTGCAGACGGGCAGACCGCCCAGGTAGTTCATAACAGACTTCTCAGACAAGTTTGAATTACAGAAACTTCAGCGCAGTGCCCGCGCTCTCGTAATTGCTCGTTTCGTGGCTTGCCCAGTCAATCAGAGAGACAATCAGACGGACTGTGAGTGTCTCACCTCTCCCCAGGCTCCCGGCCTGTCTCTCTGCTCTGAGCTGGCGGGGTTAGACAGCTGCTGGATGACGTTGCTGACGGCGAGACTGCTGCGGCCGGGAGACAGGTCGTCCTCCTCCACCTCCAGCCAGCCGAGGGAGCGCACGGAGAAACACTGGGGCGGACAGTTGGAGGGACAGACACGTGGGCGGCGAGACAGTTGCGTTTAAGAGGTCAGTGAGTTGTTTGGAGACAAATACAGAAACCAGGACACAGAGAGGCAGACAGCCATAGAGGAAGAGAGAGGGGGAGAGAGAGAGATTAAATCAGATTAATCTGTGGCCGAGAGAGGTTAGAATAAACAAGAGAGAGAGATTAGAGTTGATAGCAGCAACATGCCAGCTCAACTCATCCCTGCTTTCACTCTGCCATTGCGGCTGTTATTGTTTTCATTGTGATTACTATCATCATTGTTGTTACGCCGTCACTCTTACCTTGGAATTTGGGTCATGGTTGTCAATGTAATCTTCACACCATGAGGACCTGAGAAAGAAAACATATGTAACCTTTGTGTGTGCACCTGTGAGTGTGTGTGAGTGTGCCTGCGCGTGTGCGTACGCTACCTGGGCTCGAGTGTTGTGTGGCTGCTTTGTGTTCCGGCCTGGTCCTGCTGTCACAAAACCATAGAGAGCTCTCAGGTGAAATCGAGCAATTCACGCTTTCCGACCTGCTTCTTCACCATAGCCGCACCTGCGCGTCCAGCAGCTGAGGCGTCCCACTGAGGCGGGGGTGGTGCCACTGGGTGGCGCCAGTGGGAACATGCCAGTAATAGGTTCCTGTCGAGTCTCTGATGGTTCTCCAGCCGGTGGGGAGGTCAGGGTCCAGCAGAAGATTTTGGTCAGTCCAGATGTTGTCTGAGGAGCAGGTGATGAACAATGACAGTCAGTTTTGGTGTTTTTAGAGACATCTTCTGGACAAAAAAGTTAAAAAAAAAACCCAACTGTCCGACACAGTGTCTATCGCTGAGATGCGTCATCTTTGCCAACCAAGACTTGACAGATGGTGTTTGCCAGCCACATTGGTTGTAGAGACTGTGGCTGTGCTCTCAGCTGAGCCAAAGACAAAAACAAAGTGTCAGAAGGAAAACAGGTGCAACTCTCAGTCAACACTTTCCACCCTGTCCTCACTGTGGCCTCACGTCTACCTCAAAGTCTCCTACACAGGAAGTGAAACTGAGGTTTATGAATTATTGATGTACTCTCAAAAACCCTGACCCGGCCGATTGAGAGACACTGATATGACTTGAGCCATAGTGGGGGAGGGGCTCGCGGGTCGATACACTGGATTAAACTACAGTCAGCTGCTGCCTACATCCGCATTGCATCCTTGAACCAGAGTAACGTCACTGTGCCTCAGCTCAGCCTGGTCGATGCTATCAAGTCTCAGTCTGACAAATAAAGTTCCCTCTACTTGAAGACCACCACCAACTCCGGCTTTAACCACTTCCTGTTTGTGTGCATGTGGCTGTCAACATGCAGGATGTGAAAACGCCAGGAATCAGTTTATAGGCTGACACGATAAATCACAGCAGCGAACAACCAACCGACACACTGAAACTTTTGAGGTGATGGAGTTGCAGGGCACAGAGGAGCAGACCTCGCTCCTGTTGCTATCACAGAAGAAGAGTGGAGCAGAGTGCAAACTTCACACCATGTGGACAATGTGTGGCTACCAGAAAACGGGAACAATACAAAGTGTGTTTTTCATCATCTCAGCCTGATCGTTTGTCCCTGACCTTCATCATCCTGTACCGTTATCGTATCGCTTTTTGCACACATTGTGATCAGCTCGGTCGCCAAATGATGACAACAGATCACACAAAAGTTCAGTCACCACGTTGCTTTCTCACGTGCTCACAAGGGAACGTTAACTAGCTCTCGCTAACTGACCGACAGCCTAGACTAGTAGATCCGGAGTTATACAGAAATAACAGCAGTAATCAAATATATAATATAATTGGCTGACGTGCTAACATTTGCAGAAGATAAAGGAGATGTGACTCGACTCTACTGTCTCTGTTCAGCAGAGACCAGGTGTGATGTCTTAAGTGATGATGTCAGTACAGTACAGTACAGTACAGTACAGGACAGGTGGTGGAGGTGGGGGGTGGGAGGAGGTATAAAAAACACACTGCGGTATACCTGTGAGTTCTGTGTGTTTGTGTGTGTGTGTGTGTGTGTGTGTGTGTGAGAGAGAGAGAGAGAGAGAGAGACAGAGACAGAGAGAGAGAGAGAGACAGAGAGAGAGAGAGAGAGAGAGAGAGAGAGAGAGAGAGAGAGAGAGAGAGAGAGTTTGTCTCACCATCATAGTTGACGATGAGGATGGCCAACATGTAATCCTTGCCCATCATGGCTCCACCCTCCAACGTATGTGGTCCAGTCAGATGATCACTCTTTACGTACACACACACACACACACACACACACACACACACACACACACACACTGGCCCAGTTGACAGATGTTAAAGCCTTCTGCTGCCTGTCTGTCTCCCTGCCTGTCTGCCTCTCGTCCCTCTGTGTGTTTCTTTCTCTGACGACACCATCAGTCTTCTCCTTGTGTTCCTCTTCTTTCTTCTCCCTCTTCTTCTCCTTCTTCCTGGTGTTATTTGTGTCCCGGTGTGTTTCCTCTCTTCTATCCTGCTCGTCCTCTCTCTCTCCTCTGCCCGATGAAGGATGCTGATTTCCGCCACCAGTCCCTCCCTCTCTTCCCTCTCTCTCTCCTCTCCCCCCGCCCTCCTGCTGACGTCAGCACCTCTCCCTTCGGTGCCTCACTCGACATTCACTTTAAAACAATGACATTTTTTAAAAAGAAAATTCCCATCATCGCGCACAAAATAGATGGTTTCATTTTGTGAACGTTGTTGTTATTGTCGTTTTATGTTGATACACCTCTTTTTATTTACGTAATCAAAAAAGGATCGATAATTATTTATATTCCCTCTTTAATGACGTCATCAGTGCTAAACGCAAGATTTATTCATCACATGTTTTTTGTACCTGATGCTGCACAGAGGTCAGATTACCCCTGCGATGACGCCACATTCGACGTGACGCCGTGGCCACGTGTCCCGGAAAGGTTTAACCGTGGATGTGCCAAGTTCAATGATATGACCGGAAGTAGTGTGCCTAGTCGTCTGAATATAAACTTCAGATTATTGATAATAACCAACACTGACCTGACCGATAGTGAGCGATAATACTGACTTGAAAACTGTAAAATAATATTTTCATATTCAAATTCCTTTGATACTTCAACTCAACGTGTAGTCGTCTTATTTTGAAAGTCTGAGCAGAAAAGGATTGTCTTCGTTTGTCTTGTTCGGGCTTCATGCGGATGTTGGGTGTTAGACGGACGTTAAATAACACGTTCATTCTCTCGTCTGTACTTTTGTTGTTGTTGTTGTTGTTGTTGTTTTACAGCTCTTACACCACTCTCAAGTTTATGTTTCGGTATCCGGATTATCTTAAACCTTAGCTTCATATCAAAGCCCTCTCCTTATAGAACGCGGAGGACTTCAACATGGATGACATGTACGTCAAACCAGGTAAGAGTTATTGACGCTTAACGCAAAAATAATAGTGAATGTGGTCAATTACACTGTGCGTCCGCGTCTGTCCTTCTAGGCCAGGGTCTTCTCAGAGACGTCCGTTTTGTTAACCGAACTTCACTGTAGATTTGGAGGAGTAAATGTCGACACAAAGAAGGTGGCTTGAATCAAATGCGCAGTGAATGTAAACAGGGATTTTCTAGAACGAAGTAATTGGTGGTTCCGTACGGCAACGAGGTATTTCACGTCGTTGGAGGGTTGTAAGATTTGAGAGTTGACACTGACAACGCAACCCAAAAATATTTTTGGGGTGTCGTGTGTCCTTTATGTTTAAGACGGATAAAGTATTTCTCGGCTGTCCAACTGTTCCGTTGGTATCTGCCTGTTATCATCTGTATATCCTACATGGTTAACCCGGTTTTAATGACTAAGCCCTCAAATTTAAACTGAGAGTTCACATTTCAAATATGAATTGTTTCACCGTTTAAATCCATTGCAGTTGTAGAGAACGGTAAAGTTATGTGAGTGTGCAAATATTCATGGACATGATTGTGTAAAGGTTTTCAATCTGGTCCTTGCCTGAACTGCCTGTCTTAATATTAGTCCTTCATCAGTTTACCGTTCGCCCTGTCTAGGTAATCAGGAGAGAGGCTGGAATGACCCCCCTCAGTTCTCCTATGGTCTTCAAATGGCCCGTTCAACTCAGAAGAACCCCCTGAACAAGAGAGCAGCCCCAGGTTCTTTCAACACGGTGGTCATGTGACATGGCCTGTCCTGTCATGTACCGTAAGATGTCTGCAGCAGTCTTATAAAATCTGTTAAAAATGTTGCTGTTTATTGATGTTTAGGAACAGGAACACCGCCCATGACTCCTCCTATCCACAATCCATTGGCACCACCCCCAATAGGTGCAGCCACACCGCCGCGAAGCTCAGGTAAGTTAAAAATGTGACTGAGGTCACTTCTCAATCTTTTTCCCCTGAGAAGTTGTCTTGCTCATTCTCCTGTCCTTGCAGCTGGTCCTCCACCTTCACCGTGTGTCGCCACACCTCCGTCCACTGAAGCAGTGGGAAGTCAATGCGCAGCCATCAGCAGCCAATCAGAGGCAGAGCCTGATGTTGATGCAGTGTTGTCAGTGTTGAAACAAGCATTAGCTGCCTGTGGACATTCGGTTAAAGTGAGTGCTTTGTGGGAGGGTCTTAAAACAGTGATACTCGACCATCAATTGTACAGCTCTGTTAATACTGTGTGAGCAGGCACAGGTGTGTAACGACATGTCAAAGAGGCTCCACCTCCTGGAGGACTGCTGGAGGGGAGGGCGACTGAGCTTGCCTGTCAGAAGACGTATGGAAAACCTTTCGCAAGGTAACTTGTCTTACAACAACTTACCAAGTCTTCCCATGAACACCTGACTTACCTGTACGTCTTTCTGTCTGTCTATTTCTCAGAGTTGCAGTCAGCTCACTGGGACTCAGCTGATGACATCCATCGCTCGTTGATGGTCGATCATGTGGCTGAAGTCAGCCAATGGATGGTTGGCGTCAAAAGACTCATTGCTGAGACGAGAAATCTGAAGCCAGAAGTCTTAGATTTTATTCACAAACCTACAGAACCTGTTGGACAACCTGATAAAGAAGCCGAGGACTCAGTAGAATTTAGTGAAGAACCATCTACGCCAACCAAAGAACTAACAGAACCAAGTGAACCTGCAAATCCAGTTCTGGACTAAGTTTCCCAGCCCCGACTGTTATCCCAGTGCTATCCTATGGGGGCCAACAGGATTCTTCCTGGTGTCACCATGATGACTTTGAGCTTACACCAGGACTTCTGTGATTCTCCATCCGAGGTTACTGTGTGTCAGGAAAAAAATGGAATCTCAGCGCAGACCGGTTCTAGTATCCTTCAGACTCCGGGTTTTAATATCCCCATGGCCTCTGACAGTTTAAGGTCATGTGTCCTTGTCAACATTCCCAATAGGACATGAGGTGACAATGCCTTTAATCAATAAATTTCTGAATGCAAAAATATGTTTCTGTTTCCTGTGCTCTGTTCTGATTAATCAGTAAGCATTGGCCCCGGCTGAATAAAGGTGTGGCCATGTAAACATACTGATGCAAGGACTGTGACACCTCTCAACCACAAGGCTATCACCGTTGTCATATATATTACCTGCTCTGTTCACATATGACCAGTAGGGGGAAGCATTTGCCTGCTCATAATGCATAGCAGTAGAACGAACTTTGGCATTTGTGCTGTTCTTTGATTTCATTTGTGCCCCTCCTTTTCTTTCTTCCTCTTCCTTTTCACCTCCTCTGTCTTACCCCTTTACCTCTCTAACTCTGTCCTCCCGGGAACTGGCTTGGGCTGCAGGAGATGAAACCCTGCAGAGATGAGTGACGAGGCGAAACGGAGTGAGAGAGGCTCGTCCCCGTGGAGACGAATGAGCCTAAAAATAGGCAGAAGAAGAAGTGTCCGTCCTTCAGGCCACAGGCTGAAACGCTGAGGAACTGAACTGACAACTCCATCCTCAGCCCTGTTCATTACCTTCTGGGCCATCCCTACACACACACGATGCCTTTTGTCTTTGCTCATGTTGGTAATTTATATGTTTCATGGAGTAAAACTTGATCCAGGCCTCACACGAGCAGATCAGTCTTGTGCCTGCAGGAAGGCCTCAGGGTGATTACAGTCCAAGTTAAGATTACAATCATTCCACTTATACCATTCTGAACATGTGACGCCTGAACCTCCAAATGAAATGTGAAAAGCACAGGTGTGCAGATGAGGTGCCCATTTTGTTGACCTGCATGGTGTCCACTCAGCAGACACCCATCCTGTGTCCAGCATTCAGCAGCTTGTAGAGTGATGTCACCCTCACATTTGCTGAGTAAATGATGTCACATGAGGCTGGAGGCTTGCGTTGGTTCTCCCACACCTCCAACCTCACCAACTGAAGGTGTGGACAGTCACTTTGTCTCACACCAGACCG
Source organism: Nelusetta ayraudi (assembly GCF_046127955.1). Lineage (NCBI taxonomy): Eukaryota > Metazoa > Chordata > Actinopteri > Tetraodontiformes > Monacanthidae > Nelusetta > Nelusetta ayraudi. The sequence continues at coordinate 7,591,764 of NW_027466083.1, forward strand.
TCTGTCCCAGAGCCAGTAGTCAGAGATGAAGCTGACCTGTGATTGGTCAGGATTTGTGGCAGAGCTGGAGGTGAATGTTTTTTTTGTCCCAGAGTCAACAATCAGTGGATAAAGCTGGCCTGCAATTGGACCGCATTTACGTCAGAGCAGGACATGAATGGTTTTTGTTTGATTCCTCATTGACAGAATGAAGTTGAGCTTTGGGAGCAGGATACTGATCAGTATTTGTGGTGTCCTCTACCTTGTTTGCAGCACACCACACGATCGCTGTGAAATTTCCTCAGAGGCCTCTTAGTCTGAGGTGGACTCACCTGGGAGCTATTAGTTGGAATAACCGGTGTGTGGGTAGGGTGTGTGTGCGTGCACACAAACGTGTGACAGCCGTTGTAATACTCTCAGAGTTATAAGTGGCCTAATTTACCCGGAGGTCACATGACCCATGATGGCAATTACCCTGCGGCATCATCTCACAGTCACCACGGGTTGTGTCGGTAGAGACACAGTTGTCTGCGTGGTTAGCGATGTTAGCGGTGATTTAGCATAGCTTTAGCTGCAGTCTGCAGTAATATTTATAGTTCTGCAGTTTCTGTTCTTGAGTAATCTGTGTGTTTGCAGTCGTACTCTTCAGCACAGACAGAGGGATGCAGTTACCATGGCGACCCTGTGTGTGTGTGTGCATGTGTATGTGTATGTGTGTGTTTGTGTGTGTGTGTGTGCCCCCACCGACGATTGGCTGATGGAGAAGTAGGCGGGCAGGTGGAGCGTCTGAAAGCGTCTCTCTCTCCCACAGATTGGGACAGAGGGACGGAGAGACGTTGCCGTCTTACTGCTCTCTCCATCATCTTCCTCTTCTCCTTCCTCCTCTTCTTCCTCCTCCTCTTCCTCCTCTCCTCTCCTCTCCTTTCCTCTCCACTCCTCTGTCAGGACCAAAGCTCTCCCTCTATCCCCTCCTGTCCTTCTTCTCCCTCTGTCTTCCTCTTGCACCCTGCTGGAAGACTGCTCTAACTCTTGGCCTCTTCTTCACCACCTTTATCAACATCCTCCCCAGAGGAAGACGGACAGGAAGCCCCCTGACCCCCGCCTCGCCGGGTCAACATGGCAACGGTTATCTGCACTCGTTTCACCGAAGAGTATCAGCTGTATGAAGAGCTGGGCAAGTCAGTATCCCCTATCATCTTCATCTTCATCTTCATCATCATCATCATCATCATCATCATCATCACCCCCACTATCCTTATCATGCTCCCATGCCCATCCTTACAATTATTGCTCATCATCCCTACACTCCTCTTATCTTCCATATAAAGCCCATCTTCCTTATTGCTGTCATCCTCAATATAAGTACTTGGGCACTTTATAAATTACAGGTATAATAGTATATTTATGTTTTATACTTATGTCCGTTATTAAAAACTCTTTCACATCTACGGTTAATTATATTCAGTATTTCTGCAGGTTCCTTTTAATTTGATATTTCTTTTGAATTTCTTTAGAATTTGTTTTCAAATACTAGCAATAAAAGATGTGTTCCCATATCTTCAGCTACATTTTTTATCTAATTAAATGCAATTGTTATATTTTTTGATTTTATCGTTCAGTGTCGCTAAATATTTTTTTTGATAATCATTCAATGCAAGCAAAATTATTGATAGTGTGAAATAAACCAGGGGAGTTAAGTTTAATTTCACATCTCAGCCGTAGCATGATGAAAATGCAATAGATAGATAGATAGATAGATAGATAGATAGATAGAGATGAGTGTGTCACCTTTCTGACCTCATCCCACTCACTACCCACAGCCACACAGACACACGCGCGTGCGCGCGCGCGCACACACACACACACACACACACACACACACACACACACACACACACACACACACACACACAATGCCAGGTCTCTTACATAATGTGATGGTGGGCGGCAGATCGCTGCTTCATGAGCAGCTCAGACACAATCTTTTCGTTTCAGGACCAAATTGAAATCAATACTCATCAATATGACAGCCTCTGATCACCATCCCCATTCTGTCTGTAAGACAGCTGACAACTTTTTCGGTTTCCCATGATTCATCTGGCCAGTGCCCCCACCCACTTGAGCAGTGGCCAGATACAGTGTAATAATGAGGAGGTATAATTGTTTCTTTTAACAGGCTTTCCACATACAGGCTGGGGAACAGCAAACTCTATAATGTGTTGCTGCTAGTGTTGACTTGTCTCAACTGAGTGTCAACCCTGTCTTCCTCAAGCTGATACACAGAGATAAAAAAAAAAAAAAGAAGAAAAAAGTCCCTTAGATATCAATTATTGCAGTGTCCACGGCAGGACGGGTTCAGGCCAAACATGCTAGAATTAATTAAAATGTCCGATGATGTTCTTTCACTCTGTTTGAATACAGTGGGAGGTGAATGGGTCCTTGTGTGTTTCAGGGGAGCGTTTTCAGTGGTGCGTCGATGTGTGAAGGTGCTGTCTGGTCAAGAGTATGCTGCCAAAATCATCAACACCAAGAAGCTCTCTGCCAGAGGTAAGAATCTGCACCTGATTGGTCCTCTGCTGGCCTGAAAACATCAGTGTTCACCATCAAGCTTCACCAGGAGCTACAGCATCTCCCACCGAGGGGCCTGCATTTGTCCAATGATACACTAGAATGGCGATAAGTCCTCTGGGTGATAGACACCCCCAGAGAAGTTGCAATGGTATTAAGTAAACAGCATGACTGTTCAAGCTCACATACTTTCATTTGGACAGCACATCGTGTGTGTATTTTTAACAATCTGAGTTTTCAAACTCCTCTTTCTTCACATACTTTAGCATTAAACACTATGGCTATCTGCGTTCGATCCCGAGTAACGTTACTGGTCTTCGAAATAAACTCCAACCCTACAGGCAGAGAACCCATTCTCTGTGGCTTTGCAACTCGCATTTAAAATCTACAGTAGCGTCACCTGCAAGGCAGGAGGCGGTAATGGGTTGGTCCTCGGTTTGCGCAGGTGGTTCTGGAGGACAGATTCAGATTAGCTTGATACGAGAAGATTCTGGGAACTTCTGTACATAATCAGAACCACCTCAGGCAGAAAACCTTCACCAGCTGTGGAGCCCAGAGTCCAGCAGAACAACTCCTGTGAGTTAGTCTGACTGTCTGCCCATCAGTGTGTCTGTCTGTCGAACCTTCACTCTGTCTCTTCACGGTAGATTTAAAAAAAAAAATTTAATTCACAAGATTTCTTGTGGTTGCTTAGCAACACCTCTCAAAGAAATCGGTTTCTTTGCGCGCGCGTGTGCGTGAGTGTGCGCACACGCGCATGTGCGCTCAAGTCTGGCTGCAAGTGGGTACATGTGTCGAATTCTGTTAATGATTTGATGTAAACTACTGATATCTTTGATCGGTTTGTGCATTTGTTCACTTGCGTATTGATCATCTTCATCCTTGACTTGTTGGTGATATCGAGATGGATTTCTGCTTGTGAGACAAAGATGAGGGGAATGAAGGAGACCAAATGGGGAGAACCAGGCAGTATCTGGAAGAGTCAAGGAGAGCGCCTCCTGCTGTTGATGGTTAAACAACAGTCGACCATCGGTTGATGCATGATGCCATTGAATGTATCACACAGCTCTACTCTGTGTGTGTGTGTGTGTGTGTGTGTGTGTGTGTGTGTGTGTGTGTGTGTGTGTGTGGTGTATTGGCAGATCACCAGAAGTTGGATCGTGAGGCTCGGATCTGCCGTTTGCTGAAGCACCCCAACATCGGTAGGCCGGATATACACTCGACACAACCTACACATGGTGCTACTCACAGGAACATGTACTCATCGCATCATTACCAAAATCACCGATGTTTGCTGTTGGAGCAAGCCACACTTCCTGTGAGCACTTCACAGTAAAAGTCCTCACTGACTGACAGCTTAAACCGTTTTCATTACAGTCAGTCAGTCAATCAGTCATTTATGAGCTCATGTGGTTATGTGACAGCCAATAGCATTCGTGGCCCGATTCGGTGTCCAATCAGAGCTCCGTGTGGGCAGGCAGAACAGTGCCAGAGTTACATAAAGCTGTGTGTGTGCGTTGCTAGGCAACAGTGTCCTTAGGTGAAGGCATCAAACCCTCTCTCCTCCTCCTACACACACACACACGCACACACACACAAATCCCACTGCTGCACTGTGTAGGAGTATTTCAAGAGAAAAACCTGATTATTTCTCTGAGTGCCTCACACAGGTATGACTGCGTATGTGTGAGTGTGTGTGTGTGTGTGTGTGTGTGTATGTGTGTGTGTGTGTGTGTGGGCAGCTTCTCTCTGCTCTTACACAATCCATACCAAGACTGTACAAACACGCAAACAACTGTCACTGCAGTAAATGTAAAAATTGGTGCACAATGCTTGGGACTGGAGGCCATGTGTTACTGTGTGTGTGAGAGAGAGAGAGGAGGAGGAGAGACTATGAGACTGATGGGTTTTACTTTTTCTTCCCCCTCTTCCCATCCTAGTGCGGCTCCATGACAGCATCTCAGAGGAGGCCCATCATTACCTCATCTTCGACCTGTGGGTTCATCACACTCATTCAATCAAAACCGTTCTGATCACTTGCTACAGACCGACACATCGAGTTGTTAACCATGGGTTTTTTCTTCTTGTCGTTTTTGTTTTTTGGTTGACACTGTCATCAGGGTGACGGGGGGAGAGCTGTTTGAAGACATTGTAGCCAGAGAATATTACAGTGAAGCCGATGCCAGGTACCTTTACTCCTTCTCTCCCTGTCTCATCCTCTGCTGGCTCACCTCTGACCTCTGACTTCCCTCTACAGCCACTGTATCCAGCAAATTTTAGAGGCGGTCCTACACTGTCACCAGATGGGTGTGGTCCATCGAGACTTGAAGGTATCTGACAGCCATTTGTCATTTCTTTGCAATCACTAGGGTTGCTGCTATCAGGCTTATTGCACATTATTGTATTGTGCAATAATGAGACCCAGATCTCAGTGCATCATGGGAAATTTAAACTTATCATGCCAATAACAACTCAGCAGCTCATTCAGTTCAAGGACCTGTTTGCACCTCATAAACCGATGTGCCCTGTAAGCATGTGATCCCATCTTGTGTGTCTGCAGCCGGAGAACCTGCTTCTGGCATCCAAGTCAAAAGGAGCAGCCGTGAAACTGGCTGACTTTGGCCTTGCCATAGAGGTGGAGGGAGAACAGCAGGCATGGTTCGGTAAGCAACATCTGTAAGATAAGACGAGGCTTAATTGTCCCAGAAGCAAGGACCTTTGCAGCAAGCCAGTGGTTCCTTGGATTGCATTGCAGCATTCTCTGGCTGCACAGCAGTATAACACTGTTTGTACCACATCGAAACACATTCGATGCACTACAGTTTGTCCTAAGTGTTAGCCTGGTTGTTCCCCAGAGGCGGTGCTGTGCGGCGTCAGTTATCAGTGAGGTGCGAGTCGAGATTCAGGCTTTATCTGAAGCTGGTCTTTGTCTTGTGCTGTTTTCTAGGCTTTGCTGGCACTCCTGGTTATCTCTCTCCAGAGGTCCTGAGAAAGGATCCGTATGGGAAAGCAGTCGACCTCTGGGCATGTGGTAAGTCCCTTGTCTACTCTCCTTTTCTTCTTGTCCCCTGACTACTCTGCGATGAGATGTATTCACTCTTTCTCCCTCAGGTGTAATCCTCTACATTTTATTGGTTGGTTATCCTCCATTTTGGGATGAAGATCAGCATCGTCTCTACCAGCAGATTAAAGCTGGGGCTTATGATGTAGGTCTGAACATGAGCATGAGACAGTAAAGTTTAATCATTTACAGAGGGTCTTGGATTTTGGTTGAGAATGGCTTAATGAGATGATACTCTTCCTGTCCCATAGTTTCCATCTCCTGAGTGGGACACGGTGACTCCAGAAGCCAAAGATCTCATCAATAAGATGTTGACCATCAATCCCTCCAAACGGATCACAGCAGCTGAGGCACTCAAACACCCCTGGATCTCTGTGAGGCTTTCACCTCTTCACTTTTTGTTCATAGTGACTGTGGTGATGAGGATGATGATGATGATGAGGAGGAGGAGGATACTAATGATGATGCCTGATCTTCTTCCTAGCATCGGTCCACCGTGGCATCCTGCATGCACAGACAGGAAACAGTCGAATGTCTGAAGAAGTTCAATGCCAGGAGGAAACTTAAGGTAAACACAAGATTGCAGAAAGTCACCAATACGTCACAAGTCACAAGCAACTGCTTTCAGTTTTGCTTCTTTTACATGAAAACATCTGAAAAGTCAGTGTTGCAAACATTCCAATGGTTTTGTTGTCAGTCTGTCCAAAACAACCTGGCCCAATCTGTTTCCTTGTGGAGAAAGAGGCACTAGCGAAGGGCAGAGTTTAGTTGTGAGGTAGCAGGACACAACCAACAAAAATAACTCTTGGCTCCATGCCAGATGTGACAAGCATTCCATCCAGTATGCTTGGTGAACTCTTTGTCGAGTGTTGTGTGTTTTGACAGCTCTAGTGTCACGTATCAACCCTGTGATGACACTTCCTGTGGCCATCATGACCTCTGTGATTAACAACAGTGTAAACTCCTCCCACCTTCCCCTCTTTGTTTCTCCAGGGAGCCATCCTGACCACCATGTTGGCTACCAGGAATTTCTCCGGTGAGTTCACCCGCAGGTCACATGACCAGCAAGCAGTGATTTGGGGACGGAGGGCTACTGGCCTTTGACCTGCCGGTTTGTGTTTCAGTAGCAGGGGGTTAAACCGGCCAATCAGCTGCCGGTGCACACGCGATTAACAGGTTAACACTGAGGGAATGTGTGTGTCTGTGTGTGTCTGTATGTGTCTGTGTGTGTCAGTGTGTGCTATTGTGCGCGTTTCCGCAGCTGTTGTCAGGTCTAAGCACTTGGAATACCAAAGCTCTATAGATAGAATGGAAACCACCGGGAGAGCAGCGGCTGGGGAAACAAACAGGCTTCACACACAAGTAGCACTGATTACCTCATAAGCAACAATCGAAGGCAATCAATGCTGGACGGAGGGAGATTTTTGAATGGGCTGGCAAGCAGGTCGTGCTTGTTCTGTGTTAGAGATATTGACTAATGGAAGGGCGGGGTAAACATGCCAGCATGGCTTCACACCCTCCATAACTCAAAACTTCAACCTTTTGCATGTTTTGCGAGGATAACTGTCATTGGTCCAAAACGGTGTGTTGCAGTCATGAGACCAGGGAGGATGGCGAGTTTCCCACCATTGGACTTAGGAATGTTTCTGGTCTCCAACTAAAATTAGCCTCTGCTCTCAGCTGGCCATCCTCCACCTGTCTGTCAGCTTCAGTGAGAGCGACAGACAGTCAGCCCAACAGTTGGTCAATCAAGGAGAACTTGGGAAATGACCACAGTCCAGTTTTCTGGGCTCTTTTCTTCTCTGTTGCGCTGACTTTATTGATTTTGGCTCTATTTTGTATGAAGTATTTCCTTTCAGTGTGCCACATTGGTTGGGACTGCAATGCCTTCCCTCCTCTTTTCTGCCTTCGTTCCATTCTTTTTGACCATCCTGCTTCTCTTTCTTTTTGTGCTCATCCCTCGTTCAGGAGGAAAGAGTGGAAGCAACAAGAAGGCAGATGGAGTCAAGGTAAACATTATTTCTTCTTTTTAAATATGACTTATTCTTGATCCATTTATGACTGAAATGCACGCACACACGCATGCACACACACACACACACACACACACACACACACACTCACACACGTATCATTATGCATTTGTGCTGTCCAGTATAACTAAACTTAGTAATGCTATAACTATACTATAACTGAGGACCAGATTTATAATGTTTCTTCTATAATGTTGTGTTTGGAGCTCTCTTTGGCAATGCCAAGCTGAATTTCCTGTCTTTATGACTCATGTTGGTGCTGTAGGAATCCTCAGAGAGCACAAACACTACGATTGAGGATGAAGACACCCGAGGTATACACACACACATACACGCACACACACACGCGCGCACACGCACACACACACTAATGACTGAAGCTTCAGTAGGGAAACATCTGTTCAATATCAATAATTGCCATTTGCCTGTCTGTGTCTCAGTGAGGAAACAGGACATCATTAAAGTCACCGAGCAGCTCATTGAAGCGATCAGCAACGGGGACTTTGAGAGCTACACGTATGTCACATACGTGCACACACACACACGCAGATAGTTAATATAGACTCTAATGGTGATTTTTTTTTTTTTTTTGTCTGCCTCTTTTCAGTAAAATGTGCGACCCGGCCGTGACGGCGTTTGAGCCTGAAGCCTTGGGGAATCTGGTTGAGGGTCTCGACTTCCACCGCTTTTATTTTGAAAACTGTAAGTTCATAGCAATTGGTGCTAGTCTGATTTATGTTTTGCGGTGACGGCACCCTGCAACTGATTCTAAATCCCTGTGTCTCCTCCAGTGTGGTCCAAAAACAGCAAACCTGTCCACACCACCATCCTGAACCCTCACATCCACCTGGTGGGTGAAGAGGCTGCCTGCATTGCCTACATCCGCGTCACTCAGTATATTGATAACAACGGCACGCCCCGCACCGCCCAGTCAGAGGAGACTCGGGTGTGGCACCGCCGTGATGGCAAGTGGCAAATCGTCCATTTCCATCGCTCAGGATCCCCGTCCACGCTCAGCAAGTAAGAAGAGGTCAGACGCCAGTTAACTGGCCCTTTAAAACCATATTAATCTGAGAGATTAATCGGGTTAATTGGGTCAGTTTAAACCTGATTAAATGAACCTGATTTTACAAATCATAGGTCATTTTAAAGGGTGACTATTATGAAGACCCAAAGTGTAAGATTGAGAAATAGGTTATGATGGATTTGCATTCTGTTGTTTTTCTGTCCTTCCAGTTAACTCCAAGAAAGGGGCGGGTCTTTGTTGGGAGCGCCATTGCCTTGACAGCAGATTGACCTACAGTGGGCCAGGTGTCTGACACCTACCAATCAGGATTTAGAAGAAGGAGAACCAGATGGAGGTGGGGGATTGGGCCTGACTGTAGAGAACTGTATGATCAATTAACCAATCATCCTGTCTGGACTTTGTGTTATCCAGGCCCCTCCTGATGATCCAAGCAGCACATATTGTAATCATGCAACAACATAAAAGACTACACTTCCCTCTTCAGCTTGATTTGAGGAAGCTGACAGAACCTATGCCTCCTTCACTCTGACTCAATACCTTTAATCGACCATTAAAGCAACTCTTAATTACTTCACTGTTAGTCATCAGCTAATCAAAGTGGGGCTGTCTGCAGACCTAAATTAGTCAGTTATTTGTTTCCACGTTAAAATGCCAAAATCTTTCATTAGAAAGTTTTATTCTTCATAGTGTTACACGAATCAATAGATTCATACTTAATGTTTTCATGGCACCACAAAATCACAAATTACTGTAATAAAAGGATGCTATCAATTAAAATTTAGAATAACTGACCCAAATGCAAAACGCTCAGTTGTTCAGCTGACATAGTATTATGAGGGATGAATTGAAATAGTCCACATGTAGATTAATTTGTCTATTTTTTTTTTTCAATTAGTCAATAATGTTTGTTTCATCAGATTAAAATGACACGTTATTATTCCAATTAAAAACAACAATCAGCACTATAATCATTATAACTCCATTCTCCAATGATCTGATCATCATTGCTGAATGTTAGATTAAGCAGTTCAGGGAAAGATGAAAGCACGCTGATCACTTGACTTGGTAATGTTGGACGTCGTCTTTCTGCTTCCGTCGTGTTCGGAGAGCTCCGTGAGCTTCCATCGCTCTCCACATGCGATCTTCCATGAACAGCCACACCTCCATTGAAGCCCCGCCCACCAGGAGGAGGCCTTATGTGGCCACAGGCGCATGCTGTGCTATCATCAGCCACCAACTTTAGTTCACATGTTCTTTCAGGGCCAACAAGACTCTGTGGAATTTAGCAGGGGGGCAGAGAAAATGCTACAAAACCAGGAAAGGAAAGTAGGAGGACCACTATTGTACTATTGGACACGCATGAAAAACATAGGGCTTATTAGATAGATAGATAGACAGACAGATAGATAGATAGACAGATAGACAGATAGATAGGTAGATAGATAGATAGATAGATAGATAGATAGATAGATAGATAGGTAGATAGATAGATAGATAGATAGATAGATAGATAGATAGATAGATAGATAGATAGATAGATAAAGTCATTCATTCATAACCTATCTTATCACTAATAGAATCACGATTAGAATTTGTTGACTGACGAGCCAATCAGAATTATTTGGTTCGATTTGTCTTTTATAGCGAGCTCTGTCCATCAGACCCCGGTGTTGGCTCTTGGTCCTGATTTTTTATTGGTTCCCTTCCTGCAGTTGTGAGGTTATGAAATTGTTGGTTTTCTGGCTGGAGTTCTGTGGGAAGGGTTGGGCTTCTTCCTCGTGTTTACTCTGTACAGATGATGTGATTTTCTGCATGCAGGACTTTGTGTTTTGTGTTTTGGCTATGTTTGCAGTTGCCATGTTGTTTACTGGCTCTCCAGTGACTTGACTTGCTAGCATCCTTCACTGGGAGCCGTTGTTTCTGCTAGCCACGAGCTAACTAAATGCCAGCGGTGCTGTCTTTGATATTCTGCGACTTTTGACCTGTTGTGTTTGTCTCAGAGGCTTTGAGCAGCTTTTTACCGTCAGGGGAATGTAGAACTTTGTACAATCAGATTTCTATCATGACAATGTTATCACTATTAAATATTATATATGATTATTATTTTATTTGTAGATTTAAAAGCTTTGTAGTGTTCTGGACATTCAGTGCTACGCATAGTGTGACTATGTAGAGGATGTGTGTTGTTAGTTTGTTTTGATAAACTTTACACTGGTTTTGACTTGACATCTTCCTGCCGTTAGCGCCCCAGCTAAACACTGAGGGGGCTGAACCTCTATCTGACACAAGAGTTGAGGACGGGGCTGACACATTCTTCAGCCCTACATAAGCCTGCCTCCACACGGAAAGTGATCATACTGGAAGAGAAAGACTGTACCTGTGTTTGTTTTAATGGATCATGTCACGTGACTTGTCTGAGCACAGTGCGCACATGGTCAAGCTAGCAATAAACCGTATGCATAGCAGTGAGAATGTTCAAACCAAACCAAGCCGAAGGAGTCTCAATCATCAATGTCTAGTGAAGTTTTTTCAGTGAGTTGGTCATTCGAGACTTAGCTCAAAGTCATTGCAAGCTACACTACAAGCCATCTTGGATTCTTGTAGTTCAGCCATTGTCTGAGCCTGAATTAAGGGGCCACTGAAGGTGCCAAATTAGACGTGCACGCAGTGGGAATATATATCAGCAAGCAGCTTCAACATGAAGCTGTAAGAACCACACTCAGCTAACTAACCGGTGTTGACCTCATGGATGCATTATTTCCGAGGTCAAATCAGATTGTCTGTCAGTTGGACTTTAACGAGCGTTAGACATCTCCCTGTGAGGGTTTCCCTGATTCCCAGACGGGTTCAGCCTCCTCATCCACAGACAGTTTGGACCCAACGGCCATTTTATAACCTAAACAAGTCTGTATTTTCTAAATCTCCACTTTTGGACAGTTTAATGTGTTGGTTAAAACTTGCAGATATCTGAGATGTCACTCTGTAAAGCTGCTTCTGTGTTAATGCTTGAAATTAAAGAATCCCCATTGTTTTTTTTTTGGTTGTTTTTTTCAAAAAAGAAACAAATATACATTTCTCTGTTTTGAGCCAGTTGTTTACAAGTGAAGTTAAAACAATGACTTCCGGCCATCCAGACACTGCTGTCTGGGCTTCTGGTTTCGGTTTCAGACACCTAGGCAGGGTGGTGGTCTTTGTTTCTAGCCTCAGCCACTGGTTTCAGGAATCTTTCAAGGAGCAGCAGGATTGATCAATGTGCCGGTCGCCATTTTTAAGATACCAGTCATTGAACTAATTTGTGTCACACATAAAAATGCCAAAACAAATTGGTGTGTCATGTTAAATAAGTCTTTAAATATTATTTGAAAATGGCAAACTAAAAAATACACAACTACCAATGTTTTTTCCTGAAAGATTCAGAAGAGTCCCTACCACTTTCTCTCCATCATCTTTACATTCTATAATCAGAGATCAATAATCAGCGCCTTCATATCTGCTTTGCTTTTTCTAATATGATGAATATTGTACTGTACTGTAATAATTCTAATGCTGCATGCTTGGTGTGTAACAGCGTGAATAGTGTGTGTGTGGGGGACGAGTGTGTTTTTAATCTTTTTGTAGTTTCTTCTTCTCCTTTTCCTTCTTCTTCCTCTTCTTCTGCATTGTGTTGAAGGTGTTTCTGTAAATAAATGGAGGTGTTCTCCAAGTCTTCAATCACATTTAATGGTGGAAACTTTGGTTTTGTGTTGTTTTTTTATTTTTTATTTTTGATGTTGAAATGGAATTGACGTTTGTAAATAAAGTTTCTGGATGATATAAAAAGTGTCTGTTGTCCAACAATTGAGACTATCCATCCTGGTAAATCTGCCCAAGTAAATCATTTTGTAAATGAATTTCCTCCACATTGGGATCTGTGATTGAGGGCAGGCAAGGATTCATTGAACCATGTTGTGTCAGAGCTCTTCAATGCTCTAGGTACCAATATACAACGGCACTGATACAACCAATTCAGTCATAGTTTTGTTAATCTCTGTTGTCACAAGTCCTTGAATTTAAACACAAATGCAAAGGTATAGAACTAATTCTCAGGTTTCAAGTATTAACAGTGAAACTGTGTCAGTCAAACAAATATCTGTGAGCAACGTTAAATGCTGAATATAAATAAATCAATATGTCAATAAAAATGTAAGATATTATTTTTTATCATGACGTCATTATTTATCACTGTCGTCTTTCTATCATATGCTGTCTTATTCAGTTTCATATTCTGTCCACTTGGCGGCGACGGCCACACGTTCAGAGAGCGCCTCAATTTTGCCCCCGGAAGCGGAAGTTCTTTCCTTTCTTGTTTCTGCTTCGTTTAGAGACACACAGAGGTGGGTTCTTCTCAGCATTTCATCCAACATTAATCTTTGTTATAGGTGAACATCTGATTGCTCCATACGTCCAAATATAATATATGATTGTTGATCAATTTTACTACGTTTAAATTTCTCCCCAGAGTGAAGAAAGAAGTCTAGTTTTCGCCGATTTCGTGACGGGTCTCGATGTGTGTCAGTCGGTTAGCTCCGGCTACGCGACGCCATTTTAGCTGCCTGTGCAAAGTTTAAACGCGGGAAGACGAGTTCTAAATTGTCGTCCGAGTTTTTAATACTTCTGACAGTATGTGACATAATGCTGTTTCAAACGTGTAGGATTCTCTCTGCCTTGGCTGTACGTTTGCTGGTGGTCAGGGCTAGCAGGCTAACGTTAGCATGTTGCTAGGCTGCTAACCCTCTGGCTGTGTTCAACGCACGTTGGCGTTTAAGCCTTCTCTCGTGCATTTAAATTCAGCAAACAAGTTAAACTGTAAAGTGATTCCATGCTTTTTGAAGTGTCGGCGCATTACATTCACCAAATTGCGGCGTGAGCCGCCGTGAACTGATGGCTCTTGGATTATTGTTTCAACTGTCAGTTCGTACAAATATTTTCATGGCTCTTATGGGTCCTCGCTGATGATGCAAACTTTAGAACAATATGAATGTTGTTTTTCCAGTTTATTCCAGTGTTGAACAACTATTCACCCAGTTGTCTCCATTTTATTTGGGACTTTGGGATGTTTTGATAGTGCTGGTACTGTCACTATCTTGGGTCGTACAGTTCTCCCTACTGTTGAGCAGATCACGGACCAGTTCTTAGATGTGCAGTGATGGCAGACTTGTATATGATTGCTTGACAACCTCTTGTTTCCTCAGACAATGGCTCCTCGTAAAGGGAAGGAAAAGAAGGAGGAGCAGGTCATCAGCCTGGGTCCACAGGTGGCCGAAGGAGAAAATGTTTTCGGCGTGTGCCACATCTTTGCCTCCTTCAACGACACCTTTGTCCACGTCACTGATCTGTCGGGCAAGTAAGTCTTCAGCACGCACTTAATGGCTGTTCATCATTGATGCTGCATGCTGCTGGTAACGGTGATGCTGAGCTAGGCATGTGCACCATGTGTACTCTAGGACCAGGAAGTGTGTAACTGATGCATTTACTTTTAAGTTCATATTCCATTTTCCCTGATTTTTCACATGGAACACTGTATGTATTCCACTGGGCTTGGATTAGTTCTCATTTGTGTTTGTGGTGTCAGGGAGACCATCTGCCGTGTGACTGGAGGGATGAAGGTGAAGGCAGACAGAGATGAGTCCTCTCCATATGCTGCCATGTTGGCTGCTCAGGATGTTGCTCAGCGCTGCAAAGAGCTTGGAATCACAGCGCTGCATATCAAGCTGAGAGCCACCGGGGGCAACAGGTAACAAACACAAACGCATGTCCCATCTTTGCCTGTGCATCATGTCTGTCTATTTGACTGACTGGTTTCACCATCTTTAACAGGACAAAGACCCCTGGCCCTGGTGCTCAGTCTGCTCTCAGAGCCTTGGCCCGTTCAGGCATGAAGATCGGACGTATCGGTAAGTTCAAGTTCTCAACATCTGCTGGAAATGATCTTTAGGAAAACATCATCAAACTTTTTACTCATTTACGAAAGGCCTGGACATTGCATTCATGATTCACTTCGGTCAAAAGTCAGACTCAAAAAGTCAAGTTTTTTGTATTTCAGCTTGTAAATAAAAAAAAAAAGAAAGTGTTGTGCCTTCATAAAGCAAGTCAATCTGTAGCAATGCCTTGTTTCAGCCATCGCCAAATATGCACTGTAGGGTCCTACCCAGAAATATGCTGCATTTGAGCTTTCTAGCATGGGAAGATCATGTTGCATGAAGTCTTTACTTTCTATAGGCTGCTGGATATATGGCAGTAGTTAAGACCAGTGTTAGGGACACCATATGAGCTGTATGTGGACATTTGTTTCTTCTTTTTCGAGACTATGGCACACTTATTTTGAGTAGAGTTCTAGACTGTTGTGGAAGTCATTTGTAAGGACTAGAAAATGTTACTGGAGCCTTCATCAAGATTATTATTGATTCTGTTGGAAGGTTCAGCGTGTATAATGCAATGCATAATGTTCAGGTGTATCATCAGTGCTTCACGTGAAGTTTTGTTGTGAGCCAAATCTTTTACAAATAAACCCTGTACAGTTAATTCTACAGAAATGATAGTTTCTTGTGAATATTATCTATAATGTAAAAGTAACTTCAGTTGCAACTGTCTTTCAATCAGCGTGTTTTTCTCTCCTCTTTGGTTTATTCAGAGGACGTCACTCCGATCCCATCAGACTCAACCAGGAGGAAGGGCGGACGTCGTGGTCGCCGACTGTAAACGACACGAAGATGTTTTTCAGCCAATAAAACGTGAAAATGAACATGTGTTTGAGTTTGTGTCAGTTGCTCACAGAGCAGATCTTCCTCTAGAGGTCATTTTACGTGTCATTGACTCGGAAACAGAAATAAAGTTAGGCGGGTGAATATCCTGTCAAATGTGTGAAAAATTGATTGGAGTTTGGTTACTTATGCTTGGCTTGGATATTTGAGTTGTATCCCAGATATCCCAGAGTTGTCTTATTCAGATATTAAAATGAAGGAACGGTAGTGTGTCACATGACCAGATCATAGACAAACCTTGGTTTCTAAGGATTTTGGCAGCTGCGTTATCCTACTGCCATTCTATTGGTTGCACATGTTGGCTCTGGCTGTAAGGTTCTTTGCTCACGTCTGTACCTGTGATTGGTCCTGAAATTAGACATTCCAAAGGTGCTCTGCTAGATTGACATCAGGTCAGTGTGGATGCCATGCCAAATGGCAACTCATTGTCACGTTCAACCAATGAGTCAAAGAGTATTGTGCAGTTGGAAGTAGCGGAATATATATGAGTGCCTAAACTTAGGGCAGGCTTCTCACGCTCATGGAAAACTGGTCAATTTACAAGTGCAATTCTCCAGGCCTGGAAACGTCACAGAATTTTGTAAAATCACTGAACATTTTGGAAAAGTCATGAAATTTGACGATGCCCCTTACGAACTAGCAGAATGTGTTGTTTTAATCTCATGGAGGTTCCATGAACCATTGTTTTTCATTCAGTTCACGTCTGCATTCGTGGGTTGTAGTAAGGTCATGAAAAGTCATTGAAAAGTTGTAAAACTTTAGTGAAAATGAGTGGGAATTGTTGTGGGGTCATTGTTTGTCACATATTCAGTACAGACAAAAATCAAAATAAAAAATAACCCAGGTTGCTGTCATTGTGTGTAAACATCCAATTCATAACTAATCATAACTACTGTATTACTGATTACAGTTTTTTGTGCTGCAATTGAAAAAAAAAAATACTATCAAGAGTAGCAAAACTGTTAAACACGATCCAGATACTCATGCAAGATCTCTGGTCAGTTCATTCATCTTTGAGAAGTTATCAACGAATGAATTTTTTTTGTTGATTAAAATATTTATTTTATTTTATTTATTTATTTTACTTAAGAACCTTTTCGAACCTGTACATTCTTAATTTCAAGAATGAAAGTTGGATCTATATAGATCCAACTTTCATTCAACATTTAGTATCCGTACTTTTGCCACCTCTCCCCATTTGAGACTACATGTGATGTAATGTTTAGCGCCTCCAGCAGGTGGAAGCACCAGTCCACAAGGAACAATTAGAGCAGGAGCCGCCAATCTTTTTGGCACTGAGAGCTACCTCATTGGTCCTGACAGAGTCACATGAGGAGCAGCCAGTTTGCTGGACTCTCCTGAAATAACAAACTCTCTGAGTTATATATTATTATCAGTGATACTCAACTATGTGAAGACACTTATCAAGTTCATGAGTTCTCGATTATCAGCAATGACTTAACAAGGTTGGATAAAACTGAATTTTAGACGCAGCTCAACGAGCTGTGCAATTTTTTGAACAGGCCTGCTGCTCCTCATGTGGTCCTTGGAGACTACCTGGTGCTCGAGGGCACCACGTTGGTGATCCCTGCATTAAAGAGTCCTTTGCTTATGGATGTGGACTTTGGCTAACTGATAACAAAACATTACAACAGTGTTTGTGATTTGTTTTTTAGTTTTTTGGGCGGCAAAGAGGCTTTAATATCTAAAGTAAGTCAGAAATTGTGTTCACATGTCATTTTTTTCAAATGAAAAATTAGCTGACTGGCACTTTCTCTTTAGTTACCCCTGAACTTGTGGCTCATGTGCCAACTCTGATAACCATAAAGGTGCCACTGCCGCTTGTATGTCTTGGACAGGAACCGTCACCCAAAACCACGTCTTCTTTCAGGATATGTTCTTCTGCACAACAAGCACACATACGTCACCACAATCAACCTTCCTGCTGCTGACTTTGAAACCATGACATAACTTCCAAGACGCCTCCAAACAGTCAAGGTGTTCAGTAGACGGGTGGAGGGAACAGGTAACAGGTCAACACGCACGCTCGCATGCACGCACACACGCATACACGCACACATTCCTGGAGCAGGTTGGGCCAGACCAGGCAAACCACCTGGTCTGATTATGAAATCTGATTGGTCTTTAAAGGCACAGTGTTTATGACTGAAGGTACAACAGAAAGAGATAATCGACACACGCTCACACGCGAGAGAGGAATAGGTGAACACAGGCACAGTCAGACAGGTTAACAGACAGAGCAGTGAACAGCCAGCAGGTCTCCTATAGGTCTTTGGTTCAGAGTCCTAGACGTTGGCTGATGGTAAGTTTACAATCTTGCTTAAGTTTGAAAGCCATTGAGTTGAGATTCATATCCTTCTGTGGTATATGAGATGATAACATTGTGTCTCCTCCAGATGAGTTTGTCTCCGACTTCAGCACCTGTTCCAAAACCTCGGTCCCGCTACATGAGGCACAGTCTGAGCTCTGCCCCTGAGGAGAAGTGAGTTTTAGGAAAACTTTAAATGGAACAAACAAAAGTTTCAAATTCAAGTCACTTCTCCCTAGTGCTTCTCAGGAACGCTTACTGTCTTTAGCATACTAGCTATTGTTAGCATTGAAGTTTCATGTTTCAGCTGAATCCACCAGTAGTCAGTCTTAACACAAGCAAGTGAAATAGCAACCAGCTGGACAGACGGACTGGATATAGCAGACACATCAAGTGATCTTTTGATGAGTGCTCATTCACTCATAATATACATAGTATATGTAAGTATATACAGAGAGTTGAGCCCCCTGGTGGTGGTAAATGGAAACACAGATGGACTGAGGAGTTATTTCCATCCACCGTCTGTGTAATGTATTAAAAATTTAGATATTCTCTAAAATAAATCCATTAGCAACATTGAAAAAATGAATCAACTGTATTGTTAAGATCAGCATTAAAACTTGTAATTTTTTCTGTTTTCAGCAATGTGAATGTTGAAAATCCACAGAAAGTTTTCTCAGATGCGCTTCAGCCAAGCTCAGGTTAAACACACACACACACACACACACACACACACACACACACACACACACACGCACACAACAAATTCAACATGGACCGATTTGTGTTTGGAAACAAGTGCCAGATACTACAAATGATTTTCATAAATTGGGATTTCTTTTACTGGAAATCCAGTCAAAATCCAGACGTAAACCTGAAAGTCCAGTTTATTTTTAGTGCCACTGACGCGTTTCAGCATGCTGCAGTTTGAACAGCCAAACCGGTTTGTGAACCGGGACTTTTCTTGTTATGGAATATAAACATGTCAACATTCTGTTCTGACACAAATGTTACTGTTTTCCTGCTCGTCACCATCAATCAAAAATCACAGCACTCAACCCATGAAAAAGACCCTGACATAACTATCACACTATTACACTTTGACAGAAAATGTGGCCTGGCTCTCTTTGAGGACTTTTTTTTATTAATATTTATTTATCCTAAACTTTGTACTGTGTGCACAGGTGGGGTGGCTCCTGTCGACGGCCCTGGTTTCCCAACTCTGACCAGTGTAACCAACTCCATCGCCACCAACATCCCGTCTTTGGCAGGGTTTGCTCACTCCATTGGTCACAATGTACCCACTGCGACTGTCCCTTCGGCTCCCCCCCCCCCCTCAGTTGACAGCATGGTTAACAGCATTGACGCTCACATACCTAGCTTAGCAGGAGCTGCTAACGAAGTAGCAAACCCAGCCAATGCCAGAGCCAATGCCACGACAAACAATGTGACTACAACTGTGACCACTGCAAACGCAGACCTAGCTCATTTAGAAAAA
The DNA here is from genome assembly GCF_046127955.1 of Nelusetta ayraudi. Lineage (NCBI taxonomy): Eukaryota > Metazoa > Chordata > Actinopteri > Tetraodontiformes > Monacanthidae > Nelusetta > Nelusetta ayraudi. The sequence continues at coordinate 7,611,059 of NW_027466083.1, forward strand.
ATTGTCAGCTCGTTTTCTAAAATACCTAGTTTGGCAGGCATGGTTAGCAGTTTCACTAACCCATTGAGCTCAACAGCAACTGTGGCCTACCCAACGGCCCCGCCCCCTTCACAGCAGACAACTGGGAACACACACACAGGTAAATCTGGCACATTTGGAAATGAAACATGAAAACTTTAGCTAATCAGGTCACACGACAAAAGGTGAGAGTGTGTGTGAGTAATCCGCAGTAATCTGGCAGGAAATGGAGTCATTTGGCTGAAAGTAGTGCATCTCTGTCTGCAGACGTCGGTGCGCTGTCGAAGCTTGTGATGTCAACGTTAGGCAAGGACTCGGGAGTCACACTCCCACCACTGGAGGGTGCTGCTGCACAATCAGGGGAAGGGAGTGGTGAGTGGGCCTGGGTTTGACCTCTACACAAGCTCAAGACTCCACCTCCACCAGCTCTCCATCTGACCTACTCTCTCACTACTCTATTCGCGGTTTCAGGCTTGGACAACCCCTACCAAACTGTGCTATCTAGTTGGGCCAGTCAAGAGGAGGTTGACTCAGAATCGTCCAATGAGGAGGAGGATGCCAGCGTTCAGCCGGAAGGAGCTGTGGATCCTTCAAACACCAACACGTGAGTCTAAAGTACTGCGTTAACCCCCATGGTGCTTAGAGCTCCCGCTGATGTTGTGTGCTCTGCAGCGCCCCCGTCAGTCCTCCCGGTCTTGTGGTTCCAACACGACCAGCCCCGCCCCCTCCGCGTCCTCTCGGGCCATCAACGAAGTCTGTCAGGAAGAAGAAGATGCCAAGGTATCCACGATGTAGACACATGTAGATCCTCAACCACAAACAGACACGCGCACACATTTTTTAATGTTTCTCCTGCAGGAGCGCCACCATCCGGGTCTCCAGGAAGAAGGGCGTCAGTAAGGACACATCAGGGCAGAGCGCCGTGGTCCGGTCCAGCTGGCTGGACGTCTGGAAAGGCTTCAGGTGCAACCTTCATCACCTTCAGTGTCACACACACACACACACACAGAGCAAACGGATATTGATTAAGGAGATCCCTGAGGAACACCAGACCTGATCAGTTGAAACAGAGACACGGATGAACAAGTACTCTCTCTCAACAGGTACAATGTCTTATGGGCCACGTTTGATGGACAGCTGATGTCTCTGTGGAAGAAAAGGACTGTAAGTCTGTCACACCGACTGTCTGTCCCTCTCCCTCTTTCTGTCTGGCCGTTGACAGGTTTGTTTGTTTCATTTACCAGGACCGTTTCAGCGAGCTGGTCTTTCACGTCTCCAGTATCACCAATGTGAAGAAACAGGAAAAGGGCAGATTCTCTGTTTACTTCAGGAAAAAACATTATGACTTCATGGCTCAAAGCGACGGTACGAACTAGCGGGTTGGGTGCCATTCGGCAGCATCGTTGAAGGCTTCATGTTGTTGAGGACACAGGTGCTGCGCAATTCCTCATCCCTCATTCTTTTTTCTTTTTTCTTCTAGAGGTTCGTGATGGTTGGGTCACGTCTCTGCTGGCATCTCGAGGGCAGCAAAAGTCCGCCTCTTCCCCGCTTCACGGACAAATCACCATGAAGGACACACGTAGCCGGGCTTACGCTGCTGTATGGGGTCATGACCTCTGGATTTACCCCAATAAGGATGGCTTCCAGCTGGGCATCGCCTCCTTCTCCATCCCCCTGAATGTCGCTTCCATCAAATCATCGGGAAAACACTCCTTTACCCTCATCACTCCATACAAGACCTTCAGGTACCTGATTGGACACCTGTTTGTCTCTCTCACTGTCTGCCTGCCTGCCTGCCTGTATGTCTGTCTTCTTACGTTGTTTTATCTTCTTCCCACTTTGGCTTCTCCTCTGTTCTGTCTTTGGCCACGCCCACTGCCTGCAGTCTATCTGTAGATTCATCCAAAGATCTTGCCAACTGGTTGGACAAGCTGTCCTTGACCATTTCCAGTGCCCTGTCCTGCTGCCAGGTGGCGTTGCGCCTTTGGGAAAACCCTGACAATAAAGTCTGCGGTGACTGTGGCGCAGCAAATCCTGAATGGGCTTCAGTCAACCTGCTATTGGTCATCTGTCACGTTTGTGCAGGTACAAGCTAACGGAGACGTTGCAGTCATGTAACTCATTTGTTAAACAGCACAACACACATCTATTTTTTTCTTTTTTTTTACACACACACACACACACACACACACATACACACACACACACACACACACGCACACATTTTAGGAGTAAAATAATCACTGTTATTAAAACCAAACAGAGCAATCAGTCACATTCAACTTGCAGATGCTAAATGATTTCAGAACATTTTTTTAGTTTAGGCACGTAACGACAAAACTTAAATGTAGATAACAAGTGTTGGGATTACAAATGGCAGGCAGAGCTCGGGTCAGAGTTTTAACTACAAAGCTGTGTTTTCAGGCCAACACAGAGGGTTGGGGAGCAGCTTGTCCAAAGTGCGCAGCCTGAAGATGGACAACAAGGTCTGGACAGAACCGCTGATTCAGGTGGGGGAGCGACCGTGAGGACAGCATGTGAGCCAATCTTAGAATCGCCAAAATAACGGCCAGGAAACCTTCCTCCTCCAGCTGTTTGTCACCTATGGAAACCGACTGGCCAACCAGATATGGGCTCCGGCTGTGCCAGGGGCAGAGCAGCTGCTTCCAGAGTCGTCTGACGAGCGGAGGTCAAAGTTCATCAAGGACAAATACATCCAAGGGCGCTACAGACGTGTCCACGCTCTTGTGTCCTCTCAGTCTGCAATGGATCAGGTCTGTCTCATAGCAACTGATGCATGTCTCTCGCCCAGGAGGAAGATCCCGAGTCAGAGCTGTTATGTTCTCACTGTTTCACTGTCATCTAAGTCGTGATTGCTTTTCTAGACTAGCCTCCACTTCCAGGCTGGACTCTTGACCATTGCAAAAGTACTAGACTCAGGTTCTGCTCATCAGAACGCTATGACTCAGAAATGGATATCAAATTTTGACATACGTCATATATGAGACCTGTAGCTTAATTTGCAAGTTATCATTTGAACTCATTGATACTTAAATCATATACACCAATGTTGACGTTCCTGCAGGCAACGCTAATATCTTTGCATGCGTTTGTGTGTTTGTGTTACAGAGACTGTGTCAGGTTGTTTGTGGGGATGACGTGGAAGAAACCATGTTCCTGATCTGCTCGGGGGCAAAGGTACCAGCACTGAGTCTCTCCACACACACACTCACACACACACACACACACACACACGCACACACACACACACACACAGTAACAAGTATTTAAATGTACTGAGAAGACATAACCTGTGCACAGGTGAGCCACTCGGACCCTCAGATGCCCTCCGCCATCCTGCTGGCGGAGAGGGCAGGACAGGCTCTGCAGACGCAGCTGCTCAGACTCAACGAGTTCATGGGTAACACTCATTTAACGTGCAGAGTAACAAAAAAAAAAAAGAAAAAAGGGTAGCGGTTCATTTGGATGTGGCTCAGGTCTGTTTTTCTGCTGCCTTCCCTTGCAGACGTGCCGCCTTACCAGCCTGTTCAAACCAACATGGCCCAAGACCACGCCCCTGCAGGTGAGACACAAGACTTCCTTCCTCGTTGTTTGTAACAAGAAGGGAAAAAAACGTGTCGACCAGCGTGTGTCTGTGTGCGCATGTGTGTGCAGGTGACGACGTCGAAGAGGTGGAGCTTCACGGTAAACTGGAAGACGATCGCTTTCTCTTCTCACTGGAGAACAACTCAGCAGCATGCGACGTTCTCGACCTGCGAGAGGTTCTCTCACTGTTCGTCAAAGAGGGGTGAGCAAGCAGAAATACAGCAAAATATTTGTATATATTTAAAATGATGACCAATATCGGTGGTACTGATGGTACTGGTACTGGCCATTCTGCTTTTTGCACTACTGGTATTGGAACCTTTTGGTTGCTGACTCCTGTACTTGCGTTTCCAGAGAAGCTCACGAGTTTGAATTGGTGACACTGAGCGACAACCTGAACTGCGCCGCCGACCACGAGGAGGGGCTGCTGAGTCACATGGTTCACATCCTGAAGGTCAGTGCCGCACTGGCCTCTGTCTCTGCGAGGAGCCCCCCCGAGCACCACCGTCACCAAAGGAGTCTTCCCCTTCCAGGCCATTCTCCCGGGGGGCGTGACTTACGCGGAGGTGGGAGGGGCCTCTGCCGTCAGCAAAGTCTGTGCGGTTGAAAGGGGCGGGACCTCGAGTCGCTGCGACGTCTGGCTGCTGCTGTGGGACGACGGCATCAGCGTTCACCCCATCGACAGGCAGACGCGACAGCCTCTGAGGATGGAACTGGGCGCGCTCACTCGTTACGGTAATGGCCTTTTTTTTCCCTGTGCAGGCCTTTATTGTGATCCAGCGCCCTCTGATGGATCACGACCTCTGAGGTCTGTCCGAGCTGATGCTTCACAGCTAACACCCGAGTCGCACAAGCTAAAAGGTTCAGGGCAGACAGTTGGAGAAGGACGTTGTGTATGTTGTGTGTGACCTGCTGTCCTCTTCGCAACACGGCCTCTCCCCTCTTTGAACCCTCTGAATATCAAGTCTGTGTTTGTTTTCTCTTTCAGAAATGGATCCATCCGAAAACAGCATCAACATGGCGACCGCGGACAGGTGAGAAACACACACAAAATGTACTTTTACATTCATTTCATCCCAAGAGAGAACAAACGAGTGAGCGCTAACTTGTTTTTCTTGCCGCAATCTCCATTCGACTGCGATCTGTCTCTCCCTCACGCTCCCATCAGGAGTTTGTCCTTCCGTTTCGAGGAGCAGCATAGCTGTCAGTCCTGGTTTGACCACCTCAAGAGAGCTCTGAGCAAATGGAGAGAAACTCCACGTCGTCCTCCTCCGCCACCGCCCAATCGCAGCTCAACGCGCAAGTCCCTCTACCCGCAAATAGAGCCAGAGTCGAGGGGATCCGTCCCACCGGCTATTGAGCGCTGCATCTCTCACATCACAGCTCACGGTGGGTTTGTGGGGTCTTTCTGCCTGTGTTTCTGTGTCTGTCTGCTGGCAGCCCATATGACTGACCGCCTCTGTCTGTCTCTCAGGCCTCAACGTGGAGGGCATCTACCGCCGCTGCGGCCTCGCCACCAAAGTCTCGCGCTTGGTGGAGGCTCTGGTGACGTCGCCTAAGACCGCCCCCCTGGAGAGCAACGAGGAGGGCGTGGTTGATGCCGGCTCTGCCCTCAAACAGTACATCCGCCAGCAGGACAGCTTGTTTCCAGAGAGGGAGCGACAGCAGTGGCTGCACGCTGCCAGTAAGTATGCCGAAGTACCCGATTGTGTAACTTCAGTGGCGCTACTGTCACACTGACGTATTGACACAGTTGTGCTCCACAGTGACCCATAGCACCTATAACATCTCAGTAGTAACACATTGCAAAGGCAAACTACAGTGCGACTATACTGCTGCTCTGTGTTTGTTATTACTGTGTTATTACTTTAGTGGTACAACAGCAACACTTAAAGGTGACCTATTATACTAATTTTCGGGCCTTTGTATTTGATTTCTGGCCCCTCCAGAGCAGCAACGCACGATTCTTTGCACTGAAAGCTTTGTAGATCTGTGTATCACGCTGCTCGCTTCCTCCTATTTCCTGCATCCCACGAAATCGGTCTGTTTTACTTCACTCCACCCCCGGCCTCCTCCGTGTCCGCCTCCCGCCCAGCCCTCTCAGCTGTGATTGGTCACACTCTTCGTCGCTGTTGAGCCACACTTCCTCAGTTTGCCGGTGCAGGAGTTGAGAGTTGAGAGTGAACGGCAAACTTTACGAAACCGGTGCGATTTAAACACTTACCGTCGTGAAGGCTTCACCCTTTAGCAGCTGTTTAGCGGCTAATCCAGCTTCGTACGGACCCAGCGCGGGCTGAGTTACGGCCGCATGGCGGACCGAAGGTCCCTGGACGTTTTTTGTGCCTTCCGTGTCCCCGGAAATATATTTTACTTTGTGTACCGACCATGTTTTTGTTTTGTATTTTTGCGAGACATTTTAATAGGGCTTAGAATGATTTGGTTTCATACTGTTGACTTGTATCAAAACACTGTCCTAGCAGAGAAAATATGGACGCTGAAACGATCACTTCAGTCATAGAGTCGTTTATTATTAGACAAGAATATCTGCACAACTTACGTCCACACCAAGCACAAAGCAGGAAGAGCTCTATACAACCCATGTTACCATGCTGGCAGCGTGAACATCGCTATAAGGAGTGAAACTTGCGAGTCAAAATCGCTTCCTCTTCAGTTAGGCTGAACAAACCTCCATTTTCTCTGTTCGTTCCACTCCGACGGTTGTGGTCCTTGGTGCTTCGGTGCTTCTCTCTGTATTTTTTATTTTATATTTTTTAATTTCCCTGATCAGGGAAATTAAAAAATATAGAATAAAACATCGCTTCCGGGGCGGAGCGGGGGAGGGCGGAACCAGTCCGAGAGGGTGCCGGACCTTGGCCATGAAAGGAGATCCGAAACGCATTGACGTCAATGCGTTCCCAGTGTTTAAAAATAACTCCGTGAACAGAGCGTTTAGAACCATGGCCAACAACTTGCAGGGCTCACGTCCAAACGCATGAACCTCATTATTTGACGATTTCGCATCGTTTGACGATAGAGTTCAACATTGTAACAGTTTTTAAAGCTCAGAAAAGTGGAAAAGCATCATAGGTGCCCTTTAAGGAAAACTGTAAAGACAGCACTGGAGCAACAGCACTGGTGCAGTATTTATACAACACCAGGCTGCCATTGTGCTACAGTGACACTGTGGATCTTGTAGTGATTTCAGATGAGAACAGCAGATTTTCAGCATACAGGCGGCTGATACGACAACTTCCTGACGACAACAGAACGACACTCAACGCCTTGTTTGGACACTTCTACATGTAACGCTCGCACACAACACACACGTGTGTCACATGAAAGAGGATCTCCAAACAGATGAAGTGGTTGTGGGTCTGACTTCAGGTGTGTCCCTCCACAGAGTCCAGATGTTCTCTCAGGTGAACAAGATGTCAGCCCACAACCTGGCTGTGGTCCTCGTCCCGACTCTGTTCCAGACCATGAACCCGGATCTGATGCGACTCACCCGCGAGTTCATCATCCACCACATGTTGCTCTTCCTGGTAAATATCACACCCGAACCGTCCCTCCGCCAGAGGTCAGGTGTCTCTCTTCCACCCCTGTAACGTCAGATGTGCTTCAGAAAAGGTATCGCACGGAAAGCTTCACCTGGCCAATCAGATTAATTGGTCAGATCATTTCAGACCACTCGACCTGCATCCTGCATCAGTTTCACCCATTCAACTTAATTAGCTGGTGTATGGAAAAGCACATATGGCTGGCATGTTGCCAATTAAGTGATGTCATTGCTCTGATTGGCTCCCTGCAGACACCAGGAGGCGGAGTCAGAGATGGGCAGGTGGAGGTTACATTCCTCTGATGACGCGTCAGACTGATGGTCTGCGTTCATGTGATCACGTGTTGAAAGGATGAAGGATTTACTGTTTGTCTCTCTTGTGTTTGTGCTGCTGATGTTTCTACCACGGCTCGACTCCCTGGAGCCTTACACTGTTTATGACCTTTAATTTTCTAAAAAACCATGGATAAACATGCTTAATAAAAATCTAAACCTCCTGTGATCGGGATCTTGCGTTGTGGTCTGTGCTCTCAGTATCACTTCCGGTTGTGGGTGTCTACCTGTGTTTCTCATTTCCTCTCCCGGTTCGGCCTTGTGACTTCATTGTTTCACGCGTGTAGTATCTGAATCTATGCATATGACATTATTTGAACTAATGTATATGGCCTGATGGGAGATCATCAGTACATCCGCTGCACACCTTCCCTAATGGCGTCTGTTTCCATATATGGTCTTGTCGTCGCCCACGGCCACCAAATTAAAACCAGATGGCCATAGGGGGATGCAATTATGGAATGCATACATTCTCCCCCCACTTCTAGCATCTTCCTCCCTGGTTGCTGGGAGGTATAAGAGGTGATGTGAACAAAGCATCATCGGAGTTGCTCACATCTGGCCCAGAGACATCCCTAGGCTTTCCATGGTGCCTGTCTGACTTTTGACTTCTTTGCAAATAAACCAGTTTTTATCCAACTAAGTCTGTGTCAGTGAAGACTCCTTCAACATCTACATCACCTGAATCCACCAGAAGAATTCACCACACGCGTTTTCACACTTTTGGTTTGCTTCTCGTGACTTTTTTTTTTTTCAAAATGTGCATTTATTTCAGAAAACAAATACTAACATACGTTCAACAAAACAAAAAAGGTTGAGCTCCAATTGTCTGTCACACGTAGATGTCTTCTTCCTGCGGTGGGATTGGTGCTTCCAACCCCGAACCCCGAACTGTAAAGAATGAAATATGTTAGAATTTGTTGCCCTCGACAAATGTTGGTGAGTGTCTGTCAGTGAGCGAGCTACCGGACTCCTCCTCTCTCTCCTTGTTGCCACGGTTACCGTGCATCGTCATATAATCGGATTCCATCAGTGTGCCTGAAAAAACAAACAAACAGACAATAAACTAAACTATTTAACTGCCAACAGAGTGTCATGACTATGAGATCAGGCTGCTCCTCATTGGCTGTCGTACCCGGGGATGTGCTTCGATGTCTCCTTCTAACAACAATGAGGGCGATGAGAATAAGGACGAAGATGAGGAAGATGCACGTCAACGTGGGGACCAGGACGCTGCTACTTCCCACTGACAGGCAAACAGACGGACAGACAGGCAGGCAATCAGAGGGACACACTGCGGCCGGCTCAGGCAATCGTTGCTGTTTTAGGGCTGACTTTTATTTTATTTTTGAACACCTTTAGTGGTGGTAAGTCAGTGGCAGTAAGTCAGGGGTGGTGGCAGTGATATCAGAACGGTGGGAGGTCCCACCTGGGTCCACCAGCAGCTGGACGTCCGTGGTCTTCACCCGGTTGCCGTGCTCGTCGAACGCCTGCATCCAGTATTTCCCCTCGTCCTCTGCGAGGATGCGGCTGTACCTCAGCGAGCCGTCAACCATCAGCTCGCAGCGTCCGTGGTGACACATGGTCATGTTGTTCTTCACCGAGACCACCAGGTTGCGGTGAGTCCACCTCACGTCTTTCACCAGCCGACGATCCACGTCCGTCAGGTTGGGACGCATCGTGACGGCCTCGCCGCTCCGCACTCTGATGACGTAGACGGCTTCAGCTGCGGTCAAGGGGTCAGAGGTCGAGAGAGCAGGTTACGACGTCATCAGCGTCCATGCAGTTAGTTTTTAAGAATCGGCTCATTTCTGACCATTTGTCATCATCCTGATCGTCATCGTCATCATCATCATCATCATCATCATCATCATCGTCATCATGGAAAAGCCAACATGGCTGCCATGCCCACTACTTTGCCTCTCGGCTGCCGATCGCTGTGGGGGAAATGCACACTTTAAGTGGTGTATGTATTCGCGCGCGCGTGTGTGTGTGTGTGTGTGTGTGTGGGTGTGTGTGTGTGTGTGTGTGTGTGTGTATCTGCTTGCGAGTTAATGTACAACAGTACAATTGAAGCCTCTCACACACACCCCCCCACCCCCCATTTTTATGGGGATAAACTTCAGGTTAACATGCTTGTGAACCTGTAAAAACACTGGTCTGATCAAAGGTAGACAGTGGCTGAGCCAATGTAAAAGCTCTGCCTATGCATGTCACCACAACACTTTAACCACAGCACAGCAATCAATTTGTGTGGAGGCTGTATACGCATCTTGTCGGACTGATTACATCTTCTTCAAATGAAAATACAGATGGCATGAGGCGTCATCTAGGTTAAAATATATCACATATAAACGTCCTACCTTTGCGAGAAACGGCTGTCAGACTAAAACGGGGAAACTGAGCTGGTCTCATATCTGCCTTTAGACCACACGGAAACCACACACACACACACACACACACACACACACACACACACATCATTGACCACAGTTTCTCTTCAGCCGATGAAAAAAGGCATCTTTGACACACACACACACACAACCACTGAGTCCCATTTTAGTCCTAGTTGCTGTCGGTCTATCTTGGTCCTGGCACACTTACCAAACAACTCAAATGGTCTGAGAAACATTTCTCTGTCTGTTCTTGTGGCCACATCACATTTGCTGCTGTTGAGTCAGCAACCAATCACACTAATACATGCGATCAAAAAAATATCATCTGTTATCATCTGTCTTATCAGAGGAAACAGATAAGTTTGAAGCTATAATAGCAGAGGTTTTTATTCAAAAAACAAACAAATACCTGAATCAGGTGACCTCTAGTGACTCACGGGCTCCCCCACTGATCCCGTCATGCTATGTGGTGAAGTTCCATCGCTGGTGCTTTGCTGTCAACCTGAGGCGCAGCTGTGCGACCTCGGGGTGGAGTGCACAGCTGTTTCTTTAGCAGAAGGGGGAGCTGCTGCGACGTAGTTGGCCTCTACAGAGAGACAGATGAGTGAGGGGGTGGAGACCCGGGCAGACAGTCGGACAGTGGGAGGAGCCAACGGGACAGACTGGAGGAGTCAGTCAGGGACTTCAGTCTGAGTCTCTACACTAACGCTGTCTCTCTCTCTCTCTCTCTCTGTCTGTCTGCCTCCACCGGCCTGACTGACTGTCTTTCTGTCTCCCATCAGTCTGCCTGTCTGTCAGTCCATCTGCCTCTCTGAACTATCAACATGGTGCGACTGCATGATGGATTATTATTATTGCTCATTGTCTCTGTGCTGCTGACCGACTCCACACACGCATTCTGCATCACTGACGACACAGGTGAGGATTCACCACGACACCACGTCAATGGAACTGGCGCCGACCACGCTGCAGCACGGCTGCTGGTTCTTCCATCCTTAGTGTCGCTGGTGTAACATCAGTGCGACTGTAACGTTATGCAAATTTCAAAGAAGACTGTCGATGCTCTTGCTGCTGGTAGTGGAGGTGCTCATACTCCACCATCTGTGACTGTTAGACTTTGCGGGAGTGTACCACACATTTGAATGTGCTACTGTTAGCCTTTGCAGCCGCTGCAGCAACCGACCCCGGTGGTGATGCCACTCTTCTGCCTGTTGATGGTTCTCCTCCAGCTGCTGCTGCTGCTGTTGCTGCTTCTTCATCTTCTTCTGTTGTTTTTGAGCAGCCGTCCACAGACACTTGGCGCTCCCACATCTGCTGTCGACACGCCAGCAGATGAAGTCGGTTCCTCTGTTCCATCTGCGTTGTCACATTTTTTCCATAAATCTTCGTGTTTATGCATCACTGGTGTTTGCGGAATGTGAGCTATTCGGATCCTGTTTCATCATATTCTGTGTTTATGTGTGTGTGCGTGCGTGCGTGCGTGCGTGCGTGCGTGCGTGCGTGCATTGACCTCCATGACCTCACACAGAAGCAGAGGAACTCTTCCCTGTTAAATTGGTATCAGACTCATATGCACACACACACACACACACACACACATGCACACACGCGGTGAGGTCATCCTGTGCTCTGATTGGTCCAGATGTTTCCTGCTGTTTCTAATCTGGGTTCAGTTCTGGTGTGAGGTGAAATGTGATCCTGAGTCCGCAGCGTCAATGTGGAGCAGCTTCACCGCAGATTCACCGCGCCGGCTCTTTTTCTCGCCGCCGACAGGACGACTCCTCTCCACACGTCCACAGTGTCACGTTTGCATCACAGAGCTGACTGCTAATGCCCTTTGGTTTCTCTCTCAGACTCCCTTGACCAGATTTTGTCCGAGTATGCCATCATACATCCAGTCAAGACTGATGTCAATGGGCGTGTGCTGTCAACATCAGCCTCCACCCACCACAACCACATGGGACAGGACACACCCACTTCCAGAAGCAAGGGCAGAAGCAAAAGAGGAACTTTGGCAGACTCTTTGCATGAAACTCTGTCCGATCAGAGCAGAGGGCGGAGCTACATGGACAAAGAGGCGGGGCTTTATTACAACATCTCGCTGTTCGGTCACGACCTGCATTTACGGCTTCGTCCCAACAGTCGTCTCATTGCCCCCGTTGCCACCGTGGAGTGGTGGGAGGAGTCAGGAGACAGACACTCTCAGCCAATAGGAGACACTGACTGCTTCTACACAGGACAGGTGTCCAACATGGAGGACACATCTGTAGCCATTTGCAATTGTGATGGAATGGTAGGTGCCAATCTCCCGCAAGTCGTTTTCTGCATCACTTCTCCATTACTGCCCTCCAAACGTTCACTTCCTCTCTATCAGGTCACATTCATTTATTTCCTCTTTGATACTTTCACTATCACTCCTCATCACCTTCTTCTCAGAAACTCCTCTTCATTACTTCCTCTTTACCCCATCTCATTTCCTCCTCGCCATCAGTTTCTTTTCACCTTTTTCACTAGATAATTTACTTTGCATACTTGACATCATCGTCATTACTTCCCTCCCCTCACTCATCAAATGTTTTGCTGTTCAGACACAAGTTTAAATACACGACATGCCAAAAAGATGAAACACAAAGTGGAATCAGTGGAATTGTCAATGTTGGCGACTTCCTGTGCAGAAGCTCAAACAGGAAGTCTATTAATAACATTCACCCTAGAAACATGTATATAAATACTGCAAACAAAAACAACTGGACATCATAAATATTGAAAAATGAGTCAAAATAAATCCTGTAGCCGCAGAAGAAACTCTTTAAAACATGACGACATGCAGAGACTCGCTGTGTTTGAGGGCGTCGGCATTTTCGACGGCACAGCTGATAGAATCCAGATGTGATGGAGCAATGAGGCGTTTAGGAACCGGAATATTCCCTGATGCAGATCGCAGCTGCTCCTCTTCTACACGTCGGTCAGCTCTGGCTGGAAACTGCTGACTCACTCTGAAATAATGCTGACTCTCAGTCCATTCCAAGGCCTTTTTGACAGAAGGCTGTCAGTTGGCACAACTTCCTGTGTTCCATAGCTGCACTTTCTCAAAGAACCGCTAGAGGCTGACAAAACTGTTTGAGTTTCCAGAAACTGTGTTTATCTTATAATCTATTACTTTTGGGGGTGTGGCTTTATTAAACTATGAACTGTATGCCAGCAACAGCTTTCATCAGAAAATCCTCCCTTCTGGTGACTTTAAATTAAAAAAAGAACCTATCTAGACTGCCAAAAACTGGTTAAGCCCTGACCTGATCAATCCAAGTCCAAAATCAAAAAAGTCCAAAATCATTTAGTTTCCTCAACAAACAAACAGTGTGTTTGGACTTTAACCATCCAGCGGCTTCACACTCTCCCATTAGAATTTTTTTTTTTTTGCAGCAGATTATCAGTGGAATGAAGATAGATCACAGATGAGATGGGTCTCTGCGTTGCAGGCCGGTATGATCCGGATGGGTGGGGAGGAGTTCTTCATCGAGCCGTTGGCTCAGCGGCTGGGAGGAGGAGGATCCCAGGGGGAAGCAGAGCAAGGGAGAAAACATGTTGTTTACCGCTCTTCAGCCATTATCAAGAACACACCTGCTGTCAATCAAAGCACTGATGACTTCATTCGAGGTGAGAAATCGGACATGCTTGGCTAACACTCAGCAGTAGCCAATAGGAAGTGACACACCCACCACAGAAAGAGCATGATGTCATTTCATCTAGAATTTCTGTCTTTATTACAATATAGTGAAATGTGATTAACCTGGAGTGCTGTCCATCTGTGGTCCGTGTGTAGGGGCTCTTTTGGGTTCTCTGAACTTCAATCAGAAATCTGCATCTTCTCCACGACGACAACGACGCTACATTGAAGAGGCTGAGCTGTTTAACATTGAGGTTAACTATCATTATTTTATCACAGATAACATTTTTTTGTCCTTTAATGTTACTAAAGCGATCATATCCCCCTACACCCACCAACCCTGGCAGGTTCTACTGGCTGTGGACTATTCGGTTCTTCTCTTTCATGGCCGAGATCACATTCAGAAGTACCTACTGACCTTCATGAACATAGTGAGTGTGCGTTCAGGTGGATCTGTCGACTCAAGAGAAAAAGTGGTCTTTGCTTTTTGCTCTGATGATTGGAGTTAATAAAAAAAACCATCAGAACAACTTTTCAGAATTCTAGTCATAAAAAGTCTAGAAGCATGTTGTGACGTCGAGTCTTGGTGAAACGTTACCGTAAGGGTTGTTACTTACTAGTCACCTGACAGCAACATCAACAGTCACTGTGTGTGTGTGTGTGTGTGTGTGTGTGTGTGTGTGTGTGTGTGTGTGTGTGTGTGTGAGAGAGAGAGAGAGAGAGAGAGAGAGAGAGAGCGCTGTGAGGTCATACCATGGAAGCATGGTATGGAAACAAGGAACATGATGAACATTAACATTGTGACACTGATCATATGGGTGCATGTGTGTGTTTCAGGTCAATGAAATCTACCAGGAGCCTTCTCTAGGTACAAACATGAATGTTGTTTTGGTGAAAATTATCATGCTGTCTCCATCAAAGGTAAGACACAGCAAAACTCACACTTTATTGAAGAGCTGTTCCTCATCCATCAAACATGGAGAAAAACATGACACGTATGTGGAGACATGTGACGTGACGGTAAGTGGCTGTGTGTGCTCAGTCCCAGCAGTTGATCTCCGTGGGGAATCCTCAGAAAAGTTTGGAGAACGTTTGCGGATGGTCGTATCTCCAGCAGAGGGAGCAAAGCGAAGCTGAGCAACACGACCACACCATCTACCTGACCAGGCAGGAGTTTGGCCCCTCTGGCATGCAGGGTACTGCTGCTTACCGGCCACTCATGCTGCTAACTAGTCACTCGTTCATTGTTAGCGCTGCAAACCAGTCACCGCTCCCACTGTAAAGCAATCAACGCTAATGCTTAAGACAAAAACAGGCCATCCGACACCAGTACTACAGCCACTACAGCGGCCATTATGCTACCAGTTCAGTATTCTACTATACGCTGGTCCAACTAGAGCAAATGTATTTCGCTTACCTGGGACCCTCTGCCGGCAGGTTACGCTCCTGTGACAGGAATGTGTCAGCTTCATCGCAGTTGCGTCCTCGTCATCGATGATGGCTTCTCCTCTGCCTTTGTAGCTGCTCACGAAACAGGACATGTGTAAGACACACACAAAATGTTACACTGGGTTGGACTTGTCTTAGGGAGAAGATACAACGTCGGGCTTACCCGTCCGTCTCTCTACCTCCTGCTCAGACTGGGGATGGAACATGACGGCGAGGCCAACGACTGCGACGATGATGTGCCACTGGGTAGCATCATGTCTCCGCAGGTCCAGGCCACCTTCCATCGATACCACTGGTCACGGTGCAGCTGGAGGGAGTTGCACAAGTACCTGGAGTAAGTTGTGCTTATACCACTGACACAAATACTGCTACTGATACAACAGACACTACTGGCACTGCTAGTATAACTGACACAAGTACTAAGGGCTAATAGCATTGGTAGTACTTGCTGGTATCTCTGAAATGGTACTAAGTAGAGGAACTAAATTTTACTGTGGATAGCAAAACTCATTTGTTTCTGCCTTTGACTCTCTGACGGCTTCCTCAGCTCTTACGACTGTCTCCGCGATGACCCTTTTAACCACGACTGGCCAGCTCTGCCTCAGCTGCCGGGCTTTCAGTACTCCATGGACCAGCAGTGTCGCTTCGACTTTGGGCCGGGATACAGTCTGTGCACCGCAGTGAGTCAAATCTTTCTGTCTGAGACCTTTGATGCCATCGCACGAAGGATAATTAAAAGGAGCAGAGGGTGAAGTGACGTTGCATGCGTGTGTCAGTGTTTTTTGCGCTGTGTTTGCACGACAGTATACAAACCTGGAACCGTGCAAGCAGCTGTGGTGCAGCGACTACAACAATCCTTTCTACTGCAAGACCAAGAAAGGGCCGCCGCTTGACGGGACCAAGTGTGGACCAGGGAAGGTGAGGTGACAGTCAGCAGCAAAACCCTTTTGCTCCCCCGACAATACTGATGTTCTGACTGATCTGGTCAGGCCCAGTTTTGCATGTTGTGCAAACAGATGCTGATGGGTCACAAGACTTTGTGTTGAACTTGGACAGCATGCCAACACGCTAAGTAGCACATCCCTTACCTGTATCCGGTACATTTAACTTGACCTCAGCCTTCATGTTCGACCATGCTCACCCCTGTGTGCTTACAGCATTGCTACAAAGGCTACTGCATGAAGGTGACAGCAGACATGCTGAGACAAGATGGCGGCTGGGGAACATGGAGTCCATACGGAAGCTGCTCCAGAACCTGTGGGGGCGGAGTCAGGTTTCGAGCCCGGCATTGTGACAGCCCAGCGTGAGTGAGCATTTGATCGCCTGCAATGCTAAGAGTCAGCTGAGATGCGATTTCTAGAGAGATTAACCTGTTATTGTGCTCAGTCCAGCCAACGGGGGGCGTACTTGCTTTGGAAACAGCTTTGAGTTCCAGCTGTGCAGCCAAGAGGAGTGTCCGCCGCTAACCGACTTCAGGTCAGTCCAGCCGCACCTCTCTGAGCTGTCTCTTTCTGTAGACTGACCCCAGGTCAGCTTGTGTTGTGTGCACATCAGTGTGTGTGTGTGTGTTACTGCAGGTTGATTTTTGCATGTCTCTTTCAGGGAGGAACAGTGTAAAGCCTGGGATCCATTTTATGAGCACGATGGAAGAAAACATCACTGGCTGCCGTACCAACATCCCGATGGTAATCGTAATCGCATACATTTATGATACACACAGACAACATATATTTAGATACACACATACTGTGACACACATGCAACACCCTGACCACAAACAGCTACACACATTCTTTCCATTTTACAAACTTAAAGATTAGATAAAAAAGTCTCCTCTGCGGTGTGTGTGTGTGTGTGTGCGTGTGCGTGTGTGTGTGTGTGTGTGTGCGTGCGTGTGTGTGTGTGTGAGCATGCATGCTAAACTCATCATTCAGGAATCTGTTGTTGGAAGGAAACTTGTGGCCTCTCTTCTCTTTAACCCTTTATAGTCTCAGACATATTTTAATGTTTCTCACTTCAGGTCCTGCAGGTTCAAATTAGATGTTCCACCCTATGACTCTGCTGTGGTCTGTTGTTGTTGTGTCTGCAGCCGATGAGCGCTGTCGTCTGTACTGCCAGTCCAAGGAAACTGCCGCGGTGGTTTTCATGAACAGAATAGTGCATGATGGGACGCCGTGCTCCTATGCGGACAGCCACAGCCTCTGCGTCCGAGGAGAGTGTGAGGTCTTTATTTTGATTCTGAGCTTCTCCAGACAATCTTCATGGTGTCATTTTTTCTCTATGTTGGATTTTATATGATGGGGTTCCTGCTGTGCCATGTGGTGGTCTGGCATAGAGCGCTGTGGTCTGGTGTACTGCGGTGCAGCATGGAAACAAGAAACATGATGAATGTTAAGATTTCGACGCTGATCATATGGGCGCCATAGTCTCATCCAGTTGTTGCTTTAATGGGTTTGTGTGCTGGCTTTTGTACCAAGTATGTGCAGTTTTTGACTGGGCTAAATGAAAACAGTCTGATGGGACAGACAGTGCCAGGATTCACTGCAAAAAGATTCCTTTCATAATGGGAGGGTTGCTGTCTTGATGGTGCACTGCAGTCCACTGCTGTGAACCACGTCTTGAGAAAAGACAAGTCAGCTTGTGTCCTTTAACTGACTCCTCACACCCAGGAACACAGACCTATCAGAACCTCCACTGAGAGTGTGTTGACCTGAACCAAACATCTGTGACAGTACTTTTAGCTCTCATGGTTTTCTTCCCACCTTTCCATGTTTCCTCTCATGTCCGCTTGATTTTTTTGATTTGTTTGTTTGTTTTGCTTTTTTATACAGCATGTAGGTTGTGACGGTCACATTGCTTCAGACAAACAAGAAGATCGATGTGGTGTTTGTGGAGGAGATAACACTAGCTGCAAGATTGTCAAAGGAAACTTCACTCGTAGCACCAAGAAACAAGGTCAACCTCATAAAGGGACTAGATGCTTCCCTGGGCAACTGAAACATGATCCCTATAAACAATCCTTCCTTTCATGCAGGTTACCTAAAGATCCTGGAAATCCCCAAAGGAGCCCGGCACCTGCTGGTCCAAGAGTTCAAGGGGACACCTCACATCCTGGGTAAGAGGAGGGAGGTGAAGTTCATTTCCAAAAACTCAGCTTCAGGTTTTGTGAGAACCCATGTTATTTCCTGCCCCAGCGGTAAAGAACCAGGAAACAAGTCACCTCTTCCTCAACAGTGAGGATGAGCACCCAGTGTCCCGAGTGGTGATAGAGAAGGGCGTCATGTGGGAGTACAGCAACACTGCGGAAAAAGAGTCTATCCAGACAACAGGGCCTCTGAAATATGGAGTTCTGCTCATGGTCAGTCCATCACCGTCATCACAACGTCAGACACTTGGACTGTTGGCTTTGGGCCTGAACCTCTTGTTCCTGCCAATCAGGTCCATTCCCAGGGCGACTCCAAGGTCACGGTGTCCTATAAATATATCATCCAAAACCGCCTTCGATCTTCACTGGAGTCCAACCTTCTGACAGAGGATGCCATATTCTATGAGTGGGCTCTGAAGAGATGGTCCCACTGTTCCAAACCTTGTGGAGGAGGTCTGGACTACTGGCAGTCTCAATAACAGTAGGCTGTATCGCCATGGTAACAGTTGTCCGTTGTCTTTCTTCTCAGGAAAACAGTACACCAGGTTCGGCTGCAGGAGGAAGGCTGATGGGAAAATGGTTCCACGAACTTTCTGCTCCAACATCAACAAACCGAGAGCCATCAGCCGCAACTGCAACAGCAACGCCTGCAGCCCACCACGGTAACATGTGCACACGGCAGACACGGTAGGTACATGTGTTTTAACTCAAGGGAGGCTGAACCTTTTGTTCTGCCTTTATAGCTGGGCGACAGGCGAGTGGGAGACCTGCAGCGCCTCCTGTGGTCAGACAGGGTGGCAGCGGCGCTGGGTGAGTTGCCAGCAAACGGCAAGTTTGGGACAGCAGCAGGAGCGATCTGTCCCCAGCAAACTCTGTGGCGAGAATCGTCCAGTGGGAAAACAGACCTGCAACCGCTTCCCATGCCCAGCCTCGTGGAGAAGAGGGCCTTGGACCCGGGTATGACCAGCCAATGAGATGGCACTTTACTGATTTGCTTTTTTTTAAAAAAAAAATAGGAATTGATTTCCACCACATCCACCAAGTAATTTCAACCACAAAGTCCCTCAAAGTACCATTAACCTTGGAATTTCTCTCCCTTCTTGTCTGTATCGTGGAATGGTTACACTCGCAGTGTTCGGTTTCCTGCGGGAATGGCACTCAAGAGCGTCAGGTTGTGTGTTCCAGTCCGGGGACTTCATTCCACAACTGCAGCGAGCCCAGACCAATCACAAAACGCACCTGCCAGGCCCCGCCCTGTAACGGTAGGTATCAACTGACGAGTTTGCCATTTTGTGGTGGAACTGGGAGCTACTGGATCCTCACTTCTGTCTCTTCCTGCAGGCGACCACAAAAATTCCATCGTTCAATGGCTGTCCAGGTCCAACACAAACTTCTCGGCTCCAAAGATTTCCTCCAGTAAGCCTTGCAAGCTTGTTCCTTCCGTCTCCTCTTGTTCGTATCATGTTCCTCCTCTTCCCCTTCACTATTTTTCCTTGTCCATTTCTTCTGAGGGACTCAGACAGAGTAATTTGTGAAACATCTTATTTCTGTTCCCCCACATCCAAACTTTAGACACTGAACTATCCCTCTGTCTCCAGGGCAGCAATGTCGTGCCGACCGCTCTGTGTTTTGTCGAATGGAGGCTCTGACTCGGTACTGCTCAAACGCAGGGTACCGCCAAATGTGCTGCAAGTCCTGCAGCAAGGAGAATATCAGCAACTCTGACAATTCCAGCAGCTCCAGCAATGTCACCTTCAGCAGCACAAACCCGCCAAGCACCAGGTGAGTAAAACCCATCTGGAATGTTCTGTCACAGTTATTTAGTGCTGAAGATGCCTTTTAATGCTTGGTGAGGTTTTTTTTTTTGTTTTTTTAATTACATTTAACATTACATTACATTTAAAAATGCGAAATAATTTTTCTCTTAGTGCTCGGAGTTCCATCACAGAGGCGTGGACTTCAGTCTTCACTTCGTCGTGGTCGTACACCAGCCCAGTCATCCGCAACATAATCAGTACTCCGTCGCTTTCCTTCAGTGTCACTCTGCCTCCCACCAGTGAGAGCAGCACCAGCTTTCTTTATGTGGATTACAGTGATTATGATGAGTATTATGAGGATCTTTCTGGCACACCTGAAACTACCGCTAACAGACCCACCACTGATTCTGGCACAAGCACGACAGTCACCAACTTAAGTACCACTAATACAGGTACTGCAAGACTTTGGCCGGAAACTACACCACCTGATATACTTGACAGGACAACCACTTCCACATCACCTCCAACTGTGGTTCCCATTATACCGTCTGAAGGTGAAAATCAGTCACTGGTACCAATAAGGACAACTGCAGTCCTAGAGATTTCTACCACAAACCTGGCAGGGACTGATGGCATTAACTCCACTACACCATCACCAAGCAACACATCAGAGGGGAGGAGCAGTCCTGCTCAAAAAAACCAAACAGTAAGTGAGCCGTCACCCTCACTGTTCCCATCCCTCCTCACTCCGTCTAAAAAGGAGAACAACTCGGTGGATGAAGTACAGTACCAGATTGTTGGACTGGACAGGGAACTCAGCAGAGGGCAACACAGCTACTTTGTGCCACGGTTGCCACCATTCAGGGAACGGACACAAAACAAACGCATCCAACAGCTTCTGAACGAAAAACGCCGCCAAGATGTTCTGAGAAGGTCCAGCAGGAGCAGAGATGGCAGGACTGATAGCAGACAAGACGGGTTATAACAAAGTGCCGGCAAAAATGTCCCTTTTGTCGCTCAGCGCTACCACTAAAAGAAAAAAATAATTTCTCAACGAGGAAAAGACTGCAGGCCTTTATGTGTGCCAAAATCTAGAATCATGCTGCCTGAATCCAGACTGAGAATGTTTCGTGGTTTCCCTATATTTGAAGTGTTCTCTTCATGTTTGTATCAAATAATCTTGTTTCATAATAAAGTGTCATTCAACTGCTATTGTCTTCAGAGTCATATAACACCTGCAGACACTTAAACAACAGCTTGTTTCATGCTCCTCTGTCTCTGCGTCACATTTTGTATTTCATCAAATGGTGAGGAACAGTATTTGACTCAAGTCAATACAACAGGTGCACAGCAGTCAAAATATGTATTCTTGCCACTCTAACCAAATGTCTGTCTGTTGACGATGAACAAAAATAATAAAAGATTAATTTCCCCATACTAGATGTTCATAAAATTGGCCTGACCTCAACATGCTCCGCTGAGGGGTGACTCCAGTTCTATCATTTTCAGAGCTTTGTGTTCCTAGTTAAATACTTATTGTAAGCAGATGGTCAACATTAAACTGAATTCATATCTGTTGAGTCATGACAGAGCAAACAGTTGAATCAGTGGAAACAGCTGATTGTTTTCAAAGTTCTCCTGTTTGAACGTCCACTAGAGGACATTCTTAATAGAGCTGCATGTTTTGATTCTGTCCAGGAAATGACATCACCATCAACACAAACGTCCCAGTTTATACTTGACAGAAGATGTAAATACTGTACAGTATTGTTTAATCAAATAAGCTGCTAAAAATGGTTAATGTCTTATTATATAATGTAAATTAATTAGAATTGTATACATCGTTACATTCTGAAAATGTATACAATAGGCTATTTCATGAATAGTGATAGAGGAAAATTGTGTCAGAGTTGGGAGATGCAGATGATAGGATTAAACAGAGGCAGATAAATTCACTGTGGCGCCCTCTGAAGGGCACCACTGAAAACAGTGTGCTTCATCATTGGCTGGAACATTTCATCTTAAGTTGGACAAAATGCTGCTTCCATAGAGAATGAGCCGAAGTGTAATATCATACTCGGTCAATTTTAAAGGTAACCCTCTGAGTAACGGCGCTCATAATGCAAAGTAAACACAGCCTGCGAGCGTAAACCCGGGGTTTACACCTGTCAGGTCAAACTCGGGGCTTTCTGAACCCATTCATTCCCCGTCCTTGACAGACTCTGCGAATCCAAGATGGCAGCCGCCGTAGTGCGAGGTCTCGGCTCAAGTCTGGCCAAAAACCTCCGGGAAATCCGGATCCACCTTTGCCAGAGCTCAGCGGCCAGCAAGGGGGCGAGGTGAGAACCAGGGCGGCGTCGGGGGGGTCGACTAGAGACACAGCCTCAACGAGCCGCAATTAGTATAGCGCCATCCCCAGTGACCTGACGGCGGCTAATAGCTAGCAGTTAGCGTGAGCGGCTAGCATAACAAACTCCGTAGGACGTCTGAGTCCTGAATTGAGGGAGCGTGTCATGGTGTTTTTTTGTGTACTGTTTTTAGTGAGTCACTAGAACGCGTGAACCTATGAGATGCTAAAGTCTTATATAACCAAAGTCGGTTAAACGCACGTTATTGACGAGTTGATGAACAGTATCAATCAGCTAATTGTTGTTGCAATGGCTAAATGTAACATGCAACATTATATGGCTAAACCGTTTGGCGTCGGTACAAAAACGTCCTTTCGTTTTTGTGCACAAATCTGGGGTTTATTTTTGACGTACCAGAATGTGTAGTTCATGTGTTCATGTGACGTCAGGTATGTGCTTTGCACTGACTGTCTGTGCGTGTGTTGTTTAGAGACTTTGTGGAGCAGCATTATGTGAGTCTAAAGAAATCAAATCCAGATTTCCCGATCCTGATCAGAGAGTGCTCTGGTGTCCAGGCCCGAGTGTGGGCCCGATACGGTGAGTCATCACATCAGTGCCTCACACATGCACTATGACTACACTCACTACACTCTATTGGATGACTAAGATAGCCTAACGCTTTCAAACAAGTCAGAAACCAAATCAAACTCACCTAAATTGGCTTGTTTTTTTCTTTCCACAATAACCTCTGATTTGGTGGAAGTAAGTCCAGAGTTCACAGAGGAAGAATTTCCATTTTTGTTGATTCAGTCATTCCGTCTGCGTCACCCTCATTTCTTTTGTAATCCTTTCTCCTAAAATTGTTCCAGTTCTATAACTCCCATGGTTAAACCAGTCCGTCCCCAGTTCATTTCCAGATGTGTTTAGTCCACCGTACCTGAACCGACTGTTGCTAATGCTACAACCAAGCAAGCATGTGTTACACACCAACTCAGAGGCTGCAGCCTTGGCTTACATGGTCTGCAAAAGTAGAATAAAAAAAAGCCAGACCAGTGCTATTAAAGGACTTGGTGTAGCCTACGAAGATGTGCAGCTATATTATTATCTGTCTCTCCCTTAACTTTCATCTTGTTAGCTGGCATCGGCAATTTGTTCTGCTTCATGGTCACACTTTACGCCGGGCCCCGATTCCTTTAGGGATATCCTGGACTATCAACAACTCAACTCAAACAACAACTTCATGTTTTGGAAATGTAATCTTACTTTCATGAAGGAGGCTGCAAATTTAACGACCTATGCATGCCGAGTCAGACTTAATGCAGCCCTTGAAATAAACAACTCTTGAATTGAAACGTGGCAATTAGCAACCTACTGTGCTTTTTTAGTCCTCATTTGTATGCAGCAGTGTGTTATCAGTGACAAGAATGAGTTTTAATAATCACTGTGCTCACACTGTCTCCCTAGATCTTGGCAAGGAGAGGAGCGTCTCAGTGGACAACATGTCAGCTGATCAGGTGGCTGGAACTCTTCAGACTCTGGTTCAGTCCAAACCTTGATCGTGTTGACTCCACTCTCCGAAGTAGTTCATACGTGCTACATTACCTGTGTTTGTAAATTTGATGATATGAATAAAGGATATGTTGTGAATGTCACTGTTGTCTTTTTATGACTTCACCAAATAATAATGAAACACATAAAGTCAGTTTGATTGGTTTGGTTTCAGGTGTTTACACTCTCAGACCTCCTTCCTGCAAGAGATTTTGTTGAACACCAGCTGAACCTAGAGAACCTGTTGTAGGGGCGTTTTTGTCCAGCAGAGGGCAGTGCTTTGCATTAGGCCTCGTGACTGACAATAACCACTCAGCACTTTGTGCAATTTACCAGATTCAATGTGAACAGTTAAGGAAATAAATGTGTTATGTAAGAATATCTTAGGAGAATTCTTATTCTAAATGTGCATTTTTTTTTTTTACGAATATATATATATATTTATACGACAGGCAAGTTTCTGTGCTTTCAGACTTAAACTAAACGCTAATACACCTTCGCATGTTGTGCGAGGTAGGTGCAATTTTACAATAAACACGACGTCTGACGATAAACTTGAGACACGATGTTAATGGAATGCATTCATTCAGTTTCCATACCCGCTTCTTCCCGAGCTCAGGGTCACGGGGGTCTGCTGGAGCTGGAGCTTATATACCGTTATAACTCAGCAGGAGGCGCTCTGAAGAAGTCTGCGGCAAAACCGGATGTGACGTTTACCACAACAGAAGTGGCCTCGGTCGTTAGCTCCTGTATAGCTAGCAGCGCACATACGGAGCAAACGCTGTCTGTTTGTTTACCGTCGGAACCAGAGTGACGTTCGGTCCACTGGAGAGGAATAACGCTTCGCCAAGATGCCCGAGAGTGAGTCCTGATCTCCGAAACCAGCCTTAACTTAGCACGATGTACTCACTTAGTTTGCTCTCACAATGCTAAATAAAAATGCTAGCTATCTGGATCTTATGGTCGTGTCTTGATCAAGACATTATAACGTAAAACAAATGAACCCCAAACATCTATACGCTTCTATCAGTGGCCCGGAAGTTGGTCTGGTTGCGTTTGTTAGTGGAATTCTTTGTGCGCACCAGATGATGGGTAGATACCAGTTTGATAGAGATGCCAACACACAGTTGATACCCTTTAATCGATGGCGAACATGGCCATATTCTCACGAACCTGACGCTCAAGTAGATTATAATCCTTCTATTGATGTCAGTTTTAGCACTCTCAAATTGTATGCTCATATACTGATCCAGTCATATATAGACATAGGCTTGATATATTCTTCCACTGATTTTCTTCTTCTTCTTCTTCTTCTTCTTCTTCTTCTTCTTCTTCTTCTTCTTGTCTTGTTCAGCTGAGAGTTACTCCAACCCTCTGGCCCCTGAGGGTCATGAGGTGGACGATCACAGAGCCGCTGCTCAGTGAGTATCACTCTGACAGGGGGTACGCATTTGTCTTCCCATACCTGTGTGTGAATGCATTTTTATTAACCATGCGTGCTTTCCCAGGTCCAAACTGACTAATGATGACTTCAGGAAGCTGCTTATGACACCGCGGGCAGCTCCCACTTCAGCTCCACCGTCCAAGTCCAGACACCATGAGTGAGTATCACACACACCTGCTGCCAAACTTCTGTGGCGATAATATTGACAGAATTTACATGAAAAATTTGTTTCCTAGGATGCCACGGGATTACAATGAAGATGAGGATCCTGCAGCAAGGAGGAGGAAGAAGAAGAGGTGAGTACAGATTGGTTAATAGTCCGTAGGTGTAACCTCTTTTCTTGCTGATAATGCTTTTTTTTTTTTAGTTATGTTAATCATCCTGTTGTGTTGTTTGATAATATAAATGTTTCCTCACTATTTATTTTTTTGTCTTGCAGCTATTATGCAAAGCTACGCCAGCAGGAGATGGAGCGAGAGAGGGAGCTGGCAGAGAAATACAGAGACAGAGCAAGGGAGAGACGAGATGGCGTCAACAAAGATTACGAAGAGACGGAGCTAATTAGCACCACAGCTAACTACAGAGCTGTAGGGCCCACTGCAGAGGCGTAAGTTGAGCTAACTGTACTGCATTTCTAACAGTGCAGTGTAATAAAGAAAAGGACTGCTCATGCAGCCACTCCTGCTCTACATATGTGTGTATCTTTGTGTCTCCAGTGACAAGTCCGCTGCAGAGAAACGTCGCCAGTTGATCCAAGAGTCTAAGTTTCTTGGTGGTGACATGGAGCACACTCACTTGGTGAAAGGTTTGGATTTCGCCCTGCTCCAGAAGGTTAGTCAGCTGTCAGCAGCCATGCCCACCCTTCAGTTAGCGGACCCAGCTTGGTCGAACTGACTTTGGACACATGTCTGTGTTTCAGGTGAGAGCTGAAATCACCAGTAAAGAGAAAGAAGAGGAAGACATGATGGAGAAAGTCCAAAAGGAAACAAAGTATGAGAGTTGGCATAAGTACTTCAGTAATCAGTGTTTCAGCAAATGCTGACCCAAATGTTTGTATGTTTCAGGAAGGACGTGGATCTGGAAGAGAAGATTGAATTCAAGACTCGACTGGGTGAGTCCACCCCTCCACTTCCTTTTGGTCTCCCCTAAGAGCCTCCTCTCCCTTGCCACTGTCCCATTTGCCTTCCGACTCCTCACCATTGTTCTCGCCCCTCCCAGGGAGAAACATCTTCCGCGTGGTGTTCCGTCCGGGTCCGATTGAAAGGAATGAGCTCTTCCTTCCTGGCAGAATGGCGTACGTGGTCGACCTGGATGATGAGTTCACTGACACTGACATCCCAACGACCCTGATCCGTAGCAAGGCCGACTGTCCAAGCATGGAGGTACAGCTATACTTCCATACTGCTGCAGGGCTACTGCTCCACTATACTGTTCTTCAGCACACACAAAAAGAGCTTAAGTCCATTGCGAATACTGATGCAGAAACATTTTCTGAGAAATATATATATTATTATATATTTTTTTCTAGTGTGACGACAGTATTACTACATGTTTGGTTTCTGTTGATTGTGAGAGTTTTGCATTGCAGTCTTGTGGTTAGGTGATATCTGAGTGCTGCTTTAATGACTTGTCTCATGTCAGTTGTGATGCTGTTGTGTTTCAGGCTCAGACGACTCTGACAACCAATGACATCGTGATCTCGAAGCTGACTCAGATCCTGTCGTACCTCCGTCAAGGGACGCGTCACAAGAAGATGAAGAAGAAGGACAAAGGTAAAACAACACTTTCTGTCCAGCCAAAATAAAGACACACGGATACATCGGGGGCATCATGAAGAACTTGACCGACACTGTGTATAAACACAAGCACACTCAATACTTGTGTAACAAGGGAAATGTACTCTGAGGATTTTCCTGCCAGTAAGTCATGGTTTGGACTGTGTTTCAGGGAAAATGGATGAGAAGAGAGCCCCTGAAGCTGATCTCAGGTCAGTTTCTGGCAACACAACACAAAACTACAATGATGTGTAATCACAATCACAGTTTTTGTATCTTTGTGTGCGTGCTCGCAGTATCTTTGATGATGTCGGAGACTACATCGTGTCAACTGGCTCCTCCTCCTCCAAACCTTCCAAAGACAAAGAGAGACACAGAGAGAGGGACAGGGACGATGACAGCAAGAGTCGCAGACACACTCACAGCTACTTCGAGAAGCCGCGAGGAGATGAACACCAGGTCAGATTACGCACTCACAAACCCAGTAACACACAAAGTAGTCTTGTTTTTTGGAAGGGGTTCTGAACCGGTTTCTGTGTTTCTGTCTGTTAGCAGGGAATGGAAGTTGATCCAGGTAACTGACCTGTAAATACAATTCAGACTAAGGCCCAGATACTGTATGTTCCGCTCAGTCACCTGATACCTGTCTGTCTGTTCTGTCATACAGCTCCGGTCTCAGTCCGAGAGCAGATTAAGATGATCAATGAGAAGTTTGCAGGAGCTGCAGGAAACCAGTGGCAGGAGCCATATCCTTTACACCACTACACACTGTTGCAAACTATGCAGCAACAGCCGCACAGCTGTCAACATGTTATTACACTGGTATTGTAGTGTTGCTGTGGTGTTTTTCTTTAACAATCTCACTGGTTCCCGGAAAGAAAGCGGCAAGGAGCAACTGGGAGATTTCTTTGGCGGATCAAACTCCTATGCTGAGTGCTACCCTGCTACGTAAGACACAATCTCTCTCACACACATATGCACACACACATACATACATACACACACACACATGCAATTCCATGCTTCCACGTCTGATGTTGCTGCAGGATGGATGACCTGGCTGTGGACAGTGACGAAGAGGTGGACTACAGTAAGATGGACCAGGTAACTACAGTTCCCAGCATCCACCAGCGCTGTCAAAGCTGACATCTTCTGAACCCCCACACTGCTCTTTGACATCACAGTTGTATCAATGATTTTTATCTTGAAGGGGACTAAAAGTCTTTATGTTTTCCATGTTTCAGGGTAACAAGAAGGGTCCACTAGGCCGCTGGGACTTCGACACCCAAGAGGAGTACTCAGATTACATGAACAACAAGGAGGCACTGCCAAAGTGAGTGTTCCTCTGGTCTCTTATCGCAGGCGGAAATAAAATGTAATCCCTCACGTCTGACTCAAAGGCAAACATTAATTTTAATCCCTCCGATGTGACACACAGGTATACGTGAGTTCTAATCCCTTGGTTTAGATATGCAGATGCACATCAGTTCTAATAACCCCACAGACTAAGATTAGTTATAAACCCTCCTTAATGGCTCAAAGGCACACCTTCACTACAGCCAAACCATCACCTCTTACCCCTAAGCACAGTCCAAAATATGTGGGAATGTGTTCTGATGAAGTTTTCCTCTCTCAGGGCTGCCTTCCAATACGGCATCAAGATGTCTGAGGGCAGGAAGACTCGCCGCTTCAAAGAGACCAACGAGAAGGCAGAACTGGACCGTCAGTGGAAGAAAATCAGCGCGGTGAGCTCCAACAAACGAACATCCTGCACAATCGCATCAATTATCACAACCTGCCTCAGCCCGCAACCCGCTGTCATTAAATAGACCAATATGTCTTTGAACACAGCTGTTTTTATTCCGTCAAAAAGGTGGTTGTAAACCGCCATAATAGTCTAATGTCACTTCTAACTGCCAAGGGCATGAAACGACAAGGAACAGAATACAATAACATAACACATTTACCACATTAACCCTAGAGTCTCTATCTGGGCAAACTAAGTAGAATATAGCAGCCTAAGATAATAAAACCCTGGAAAAAAAAACTTTCCAACTATCGTCCTAAAACTCTCAAATCTTTCTCCTCTCTGTTTGTTGTTGTTGTGGTGGTGCTTGGCACTGTCGTGATGTCTGCGTCAGAGCGCGTGCAGGTTGCGTTATTTATGCATTTACCAAACATATCAGCATTGAATCGCTGAGCCCATTTTATAATATTAACAAGTATAATATCCATATAAAATCCATATAAATTGATTTATTTTCAGTCTGTCAAAAATAAATATTCCATCATTTGTAGAAATCCCATTGTACATTAATTGACCTGCCACGCCAATAAAGGGAAAATGTCTTGACTCAGCTCAGCTTTACAACATTCATTCAACATTACACCGTGTTTGTTTTACTCTTGTTTAAGGCTAGATGGTGTATGAAAGTCACTGTTACACTTTGTCTGTTTCAGATCATCGAGAAAAGGAAGAAGATGGAGGCTGATGGGTAAGTGCTTTGCTACTTTTCAGTCAACCTTAAGTTGTTAGCTGTTGTTGTAATTTCAGACCATCCTTCTCAAGAAAATGCTGTCGGTAATTTGTTGTACCTTATTTGTGTTTTAGGGTTGACGTGAAGAGGCCCAAATACTAAGACGGCTGCTGTCCAGTTATCAGTCAATACTCGGGTTAATTTTCCATTTTAGTTTCATTCATCAAGTGTAGAAGGTCTTACCCAAGTAATGTTGGATTTTGTTTTGCTGACAGAAAAAAAGAAAAAAAAATCAGCGAATAATCAATATTTGTGTGATTGGTACAGAGTCACTGTTTAACACCTATAGCCTCCCAGTGTTGATGTGCTAAAACGTGAGTTTTAATGTACAGTAGTAAGTGCATTGTTATGTTCACTGTGAATATCCAGTAAATGATTTATAAACATTTTCCTCATGAATAAAATTACTTCAAACTTTGAGAACGAGTATTTTTCTTCTAGAGACACATGGTTTAATATTCTATTAGTATTATATTAAGACATATAAAATGTGTTTATATATTTATTTTGATAAAAGTTATTGTTATTAAAGTGTGTTGTTGGACTGCGATGAACTGGCGACTTGTCCAGGGTGTCACCCTGCCTTCGCCCTAAGACAGCTGGGATAGGCTCCAGCAGACCCCCGTGATCCTGAATAGGAATAAGCGGGTATAGAAGATGAATGAATGTTGTTGGATTCCGATAGGAGCACGTCTGTGACGTAGAGGGTCACGTTACTGTATGTTTCCCTGTTAGCAACATGGCTGCGGAGGATCTGCCGTCTGAATTTGACGTCGTCATTCTTGGAACAGGTAGAGATAATCCTGTTCTATGCCGTAACATCGATCCGAATCGTGTGTCCGCTGCTGTCTTGGCTAGGTGGTGAAACCTCGGGGTCCGTTCCGGAACGTAGGCTCGGCTTATTTCGTGTTAGCTTCAGGCTAACGAACAACCCTAATGTAAACGACGATGGCTAGCAAGCTAACAGTCGAGCTGAACGAAGGGGTCCTGTAAGCACCAAACGTGCCAAATATTAGTGTTACCGTGATTGATGTCAGCGTTGTCAGAGGTAACAGTTGTGCGTCCACGTCTGACTTTCTCCTCCCTGTCTTATATATTTGGTGTTTGTGCTCCCCCTGATGCTAACGTTAGCAAGCAGCCGCAGTCAGAATTGCTCAGTCATCACGTGATGTCAGTATCACTCGCATCCTGACTGCGTGTGTATTCTGGAATACACAAGTGATTTGGGGATGTGTTGTTGTGTATCTGTTTGTGCCAGGTTTGGCTGAGTCCGTGGTGTCTGCAGCTCTCTCGAGAGTGGGACAGAGAGTTCTCCATGTTGACAGGTTTGGTACTACATCTTCACGACTGACTCATCAGTTTAGACCCAGGTGAGACTGTCGATGCGTAAACCCTTTTGTATATTACAGGAGGAGCTATTATGCAGCAGACTGGGCCAGCTTCACCTTCAATGGGCTGCTCACGTGGATACAGGAGCAGAAGGTGAGTGGCGTGCTGCTGCTCTGTGATTGGCTTTTGTATTTTTTTACCCATAAAGAAGATGGTCCCAAAAATTAATACACGTTTTCGCATATAAGCATTCGAATACAGACCAAATCACCAAACATCTCTAAATACGTGCATCAAAACATGTGATCTCTCATACCCAGACACAGGATGGCTCTCCCGCACAGCATGATGGGAAAATCAGAATATCTGTTAATGTGCTGCTCGGAGATGATGAAATTCTGATTCCATTTATGATTCAGATAAAGTCTATGTTGTTTTCGTTTGCATGCTTGCAGGAGCGTCAGACAGACGAAGTTAAGGATTGGTCGAGCCTGGTAGAAGAAGGGGAAGAGCTTATCCACTTGTCAAACTCAGACCCTGCTTCTATCAAGAACATTCAGGTGTTCTGTTTCACCAGGTACAGCTCTGTTAAGTCTAGCAGGTCACGCTTGTAATTACTGAAGTGCCCTGTTGGGCTGGACAACCTACTGTTCTTAATAAAATATACATATATATACAGTGAAGAAGATGAGGAGGAAGTTGCTTGTGCTACTCCTCCAAACACCACAGAAGAAGAAAAGAGTGGAGCTGAAGAGGAGTCCACGGAGACAGAGAGTGCAGGTCGGAACCTTCTCATATACTGACGTGCAATCAATGCTTTCGTGTGGGGAGATGCAACGACTGGTGTCATGACATCACAATTTGTGTTAAAGGTTCAAAACCAGAGGAAGGAGGTCCAAGAGAAAAGGAGGGGGAGGAGGAGGAGGAGGAGGAGGAGGAAGAACAGGTGAGGAGCAGGTGGAGGAGGCTTCTGTCTGCAGGCCTGCCCTCACTGGTTAAAAGCCTCTGAAGCTGGCTTTTAGGAAAATTGACTTAGTTTAGTTTGATCTTGTCTAAAGACACAGGTTTCCAAGGAACAGGAGGAGGAGCCAGAAGACCATAAGCCTCACAACCAGTCAGAGCCACCCAAGAAGAGGATCAGCTACAGTCAGCTGTTGAAGGAAGGACGAAGGTTCAACATTGACCTGGTGTCAAAGGTGAGAAATGAGGACACAGCAGCGACAACACCGCTGTGACCTCGAGCGCCACCGACAGCCTACCGTGAGCCTTGGTGGTTTTCACCGATGTTTATTGTAATCATCATTTTCTCGTGTCTGCTCTTTCCAGCTCATGTTTTCTCGTGGCTCTTTGGTTGATCTGCTCATCAAGTCAAATGTCAGTCGCTATGCAGAATTCAAAAACGTCACCAGAATACTGACCTATCGCCAAGGAAAGGTAGAACAGGTGAGCGATGTGCTGTCGTACCTGTGACCCGTCTGTCTGCCCTCGGCCTGCTGTCTGCCTTTGACCTGTCCTCTTGCCTCTCTGTGACCTGTCTGTCACACAGGTGCCCTGCAGCAGAGCCGACGTGTTTGCCAGCCGTCAGCTGTCCGTCGTTGAAAAGAGGAAGTTGATGCGTTTTCTCACTTCCTGCGTGGAGGAAACAGAGGAGCAGTCTGGTGAGATCTCGAATAGCCATCCTTAATCAGTCTGAGGGGCAGAGCTTCACCCATTTAGTGCTCTATACGATGTCGGTAATGTTGGCATCATCATTGGGGGTAACACAGTCCTGTGCGACTCTGTCCTCAGCCTTCAACGGTCGGCCGTATTTGGAGTTCCTCCAGAAACAGAACCTGGGCGACAACCTACAGCACTTCCTGCTTCACTCCATCGCCATGGTAACCGAAGACACGCCCACAGAGCAGGGCCTCGCATCAACTCGCGAATTCTTGCGTTGTCTGGGTCGCTACGGCAATACCCCCTTCCTTTTTCCTGTCTACGGCCTTGGAGAGATTCCCCAGTGTTTCTGCAGGTAACAAGTCTTTTTTGCCAATACTCGTCTTCTAATCTTTACACAAAGCCCCTTAGTTTAATTCTGATAATAATAACAATAATAATAATAATAATAATAATAATAATAATAATAAACTTTTATTTGTACAGCGCTAAATCACAACCAATGGCGTCTCAAAGCGCTTTATACAATCAGAGAGAACCAACCGGGCCCCCGGAGCAAGCAAGATGCAACAGTGGCTGGGAAAAACTCCCCTGTGGGAAGAAACCTAGGGCAGAACCAGACTCCAGAGGGCCATCATCTGCCTATGAGTAGTTGGGGTGAAATACAAAAATAGTGGAGAGAAAGAGAAAGAGAAAGGAGCAGAGTGAGCCAGGGTGGCAGAAAAACAGATACACCAACCAGGCAAAACGGATATAAACACAAAGAATAGGAAATTCTTCTTCCTGATGTCAGGAAGAGATTCTTGCACAACATAATTGACTGAAGATTGTTCTTCTTAAAGGATTTAGTGAAACTGGAGGTGGAAAGAGGACACGTTTATCAAAATGCAGCAATGAAAGCAATGTTGACGTTGTGGTTCTGGCTGTGTGTTTCAGGATGAGCGCTGTGTTTGGAGGGATCTACTGTTTGAGGCACTCAGTCAACTGTTTGCTGGTGGACAAAGAAACCAACAGGTACGTTCGTCGCTTCCATAAAATACATAACCGTATTTCAGGACCTGTATTGTATTATATCACCAGAACAACATGTAATGTAAGGCATCACCAACTCGTCAATGACTCTTCTAGGTGTAAGGGGGTGATTGACAGTCGCGGACAGAGGATCAGCTGCAACCATTTTGTGGTGGAAGAAGGCTTCGTAGGAACGGACCGAAAAACGATGGCCACGCCCACAAGGTCTGTACACACCAGTCACTTGCCAGTAGAAGCCAGTGGAATTACGTTGCAGCTTCACCTGCTCATGCTGGCAAACCCTCAGCTAATCTTGGCTGCTCCTGCCCTTGCTAATAGCTTATGACTACTGTATGTGCATCTGTCTGTATCCCTGCAGGTCCGTCTCCAGAGCCGTGTTAATAACTGATGGCTCGGTTCTGCCCAGTGACTCGGAGCAGCAGGTACTGGGACCCTCCTGAGGTTGCAGCGGAGTCATAGCTCTGCTGCCGTCCCAGTCTCTCACTCTGTCTAAGTGACAAGGGGCGGGACTATGACATCACAGCGTGTCAATATTATTACACCAGAATGAATTATGGGATTAATGTTACATAAAACTTTAATTGTGTTGGTGTATGTGTGTGTGAATTTACAGCAACGTTGTAAACTTTCCTATCCGCCAGGTCTCCATGGTAACCATTCCTCCAACAGCAGCAGGATGTCCAGCGGTGAGGATGGTGGAACTCTGTTCGTCTACCATGACCTGCATGCCGGGAACATGTGAGATGTGAACACAAACACACGCAGTCAGACGGTTCATGCACTTTTCCTGCAGCCTGAGATTGTCCCTCCCCCCAGTTGGGACCAACAGTAGCAGGACATTGTGAATCGTGTTGACAAATGAAAATTCCGTGGCCCTCCCATGTTCTAGGTCTGGTCCACCTTACCTGTCAGTCTGCCGGCTCCGCCTACGAGGACCTGTCACCGGTGGTCACCAAGATGTTCCACACGTCAGAGTCAGAAGACAAAGGTAGCACCACACACACACACACTTACCTCACCCACATCAGCCTCTTGAGTGGATGTATCTTCAACCTGTGAGCATCTTCTGTGCAGGAGACCGTCCGTCTGCGCTCTGGTGTTTCTACTTCAACATGGCCGATGGCTCAGCGCTGCAGGACCAAGATCACGACCTACCGTCCAATGTATTTATGTGTTCTGGACCAGATGGCGGTCTGAGCCATGAATACGCCATCAAACAGGTGACTCACATACACTCAACACAAGCAGGAAATGGCAGCTCATCCTTTTGGATAGACACAGCGGTATCGTGAACATAAAGCCACAAACTCCTCTGATTTCAGGCCGAGTCGATATTCAACAAGATCCTCCCCGATGAAGATTTCTGCCCTCCAGCCCCCAACCCTGAAGATATCATATATGATGGAGATGCTGCTGCCGCGGGAGATGGGGAGATCCAGGATGAGAACACACAAGAAGGAAACAACGAGGATGATGAGAATCAGGAGCAGAAAACACTGGACGAGGACAAGAGTTGTGAGGAGAACCAGGTGGAGATCCAGAACGAACAGGAGGAGCCCAACAAAGAGAACTAGACGAGAACAGAAAAAACCCCAAAAAAACAGAAAGAGAATTACAAGGAGAAACTGGGGGAGAACTGTGAAAGGCCCAGAGGTGACGAAGCAGGAGGAGAACTCGAGGATGTTGTGGACGGGATCAGAGCGGTCCCGCAAAGTTAAGACTCACAATATTTAAGTCAGATACCGTGTCATTAAGGTATTGCACTCAGTCTTGCAATGTCTTTTACTTTATGCCTGCAAATCGTGCCTCGAAAGTTGTTAGTCATAAACATAAAGTTTTCAGTCTGTGCACCTCAATCATGTGTTATTCCCGACGCTGCTGGACGTCCTTGAGTTGATCCTGTATCGACACTAAAATATCAACACACTCTGCTGTCGGGGGAGCTTTCAGTCTGAGCCGGATTGACTGCTGCACTGTGGGCCGATGCCATAAATAACATTATGATAGTGTAATAATGTTAATAACAACAATGATCTAATGATGTTGCATGAGGCCTTTCGAGTGGCCCACGGACGCAGGACAGACAGACGGACAGACAGACACAGAATAAAGATCAGTTAACTGAGTCAACCAAGATGGGAAAGTTCTGCCAGACTGCTGCCTTCATTTTCTTTTTATTCAAGTGTCTTATCTTCTGTGTTAAAGCGTTAAATTAAAAATGTAAAAACATCCTCAGTGACATCACTGTTTGTCTCTGCTTTGATTGGCCGGATTTCAGACACTCATACACACATTCTGCTGTAGAGTGGAAAAACTTTATAAGACCCTTCTCTCTCTACCCCCCCCCCCTCTCTCTCTCTCTCCCTCTCTCTCTCTCTCTCTCTCTCTCTCTCTCTCTGTGTGTGTTGGTCTCAGTTCACTTCCTGTCGGGGAGAGAGAGAGGGAGGGAGTGAGGGCGGGCAAACTACACAGGCAAAGATTGGAAACAGACGTCTCGCTGACTGGATTCAGTCAGAATGAAGTTAGAGTGAAGGAAAGTAGAGCAGACAGACAGGAGCAGGAGGAGAAGGGGTGAGGAAGACGACAGCGCTGGGAGAAGAGAAGTTCAGAAGGTTTGTCTTGGTCTTTTTTTTTCAGTCTCTTTTTGCTGAGTTGTGCTGCCTCTGCAGTTAATCTGAGCAGGCCAGCGAAGGTTGGCTTTACAGTTCTGATTTAAGGAGGGAGACGTCCGATCAGCTGATTGGCTCATCAGTACATTGACCAATCTGACTAACTGATCGACGAGCTGAAGTGTCTGTTCCAATGTGGGAAAAACGTCAGGATTACTCAAACCTGGTTTAACCGAGCTGCTTCAGATGGCTTCCTCTGTTGCAGGATATTCTTCCAGTTCTGACTTTGTGGAAAACATCTCAGCTTCAATTCAAACACTGCTCCAATAAAACGAATCCTGTGACCTTCCGTAGGATTGCAACATTACCTCCAACCAACACCTCCTTCCAGCAATTGGCCCAGAGAAACAGAATGCTGGCGTGACTGACAGGTAAGGCCACTGGTGGTGTGGCACTCAGCCTTTGATGTAGCAACAGATGTGTTTAGTTTTTCAGGCTTTCAAGTGACTTGAGTGGCACACGTCTTAACTGTGACACCTGGACGCACCAGGAGATCAACACCGCACGGTTTGAGTTTGTCGTCTTGAACTGTCACAGCTGCAGATTAAACATCACAAACAACGGCACGTTTGGCTCTGCCGATATTACTATTATCCTGATGTTTTGTGGCGGACTGGCACCACAGGCTCCTCCCCTCTCCTCACCCCATGCTGACTGTTTATAGAAGGTTTGGTATGAGGGGTCTACCATGCAGGGCTCCAGTGACATGACAGCAGCCTGCAGGACTGAACTCGGGGCACATTTAACGGGGCCTGTGAATGGCCAGAAACCCACAGGAAATACTTTACTGTTTATTTTCTTCTTTGGTGGTTGAAAAGCGTTCCACCCTGGTGCTGGCTGAATGACACCTCTGATTGGCTAGATCTCAGTGGATGTTCTGTGATTGGAGGGCTGAACACAGTCCACATTTCTCTCGAAAAGAAGAAAAAAAAAAAAACAAAACTCCCCCTGCGAAAACACACACACGCGCGCGCATACAGTGACACACACTCAGAGGAATGTGTGTTCAGGTCTGGTGGAACCATCAGGCTCTAAAGTTCCACAGTATTTCTGAGAAGGTTGATTCTGTGTGCGTGAAGGGCAGCAAATGACCTGACTGAAATCTCCATTTCCAAACAATTCTCAAGTATGTTTGGACAAAAATAGTCGTGTGCAAAAGCATCCAACAGAACCACAGTCGACAAAACCAATGCTAATCCGGAGTCGTGCGCTAGCGCTGGTTTTCGCAAGCCTGCGGTCTGAAACAACAACAGTTCTGAGGACGGCCCTTGAAAGCTGCACTGACTGTGTTGCTGTTTCCCAGGGCTGCCAGCCAATCATGACGTCCATCAGCAGACAGACAGGAAGTCAGAAAATTCTGCCCTTCCTGCTGGGTGAGTAAAAATCAAAGATCTGAAACCATCGGCTGCATGTCTGCCTGCTTCTCTGACTGCCTGCCTGTCTGCTTGTCTGTCTGTCTGCAGGCCTTCTCCTGGTTTTCCCTGAGGACTCTCTCTGTCTGGAGCTGAATGTGTCATCCTCTCATGTCCTGCTCAACTCCAACGCCAGCTTCACTGTGGTAGGTAACATCTGAATGCCCGTCTGCCTGTTGGCTCAGGTCAGTTCAGGTGAGCCAATAACCTGTCTGTCTCCTTCCGCTCAGGTGTGCTCTGGCTGGAGTCAGGTGACATGGGTCCTTCCTCGAGAGTTGCAGATTGAAGGCGTCGTTGTGGATGACCAGGGCTCCAGCAGCCTCCTGCAGATCTTCAACGCCAGCTGGCAGACCTCTGGGAGGTACACCTGCAAGGAGGCCTCGTCCGATCTGAGCAAAGCCATCGACGTCTTTGTACCTGGCGAAGGTGAGAGTGACGTCGCCTCCCCTTTGACCACCGCGTGGGTCCAAACGCACCTCCTCATCGCAGACCCTGTCCCTTCCCAGGTCCACAGCAATGGTTCGTTCCACAGGGTTCTGGACCGGTGATGAAGGAAGCAGAAGAGGACACGATCCCGTGCGTGGTGTCGGACCCGCGGCTGAACGTGTCGCTTTACGAGCGTTCGGACATGTTGCTGGTCACCGGTCTGACCTACGAGCCGGGCCGCGGCTTCACCGGCCGCCTCAACGACACGTCCTACGAGTGCGTCGCCAGCGCCGGAGCCCAGAAGGCCACGTCTCAACCGTTCTACGTCTTCAGCATCATTGGTGAGGTGGCGGCGGCTCGTTGGATCGGCGATTATTCACCTCAGCTGGCTTGACCCGTCTCACTGTCCACTCCCACGCCTGTCTGTCCTTCAGTGTCCCCAGACATGGAGGTGGACCTGACAGTGTCCAGCAGTGTGTTGAAGCGGGGGGATGTCCTGACAGTGAACTGCACGGTCAAACGCTCCGACGTGGTCTACTTCACCTGGGAGTTCCCCCGCAGACAGGTGACCGGTCCATTGACTGGCTGTCTCTCCCTCTGTCTGCCTGTCTGATGGAACTGCGGCGTGTGAACCCTGTCTGTTCTTTTCTCTCCAGGAAATTGATCCTCTGACAGAGTTCCTGCCCAAACAAATCCGCTCCTTTGTCAACATCTCCGCGGTGTCAGCGGCAGATTCTGGTAAGTGTCGGTGCTGCCCTGCAGGTGACGCCGGCGAGGGAAACAGTTGACCAGATGACAACAATACGTGTCCGTGTGTCTTTTAAGGTTCCTATGTGTGCACGGTGAGGGACACAGTTAATGAACAAACTGTGAGGAAAAACATCTCAGTGGTAGTACTGGGTGAGTGGTGCACGTGCCTGTGCATGTGCAGAGACACACTATACATTCATTATACAACAGTGACATGTAATAAAAAAAACACACACATCCTGTGTGCAGTCTACACATGGATTTTACTTGAGAATATTTAATGCAAGTGTTTTATGCATTAAGTTTATATGAATATGTGTTATTATGCATATTTCTTGTGTATTTTAGATCAGAAATACGAACGATCACGATTCAATTTGAATTCAATTTGAATTTGAAATTGTTGAAGTCAGTTTGGGCTGAGTTTACCTGTCTCTCTCTCACACTCTCTTTCACTCTGCAGACCGAGGCTACGTCTACCTGTGGCCCTTGGGTGCGACAAACGTGTCGTCTCTCCTCCACCACAACGTGGAGCTCCAAGTGGAGTTGGACGCCCACCCTGCTCCCACCGTCCTCTGGACCAAAGACAACCAGTCCATTGCCAGGGGCGCCGCCTTGATCAGAACCACACACCTTACAGGAAGCAGGTGCGTTAAAAGTCACTTGACGGGTAACCTCTGAGTAGATTGATAGATTATTCAAACTATTAGAAAGCTACAATTCTTGTCAGCAGATTGATCGATGGATAAATTTGTAGGTATATGAGCAAACTGACACTGGTTCGAGTCCGACTGGATCTAGCAGGAAGTTACACGGCGACCGGATCCAATGAAGACGGCAGTGAGGAGGTTGTCTTCAACCTGGAGATCAAAGGTCAGAGATGGAAACCAAAGAGAGAAGAATTTTTCACAAACTGGCTGCTTACCATTTCTTTGTGTGTGTGTGTGTGTGTGTGTGTGTGTGTGTGTGTGTGTGTGTGTGTGTGTGTGTGTGCAGTACCCCCAAAGATTACAACTCTGTCAGAGATCAGCAAACAGGCAGTGCTCTGCATCGGCGAGGGAACCCCGCCCCCCTCCGTCACCTGGTACACGTGTCACGATTCTCACAGGTAAACGTAAAAAACACAATCTGAGTCGACCCTCCACCTCCAGAAGCGCACGACCATCTATGAAAAAAAAAATACATACGACAGTTTATCCGAACGTGCACAGTCACGTCAGCCGTTCGTCTCCTGCAGGTGCAGCAACTCCACGGGCAGCTGGAGGAGCCAATCAGCAGCCTCCGAGGGCAGCGCCGTGCGGCAGAACGTCACTCAGAGGGACGGACTCACGCAGGTACGGTGACACCTGCCTGATCTCACCGGGAAAACCAGCTCAGATCAGTGAACCGCGTCTGTTTACCTGCGCAGGTGCACAGTGTGTTGAGTCTCCGCAACTTCACCTCCCTGTCAGCTGTTCGCTGCGAAACTAAAAACTCTGCAGGATGGCGAGCGCGAGACCTTCGCATCGTGTCTGACGGTAACTGACTGATCACCAACATCTGTCTTGTCCAGTGGTGAACTGCGAGCCCCACAGCTGTGGCCGTCACCTCAGCCATTGCTGCTGAAAGTGCTCACCTGAAAACATCCATTTAACAATGACAAGTACGCCGACAATAGCCTGTAGCGTCAATAACATTCTCCACAACAAGCAACCTGCTCAATACAAACTTCACGAAAACTGCAGATACGGACACCGAGGCTCATTTAGTCATGGCACAAAATGAGTGACACTCACACTGACACTTATTATTTATTATATTTTTATTCATTACTCCTATTTTTTCCAGAAATCTTACGGGCCTTCTCTGAAAGGCCCTGGTGTTTTCCCTCCGGTCTGGTCACGCCACTGCCACACACTAATGGTAATTAATGTCTCTTTCTCTCCCTCTCTCTGCCCAACTGGAAAACAGCCTCCCTGTCTCAGGTCCTGGTCTTGGCAGCGGTTCTGGTCCTGGTTGTCATGGCAATGTTCTTCCTGATCGTTCTGATCGTCCTCCTGAGAAAAGTATAAATGAGACACTGATGGTTGCCGGTAACTTTGTCAAAGCATTTTGCGATTTCACCTCCCTGCTTTTTTTCCTTTCTTCAGAAACCCCGTTATGAAGTACGATGGAAGGTGATCGAGTCAGTGAGTCCTGACGGTCAGCAGTACACATTCATGGACCCCGAGCAGTTGCCCTACGACTCCGCATGGGAGGTTCCCAGAGACAGCATTGTGCTAGGTAACACTGCCGGCCGGGATCATCGGGGCGACAACCACAGATGAGCTGGCTGTTTGAGTTTGACTGTTTGAGTGATTGTTGTCACCTGAGTCTGTGTGCTTCACAGCAGACCATATAAGCAAGCGCTTCCTGGTCTAAGGTTTTAGACTCTCTGTCTGTCTGTCTGTCTGTCTGTCTGTCTGTCTGCAGGTCAGGTGTTGGGTTCAGGTGCTTTCGGTCGTGTTGTTGAAGCGACTGTTTCAGGTCTTCGATCTCATCCTACAACCAAAGTGGCCATTAAGATGGTCAAATGTAAGTACTTGTCGCTCTCTGTGTGTCTTTGAGTTTGTTTCATATCATCTCACTGTGTTTGTGTGCCCTTGTGTGTGTGCAGCCAACAGCGGTGCAGTCCAGAGTCTCCTGTCAGAGTTGAAGATCCTCATTCACGTTGGTCGACACTTGAACGTGGTTAACCTCCTGGGAGCGTGCACCAGTGGAGGTTTACCCAACACACACGCATGTGCACACCCACACACACCACTGTTAAAAAATAAGAATAGTTTTGAGGTCAGTGACATTTTCCCCGAACAATTACAGTGACATTACTAGTGTTTTTAAAGTGCCATCCGGTGGTCGTTTGTGGTACTGCATCAAAAAACAAGCGTCGGGAATACAAACCAGAGATGAGCGTCATAGTTTAAAAAAAAATAAAGACAAGTCAAGAGAAAAGCACTTAATATATTTATCACAATATCATCAACTATAAAATGGTGCTTATTCCTCCTTTACTCCTTACTCCTTGCTAAGATGGCTGGGATGCTGCTATGTTTTTCAGTGCACAATTGACGCTGAATTTCAGGGGTGGCACTCGGAGTGGGCAGACACATTTCAGGGGTAGCTACTGCCACCCTGCTGGTTCCGCCTCTGGATAGAAGACAGACAGTCACCTGTCTCTCTGGTCTCTCCAGGTCCTGTCTACCTCATCACTGAGTTCTGTCGCCACGGTGACCTGGTGAAGTACCTGCAGGGGAACAAACACACCTTCTTACAGGGGGACACGGGTGCACAAAGCAAGAGGTTAGTTGATCCCCATCAACACACACACACACTCACACCAGAGGTGGAGGTGGCTTGATGTTAAGCCTAAACCTGTGTCACTGAATCTGTGTGTGTGTGTGTGTGTGTGTGTGTGTGTGCAGTGATCCTGATGGTGGCTACATGGACATGAATAAAGATGAGAGCGTTCAGTATGTCACCATGAAGGAGTGCAGCCAACAGGAGGAGCCCCTGCTTTATGAGACACTGTACACAGCCACAGGTAAGGACATCTGTGTGTGAGCGCGTGCGTGTTCATGGCCTGTGTGTAGTCGACCAGGGAGCACTTGATCGTGTTTATTGGTACATTTTATTGTTAAAACAATTCATGTGTGTTAAAGACTATAATATCATGAATTCAGACTGACCAAACAATTTCATTTCCACCTCACTGAACTGTCTTTCTATTCCAGACCAACAGGGGGCGCCTGTCCTCCTCAGTGACTCCACTGTTCTGACTCTGGACGACCTCCTCGGTTTCTCCTTCCAGGTCTCCCAGGCCATGGACTTCCTCTCCTCCAGAAACGTGCGTGCGCTGACCAATCATCTGTCACCTCTACCAGGTGACAC
The DNA here is from genome assembly GCF_046127955.1 of Nelusetta ayraudi. NCBI lineage: Eukaryota > Metazoa > Chordata > Actinopteri > Tetraodontiformes > Monacanthidae > Nelusetta > Nelusetta ayraudi. The sequence continues at coordinate 7,653,818 of NW_027466083.1, forward strand.
GTGGTGTTTTGTAGTGTGCAGCACATGCAATGCTGTGTGTCCTGCAGTGTGTCCACAGAGATCTGGCAGCGAGGAACGTCCTGGTGTGCGACGGAAAGCTGGTGAAGGTGTGCGATTTCGGTCTGTCCAGGGACGTGCTGAAGCATCAGGACTATGTGGCTCGAGGAAACGTTAGTTCACCCCCCGCAGGCATTGTGAGAAATTCACGTGGTTCAGACAAGTGGTTTCAAAGGGCCAACTTTTGTTTTGAAATGGACAGAGCTTCCTGCCGGTGAGGTGGATGTCTCCGGAGAGCCTGTTCCAAAGCATCTACAGCTGTCAGAGCGACGTGTGGTCCTATGGTGTGCTGCTGTGGGAAATCTTCTCTCTGGGTAAGTGACTGTGAAACCAGTGGCACCGGTGCACCTCCAAACAAACACACACAGACACACACACACACACCATCTGAACCATTGTCTCTTTCTCCAGGTAATAGTCCATACCCTGAGCTCCCCTCCGTCTCTCACTTCTATCCTGCTCTCAAGAAAGGCCACAGGATGAGTCGCCCGCCTCACGCCCCGCAGAACATGTATGATGCACCATAGTCCTCGTGGATTGCACACTGTTGGCACGATAGTTTTCATTTTGTTGACTGTTGACTCCTGTCTGACTTTAGTTTTGACCTGATGACGCGCTGTTGGGAGGAGGAGCCTCAATCCAGACCTTCTTTCACCTCATTGGCTGTCTCTGTCGGCAACCTGTTGCCCGACGACTACAAAAAGGTCTCTCATTCACATTTCCTTGTCCGTGTCTAGTTGATCATTGTGCAACAACAGTCCTCAACAACAACAACAACAACAACAACAACGTCTAACTGTTCGTTGTCTGTCTCAGCATTATGGGCAACTGGCTGAGAACTTCCTGACCTCCCACCAATCGGCTGGCAGACCGACAGAAGGTCAGACTCTCGGCACAGGATCCATATCATCCAGTTCATCGACAAGTTAGACTGACCAACCACACCCCTCTGTCCTTCACAGGAAGTCCCGCCTCTCAGGCAGAGGCCCACCTGATGGAGGCGGAGCCAGGGGAGGCAGGCCCCTCCCAGAGCTCTTACATCATCCCTGTCAGTGATGTCACCATAGAGAGGAGCGGAGACGCAGCGCTGGACGCCGTCAGGTACGATGTGACCTGATCCCGCTGACAACACAACAATCCACACCGGCATCAGGTCTATTAGAGTGATGTCACCGCTAAACGGGAGAGCGGTGCATGATGGGTATGAAATAAAATACAAAGAAGATTTGAAAAGATAAATGATGAAAATAATGGTGGTGATGATTGTGATGATGTCATTGATCGATTAGTGACATGATGGCAATCATGATACTGGAGATGGAGATGACAATACTGATTACGCCGGTGATAATGGTGCTTGTGATGACGATCTCTTTTTTCCCCAGCCCTCTGATGCTGGATTGTCAGGATTCAGAACAGGAAGTGACATCATCCCTGGGCAGACTGGAAGCTGGACAAGAGGAGGAGAGCTGCTTGTAGAGCTCCTTTCTGCCGGGAAGAGTAGGAGGTTTTGACGTCCTCCTGCAGACGCACATGACATCATCAGACTGTGACAGGGTTTTTGCCCCCTGCGTGCGGACTGACAAACTGCCCAGGTTTTTAGACGTGGTCAAAGTTTTCCGACTTAGTGATATCCATATTAATCTCTCAATTTCATCGAACTCTCTGTCCAAATAAATATAAGCATTGAAAACACGCTACTCTGATTTCAGCTTCACATCAAATAGTCAAGCACTGCAACTCAGAAGAAACTGCTGAGTATTTAAAATGTTCACTCTGACCAAAATCTTCTTCCTCTTATTGCAAACTACACGCCACAGTGTCTCAACATTCATGACGTCGCAACACCAAACATGGGTTTTATCAAAGCAATTTAACTTTTTCTAGCTAAAGATAACCAAAAAGAAGGCAAACTATTGCATTGTAGAACACACATGCTAGGCTAATGGCGCTAATGAAGGCCCTGCTGGAGCTTCTCTTCTTTTTGGTTTGAAGGATGGAAGAGACTGTTAGCTTGGTTAAAAACTGGAGCTATACACTTTTTTGGTGTAAAAGTAACGCACATGGAGCTACCTCAGGAATTCTACTATGCAAACATTAGGTCATTCTGCTTTGGTGCGTCGCATTTTGGAAAAACAGAAAACAAAATCTTGCCACTTCAGGAAAGTTGCTGATTTTCCCTGTTTGATCCCACACATGACATACCGCAACTCACAACAGCACACTTTATTTTAGTAGGTTAGTGCGAACAGCTGGTGCAGCAGGCGGTTTCAGAAACAGACCGTGTTCTGGGCGGAGTCAAGTAGCCAAGGTGGGTGGGGCCTAGTTTCTTGATGCCGGCTAAGGAGTATAGTTGCTTGTAACTGTCACTGGAGCTCATTCGCTGGAGGAAGTCGGCGTCGCCTTCAGTCTGACTTCAGTCCAAAGAGAAAATCAAAGATGAAGGTACACTTTGTGCTATTGTCCATCAGCCTCAGCCTCTACTGCTCTGCTGAAGGTGAGGATTTAACTCTTGACTTTTTCTTAAAATGTTAACATAACATACAACACTTGATGTTTTGTAAAGGGTTAATCGTCATCATTGAAAACAAAAATTTGTCATTTCATAACAAAATAAAGACTTTGTTATTCTAAGAAATTGTACTTCCAATTGTTGCTGACTAAGGGAATACATATCTATAATAAGCTGAACCGGTTTCAGTCATTTTTCTGATCAAGAAAAGGGAATCGGTCAATATTCTAGCCTGAGTTTCTAAGACCGGAAGTGATGTTGTATACATGGTTAGTGAACTGAGCAGGTGACCGTGACGCGCCACCCACTCGTCACACCTGCGTCTTCACCTTTGCGTTCTTCATCCACTTCTTCTCAGAGGTGGTTGTTCGCCGTGTCACGGTAGCATCCAGTTCTTACCACCCTATGAAAAGGAGAAGTGAGACGAGGAACCTCAGGCATCCCAGCATTAACACACAGAATCCCTCTGTGTGCGTGTGTGTGTGTGTGTGTGTGTGTGTGTGCGTGTGCGTGTGCATGTGCGTGTACGTATGTGTGGTTAAGAAATGTGTTTCCTGTTATTTCGTCACCTCTCTCCCAACAAACAAGACCCAAAGACAAATTCTTGTCTCCACATCAACATGTAAAAAAGGGTCACTATCACTCATGAATAAGAACGATCCTCAACCGATTTCCCTGCTGACAGTTTAGTTGATCAACTTTATGACTTGATGTTTCTCGTCTCCGTGCTCTCGATGCTCTTAGTCATGGAAAAATGCAGGTCACCGCTGTGCTGTTACCTGCAGCCTGGATATTGACGATAAAAGTTGAGGAATTTGGTTGACTGACATGAACTTTTTTGTACAACACACAAGCACACACACACACACACACACACACACACACATGCACACACGCACACACACACACACACAATGTAGACGCTGCTTGTTTCACTTCTTGTTGTGATTTTAAACGTGCTGACTTGACTCTATTCGAATGTCGCTCACACAAATCTCCACACAGTACAATTGTTGTTAAAAACAAAAATCAGTTGTTGACATGATTGGTACTCTGGGGCATGCGGACGGTGTTTTTTTCTATTTGCTGTAGTTTTCTTTCTCAAGAAAGCAAATGAAGTAATGTGGCAAGACTTCCTTTCTGGTTACTTGCTACCTGAATCCAGGTGACACCAATTATCCAAAATGGGAAGGAAAAATAAACCTAGTTTAATACTTTCATTTACAACTGCCACGTTCATGTTTTGTTACAAATTTCAGATCGAGTTTGCTCAAGCGTGTTTCGATTGGCTGAAATATATATCTGGACATCCTACGTGAATAACCCAGACCTTTGTTGGGGGCGACTGTGGCTCAGGAGGTAGAGCGGGTTGTCCAATGACGGTTCAAATCCCGCTCCATCCTAGTCAATTGTTCCGTCCTTGGGCAAGACACTTAACCCCTTAACCCTAAAATTGCTCCCAATGGGACTAGGCAGTGCCTTGCATGGTAGCAGCCACCCATTGGTGTGAATGGGTGAATGGGCCTTTGTCAAGCGTTTGGGGTACCGTGAAGGTGCTGGAAAAGCGCTATATAAGTGCAGTCCATTTACCATTTGTTTTGAGAGCAGAAGGGCATCTCGCGTCAAAGCTGAAGTTTTGACTTCACTGCAGGTGATCTTCATGACCGCCCACCTGCCGCCATGACACTGGGTGGGGCACAGTTCCGCTCTGATTCTGGCGTGGACAGTGCTGGTCCGATGGCAGGCGGATCTCAGTCATCTCAGCAGCAAGAAGCAGTGTGGAGGCAGGATGTCTTGGTCCTGCTTAGACAGCTGGTCCAAGCTCAGAGGACTCTTGCTGAAGACCAGGCCAAAATTATCCAACTGCTTGGCGTGCTGGGAACTCAGGTGAGTCCCACTGACTTCAGTTTTGCTTTAGTTTAAGATGTGAAACTTTATTTAAATTTTAGTTATGGCAGATTTTGGTAAACATAAGCAATTTAATCCTGTGGATAAAAAACTTTCTGATTAAGTTTGCATTGTTGAAGTACAACCAGCAAGTCTAACGCAGCAAATCCAGGTTTATATGTGTTAATCTACGCTGCAGTTGAAAAAAAGGTTTAATTCTTTAGCTTTTCGGAGCAACTTTTTTTTTGTTGCACTAGGTTAAATTGTTTTTTTCATTTTATTGTCGTAAACTACGGTATAATTTATACAAGTCTAGGTTAGCTCAGATTTAGTTTAATCTCTCCTACAATAGTTGAGTTTAGGTTAGGTTTATTTTATCCAGGGTTGCTGAAGTTGTTCCTACAGCATTTCAATTTATATTCGTGTGATTTAGCTCAGGTTCAAGTTCATTAATAGGATAATTTTATTTTGCTCTGAGTGACTGAGCACATTAGCACCCTCAGCATCACTGTAGTTGACCTGACCCATGTTCTGATGTTCTCCCAGGGCTCCCAGCTGATCCTGGATCTGCAGAACACGGCTCGTCACCAGAGTCTGCTGGTTGAAAACCATCAGGCTTTACTGCTGCAGACGTCACGTATTGCCGGCCACCTGCAGGATATCACCAAGAACCCAGAAGCTGCCAGCCAATGAGTGGCTGCTACCATCCTGAGTCAGAGGAGGCTCTTGACTTGCAACCTGTGAATTCATAATCACCAGCCAGAAAGCTGACAATCATTTGTTCTTCTTTAAGAATCAACATCTCTTCTGTAAGAAAAATAATAATAATAATAATGTTTATAAATCACCCGATGGCTTAAAGCAACTGATTGGATGAACTTTGAACTCTGAACTGATTCTTCTGTTGTTTGTTCTAATTTTTTTACTCTGATTTTTCAATAAAGTCATTTTTATTACAGTTCCATCAGTCAAGTGTCTATGTTTCATTAATATGTTGTTTTATTATATTTTCCTGTGCGAGAGCATCCCTGGTGGGACTTCCTTTCAACAACTGTGACAATATTTTTACTGCCCCTCACTGGAGTGTTGGTGAAACATGTTTTTTATTCTTTTGCTGATGAGTGCACCTCAATACTGTGTACAAAGAATTTGTGGCACATTGCAATTTCCACCATCATGCGACAGAGAAGACAGCAAACTTAATATTAAATAATTGTCCTTCAGTGGGCATCGTCGTCTCTGAGCCACATTGTTGCCACAGTGATGGACCGCTCTTTTGATAGGAGTGGTGAATTTTCATTCAGAGTTGAGGTGTTCTGACTTTCTGTTGGTTCCAGATGCTCCAGCTCCTCCGTCCATCCGGTTCAACTCCCACCTCCAGCCGGACCAGACCCAGAAGGCTCTAACTGCAGGCTCCACCATCATCCTCAGCTGCAGTGGGTCCGGTCCAGTCCACTGGACCACAACTGCATTCAACCTCATGTACCAGGACAAACTGGGGAACCCGCTAGAGGTTAGCAGGTCCGACCCAAGACACACCGGGACGTACACCTGTGGTTATGCTAATCAGAGCCTGAGTCACCTAAACGTCTGGATACATCTTTATGTGAATGGTAGGACCGACTGAGGCCCTGCCTCTCCAGCTGACGATAACCCGTGGTTTAGTTCTTGCTCTGGTACTGCCATGTTGGCTTCCAGTTAACCTTTCTCTGACCAATGCTCCTCTCTCAGACCCATCCAATACCAACAACATGTTCGTCACATCTCGAAATGCTCCAGAAGTCAGAGAGGGTGAGGACTTCTTGTTCAGGTGTCTTCTGACGGATCCTACCGTCTCCGACCTCACCCTCCAACCGGAGGATGACCGAGGCCAGGGCTTGCCCACTGGTATGACCGTCACCCTTGACCCAAAGAGAGGAGCACTGATCCGGGACCTGCAGCGGACATTCACGGGGCACTACGTCTGTTCAGGCTGGAAGGGCGGCGTACAGTTCAAATCGAGACCGTTAGACCTCGTGGTCTTCCATGGTAAGATTTGTCTACCTGTTCTCGATGTCTCCACTGCCCTCCTGCCTGCTTGCCTGGTCACATGACCCGTGTCTGCTTGTTTGCACATCCACCTGTCTCTCTGCAGGCCGCCCTCCCTCTGTGTTTATCAGCAAGGAGGAGTCAGTAGCTTTGGAGGGAGAGAAATTTGAGGTCACTTGTCTGAGCATTAACCCCACCTACCTGTCTCATCTCACCTGGACACACTCCAAGAAAAGGGTCAGAGGCTACGCACATGTGTGTGTGTGTATTTGTATGCGTGTGAATATGGGAATTTGTGGTTGATCATGAAACCGTCCCAATTCGTTGAGCCAGATTGTAAATTCATATTATTTCTCTTATTATCCCTCTGATAGTTTACAGATATTGTAATTTTACTTTACCCTACAATATTACAAATATGAATGAATCTTTTAAGTTGACAAAAACATGGGATAACACATCATGAGCTTTCTGATTTGTCTTGTGTGTGTGTGTGTGTTTCAGAGTTTCAATGTGACTGAGCACCAACACGATGCTGGCGGCCTCGTGCACACAAGCAGCACTCTTAGCATCTCTGCTGTTCAACGGAGTCACAGTGGAAACTTCACCTGTATCATCCACAGTGAATCTGGAGATGGCGCAGCGACTGGGCGCCTTAAAGTCTTGGGTAAGTTAACCGGGAAAAGAAGACTGATATGGAAAAGAAAATAAGCTGATGTGTTTCAGCGAAGGTGTTTTTTGTCCACTTCAACAGACGCACCTTACCTGAACATCTACCTGAAGACTGCAGACAACATTAGCAGCACGCCCGAGGCTAACAGCAGCAAATCAGGGGATGCCAAACTGGAACTTATTGCTAATGTGACCCTTGATGCTATGAACAACGCTAGCAGAGCCAACATCAGCCGCAGCAGCATGGTGGAGGCGTATGAAGGCTACGATGTGACGCTGACCTTTGTGTTTGAGTGCTATCCTTCAGTCATAGCACGGCACTGGTCTGTACCCATCGCCGTTAGCTTCAACAACAGCCACAGTTCTGTGCATTTGGAGAGCTACACCACTAAAGGCACCAGGTTTGCATGCTAAGAGCTAGAGGCTAACATTTTAGAAGCTTTTCATAATGTCAATTTGACCTTGCCAATGTTGCGGTTTCTCAAAGTGGTATTGCCCCGGTTGCAGATCCGAGGCTCGCCTGCTGCTGCGGCGAGTTCGTCTGGAAGACAGAGGCCGTTACCAGTTCCAGTTCTTCAACGCCTTCTTCAGCGGTTCACTAAATGTTGACCTCCGAATCTACCGTAATCAACTTTTATTCTCTTCCTTTTCTCCCCACTCGTCAGCCTCCTATTCTTACCCCTTTTTCCTACCCTCCATTCTTCTCTGCCACTTGTGGAACAGGCTTAACACATTGTAAAGCTTCAGCATGAGCGTCAGTGAGCCTGTGAGAGTGTCGGTCGCTATGATGGAACATTTCTATCTCTGTCATCTGTCAACGCCGCAGATGTTTCCACTCACGGATTCTCACAGATTGTGCTATTTTATCAGGTTCTCCAAGCACCATCATCACTGTGGAGAACAACACTCTGACCTGTAGTACCTCTGGCTACCCGCTACCCACAGTCCTCTTGTACACCTGTCCGGGGATCCAGGACACGTACGTACCAACCTCTGCTTTTTGAACAGACGTCATCAGCTGCAGACTGCACATGATGTTGATGATGCGATGATGTCATATTGACCTGTTAGAACAGAAGATTGAGTGCTGTTTAATATGAAGATGGTCAGTAAGGGTGGGAACCTAATGGCCCCCTAGTGGCTGACTGCTGCGCAGACCACAAGCTCCGCCCCTTCTATGTTTTTGATATGAGCCAAAGGGCTCTTGTATAAATTCTTCTTGTTGTTTTCATTCAACAACAACAACAATTATTATTACAATTCTAATTATCATAGTTATTATTATCTGGTTTCTGTCTGCTCTCTCTCACCTGCAGGTGTGGAAATGTTTCCACCTATCAGGTGTCCCAAAATGATATGAGCTCACAGTGGAGTGAGGAGGCGGAGCAAGTGAAGAAATCTCTCCCACTGTCGCCCGCTGATGATGTCACCGTGGAATGTGTAGCTTTCAATCATATGGCCATGTCCCGTCAAATCTTTAAGTCCGGTAGGTTTTGTGGGAAGAAGCGTTTCAGATTCTCCAAGCCTGGTCTACCTGGTCAACTTTGGCCTGCGTTTTTCCCCAGGAGGCCATGAGATGCTCTTCACTCCTTCTCTGATTGGGGCTGTGAGCACTGCCGGCATCCTCCTACTGATGCTATTGGTTGCCCTGTACAAGTGGAAACAGGTCTATTTTTGTGGAAGTGGAAGATGGGGCTTAAGGGAGCCACTCCTGTTTTCTGACTGTGTCATCTTTTTCAGAAACCTAAATACGAGATCCGCTGGAAGATCATTGAAAGCACTGACGGAAACAACTACACCTTTGTTGACCCCACCCAGCTACCATACAACTACAAGTGGGAGTTTCCCAGAGACAAGCTGCGCCTTGGTACGTTGTGCTCGTAATGGGGAACATAAATTATGTTAAAAATAACGACGATGAAAACTTTCAAAAACGTGGCACTCAAACCCCTCCCGCCTCCAGGTGCGGTACTTGGGTCGGGAGCTTTCGGAAAGGTTGTTGAAGCAACAGCATATGGTCTCGGGAACGATGACGTCATGCGGGTGGCTGTCAAAATGCTGAAACGTGAGGCCTTTGCAACCATCACAGCGTCTTGCCCATGTATGACGGTGGCTTTGTGACCAACTTGCCCGTGCTTGTCGCCACACCACAGCGAGCGCTCACTCGGAAGAGCGGGAAGCCCTGATGTCAGAGCTGAAAATTCTCGGCTACCTCGGTAACCACGACAACATCGTGAACCTGCTGGGCGCCTGCACTCAAGGAGGTAATAACGTTGTTACGATACAACTGTCTGCCCTCCTGCCAACCCCTGACCCTAATTTACTTGTGTGTCTCTCTCAGGCCCAATGCTGATGATCACGGAGTACTGCAGCCATGGCGACCTCCTAAATTTCCTGCGGGCTCACGCTCATGACTTCATGGCATCAATGTTGAGTTTCGATGAGGGGAAGGGACTTGCTGTCTACAAAAACATGGCCTCCGTGCACGCCCGACTCAGGAGGTGCAACATCCCTCATAAAGCCATCAAAACATTTATTCAACTGAAACACAAATTTCCGATCAATTAGTTCTTAAATTTAGTGACTGTCTCGCTGACTTGAATGTTCCGTTGTTCAGTGACAGTGGAATTTCCTGCTGTTCAGACTATCAAGAGATGCAACCAGTCTTGGGTAGAGCACAGCAAGGTAACCGCTTGGATGCTGCTTTCAGCACACAAACACACTCTTACACACTCTTAGGTGATACAATACACTGGCTCTCACCGACTCCGACTGGTCTGTTTTTTTCTGCTTCTCTCTCAGGTGAGGAGCCAGGAAGTCTGTCTATTGGGGACCTGATGCGTTTTTCCCAGCAAGTAGCCCAGGGGCTGGACTTCCTGTCCACCAGAAATGTACGAGTGAACACATGCACATGTCTGTCCCTCGGTTGCTCTGTGTCAGCAACTTCATTGACTTCAATTCACTTATTTCCATTATTTTGCACAGCCTAAACCAAACCCTTAACCCTACTCTGATTCTTGACCGAACCTTGGTTTATACCTGACCTCTAAACTTGAGGCTTTTACCTCAAATGTCTCAGTGGGGTGATGAATGTTGACCGTCCGTCCGCCCATCTGTCAGTGTATCCACAGAGACGTGGCTGCCAGGAATGTCCTACTGACCGATCACCGCGTGGCAAAGATCTGCGACTTTGGTTTGGCCCGAGACATCCGCAACGACGACAGCTACATCGTCCAGGGGAATGTCCGTGTCCAGCTGCTGCTCACTGTCTTTGGCCAACCCGTCTTTTTACACTGGCTTTACACTGACTCTTTTTCCTGCGTTTTTTCTTTAACGGATGATCATTCCTGCGCTTACAGGCTCGACTTCCTGTGAAGTGGATGTCTCCGGAGAGCATCTTCCAGTGTGTCTACACGGTGCAGAGCGATGTCTGGTCCTATGGAGTCTTGCTGTGGGAGATCTTCTCCATGGGTGGGCAAATAAACGGCTCTTGTGATGAACAGTGGCGATTGGTATTTTTTTTGTTTTGGCTGCTGATTGTGTGTTTACGCCTGTTCAGGTAAAAGTCCTTACCCGAACGTTGCCGTGGACACTAACTTCTACAAGATGATCCAGGATGGCTTCCACATGACACGGCCGGACTTTGCCCCGCCCCAAATGTAAGCGATTGTCAACCTTCTCCCGCTCCTCAAAGTAGTTCTTACAACTTTAACACCCTCTGTCTGCCCAGGTATGAACTGATGACCCTCTGCTGGAGTCTGGAGCCCACTGACAGACCAACCTTCAAGCTGATTGGTCAGCTCATTGATCAGCTCCTTCAGTCCAGCAGTGACACATCGCCGCATCGCGGCAAGCAGGTAAAGAGAGAGCCTGTGTCCTCGGCAATGTGTGACTTTGACTGCACTTGGAAATAAAGCTGACTCTGAAACTGTTTTTTGAATCGCAGCTGTACAGGAACATGACTGATTGCAAGGAGGAGGAGGTCGGAGACACGTTAAAGGGAGGAGACGACGGCGAGGAGCGACGACAGACAGGTAACCAACCAGGACAACTTCGGGGGAAGTGATCGCCTTGCTGACTCCTGTCTGACTCCTCCCCCTTTTCATCCTCTCAGAGCGCCATGACGACCAAAACAACCCGGTGACAAAGAACATCTACCAGTTATCCTGATCATGCCGTCCATTCAGAATGTGTGAAATACAGAACTTTAGCGATACATTCAGTATGAAAAAACAGAAATTAAAACAAGTATCAACAGATTGCTGTTTCAAAGAATCAGCTTGTTCATTAAAACGTTTTAAAAGTAACATTTTTATGAACTTTAAAAGTGATCAAGAAACTACTTGAATATCAAATCTTTTATTGTTTGCAATTAGAAAATAAAGATGTGGTACTCTTTTAATTCTTAAATTTTGTTCCTTCATTTTCAAAAATCTCCAGCTCAAAGTCAGTCAGTCATGGTACTGTGGAGCTAGTCAGCATTGTTTTAGTCCTGACCAGCTCTCCTTGAAAGCAACAGTGAATGATGAGTGGATAACAGTCAGCCTCGCTCATCAGAAACCGATGACGTTTCCGAACATTAACTTTTCCTAACATGTGGAAGTCTCACTTTGATGATGTGAAGTTTTTTTTTTTTGAAGGTTTCACAATTTTATACTTGTATCTTCCTTTTATATGTATCTGTTGGTATAAAATACATTTCTACAGATGGAATTCCCATCTGTCATGTCAGATTGCAAGTTATGATTAAAATTGTTGATCAAGATAAGAAGTGTTTAACCAAAACTTATAATGAAAATAAATAATTCTGATAAATCTTTAGTTTTGTTAATAAAAAACGATTTTCAAATCTGAGAGATGTATTTTAGGTTTTTTTTGATTGAATTTAGGTTTTACATTTTTGTTTTATGGAATTAGATACATTTATTTAAAAATAAAATGTAAAAGTAAGTTACAAAGTGTATGTGTTTGGTTTTAAGTCAACACTGATTATCTGCTTCATTCATTCTGTTTATCAATTAAAGTGTCACCTACCAGGGGGCGGACCCTCATTAAGGTAGCTGTACTGACTGATTTAGTGCTGCTGGACTTTAGATTGTGATAACAAAGAAGCCATAATATTATATCTGTACCAGTTCTATCTTTGACTGACAGTCATAGCGTTTGACGTGTCATTATCCGCTGAGTCTGCATTTTGACCCGCAGACGTCAATGGGACGACCAACAAGAAGCAGAACCAACAAGGAAACAGTGACTCAAATGCGGACACACATAATTGGACAAACATCTAAGGTCAGAACACAGCAAACTTCTTCCAAAATCTCCAGATAAAAAAAAAAACCCAAAGTGAAATCAAAGAAGTCGATCAAAAAATAACACCTCAAAAGCTTGGATGCGTTATAGTGACCACGACTCAATCACAAGCACAATACGTTTATGGACTGACCTTTCGATACATTTCTTGAAAGATTGTAAGTTGTCTATTAATTGTAAATATTTTAGCTGTGAATAGAGTTTGGCATCAGAACACAAGAGCACAATTTCATTTTATTGCTGTTTTTACACTATGTGGAACTACAGTAAATTGTTGTTTGACAAACTCAGACCACCAACACAGTAGTCCAAGACAAATAAATCATCAGTTAATCACCCTTGGCTCCAGCAGCTGACACTTGAGGAGTGATTTCTGCTTGTGTATTAATTATCAACTGCTGTATTGATAACAACACATTAATCATTTTTGCTCAATAAAAAGCTCTGGAAACAGAAAACACGGCAGAGACGGAGAAACTCATCTCAGGTCTGTTGCAGATCCCACTGGTGAGGTTCCACGGACCCCGAGAACCAGAACCACAGGCAGCCGAGCAAAGAGGACTCTGCAAGGTACAATTACACAAATTTTCTGGCTGTGAAAGTGTTTGCGGGGCAATAATTGCTGCTTTGTTAAGTAGAATAGCATAGAACAGCCTTTATTATCATCGCACTACTGGCAGTGACAACGAAAGTGTGATTTTGAGCTATTTTGCACCTTTAAAAAAAAAAAAAAAAAGAACAATCTCAAGGAGATATAAAAGTCATAGTAAAAGTAAAAGTAAAAGTATAAAACAGTTTAATGAATATCAAATAGAAGAATTTTAGAATATATAAAATTATAAGAATATATAAAATGAACATGATTCCATGTCAGTCATCAGATGGATCAAGGATGATCGATTGATTGATTTGTGTGTTGATTATGTGCCAGTATGCGTCGCAAGTTTACGTCACTGGAGGTTTGTCTGAGCGTCATCTCGGTCCTTCTATCGCTCTGCTGCATCGGACTCATTGTGTACGTGTGCATCGGCTTGAAGGATGAAGGTACAGCCAAACACCACTGCCCAGTCAACTTATCAGTGCGTGGTTGTCACTGATCAGCGTGCTGTTGTCGTGTCCAGGTACAAGCGCGTCAGAGCCGATGAGGCTGAGTGGACGGTTGACGATCAAACAGGGAGCAGAGTTCTCCGAAGAGCTGAAGAACTCCAGCAGCCCGGGCTTCAAATCCCTCTCCGTCAACATCCAGAACCTGGTGAGGTCACATGATTTTTATTTTGAAAACTGCAGAAGGCTGCAGCTCTTATTGTGAAAGACAGCGGGCGAGTGGTATTTGGCTAAGTGTCTTCATTCACATCGTCTAAAGGTACAAATGGTGCAAAACATGAGCAATGAAATAACATCCTCTCGTGCCACCTGATCACAGTCCTGCCTCTGATTGGTCAACAGGTTTCCGAGGCGTTCAGTCACAGCCAGACCTTCGAGTCCTGCCAGGTTTTATCCTTCAGGTAGGATAAATGACATCATCACTGATCAATTCATTAAGTTATTCTAGTTGATTGATTGATTGATTGATTGATTGATTGATTGATTGATTGATTGATTCTTGCTGTTCTCAGTCAGGGAAGTGTGGTGGTGAACTTTGACCTCCAGTTCAATGAGCAAATTGGTGAAAAGGAGGCACGGCAGCAGCTGATTGCAGGCCTTCAGGAGGTGGAGTCAACAGAGTTTGTGATCGACACAGACAGCATCCAGATCTCAGGTAGGCAGCATGCTGTCAGGTAACCGGTGAGGCAGTGGAGTCCAACCTCAATCCTGTTTTGCAATCTTTTCTGCAAAATCTTCATGCATATTTTTTTATTTTCTTTATTTTCTTAATATATTTTTTTGCTTCAGAGATCCAAGATGAAACTACAGCAGCACCTACTACAGCTTCAACCACAAACCTGACAACGGCCCAGACTACAGCTGGTAGTCCACGACAGCAGAACTCAAATACCCTACCTTGCTTAATGTGTTCAATAAATGATTTGACTGTTGCTGATTCGTAGACAGCGCATCCAAATATTCAGCTACGGAAAAAGTACAGTAAATGTGATGCTGAACCTTTTGATGAAATGCCCACAGTGACGTGCAATGCAAATCAGAGGCCATGCAACGATGGCTCCAAGTGTGTCCTGATTGGTCAGTTCTGCGATGGAGTCATTGACTGCCCGGGTGCCTTTGATGAAGACGCCGCACTCTGTGGTCAGCTGACTTCTCCTTACGTTATCATCGGGTATGTTATTGGACTGTCTGTGACGTCATCTCTTTGATCTCCACAGCGACACCTTGTGATAAACAGTTCCTGCTAACTGGGCCAAATGGATCGTTTAGTGCATCGGGACATCAGGGCGACACCCCCTGCAGATGGTTAATAAGGTGTGCACACACACTTTAACACACACATGGTATATGTCTGTGTGGGTGCGTAACTGATAGCTGTTTCCAGGGTGGATCGAGGGCTCTCCATTGAGATCAACTTTCAGGAGTTTCACTTGGAACAAGATCTGGTCTTTCTGAATTTTTATGAAGGCATCGGAGAAAGCAAACAACTAACTGGTAGCACACACACACACACACACACACACACACACACACACACACTGCATGAGTTACAAATCACGACACACTGCCACTACTCTAGCAAAAAAAGAAATGCCTTCGACTGTAAGAATAACATCATGTCAACATGAAAATATGACGTGACAGATAACTATACACCCCAATTCACCAACGAGACAAAAACATCCTGATGCTACAGCTGAATTTCAGTATATTTTTCTTTTTCAAACTGAAAAGGAAACACTCTCACTGATGACAACAAAATGTCTGATGTACAGCTAAGCTCACTGGCTCCATCCCCCCTGGCACGGTTTGGCTTCTGGCTGACCAATCGACTGCTGAGTTTGTTTCGGATTACACTGTAAATCCATCAGGGTTCAGCGCCACCTACAGGGCAGCCAACACTTCCAGTCTGTCAGGTACCTTGACCGCGACATCAGAGTGGACCGCTGAGATAAGACAACTTAACCAGACTGGAGCTGTTGTTGTGCATTTCAGATGAGCAGAGGCTGTCGTGCACCTTTGAGCAAGGCATGTGTTTCTGGAGGCAGAGTGCCGACAATCAGGCCGACTGGGCTCGAGTCAGCGGACCCACCTTTCCTCTTCTGACCGGCCCAAGTGGAGACCACACACTAGAAAATGGAACTGGTGGGTTTAAAACATCCAAACACTGCCCTACAAGGATCCAAATTACAGTATCTAAATTACAGGATCGAAACTACTGTGTCTGAATTAAAGGATCTAAACTACATTATCTAAATTACAGGATCTCAACTGTGGTATCTAAACTACCGGTTTATAAACTACATGATCTAAACTACAAGATATAAACTGTGGATCTAAACTAAAGATTTTTCTGTCTCCTCAGCCGCTCAGCAGTAATGAGCAGAGAGCTATTTCTCCAAAAATGTATTGATTTTTTTAATATATAACTTGTTGTTACGAATTTACACACACAATTTACTTAAAATAAGTAAGTATTGGTAATTATTTAAAAACAAAAATAAAAATCAACAACATTAGGTGTTTGGTGGCCCTCTATTGCCCTCTATTGGTCAGCCGCCACTGCTGGCGATAATCTAAACTACAGGATCCAAACTATAGAATCTCAACAACAGGATCTAAACTATGATTTTCCAAGGAACCAAGACTAGGAACCAGAACAACACTGAGATTTGTCAAATGAAATCATGTGCGAGACAGCAACAATATATATATTGTATTTGTCGATACTGATCAGCTGTCATGTGACCCTGGCAGGTTTCTATCTTGTCACTCCACCGAGTCGTGTCCCATTTGAGAGGAGCTTTAAAATGCACAGCCTTCCTCTTACTCCGACAAAAACCTCCATGTGTCTAAGCTTTTGGTAACTACAACCAACTTCATAACCCATCAATGAAAAAAATCATTAGAGGAAAAAAAATAGACAACAGGACATCATGTGACTGTTTACAGGTATCACATGTATGGGGCAGATGTCCATCTTCTTAAAGTGCAGCTTCGACAAACGTCTTCCTCCAACACCACCACTGTGTTTCAGAAGGAGGGTGACTATGGAGACAACTGGAACTACGGTCAGGTTCCCCTCCACTTGACCGAGGAGACGACGGTTGGTTACAGTCGCAGGTGGGCGGGGACAACGCCCTCCCCTCCCCCCACAGCTGATCGTTGAGTTGGTCTGATGTACTCAGGTGGTGTTTGAGGCTCTGAAGAAGGGAGGGCTGAGGAATGACATTGCTCTTGATGACATCCAGCTGACCTCTGAGCCCTGTGGTCCCGCCCCTCCGGATCCAACCAAAGTTCCACCACCAACAACCACGCCCCCCATACCACGTACAGTTGCCATGCTCCACAAACCTGAAACAGACTACTCTGCTCACTGTTGTTTTAGATGCTTATGCTACAATATATGACCTCTGTTTGGCACAGCTGACTGCGGAGGACCTTTTGACCTCTGGGAGCCAAACACGACCTTTAGCTCCCCAAACTACCCCAATGCCTACGGACACAATGCTGAATGTGAGCAGCACTGACCTGACATTTATTTTCAAACTCACTTTTTCACCTGTGGGCCATGACTGTAGTTGCCAAATATTTTGCGCTGCTGCAGGTCTGTGGACTCTCCACACCAGCGAGGGGCGCAACATCCAGCTGCACTTCCTGGACTTCGACATTGAAATGGCCAACGACGTTGTGGAGGTGCGGGACGGCACGGGGTCAGACTCCATGTTGTTGGGTGAGGATGCAATTTACCCACAGTGCTCTTCTATCGGCCCACTTCATGGGAGAGGGACTTAATTACATTTTTGTTGTTTTCTTTTCAGCTGTCCTCACCGGAGACAAAGGCCCCACCCATGATTTGTATTCAACAACCAATCAGATGTCAGTGTGGTTTATCACAAACAAATCAGGATACGGCCGAGGGTTCCGTGCAAACTTTACCTCTGGTGTCGGCCTGGGGTTGCCAGGTGGGGGGCATGTCAAGCGACAGCATTACAGTCCACCTATTTTTCATTGTTACTTACTAAAACTTGTTTTGTTTTTTGTGTGTGTGTGTACAGCTCCTTGTGCAGATGATCAGTTTCAGTGTCACACAGGAACTTGCATCAACAGTGAACAGCAGTGCAACGGTGTGGTCGATTGTCCCGATGCCTCTGATGAAGCAGACTGTGGTAAGCCAGTCATGTGGAACTGAAATAGAATGAATTACTTAATGAAAGGATGTTTGTTATTACACTTTGACAACATTAAAAAAAGATTAACGTACTTTGTGTGTGTGTGTGTGTGTGTGTGTGTGTGTGTGTGTGTGTGTGTGTGTGTGTGTGTGCGTGCGTGCGTGTGTGCGTGCGTGCGCGTGCGCACGTTTATTCATACTAGTCGAGTTGCAGGTGAACAGCTCCAATCGTCTCCAGTTCCGACTCGGTTCCTCTCTGTTTGCCGTTTGTGCTGACGCCTGGAACTCTCACCTGTCTGTCTTTACCTGTCGCCACCTTGGTTACAGGTTGGCCTTTCGTCTCTCTTGTTAACTCACCTGTCGGCCACCAATGCCTATCACCTTGGTGACTGTATGTCAAATCCATGTCTCTCCAGGTTTGGCGAGGCCACGCTGCTTCCTGCTCTGCCCCAGGATTCACTATTTGCAAATATCACAGTCACCAGCGATGACACACTGGAAACCAGTGTCAGGTACTGAACTCTTGACAAAGAATCAGTGTTAGACTCAGGAGTCGAACCAGATGCTGGCAGACGATTGCAAAACCTCTGTAATGTGTTTTGCAGTGAAACCTGCGGCAATGACAAAGTGATTTCTCTTAGCTGTGACAACCAACGTGAGAACACACACACTCCTCAATGATAGATGATAGACAGATAATTCATGTGGACTGGGTCTCTGTGGTAACAACAACTAAACTCTGTGCGTTTTAGCGTGCGGTGTTGCTCCTCAGTCCAACAGGACGGACCAATCAGCACACAGGATTCCTGGGGAAGGTGAGGCCTGTTACTGTTGGTGGGTGTGACCCCCTAACTTCCTGACTTACCTGTTGTCCCTGTCATCAGTAGAGGGCAGAGTGGTGGGTGGAGTCAATGCTGAAAAAGGGGCGTGGCCCTGGATTGTGTCTCTGCACTGGAACGATCGCCATGCTTGTGGAGCTTCAGTGATTGGCCGAGACTGGCTGCTGACTGCAGCTCATTGCGTCCATGGGTAAGAGAGGGAGACAGAGAGACAGAGAGACAACAAGAAAAATGACATATTTCATTCAGATGAAGGCCCTCTAAATGCCGCCTGTCCACAACGTGAACCACCCTCCCCCCCCCGAAACTTCTTTATGTCATCTCCCGTTTTGTATTATCGTATTGTCCAGGAAAAACATTCACTTCCAGTCATGGCTGGCCATTTTTGGTCTCCACGCTCAAAGTGGTGCGGCCTCTCCGGATGTTCAGACCCGGCGAGTCGATCGCATCATCATGCATCCGCACTACAACAGACAAACCAAACAGGCTGACATTGCCTTGATGCATCTGCAGCAGCCAATCAACTTCACCGGTCAGTATCAAACAGAATATTACACTCTCATCACCAACACCTCTAGTCAGTTATAAAAATAAAAAAAAGCCTATGTGTGGGCTGTTGTTGTCAATAAAACAATCAACTTTGAATTCACCGTGGATTGTGGTTGATATTTTTTCCAGAGTTCATCCAGCCGGTGTGTTTGCCGCCTGAAGGACAAAACTACACAGTGGGAAAGAAAAGTTTCATCGCTGGATGGGGACGAGACGCTGACCGTGAGGCAGAGACAAGCAATCTGAGACAGAAACATCTTGACAAACTTGTC
The DNA here is from genome assembly GCF_046127955.1 of Nelusetta ayraudi. Taxonomy (NCBI): domain Eukaryota; kingdom Metazoa; phylum Chordata; class Actinopteri; order Tetraodontiformes; family Monacanthidae; genus Nelusetta; species Nelusetta ayraudi. Next base: position 7,673,222 of record NW_027466083.1, read on the forward strand.
AATTAAAATATTTGCTTGTCTCGCAGAAAATCTCCCTGACGTTCTCCAGGAGGCAGAGGTTCCCCTGTTGCCTCAGGATCAGTGCCAGCGTTCGTTGCCACAGTACAACATCACCTCCAGCATGTTGTGTGCTGGATACCCTGAAGGTGGAGTTGACAGCTGTCAGGTAGGTGTTCACCTGGACTCAGACTGGGCTCCACAACACCTGTAAAGTCTAAGCTCTGCTGGTGACCAGTCATCCATTGAGCTGGGATACAATTGTGACGTCTTCAGACCATGTTGGCTTTGGTTGGGTTTGTTTCAGGGTGACTCTGGGGGTCCGCTGATGTGCGAGGATGATGGACACTGGTCTGCCATTGGTTAGTCACAGATGTAAACACACATAACATAATATATGCAGAAACACACGCACACACCTCCCGTGTGACGTTGAATGTGACTGGTCCCCAACAGGTGTGGTCTCGTTCGGGGAAGGCTGTGGTCTCCCTCAGAAACCTGGAGTCTATGTACGAGTCTCTTCCTTCACAACATGGATAGCCCAGGCCCGCCGCAGCATGATGCCTGACTCGTACATAGACTGAACTAATGACATGAAATAAATCAATTGATCAATCAATCAATCAATCAATCAATCAATCAATCAGTCAGTTAATCAATATATTTATATTTAATGAGGATAAAGTAGATGTAAAATGTAGATGTTCATTTTAATGTGACTGTATATGAGTCCAGACCTTCAAATAAAAATCTAATGAAACCTTGTTATGTGTTTATTATTATTATTATTATTATTATTATTATTATTATTATTATTATTATTATTATTCATAATAATGATCATCTTCTTCATCTCAGAATTCTGCTAGTTGAGGTACCAAAAAAGAAGAAAGAAAAGTGAATCCAGAAAGTATAATATACGCAGTTGCTGGTTGCTTACCATTTGTGTGTGTGTGTGTGTGTGTGTGTGTGTGTGTGTGTGTGTGTGTGTGTCAATTGTTATACAAGTTTTGTCCAGCAGGAGGCGAACATTTACAAGTTTTGTCCAGCAGGAGGCGAACATTTTGTGTCACAGACTTAATGGTCGCCGAAGAGGAAAAATAAGACGAAGAAGAAGCAGTTGCACCCACAGTGACTACAGTGGAAGCAAGTCGCTGCTATCAAGTAAGATCATTTATCAGATGCTTTTCATGGTTTCACTTTTATTTTTCACCCAATTCACGACTAGTGGCCTCACATTGAACGGTGTGATTGTCAACTTGGTTGCTGAACGCAGACCAGTGTTAGCTCCTAGCTGCGTGTCAGTAGTTAGCCATGTGCTAGTAGTTAGCCGTGTGTTGACAGTTGCCGAGGGCTTCTCTCCCTCTTTAAAAGTTCGTGCCTGTCCCGAATAAATGTCCCCAGCTAAAATATGAAATGTGCGATGAATCAGCTACACAGCAAAAGGTCTGTGTTATTGAAACATTACAACTGTGCAGCATTCAAAAGTTAAGTTTCGGTTTTACAGTACTTAGATTTAACACTAAGCGAGTCCACTGTTCGTCACACTGAGCGTCTCGTGACGTCACACGGGTGGTCTGTCTGGTTTTCTGCTAAGTCATGTCAGTTGAACGAAGCGCACCATGAAACATTCTTATAGGCTGATCCTGTCTGTTGCATGTCTCATGGTGTTTATGGGGGTGTTCTCCATCCATTTCATATAGCACAAACACACAGCAGCTTTCAGTGGTGTTTAGCAGTCATTCATAATGTGTAGACAAGAAATGGTGAAACACTGCCTGCTGCTTGCATTCCAGAATTACAACATGAGCAGTGAAGGAGACGATCGGCTGTCCAGAGAACAGGAGCAGGAAGACTTCTATGACTGCCAGGAGAGTCTGGAAACTCCTGGCCAAAAAGGAGGAGGAGGAGGAGGAGGAGATGGAGATCAAGATCAAGACAGCAGCACTGACGAGCTGACTGACAAGGGACACTGTGGAGGGAGACTGCAGGAAGGAGAAAAGCTTCCAGAGGAGGATAGGGAAAATAAAAATGGACTGCAGGAGGAGGAGCACATAGAAAGGCTGCAGTGGGAGACGCCGACAGAAAGGCTTCAAGAGGAGGAAGAGCACATAGACAGGCTGGTGCAGGACGCGCAGAAAGACGGACTGCAGCAGGATCCTGATTCAGAGTTAAAAGCTGAGGATGTGGAGTTTGACGATGACTACCTGAGGGAGCTGGAGAAGAATCTAACAGAGGAGGAGAAGGAGGTAACTATTAATCTGGTATCTTTGCTGCAAATTAGACGATTTTGATTTTTCAAAGCTCCCATTTTGTTTCAGAGTCGACGCCAGCAGAGTTTAACGTTAAAGGAAAAAGGAAACAGCCAGTTTAAAAGTGGAGGTTGGTGACGTCCTCGCCAGTGTGTCTGGTTTAGACAGACTGGACCAGTTTGAATCATGTGTGTCCCTCTGCAGACTGGAGAGAGGCAGAGCAGAGCTACAAGGAGGCGCTGCAAATGTGTCCTGTCTGTTTCAACAAAGAGCGAGCCATTCTCTTCTCCAACAGAGCTGCTGCAAGACTGCACCTGGTAACACTGCTAGCATGCTATTAGCTAACTGGAAAGCTCAGTAAGGTGAAGAGTTTTTTTTTTTATAGCATGCTTTATGCTCGTCTCTTTGTAGGATCAGACGGAGCAGGCCATCTCAGACTGCACCAGAGGTGAGTGATGGCATTGTTGTGTAGCAGGGCACTATCAGTGTGATGATGATCTATTTGTTCATTGGCTGTTTTCTTTACCATAGCAATCACACTGAATCCTGACTATTTGCGCGCATTATTGAGGAGGGCGGAGCTTTATGAGAAAACAGATAAGCTGGAAGAAGCTCTGGAGGACTACAAGAAAATCTTGGAGCGAGATCCAGGCCACATTAACGCCAGGCAGGCCTGCATGGTGAGTTCACCATCAGCTGGGATATGACAGTGTGGATCTGAATGGGATGATTATAAAACAAAAAATTAGATGGTAGTCTCTGTCTGCCTGCTTCCACCTTCCTCTCTTCTTTCTGTCTCTCAGAGGTTACCACAGCAGATTCAAGAGAGAAATGAGAAGCTAAAGGAGGAGATGATGAGTATGTACTACGCCTAAACACAATATTGATGATGGTAAAGTCCTTTAAGTATGTATTTTTTTTAATTTAAACACTTAACTTTTGCAGCTAAACTGAAGGAACTGGGAAACATGGTCTTGAGACCTTTTGGACTTTCTACCAACAACTTCCAGGTGAACCAGGACCCCAACACAGGCTCTTATTCTGTCAACTTCAACCAGAACCCCAAAAGGTGATATAACAGGCAGAGCCACAGTGACAGCCCAGCCTGCATTGAAATGATAGTTGGAGCCCACCTCTCTCTCTGCCTACCTGTCTAATAATGTGTCACAATAAATCCCCAGAAGACTTGAAAGTCTCATGGTCAGTTCTTTTTTTGGGGCTTGATTCCCTCCCAGTCGCAACAACCTCTGACAGTAATAAAGGTACATTCTTTCACACGGGTTTATTGGCTTTAATCACACACAAAAAAAATATCATACGTTTACAGCTAATCAATAGATTGGGTGATGGATCCGGTGTTCATGACTTCACTGAGCTCTCCTTGACAGCAGCATCTCTCTGATGTTGTCTTCTGCTTCTTTTACGCTGCGTTCAAGGTACACTTTCTTTTGCTGTAAATCGCACAACATGGTCAGTACACGTTCAAGACAAACATATACAATCCTGTGAGCCTCCTTTCATGAATTCATACCTCCAGTTCTTTTATTTTCTCATCGGCAGTCTTCTGTTTGTCCGTCAGCTGATTGTTGATTTCTTCTTTTGACTGAAGAATGAACCTGAAACGGCCACAAAGAATACCAATGTAGGTTCACATGGACCACTGGCCTACTGTCCTTTGTGATGTCACTTGGGATGCTGCCACACAGACTTACATGCGTCCAACTCCTTCGTACATCCGTGTGTTGTCGGGCAGTGTGGTGATCTCTGCGTGTGTCAGCTTTGCGTGTTTCTGAACCCGGGTCAGCTGTTCGATCTGCAGGTCAGCCAGCTTCACTTTCTGTTGCGTGTCGATCATCTTCACCTGCAGTTCTGAGAATGCCTGTGGAGACGGAGGGTTTGCGCTGGTCACGACACCTTCAGTCGGGACTGCGCTACAACAGCAGTCGGCACACAAAGACCGGATCTATAGGTTTTTGCATACATTGTGTGCAAAGCGGGGGGACGTTGTGGCTTTTTAACGTTTAAACAAAACAGTGTACTTTGATTATGTTGTCCTGTGACTAACGGTATCAATACGTTTAACATTTAGCTAATCGAACTAAGGTAGAAATGGAAATCTACTTGTGACTTGTTGTGATGTGTTTCACGTTCGGGAGTGATGTTGTGAAGAATGTCTGATATGCCTCGAACATAAATCTGCTGGAAGGAGAAGGAATGACCCGCAAAACCCAAACAAGCACACCCCGGCAGAGTCGCTAGCGTGTGCGAGGATCTAGCATGAATGTGTGTGTGGAAATTAGCCGGTAGCTCCGCTATCATCTGGCGTGACAGCAGTCGGACGTCATCAACAGCGCTTCTAACTAGCATGTATGATGATGTTGTGGACGTCGCATGAAGTCGTGCAATTCGATCCGCACTGGACGAGCAGGTAAAAGCGGTTTGGGAAGGGAAAAAAAAAACAGAATACAATTTCTTACCTTTTTCAACTCCAGGTCTACGGGTGCTGCCATCTTCTTCAGCATGGGCGGGTTACTGCGCAGTGCGCATGCGTGTGTGTCACAGTTCCGACAACTCCCTCTGCTGCCTGTGAAGTCACTGAGCGTGGCGCCATCCTCTGGGAAGGAGGGAAACGAGCAATTTAATTTATTTATTTATTTATTTTTATTCAATTTTGTTATTTTTATTGTGACGCGAAAAAGAAGAACAGATTTAAACACAAGTGGTATGTAATTATGGTATCAAATAATTTGTACATTGAGACATTAGTATGACCTATTTTTTTCTTTTTCTTTTTTAAATTATTATTAACTGTTTATCATACGAAAGGTGAGGATGCAAAACGATCAGCTCAGAAGAACTCGCCGTCAACAGTCCGTTGAGCCCGTCCCCGGAAGCTGCGTCACACGCGCGGGGATTTTAATTCAGAACCATCTCGCGCCCAAAGGGCTGTCGTCGTGCCGCAAAAAACAACCAAGCAACAGAAAACGGACGCACGGAGACAGATAAGTAGCCTATTGATTAAATATAAAACCGAGTCATCTTCTGAATATGGCGACGCCACCGAAGAAAGCGAACCGAGTTGTGGGCAGCCCGGACAGCAGCTTCGCCCGCAGAGGGAAGAAAATCTCAATCGAGGGAAACATCGGTGAGTTGTTTTTTTTTTTTTTAAAGGGCTGTATAATCGCCGCTAATCTAAGTATAAGCAGTATGGACTAGAGCAGAAGAGCTTGTTGTCTTTCCTGTCAGTGAACGCGTTTTCGTTGGTGGCCGTTGGCGGGACGGCATTAAAGCGCTGTCCCGCCATAACGACCAGCTGGCGCCAAGCAGTAAGAAAAAGTGGGCAACAATCTTAACATTACCGAAGCAGTTACTGACTCACTTGAATTAATGTTGCAAATTCCTGTTCAGTCAGAGTATACATCTGGGTCTTTGTGTTGCGTGTTGTTGACGGAGGTATTTTAGTGGTGCCTGATTTCTTTGAATCAGCGCTGCTTCCCGTCCTCTGTACCGCAGAGTCTGAGAAACTTTGGATGCTATAAAGATTCACATATTCATTCATTCATTCATTCATCTTCTATACCCGCTTATTCCTATTCAGGGTCACGGGGGTCTGCTGGAGTCTATCCCAGCTGTCTTAGGGCGAAGGCAGGGTGACACCCTGGACAAGTCGCCAGTTCATCGCAGGGCAGATTCACATATATTATATCATAATAATGGACATCTGTGGTGTGTTGTCTGTTTTTGAGTACATTTTGAATCCACTGTTATTGTTTTCGGACAAAATACTACATGCGGTATTGAAGCCTAAACCTTGAAGCTAATCAGGCTTGTTGTTTATTTGGAGTCCCTCATGGAAAGCCTCTTGTTTGACTGTAGTGTATTCAGTGCTGCACCTCATGTCAGAGTAGCGTTGTGGTGAAGGTCTTCTGAGGTGGTTTACTTTATACATTTCTCTCCTGATAAACACACAAACATTTCCAAATGAACGCAAAGCCTGATCTGTCTCTGCCTGTCTGTCCTTCAGCTGCAGGAAAGTCCACTTTTGTGCGCATCCTGCAGGACGCATCAGACGAATGGGAGGTGATTCCTGAACCAATTGGGAAGTGGTGCAACGTTCAGAACAACAGCGAGGACGTATACCAGGTCAATAAACAAGCACTTAGGACAAAGAATGACGTGCACCATTCTGTGTGCTCACCTGTGTGGTATCTGTCTGTCTGCAGGACTTGAGTTCCTCTCAGAAGAGCGGCGGAAACCTGCTTCACATGTTGTACGATAAACCAAGCCGCTGGTCCTACACATTTCAGGTAGCTGCATCGCAACCTGCACGTAAGCAACAGGGGAAGCTGTCACACTTGGACTCACCAGTCTGTTTCTACCTGTCTGTGTGTCCAGAGTTACGCGAGTCTCAGCAGAGTTCGCACACTACTTCAAGGTCCGTCGGCGAAGCTGCAGCTGGCAGAGAACCCTGTGCAGTTTTACGAACGCTCCGTCTACTCAGAAAGGTAACGCCACGTGAGACAGATAGCCACAAGTCAGGCAGATGACCACGCCTGCGCGTTTTGTGCATTAACATGTGATTGGTGTTTTCAGGTATGTCTTTGCGTCAAACTTGTTTGAGTGCGGCAACCTGACAGAGACTGAGTGGAACGTTTACCAGGACTGGCACACCTGGATCCTGAGCCAGTTCGAAACAGACATCGCCCTCGACGCCATCATCTACCTGAGAGCTGAGCCACAGGTACTGATGCTAATGCTATCCTGTTTCTGTGAACAAATGCGACTGGCTTTGGACCAAAGGAAAAAAGAAACTTCTGAACGTGAATATTGGCGTTGACTGCAGGCTTGGTTTTCCTGTGTATTTTTCAGCGCTGTATGCAGCGTCTGCGTCACCGGGGTCGGGAGGAGGAGCTTGGGATTCCCCTGGATTATTTGGAGCAGCTTCACTTGAAACATGAATCATGGCTCTACAACAGGACGCTCAGGTAGCCCTACTGACCATGCTTACAATGCTGCAATGACCTGTTTAATAATGTCTAGGTGGTGCATTCACGGTCCAAAGGAATCTGACTGTGTGTGTGTGTGTGTGTGTGCCTGTGTTCAGGCTGGACTTTGACTATCTGAATGAACTTCCTGTTCTTGTTATGGACGTGGGTGATGACTTCAAAAATGATCGGATCAAACAGGAAGAGATTATTGATAAGGTTGGTGAGGTATCTTCTTGTCTTGTCTCCCCAATCTGTGTTCATTCATTCATCATTGTCTCATCGTCTGTTTCTCTGGGCAGGTCAGAGAGTTTCTCAGGACACTTTAACCTCAACCACCAATCACAGAGGGCATCAAGTTCAACACATTGAACAACCATTTCCACCTCATAATTTTTTTTTGTGTATAAGATTGTAGACAGTAGCAAATTAGATTGTTACTATATATTTTTTGTTGCACAGCTGCCTATTTTTGTGGACACTATCATGTTGGAAGAAGCTACTTGAAATCATGTATATTTGCGTCAGACTTTTTCCACGCAATGTCATGAATGCACCACCATGACTTGTTTTTAATAATAATAAAAAAAAAAGATAAACTCATTGTTTCCTGTTTTTCTTTCAATATGTTTTTATTTGTTAACCAAACCGCAGTTAAAAATCTGTGATTTTATCAGCCTTATCTGAACAACCTTTAACCTTGTGTTTCAGTTTAAAGGTCCAGTGTGTAAAATTTTTAAGGAAGCCCCCCTGGCAATGCATTTAAGGCACTGTCAGGCAAGCTTTTTTGTACTACAAATATACACTTTTATTAATGTATTTATGGCCAGTATGTTAAACTTTTACCAATATAAAAATCTTAAACTAAACCAAATTGTACATACCGAACCTTTTAAAGATTTGGTGTTTTAAAGATTTGGTGCTGTTTACGGGATGTGTTGAGGAGAAACAGCAGGGGGCAGCAAAGAGTCCTTTAGCCCTTGGTTAAAGACCCAGAACTGGGTTGCAACATTACTCCCCAGCTACCAATCAGTGGTAGGCTAACGTACGAGCAAGGAATAACAATGATTGCAGAGCTTAACTGGGCTCCATTAATGTTTCATGTGCAAACTCGGTGCCTCACCATGACTTGTCTGTTTTCAAACAACACGTTGCAATTGTACATGACACACTTGAGCGGGCAAACACGCACACACACAGCATCAGCTGGTACAATTACAGTTAAAAGTTTAAGGGGATTCATCTAAAACTGGATTGACCTGCGCAATGTGAATCTGCAAGATGGTTTTGCTACAGACTTTGAATTTGGCACTTGACCTTAACACACTTAGAACATGTGTGTGTGTAAGACAGATTGCATGAGCCCCCCCCAACCCCCCATCTTAGCAAACATGTTGTTAAACAGGTCTTTGTGTCTGTGTGTGTTTCCGTGTTTGCCTGCTGAGCTGATTGTTGTTGAAGCTCAGCTGTCGACTGAATTCCAGGACGGACACACTCAAGCAACACAGCAAGAAGCAAGAACATGAAAACAAACATGCCAAGAGTGTACAACACGTGCCACTTCCTGTCAACTCATTCCACTACACCTTGGGCCGAAGCTCTTATTGTGAAGGAGCAACAGGAATTCAGGTTTCAGACAGCCTCTGCTTGACCTTAACATTGTCCTGAAGTAAAGTGTTTTCACCACAGACTGGTCTATTTCTGATTCTGTAACTGACTTGTGACAACTGATGCAGACTAACAGGCCAGCAGACAAACAGATCTGGCCAGTGTGTCAAGCAGTTGGAGATGACTGATTTATCTGAAGTCAGTCATTAACACTGTGAGTTCATTAGCTGTTGCTCCTCAGTCTGTCTCCCCCCATCTCTCCTTCCATCTCTCCTCCTCTTGGGCTGCAGTCGTCCGTCAGCCTACAGTCTGTAAGTACGTTTTATCCTCTTTCCTTTCTGTTGCCTGCTGTAAGCCGTTAATAACTCTCACCAGACTGAACTCAAATATGTGAGCGTTCAGGGGTCTGTTGCCCTCGGTGTTGTGTAGAGAGTAACTAGGTGGATGAATAAGGTCTGGAGAAGCTTTTGAAAGAGTTTTGGGAGAGTTTCGTAGAGGGTAGGAAAAGTGTTTGCAAAAAACCTTCAGCTTTAACTATTTATTTTTGCTCTCAGGTTCAACCAGCCAGATCTGAATCTCGGAGCCTGTAGCCTCCTTGCCGCTTTTCATCATCGACGCTAATGTTGTCATTCTTCTGGTTTTGATTTTCTGGCGAAGGAGCTGAGAGCATGAGCTGTCAGTTCTGAACTAGTTAGACACTTTCAAGGGAACCACACAAAATAAAAAAAGATGGGTTTCGCCGATCTGCTGGACCAGGTGAGTACACTGTCACTGTGATGTCATGCACCTGCCCAGGTGGATCATTCGACACAACTTTGCAATGTGTACTGGACAGGTGGGCGGTTTCGGAAGGTATCAGTGGATCCATGTGACTCTGATCAGCATCCCTGGTTTGTTCATGGCCAGTCAGAATCTGCTGAACAACTTTGTCTCAGGAAGCCCCACCCACCATTGCAGCCTGCCGACTAATTACAGCCTGCCGGCCAATCACACTCTGTCCATCGAACAGGTATCTTGTCTCACTGTATATACGACATGCAGTGTCATGTATGACCAAGTATGACCATGTATGACCATGTATGACCATGCATGGTCACATGCTCAATCTGCTCATCACTAGACCGTGATGTGATTGTGTTTCAGATGGAACCAAAAACGCTGCTAAGAGCATTCATCCCAATGGACTCTTCAGGAGCTAAACTGGACCGCTGCAGGAGGTTACGGATCTTTGCTATTTCTTCTCTGTATTGCATGATACGCTCAACTCACTGACATCAGTTCCTACCCCACTGGTCCAGGTATGTGGAGCCTCAGTGGCAGCTGTTAGCCGACAACAGCTCCATCAACACGAGCCTGCTGAGGACGGAAGAGTGTTTGGATGGTTGGGCGTTTGACCAATCCGAGTTCTTCTCCACCACAGTCTCTGAGGTAACAACGGGAAACCATAGCATTTGTTTTTTCACCTGCATTCATACACCCCTTGGTTCCAACCACCACCAAAAATTCAAAAGACCACATATCTGCCCCCAATCAAAACTCTGTCCCCTCACCGACAGATGGATGGACATGCATTCCAAAAGAAAGCGACTCCTTATCGCTATTAGTTTAGTCATTTGGGTGTTGTCGACTGTGACAGTCTGGAGAACAACTCAGAAGTCTGTTGTGGTTCTTTCTCAGACTGTTGTGGACCAAAAGGTTCTTGATGTCAGTTCTGTCTCTCTCTGTCTGTCAGTGGGGCCTGGTGTGTTCGTTACGTCCACTGAAGCAGATGATTCAAACCATCTACATGGGTGGAGTTCTAGCCGGAGCCATTGTGTTTGGTGGCCTGTCCGACAGGTGATCCTCACCTTTCGGCATTTAAAACATTGTTCCACCGTAAAACATTCTTTGGTTTGATGCTTCTCGTTATGTCTCACAGGTGACGTAATTAAAGCTCAAGTCTGAAATAATTCAATCAAATGCATTCTCTGTCTCTCAGGTTTGGGAGGCGGATCATCCTGACTTGGTCATACCTGCTGCTTGGGGTGCTTGGTTGTAGCTCTTCCCTCTCCCCTACATACACAGCTTATTGCACCTTCAGATTTCTCAGTGGGATGGCGGTTTCAGGAATCATCATCAATGGCGTCTCTCTGAGTACTTGTCTCCATATCCTCCTGTCTTACTGTCCACACATCTCTCTTTCTGCCTGTCTGTCAGAGGTTGACCCTTTTTCTTTCACTTACCTGTCTTCAGAGGTGGAGTGGATCCCGACCAGAGAGAGGACACTGGTGGGCACGCTCACCTCCTTTTTCTTCACCTTTGGTCAGATGATCTTAGCAGGGCTTGCCTATTGGCTCAGAGACTGGAGGAAGTTGCAGGTGGTTGTCTGTGCCCCACACTTCCTGTTCTTTGCCTACAGCTGGTCAGTAGTTACTGTCAAAACTAATGTCTACAAAATTATTTGCTCTCTGACTGCACGGGTGGCACTAATGTGTCTGCTCTCTCATTGGTCAGGTGGTACTCAGAGTCGGCCCGCTGGTTGGTTCTCAGAAATCGATTCGATGATGCACTGAACAGCCTCAAGCGAGTTGCCCGTATCAATGGAAAACCAGAAGTTATCGATAAATTAACAAAAGAGGTAACACGTCCGTCACTTCTCCAACAATTGTTGAGGGGCCGTCGAGCTCAGTCCCGTGTGTTACCTGCAGGCTTTACACATTCACATGAAAAAAGAGATTGAAGCAAATCGTTCTTCGCTGACTGCCTACGACCTAGTGAAAACCAGAGGGATGAGACGCATCTCCATCTGCCTCATCGTAGTCTGGTCAGATGACATGCCGTCGTCACATACATCACATCTGTTTTTCTTTTACCTGCTACACACAATGAGGACACAAGACAAAAACACTATTAAAATTTCCCACCTACGTTTTTTTTTTTTACTAACCTGACACAACTCCCTTGCATCTACCTGTCATAAGCAGCTGTCTGTCTCCTCCCACAGGTTCGCCACCAGTTTTGCATACTATGGTTTAGCGATGGATTTGCAAAAGTTTGGGGTGAGTCAACAGAGTACATACGGAGCAACATGTTGGCAATGAGCAGAATATCCTCAAGTCTCTCAGAAGGTGTGGGGCTCCCAATCATTTGTTCATCTGAGGAGTTGCCTGTGCGAAACATCTATCTATCTATCTATCTATCTATCTATCTATCTATCTATCTATCTATCTATCTTATGGACTAGTACTGTAGAAAAGAGTGATCCATTCCAATTGATGAATCTGACATAGTTCCGTGCTCCAGTGGCACAATTTTCTCTCTATGTAAAAAAATAAAGGGTCTGATAGTAGCTTAATAGTATCTATATTTTAGCCATATTTAGCTTACATGAACATAGGGAGGATTTGAAACAGAGCAACTGCTTCACCCCATGATGTGGTGGCCGCCTTTGCTCCAGTCAGTGATTACAACAGCGTCAAACACAACTCAGCGTTGGTTACAGATTTCCAACTATCAGTGCGACACTGAGCCGCACAGTTGTTAATGGAGTTAGATGAACTAGGCAAGGGGTCTTCTCGTGGGGAAACCAGAAACTGCAACAGAGACCTACGCAGTCTGTGAAGCAGGTAGTTGTTTAGGAGACTGATTGAAGAACACCATGAACTGTAGTTTTCCTCTCCTCGTATTGACTACCACATACTGACCCCTCTGTCTATTGACTGTTGGTTGTTCCAGGTGAGTATTTACCTGATGCAAATCATCTTTGGAGCCGTTGACTTTCCTGCCAAACTGTTTGCGCTGGCCATACTCAGTTACCTGGGGAGGAGGTTGTCTCAGTCAGCCTGTCTCTTCCTGTCGTCATTGGTTATCTTCGCCAACATCTTCATCCCTACAGGTAACAGCAAAAATTCCCACTCTGATACACACAGCCGACTTCCTCAATCCCCGATTTAGACTGGAACCGGAACCATCAACTTTGACATGGAACTGCTTAGTCCCGTTAGTTTAGACTATTTGTCTCCCAGGGAATGACAATGTGGGGAACTGTTCAAAGGGATAGTGTGCCCAAAATGTGATATTTCAGTGATGATGGAGACTCTTTGTAGCTTCGCAGAGAGAAAGACTTTCAGCTAATGCCAAATCAACTGGAAGCCCACAATGGCCTTGTATTCAGTGGCAAACAGTGTAGAGAACCCCTATTGACATTGTGCTCATATAGTGCTAATAAATAGGTCAGTTTACAGTTTGATGGCATTACCTCTTAAAATGTCTCTAAGAAGTAGACAGTCGACCACAGCCAGGTAACTGTTCTCCCACTGAACCAGCTGATTCTCCACCGCAGACATGCAAAATCTCCGGACTGCGTTGGCGTGCCTTGGTAAAGGTTTCACTTCAGCTTCCTTCACAGTGGTTTACCTGTACACCGGAGAGCTCTACCCTACCGTCATCAGGTAAGACTGCTGCCCCCAGGACACAAGGATGGACACACCATCCAGCAAGTCAAAATGGGGCAGCTGCTGGTTCAGTTCTCACCATCTCTCCTGCCTTTAATCACTGTCCACAATAAAAAAGATGAGTGGATTGTAGGACGACTGATCAGACATGAGGCTGAGTCAGCGTTTTGTCTCCTATGTATTTGTAGTGTAGCATATGACTGAGTTAAATGAAAGGCTATTGGGAGCTTAACACACCTGAAGATGCACTTTTCATTGTAGCAAGTGTGCGTACAGCAACAGAGCAGTGATCGCTTTGGCCAGCGCAGAATAATGAGCAGAAAGTGGCTGTGTGACTAGCATGTCATTAGCAGTCACTGCACTGACATCAGGAGCATTAGGGTTCTGGGTGAGGCTGAACCATCATTTGGTCATGACCAAACAGCTGTTTACTGGCAGCTCAGGTCCTCATTTTCCAACAGTGTTTTGGACTAACTCTCTATGCTGTCATAGCATTAAGAGAAACAGATTGGTTCACTTGTTGAATGCTCATGATGAGCTTATGCAATGGACATGTCCTGAACCAAACTTTATATGAACGCCATTAGCATCAATTGGACAAGCTGATTTTTCCTTGTTTATTGGCTTGGGTTACCATGTGATGCCTGTGGCATATTAACAGACAGACGGGGATGGGCCTTGTTTCTACCATGGCGAGGATCGGCAGCATGGCAGCGCCTGCAGTCCTCATCCTGGACGAGGTGATGTCACTGAGCAAGACCTTGCCATCAATCAGTCAATCAATTAAGAAATCAATCACTCTCTAATATTGAATCTTGACAACTAATACAGTCAATTAGAAATCAATTAGAAAATAAAAAGTCTCTTTCTCTGTCCATCATCATCATCATCATCATCATCATCATCATTGTTCTCCCTAATATTCTCATCAATATCCTTTTTTCAATTCAATTGATCTTGTCATTAATTTCAGTGTTAATTTTCCCAATAATAACAATATGATCTCATCTTTATTTTTATTTCCCAGGTGTTCCCTGCTCTGCCCAGTGTTGTGTATGGGGGAGCGGCTGTGTTAGCATCCTGTTTTGCCTTCTTCCTGCCGGAGACGCTAAATGTTCCACTTCCAGACACCATCGATGACGTTGAGGAAAAGTGGTGAGCAGGCAGAATTGCCTTTTAAGGATTCCATTAGATGATTAAACAGCACAACAAGCATATCAAAGAGGATCACTGTTCAATAATGTTTTACTTTGGTAGAAAATCATCCTGGAACATTGTGGTGCTTGTGTTGGCATGTAATCATCTCAGTAAAGTAATTATTTGGAACTATTTGAAATTATTTGGAATTATTTAAAGTAATTATTTGGAACTTTCTGTGTGAAGGTCTGGAAGAAGCCCCACCTCCCCACAGCAGGGCTTATCATTACATGATGGTGTGACCGCTGAGAGTGGGGGTGGAGTCCCATCAGAGGATGTGCCTTTAAAAGAGCTCAAGGATGTAGAAGGGACGGGACTCAATGCACTCTGACCAATTAGTCAACTGATGAAGCACAGCCCATTGGATTCCTAGACTATACAAATAATCAGTTCATCAGCTAAATTAATAATGTCCAAGAAATATACTAAAAGTTGATGAAAAATTCTGACACTTGTTTATTTTAATTGAAAGCCAGAACATTTCTAACAAGTTTAGTTTTTAATGGACCATTATGATAGATATTAATTCTAAATGTACTGGCAAGTTAAACAAGTTCAACATTTCAAACATAATAAAAACAAATCAGTTTAGTACACTAATAAAGCTGTCATGTAACATCCAGTGTTTGTTGTTGTCTGTATGAATCTCACAAACGGTCTCCGTGTCAGACAGAAACAGCCATACAAAAATTAGTTAATATTAATTAGGCAAATCAATGAGGAGTTGGTGATGTTGGACAAATATTTATTACCAAATATTATAGGTTTTTGCATAAAATCTCAAAAAAGGATGACCTATTGAATGAAGGAATTAAAAAAAAAGGTTAAAGTTCCTCTAAGGTTATCCTTTAAATTAGATAATAGTAGAGATCTGTTTTTTTTTTTTTTTTTTTTTTCTTGGTGCAGCTAGACATATTGCGTTCACAGTAAGCTCATAGCACTCACCACTTCATTGAAACACATATTAATGCCGAATTTTGCAATTCTGTGAGGTTCTGGTCATTGAGTTGTAGAAACACTATCTTAGTTGTTCCTTTGCGTGAAGAAGGCGGGGGGGAGGGGGGAGGGGGAGGGTTGCGCGTTCACGCGTAAGGGAGAGAGATTCCGTGAGGAGAGCGAGATTTCGGCACCACACCGGAAGTCTGATCATCAACTGTTTCGGGGTGATCGGTCGATCAGATCAATCGTTTTTGTGTCTGCTAATGAACAGCGCCCTCTGGACGCGGCGTTGCGTCCCTTCGTCTCAAACAGAGCCAGCCAATGGGAGGCGAGGTTTTGTTTCGTTTGCGTTGAGTGACGGCCGCTCGGGCCACTGGCGGGGCACCTGCGCAGCGGCCACTGTCACAGGAGGGCGGGGCCACGCGCCGCTCACAGCTATAGCGGAAGAAAATGGCGGCCGTGGCTGCAGAGCCAGGAGCTGCGGCGGTTCCGACAACAACAAAAACTGCGGCCGACGACGACGATGGCCAGCCACAACCGGACCTGGCTAGCCCCAGACTCACGGCGTCCGGGGCGGAGACCAACGAGCCGCGGGAGTACGGCTCGGCACTGGAGGTGGTCGTTCCGCGGATGGACGACGGTGGGGACGGGGAGGAGCGCCGCCATGTCAGGCCGGAGCTGGATCCCGCGGCGGGAAAGGCGCTCTCTGATGCCGCCCTCACCGACGAACTGGTAAATACCCTGACGGTGGATCGGGTTGCTATGGACCGGTTTTCTCCCAGTGTGCCGGGAGAGCCAGAAGGCGGAGGCAACGTGTCCGTGCAGGCCGTGTACCGCAGCATCCTGGCAGACCCGCAGCCCTCCGCCGTCTTCCTGCACTCCTTCCCGGCTCCTCCTGCGGTCACCGAGGCTGGCCTGTCTCTGGCGGAACCGGCGGAACCGACGACCAACGTGACGACCGATCGGGCTGAAACGGCGGATCCGGACAGGTGTTACACCGCTCTGATCCAACCGGAACTGAGCCACAGCCCCAAGGATGCGATCTTCGACCGCAACGTTTCGAACGAGCGTCTGTCGGTTCCGGACGACCTGAATACAGACACCGCATACGCACCAAATCCTGCCGGGACCGAAGAGCAGCCGGGTCGCAGCCTGCGGGAGTCATCTTCACCGTGCAGGTCCCCTAAGAGACGTCCAGCGACTGACACCATAAAGCAGGAAAAACCCGATACCGAGGACTCGTCGGTGTCGGATCCCGGACCCGCACCAGGTTCCGGAACGTTGTCACCCGCATCCGTGCAAGATCTGAGTCCCGGTTCCGAGGTGCGAGTGTCTCTGGACCACGTCATCGATGACGCGCTAGTGGTGTCGTTCCGGCTGGGGGAGAAGGTGTTCTCCGGGGTGCTGATGGACATCTCCAAAAGGTGAGACCCACCAAGGTTCCGTTCCGGACCGCCTCTTTCCCGCTGTGGCTTCCGGAGTTGACTTCCTGTTTGTTTCTCGAACAACAGAATTGTGTGCGTCACCCACAAGTTCTCCTTTTTTTTATGCTTCGTAAAAGGCGAAGCTGTGTATCAGAGCAAAAAGCAACTGCTTTGCCAACTGCTGTCGAGAGCTTTACTTGCTGAAAGGTTTCTCCACGATCAGCAAAAACAGGTTGAACCTTGACTTTCAGCAAGAGATCGGGTTGGAGTTTAGCGCTGTCAGAGAATTACTAAGTAACAAGTGATTAATAAAGTAATAGCTGGGACGTAAAGCTACTTTTTACATTTAAAAAAAAAAAAATGTGGGACAGAGTCTTTCGTCATAATTTTAGTAAAACCCATGTCGGATCACAATATGGATCTGATTGAAGCCTGATGACCAGATGTTCAGGTTTATCTTCAACTCAAACCTTCCAGACTCCATCCAGCACTCTGCTCCAGGGTCCCTGCTTAAAAATGATTGTGTGAGAATGTTTGATTCTGTACGTCCTTTAGTGACATTCATTCACTTAACCTAAGTCGTGTGTGTGTGTGTGTGTGTGTGTGTGTGTGTGTGTGTGTGTGTGGTGTGTGGTGTGTGGTGTGTGTGTGTGTATAGATTCGGACCATATGGGATACCCATCACCGTGTTCCCCAGGCGAGACGACCGCTGTCGACCCCAGACGTCCGTCCCGCCTCCGCCGCCGTCACCAGACGCCTTCCCTACCAAACAGGAAGCGGTGGTCCTCAGCGCTGCGTCACCCCCGCCTCCCCCACCTCCTCCGCCTCCTCCTGCACCGTCTCACCCCTGGACCTCGAAGCCACCGCCGCTGTTTCAGGATGGCGCGCCTTACCCCCCTCCTCTGTTCATCAGGGACACCTACAACCAGGCCTTACCTCAGCCGCTGCCGCGCAAGATCAAGCGGCCCAAGCGGCGGTACCGCTGCGAGGAGGCCACGTCCATCATGAACTCCATCAAGCTCCGCCCTCGGCAGGTGCTCTGCGACAAGTGCAAAGGCGTGGTGGCGTCGGGCGGCCACCGGGAGGCCCGGCGAGGCCCCGTGGATCTGCGGGGCGAGGAGGCGTCACGGCGGCGGCGCGCGGCTGACGGACCGGTTTCCTCCGAGCTCAAGCGGCTGAGGAGCGACGACAAGGGAGGGCGGGCGGCGGCGGCGGACAAGCGCTCGGCGTCGGGGCTGCGCGTCGCGCCGCCGTCGGCCGCTTCGTCCGGCCGCGTCCTCAGGGGCGTGTCCTCGTCCTCGGCCTCGGCCTCAACGGCGTCCTCGTCCAGCCGGATGTGTCTGAAGAAGGTCCTGGCCAAAGGTTCCACCAGCCGCTCCAAAGCCCAGCAGGTCCTCAAGAAGCTGACGCGGAGCTCTCAGCCGTCCCGCTCCAAAGACCAGAACCAGAATCACAACCAGCACCGGCAGAGGGACGCGCAGGATTGCAACAAGGCCATGACGCGGGCCGCGGCCCTGCAGAACCACAACCAGAAGGTCCACTTCACGCGGCGCCAGCACCTCAACGCCGCCGCCGGCACCGCCCACACGCCTCTGCCTCCCCGAGTGCGGCTCAAACCTCAAAGGTATCGTACCGACGACAGCCAGGAGCCCTGCTCCTCCAGCTGCACCTCCTCTTCCTCCTCCCCCCCCCCACCCAAACCGGCCGCTCGCTCCTCGCCCCCCAAATCAGCGTTAGGCCCCGCCCCCGCGTCCACCGCTGCTCCCTGCGTAAGCGCTGCTGCCCCTCCTCCTCCTCTTTCTGTGCCCCTCCCCTCTGGCAAGAGTCGGGAGGAGGAGCAAGAGGAGGAGGAGGAGGAGATGGTGGAGGAGGGCTCGGAGCAGGGAGGCGAAGGAGACGGGAGGCAGGTTGCTGCTTCTTCTCCTCCTCCTGGGTCCTCCTCCCGGGAGTCCTGCCACTCAGAGCACAGTTCCACAGAAACCTTAGACCCCCTTCCTCACGCAGACCTGTCCTCCTCCTCCTCCTCCTCCTCCTCTTCTTGCTCCTCCTCGCCTCCGACCACAACTCTTCCCCCCTCCTCCTCCTCTTCCTCCTCCTCGTCACTGTCAGGCCAGCGGTGCCCCTCCTCCTCTTCCTCCACCACGTCCTCCTCCACTTCTTCTGTCTCCGCCGCTCCTCCTCCTCTTCCTCCTCCTCCTCCCCCTCCTCCTGCTCCGCCGGCCGACCGGGACGAAGAAGAGGCGGGGGGGGAGGAGGAGGAGGAGCAGGATGACGAGGGCGGCGACCCCAAACGGCGTCGCAAGTCCCCCGCGTCCTCCTCGGTCTTCTCCAAGCCGGTGACCCGGTGTCTCCTCCCCGACGGGCGGACGGTGTGCGTGGGCGACATCGTGTGGGCGAAGATCTACGGCTTCCCGTGGTGGCCGGCCCGCGTGCTCGGCATCACGGTGGCGCGGCACGGCGAGGCGGCGCGGCAGGAGGCGCGCGTCTCCTGGTTCGGCTCGCCCACCACGTCCTTCCTGCCGCTCACGCAGCTCTCGCCCTTCCTCGAGAGCTTCCAGTCGCGCTTCGACAGGAAGCGGAAGGGGCCGTACCGCCGTGCCATCGCCGAGGCCGCCAGCGCCGCCAAGCAGCTGACGCCCGAAGTGCGCGCCCTCCTCACGCAGTTTGAAACGTAGCACCGGCTGCCGTGGCCCCCACCGCACCCCCACCCCGCCCTCAGCCCCGCGCCCTCACCCCCGCCGCTCCCCCGCTGCTGCCACATCCACACTGGTTCTTACCGCAGGAGGTGGGAGGAGCTAGTCCGTTGGCTTTCCGTCAGACCGACGCTGACAGAAGGACGGTTTTGATATTCCTCCGCATTGTTCTTTCTGTACCGAGGCGAAGGGTGGGATGGGGGCGGGGCTTTTTTTTACCTGTCACTGTACAAGAGGGCTGTGGGTGGGGGATGTTTCTCGGGTGACCCCTCCCCTTCTTCAGAAGTGTCAGCGACAGCAGCGTCCCCCACCTCACAGTGCCCTGATGATGACATGGTGATGTCATCTCACTTGTTACAGCTACAGTCACCACTGGATCGGCCAACACAAAAACTCTTACATCACAATGATGTCACGCATTTCTATCAGGTAGAGCGAACACTAACACCGGTGCCAGTGAGAAGCACCAGCCCACATTTGATTGATCTTTGATCTGTCAGTGTTATTATTATTTTTTATGATTATTATTTTTTTTGCAGTTTTGATCCACAAGCAGCACGACATATCCGTTGGGGTTAGAGGGCGCTGCCACGCTGACATTACTTCCTGTTGTTTAGGTTACTCTGGTTCCTCCCCAGGCCTGCTGAGAACTATGGTTTTCTGTCATTGTTCTAATTAAGTAAAACTGTGAAATGAAGTTGTCCAAACTGAGGCTGAGGGGAACAAACAAGGCCAGGAGGTGATGAGGGTCCGTTCATTCATTAGCCAGTTTGTCATTGAATAGAAGATGATTGATGGATGCGTTCATGCAGCACCACTGGCCAAAAACAAAGTTACGGAGAGTCTGGGTTTGAGTGTTTGTTTTTTTTTCCGTTGCTGGACCTGGTCCTGTCCCGGACCCTGGCTCTGTTTGGGACCCTGGAGCCTCAGTTTGTCAATGTGAGACTGACAGACGGACAGGTAGGAGAGGTAGGACAGGTAGGACAGGTAGGACACACTGCTGAGAGACAGGACTCATGCGAAAGGACGAAGATTTTTTTTTTCCCCCTCTGTCGTCCGACTCTTTCTACGTCTGTTTGCAGATCAGAATCCTGAAACTGTCTGAGTCCGTCTGTGTACTTGTTTTTTTTCTCTCATGTTTCAATCTATTAAAAAAATGTCACACTTCTCAACGTCGTCACTTGGTTCTTCTTCTGTGGTGATTCACTGTAGGAGTCAGTGGTGCCTTGCTCGGTGGAACGCCGGCAGCAGACCTCAGATTTTCTCACCTGCAAACAGATGTTTGTTAAAAGCTCTCAGAGCTGTTTTCACCTGAATGTCACGACCGACCGAACCGCTGTAGCTCCAAGTGTATCTGTGACTGTAAACTCAAAATGTTATCATATATATTGTTACATCTGATTCTAAACGCATCTAAAAAAAAAAAAAAAAAGTTTTGTAAATCGCTGTAACTGTGACAGTGGCAACAGTGGCCTAAGCATTGCCGTCATAGCAGCTGATGGACAAAAGAAATGGAGAGCCAATCAGATTGCATGAAAATGTCAAAGTTCCTTATTGAATACTTCATGTAGCTTAACACTCATTGCTAATGCCAAGGGCTTGAAGTCACAGTTTAAGTCTCTAAGCGGCAATTGTTGTGAAGTTAGAGTTTCCTGAGGCCATTTGAAGCGACCGACTTCAGGTGAAAACACCCCCGACAACAGAGTGGGAAAACAGCAAAGCTTTACATTCCAGAGTGTAGCAGCATAAACACGACAGCAGTTTTCAATCTCAGTATTAGACTCTTATTGTTAAAAAAAAAAAAAAAAAGACAGGCAGTATGTCCACATCAGAGACTCGGCATCAGTTATGATTATTAGCTGGGACGGCATTTACTCCGGCTTTTGAGGAAGGGGTGGGGTGATTTTTGTCCTCACTTGACCCCGCCCCCTCATCAAGTATTCCAGACTAACCTGAAGCCATGATGACCTAAACTGCTGACAGCCAACATGAGGAAAAGTAGTGATTGGTGCAAACTAATATTAATCTATAAATCAACAGCTGAATGAGTGAAGACACAAGTCTGAACGACACCTGTCTATCTGTCTCTCTCTCTCATCCACCTTTTTCTTTCCCAGTGTTGCGCCACTGTAACCCGTCTCTGTCTGACATCACCTGTTGCTCCTGCTGACTGACTGACATCACTCTTTTCCTCTGATGTCATCAATGACCCCATCTCTTCTGCTGCCTCTCTTTTTCTCCGCGACATCATTTAGGACACCTGCCTCCCTCCCAGTGACATTCACATATTTCTCTCCCTCTGTGACATCACCAGTGACACCTGTCTCTCTCTCTGCAGTTGCTGATGCCGAGACTCCTGCGTTGTGATTGGCTGAGAAGCTGTGCAGCGCTGCCTGATGACTCGTGGACTAAATAATTATTTAATGAAGAATTTATATTTATAAAGAATTTATTGATCAGCCATTTTTGAGTGGATGCTACACTTAAATTGATGACATCACAGGTTTTATTTTGCGTCCTCCAATCAGCAGGCAGATCTTTGATCAATCAGTCAGGTCAGTCTTGGATTTAAGACTACATCTGTTCATACTGGGCAGATCACGTTAGCGTAGATTAGCACAAAGACTGGCAGCAGGGGTAATCTGATAGCATAGCTCAGTGTGAAAGGTAGCTTGTTGATTTGAATTTTGAAAAGGTGTAGTGGCAGAAACCCAACTCTTCTTGTGTGCAACATTTTTACCGGTGCAAGTTTGTTGTGACTCCGAGCCCTAAAACAGAAAATAGAGTCTAATAATTATAAAACTTCCCTGTTGATTCTAGAAAAGAGTGTTTCTGTTCTTCAGTTCTATGCCGATGATTTAAAAAAATATATATTGTTAGCACAACAATATTTTGATTAGACAATTGCTAAATGGGAATTTGACCAACCAAACATCTTATACTTGGCAAGTGTTTCAGGATCAGAGAATGAGAACTCCAGACTAATCTACATTTAGTCACAAGGGTGACCGTAAAGTCATGTCAAAGAAAAAAAACCTGATCTTGCGTAAAAGTCAGTATATCTGACTTGTGGTTTATGGTAGCTTGTCAGTTTTAAGGCCACACATAAAACAGTCACCAAGTGCAAAATGATGCACAAATAATTACATTATAGGAAGGAATAGAACATCAGTTTGTTTAGCATATACTGAATTCTTTCTTTGAAGAAAGTCTATTGATTAATCAGTTAACTCCAGCTCGTTCAGTTGGACAGTACACAAAGAATGTTTTGCACACCAATGAACGACAGAATTAAAGTGCAATAAAGGAGGAATCTGAACTCTGATTATCTGATCCATGAAGTGCTGCTGAGACTGTTGTGATGTGCATTTAAGTAGTGCGAACTGGCGAACTGCCCAAAACCAATTTTAACTATATGGAATGGATTTTAATGGATTTAAAATTTTATGATATACATGAAATGGTGCAAATATGTGACTAATTTTATTGTAATATTATGTAAAATCCTGCGGTTGAAATGCAATAAAAAGGCTGCATGATGCAAAAAAATCCCTGAGTGTTGATCAGTGATCAGTTTAGGGGACGGGCTTTGGGATGGACTTTGTTTTTTGTCTTTATGGAGGTGCATAAAACACATCTTGAATGAATGATCAGTAAAATCACATCATCATTTCAGTGATTGTGTTGCTTTTCAAGCGCCTTTGACTTTGAGTTAATATAAATTAAAAGCAATTTTAACACCCTATTCTAAAGTCACATAGTAATTTGTGATGACTCAGAACTGACCCACCTGCGATTAATCTGCTCATTAACGGCACCTGCTGCTGCCTTGGTGGAATTATTTTTCTTCGTTTAAACTTTTTTGTTCAATTGTCACCCTCTAATCCGAGGAAATAGATGTGCGAAGATTTTTGCCTTTTCTTTTTTTTTTAATTGAAACAGGTTGGTTTAAACCTTAAGTCCTGACACACAAGATGTACTCTTCAACACAGACGTGGGTGTTGACTCCTTTACCTTGGACAGGTGAGCTGCAGACAAATTAGCCGCAGCGTCTTCTCAAACTTGATGAGCTGCATTTGCAAACTATTCACAGAATCCCATTCATTCTGTGTGAGGAAGTCAGTTGAGCTCAGTGAGAGTCAGTGGATCTGAATGTGTTCAGGACTGACCTGCAAACGGAACGTAAACTGGTGGCCTGGAGTTCCTCAGATGGTGGTCTTTAGTCAGAACCAGAGCCAGTTTTCAGACTTCATGTTTGCTTGACCACATCAAGCAGGTGATGGCAGGGCAGACCGCGTGACTGAACACGGGGTGCCTTGTGCCCCTGTCACTGATCTGCATTCTAGGGTCAAAAACCAGCCAACTGCTCTCTCTAATCAGTATTTATAGGCAATAATCATGGAGTGCTGACTCAGCAATAGAGGACAGGTCAGTGAAACATGTGTGTGATGGTTAATCTATTCTTAGTCCTGGTGGACTTTCACCAGGACTAAAAAAAAGAAAAACACTCTTGTTTCCTGTCTGTGACTTTGAGTTTGGCCTGTAAGAAGCTCCGATAGCTGCAGTTCCAATGGAGGACGACGCACAGGTGAGTGTGATAGACAGGTGGGCAGCAGAGCTTAAGAACAGGTGGACAGATGGACCACAGGTCAGGGGGTCTTAATTGGAGGCTGACAGAGAGTCAGGTGGACTGTAGCACCTCTGAGTGTTTTCTTAGTACCTGTGAGCACGGCATCTCGGTAATGCCACAGATTCTTCTTCTTTTTTTTTTAGGACCATATAACATTAAGAAGAAAATTTGCTGATGAAGTTGTTATTTATTTTTAATGACCTGCTTGCTGTGTTTGGCTGCTCAGTCTCCCAATTCCCCCAATACAGATGTGTTGCTAAACCGTTGTGTAACGGTGTCGACTACAGCACGTGGTCCAGTCAGTAATGACCCACATCTTTTTATTGTTTGTGAGTCGTTTACAGATTGCTAATTTCAAATCTTTCAAAACTACCTTTTGATTAATTAAAGATACACTGGAAAAAAGGTCAGATTGAAAAAGTTAAATCAACAACTTTGATCAACAAACTAGAGTGATTATGTTTATTACCCATCAGAATAGCAGAATTTTGCAAAAAATCCAGGGGGTTGTGCCTGAACCCTCAGATGATTTCCATGTTACGCTGATGATTATCTCTTTTGCTCCGGTGATCTGTTGGCGCAGGATAGACCAGGAAGGTCGTTGACATATTAAGTGGATTTATGAACAAAATGAGACTGAATAATCTCCTTCATTTTCTCCTGCTGACCATAACCCTCACTGATGTTTCTTCAATCAGAGTCACGATTACCAGGTGGAGTCGGAGATCCATAGGGTTGAGGATGGAAAAGCCAAACAGCCACCAAGAGCAGGATCAGACATGATTTACACCATAGAAGATGTGCCACCATGGTACCTGTGCATTCTGCTGGGACTGCAGGTAGGATCTGGTCTCCGGTCTGACTAGTCTTACGTGTTTTTAAAATCAACAGCAATTTTTGGGCCGTGTTTCTTCAGTAAAAGTGGACATGATCACGGCCACATGATGTTTTCTTTTTTTGTTTTGTTTTGTTTTGCCCGAGTTCAGGCTGAACTGTTAACTGGACATTTTTGTGAAACTAACGCAACTGCCACCCCGTTTGTCCTCAGCATTACCTGACGTGCTTCAGCGGCACCATAGCCGTGCCCTTCCTTCTGGCTGAGGCCATGTGCATCGGAAAAGACCAGAACACAGTCAGTCAGCTGATCGGGACCATTTTCACCACGGTGGGGATCACAACCTTGATCCAGACCACGGTTGGCGTCAGGTGAAATCTCTATATTCATCACTTCACCAACACAAGCGGTGACGTCAGTGACGGTGTGTCCCTGAACGCACCAAAAATGTCAGATTGAAAAAAATATCCCCTCTGTGCGTGTGTGTATGTGTGTGTGTGTGCACGCGTGTGCGTGCGTGTGTGTGCGTGAAGACTTCCTCTCTTTCAGGCGAGTGCCTTTGCTTTTTTGATCCCTGCTCAAGCCATCCTCAATTTGGACCGCTGGAAGTGCCCCAGTGAAGGTGAGACCGTGTCGCTTTACACATGACAACATCGAGAAAGGCGGCAATGGCAATGATGCAAACTCTCCCTTTGATCTTCTGTCACAGAGGAGATCTACGGAAACTGGACTCTCCCCATCGACACGACGCACATCTGGCAGCCTCGAATCAGAGAGGTGTGTTTGCCTGGAGCCGAGGCGGCGCCATTGGGCTTTTTTTTTTTTGTCTCATCTGTCTTCCCATTCTTTCTAGATCCAAGGCGCCATTATCGTCTCCAGCATCTTGGAGCTCTTCATTGGTCTCTGCGGGTTGCCAGGTTTGCTTCTCAAGTACATCGGGCCGCTCACCATCACTCCCACCGTCTCGCTGATCGGCCTTTCGGTGTTCACAACCGCTGGAGAGCGAGCTGCGTCTCACTGGGGCCTATCAGCACTGTGAGACACCTGCACACCCACCTGTCCTGCCCTGCCTGATGCCCTGGAGGCCTTGCTTCACTCTCTCTCTCTCTCTCTCTCTCTCTCTCTCCCCCTCTGTATGTTGACAGGTGTATTTTTCTCATTGTGCTATTCGCCCAGTACCTAAGAGAGACGTCGGTCCCCTTCCCAGTGTACAAGAGGAAGAGGGGACTGACCTTCACAAGAGTCCACATCTTCAAAATGTTCCCGGTGAGGTCACAATGCGTATGCAGCAGGAGATTTGTCCAGTGATTAATTCGCCCAAGATTTTTTTTTTCTTCTTTTTTTTCTGACTGTTTTCCTGGTTTCAGATCATTATGGCCATCTTGTTGGTCTGGCTCGTGTGCTACATCCTGACTCTGACCGACCTGTTGCCGAGTGAACCTCAACACTATGGACACAAAGCTCGCACTGACGCACGTGGAGACATCATGAATTCAGCTCCCTGGTTCAGAATGCCCTACCCCTGTGAGACTTCTTGAACTTTGAACTTGCCTGTGCATTAACTGAATTCTAGCTGTTGCCCTCAACAGCAGGACACAACTATTGGCCCAGGCAGAAAGATTGTAAAGTTTGTTTTGTGCATTGTACAAGTAGGATTGTTGATTGTGAGCAATTTCTGACAGGCCAGTGGGGTTTGCCAGTCGTCACGCTTGCCGGGGTGCTGGGAATGCTGAGCGCCATCATGGCTGGTATCGTCGAGTCCATTGGTGATTATTACGCCTGCGCTCGTCTGTCTGGGGCCACAACCCCGCCAGTACATGCCATAAACAGGTAGGACGGGAACTGATTGTGCGTTTTCCTTTAGGTCTTGCATAAAAGGTATTTGACCATCTTATTCAAATTCACAGGGGAATATTCACTGAGGGCCTCTGCTGCATCATTGCTGGACTCTTGGGAACGGGAAATGGTTCCACCTCCTCTAGCCCCAACATAGGTGTGCTGGGAATTACCAAGGTAAGTAACGCGGTGCTTTCGTGTTAACTGTATTTGAGTTCGATCCAATGGAACTGGAGAAAGTCAGGTGTGAAACGGTCAACAATGTGCAACAGCTGGTAAGGGGGGAGTGATACTGGGGATTTTGGCATTGATCTGAGAGACGCTGTTTACTGTGAGGAACTGGAGTAATATGCCAGACCTCTAGAAGAGAAACTGCAACAAAATGATTGTTCTCATCATGCAAGTGTTGATCCGATACAAATACTCACCTTGGTATCTATGGTACCACTATTTAGATCAATACGCCTAGACCTAGCAAATGGACACGTGCAGCAATTTAAATGGTTCACATGTTAATGTTGGCGACCATGCATGCAGGTTGGCAGCAGGCGAGTGGTGCAGTATGGAGCCGCCATCATGTTTGTGTTGGGAACGGTGGGGAAGTTCACAGCTCTTTTTGCCTCACTGCCGGATCCGATCCTGGGAGGAATGTTCTGCACGCTGTTCGGTGGGTATCAGGTGACGTGCGTCCGTCTACGTTTGCATGTGTGCGTGTACTGTCACAGTGAAGGTGCATTGCTTCTTCAGGCATGATCACAGCCGTCGGCCTCTCCAACCTGCAACTGGTGGATTTGAACTCCTCCAGGAACCTCTTTGTTCTTGGGTTTTCCATGTTCTTTGGTCTCACTCTGCCGGCACACCTGGACACACATCCTAAATCCATTAACACTGGTGAGTGTGACGCATGTCTGCGTGAGTGCACATATCAAGTGAATGTGCTCCAACCATTGGGTGAATGTGTAATTATTGTGTGGCAATGTAGGTGTCCCTGAACTGGATCAGATCCTCACAGTTCTTTTGTCCACTGAGATGTTTGTTGGAGGTTTTCTGGCTTTTTGCCTGGACAACACCATTCCAGGTAAGACAAGGTCAAGCTGTTGGAAAAACAAACTTAAAAAAAACAACAAAAAAAACAAAAAAAATTTAAAAACTCTCTCTGTGTGTCTTCAAAGGAACAAGAGAGGAGCGAGGATTGATCCACTGGAGCTCTTCCTCTTCTTCCTCCTCCCCCACCTATGAGTTTCCTTTGGGGATGAGTGTGGTCAGAAAAATCCGTTGGCTCAGGTGGCTCCCCATCAGTCCCACCTTCACAGGTTTCAGGTCATCAGACAATCCACCACACGAGGAGAATGATGAGGATAAGGAGGCTGATGACATTGCTCTGTCCAGCACCAAAATCTAATGGGAGATTTTTAATTTACCAACAGTGTGCATCACAGCAGTAGTAGGGGCTCGTGGGTAATGCTGTGTTGTGCAAAACGCAAGAAATATTAAGAAATGCAGCAAGCGTTTTCTGATTGAGGTTCATATTCTTATTAAGACAGTGATCCAAACCATGTATTTATGTGCACAGCTGCAATAGGAACATTGTTGTTTACACGTTAATCAGCATTTTTCCAATTTTTTGGTCACCTCCAAGGAATTGAAGGCTTTTTTTTTTTCTTTTTCTTTTTTTTTTTTTACGTCTTCTGGTTCTTTGGCTTGTCTGAATCACAAACAACACTTGCTGTTCCTCAGATGTTCTGCAATTGAAGACAAGAATGGGGGGGAAATGGCAAGTAGAAGCCTGAGACTTGATAATAGATCAGCTGCAAACCAGGACTCACGATACAAACTGCAGCAAAGGATGGCAATGGCCGGAAGAAACCTCCTGAAAGAATTTTCATTATTGTCTGCTTATAAAGTGAATAATGTCTCTCAATAGCGCGGGTTAAATCAACGTAAGCCACATACCTGAGTGTGGTTATTGCTTAACCTTAATTACCTTATTGTAATTAAGGTTAGGTTGACCCCGTATATTATATTTGGAATATGACCTAAGCCTGATTAATATCGAACTATGGCTGCACGTGTAAACTTGCTTATCGTCCTCAACACTGATGTCACAATTTAAAAATATTTCTCTCGGGACAACCTTGGAACAGGTTAGAAGATATGACACATCTTTTAGTTATAATGGTGAACTGACAGATATTGTAATTAATGTTAAAAAAAAAAATAAGCCAAAAGAAGGACCTCTGTCGTGAAACTTTTCAAAAAGTTTTTTTTATTGAACTATTATCTGTTTCACATGAATAGTGGCAGCATTGGTCATTCATTGAACCACAGTGTTACATCATTTTCAGGTAGTTGTGCTATTTGTAATGATTTCTGATTAAGTTAGGCGATCGGCCCCTTCAGCTAACCCTGATCCACGCAACCAAACACGACTTTACAAATAAACCAGACTTTACACAAACCTGACTATTCCAACCGACTTAACCCTCTACAACTTAACCCGACCCTTACTGTTTTTATCAGTTGCTGAGACTGGACCTAGACTCAAGTTCTTGCTTTCTCTATTCTTCTTGGAACGGGCTGCAACCTGACCTTTTTCTGGAAACCCCCTTCTGCTCTGTAATTCAAAGTAGAATAATCAATTATTTTCAAGCTGTTGTTTATATTTTATATTATCTTACATTTTTAAAAATGACATCAATTCCAGGTGTAACACACTACAAAAGTGATTTCTGGTAAGTCTTAAAAGATCTTGAAATTTAATCTCTAAATAATATTGAATTAACATACGTTTGAACAAGCTGTTCAAATATTGTATTCTGTGTCAACACACATACATCTTGAACCTACTTAATGTGAACTATCATGACAAAAAACGTCCTAAACTTTAAGGAATCTCAACCATTTTAATCAAGAAATTCAATTGTTAACATGATCAAATATGTATCTTTCTTAAAAACATTTAAATTTTATGAATGATATGAATGATGATGATTTTCTTTGTAGTTATAATAATATAATATAATAATGGTGGGGAAAAAAACTGTAATTGTCGTTGTGGTTGTGTTCATGGTAATATTTATTACTGTAGTAATTTAGTATTTATTTTATTGTGTCCGATATTATCCGATCAGATTTTTTTGTCAGCTGCTGAACTTTTTTTTTTTTTTTTTACCCTTTTACTGCCTGTTTTACAGAAATTCAAGTTTTTTTTAATTACTAGTGAAATATATAAATGCTGTGCAAAATGTTAAAAATATAAAAATAAGAGAAACTCGAAAAAATGAGGTGAAGTAAGTTAAGTGTCTGCATAAATTGATTGATTTTGAATGAACAAATCAATAAAAACACAATCACAACAAGGAAAACTCAAGTCTTTGTCAGCAGCTGCATTCTCACCGAGTGTAAGCCCGTAAACATCTGCTCACACAAAGAAGATTGTTGCTATACTGCAACCTGACACTAGGAGGCAAGCGTGACATATTTAGTTTTAACATTGGCTGTTTCATTTCACCCCTGCAGAGAAGATTCTGTGCATCATCAGTGCTACCAACTGGTTGACACAAATGAAACAATGCATAAAGCAACAACTCTGACGCAATACCCCGCCCATTTTGCCCTTGCTAACTGTCAGGCTGTTTACATAGATTATTTTGGTTAAATTGAAATTTTAAAAAAAGAACAGCCCCATCTGTCTGTGCATGCTGTTAAATCAGTCGTAATGACAACCGGTTTGCTGTGTTCTTATTTGCTGTCTTTAAACATTTAGAACTTTTTCTGAAATAAGCCCAAATGACTAGAAATATTTTTGCAAAAAGAAAGAAGAGAACCTCACTAAAATACTGTAACAGTTGGGTGGGAGGGGTTGTATCACTGTGTATTTGAGAAATTGAGCGCTGGGCTGTGTAGGGGAATGGGCTGAAAGGGCTGGGCATAAAGTGAGGACACAGTGACCGTGGGTTGGATCTGCATCACGGACAGGACGGTGGGGGTGGGGTGGAGCATGGAAGGCGGGAAGTGGGCGGGGTTTGTAAAGCCCACAGGAAACACGCACCTGCCGGTGGAAGCGGAAGCTGGCAGGAAAACCTGAACATATTGGCCCGTCTCTGGATCCAGCAGCATCTTCCTCTGAGTCTGTGGTGGCGTGTCCACATAAAAAAATTGCAAAGGTGTGGCGTCAGTCACGTGGCGGAGGGCGGGATTGCTGAGGGCCGCCACAGGCGCCGAGGCAAAACTGGTGACCTTGTGATCGTGCGATGTCTGTTGCCGCTGTGTGGCTGTGCTGACGCTGTCCCTCTGGTCGACCGAGGTTCTGGTCCGATCTGCAGGACTCTGGTCAAGCTGATCGGAGACGTTTCCAGTCAATTTGCTCTTGTTCTCCTGAGATGCTGTCAGGAGATGGAAGAAGGAAGCAGCTGGGAGGGTTGGGATGTAGCTCAGCGGGCCTTGCACGTAACTACCCTTTGCCAGCTGAGGCGCCAGGGTGGAGGGGAATGTGGGCAGGGTGGGAAGGGTGGCAGGGGTGTAGAAACACGGGTGGAGGATCTGTTGCGAGGGGCAGGAGGCAAACTTGGGCGACGGACCTGGGATGGAGCCCTGCTCCTGGGTGGAGAGAGCAGGCTGACACTCCTCAGGACATTCAGACTCAGAGTGGGCGCAGGGTGCGGACACCCTGACAGCAGCGGCGGCAGTAGCGGGGGTCACTTCCTGCTGACTCGCCTTTGAGCGATCACTGCTGGTAGGTAAGTTAGTGGCCGGAGCTAACAGCCTGACGGGCGGGATGGCGTGATTGTCTGTGCTTCTGTTTGAGACTGTGTTACTGCTGCGTCTTTGCTGCGTGGCAGGACGACTGGACCGGTTGCCATATTTGCTGTGCTGTGATTGGCCAAGAGGTGTGATCCTGTTGGAAGACACGGCTTGTTGGTAGGTGGGTGGGGGACTTTCCTTCTGTCCAATCACCTTGAGGCTGGTCAGCTTGTTGCCGCTGTGCGGGAGGCTGTTGGTATTTTTAACTAAACTCCTGACATCTCTCACAACATGAACTGGAGCTTTCAGCCCCCCTGTCTCGCCCTCCCGCCCCTCCCTCCCCCTCTGCTGGTCCCCTGACTGGAGGATTCTGGGTAGCCCCGTGGGTCGGCTCTGCTGATGGGGCACTTTGCAGTGGCTCAGCTCCGCTTGCATCTTCTTGTGCAGGACACTCTTGATGATGCAGGATGCCATCTTTGTCTTGGTTTCATCCAGGGAGATAGATTTCTGCAGCCGCTGCTTGGAGTTCCCCTTGCCAACGGTCCCTGAACACAACAAATGTGACACAGAATGACTTGTCCCGAGAGCCACACCTCAGACTTAGACCTTGGCCATCAAATGACTGACGCCCCAATTGGAAGCCAGTCTCTGACTGAGTGAGCTAATTTGTCTCAAGAGTATTTTGTTTTAAGCAGGCACATGTTTGTTTTAACTCAAAGGCATAAACACACGGGTGTTGCTACCTTGACTCGTGTCTGCAGTCAGGCCCTTAGAGACCCTGTAGCTGTCCGTGTCACTTCCAGAGGTCTGAAGGGAAGCAGGCATGCTGTGCTGACGGAGCAACACATCCGGCCGGTGTTGTACAACCGCAGACAGCGCGTTATTGGCCGAGGACTCACTGCTACCCTCCGTCCCTCCACGTGGCCCATCTTTAACCTGGACAGGTGGACAAACAGGTGAACACGAATACAGAATGACAGGTTTTGATGGTGGACTGACAGGAGAAGTACCTGCAATTTCTCTGTTGTCTCCTTCACGATACTGTTGCTGTCTTTCCTCTTTCGCTGAATTTGCCTCTTTGGGACCATCTTTGGCCCCTCCCCTTCCTGTCCTTTAACCTGAGCAGAAAGCAATACACTTCACAATTCTTGAACAAATCTCACCTTGGAAAAAAAAAATCACAATCACTATGTAGGTGTTGATAAGATCATTTTGAATTGGGAAAGCAAAAGAGCTGTATGCAATATTCATCCATACTTCTATGTACAGAATGTCATGACATCTAGAGTAGAAGTCTCGCCACTTTTTCTACCTCTCCTTGTTGACCGGCCCTTCTGGCCACACAGAATGCTAATATATGTGACTTTCCACCTCCTCCCTGCCTTTAGAAGCAGAGTCCTCCTCCTGCTACTGGCCAGATTCTCCGACACGGAAGACTTTGAAGGAGCAGGTTTGTTGTTGTTGTTTACATGCAGCATAAAACTAAGACATCTAGTGCTGAAATTATATTGTAAATTTGAGAATTTGACTGAGAACCATTTCACTTCTTTGGTTTGTTGAGTTGTCCCATTTTTCCCTTTTCCAGAGTCATTTACAGACTCCTGCCAGAAAAAAGCCCACTCCATTTCAGCTTCCTGCTAAAACGGATGCTTTGTTGGACCTTCAGTATGTTTACCATGGTGCAGAAACAAGGTGGCTGCAAGACCTCAATCTCAGCCACCTCACTGCAGGCCATACCATTTAGCTGGGAGAGGCAACAGTGACATGACAAAGAGGTGGTTACCAGAGCTGTATTTTAGTGCAGACAGTCTGGTTTGAGGAGCAAGTAGTAGTAGTAGTAGAACTAAAGGGTAGCCTTCTGTTCAGTTCACTCACAGGCATCTAAATGAAATGACCTGAACTCACCAACGTTTCCATGTTAATGTCAACACACTCAAAGCTACTCTCTGGGTCGGACTCTTCATCCTCTGATTGGAGGATGACAGACGGGGGGAGGTGGAGGGAGAGGTCTTCGTCCGACCAGTCGCTCAAGGACTCGCTGTCCTCAATGTCGTTGCTGCTGTGGGTGGACACCTCCAGGTAGTTGCAGGTCAGTTCAGGCTTTTTCAGCACAGCGACTTGAGAGAACAGAGCGGGGAGCTGCGTCTCGGAGTCGTGATGAGGCAGGAAGTCAACTTCAGGGCAGCGGTGTGCACTGAGGAAGAGGCGCCGCCTCTCTCCCCTGTCTCGTCCATCGCTCATCTGTCCAGACAAACAGCAGAAGGCAGGCGAGGTTAATGGGTCTGGTCCAGTTGGTGCCCTGTTGTTCTTGACACATTCATAGAGCACAAACACAAGTCACAGTGACAGAAATAGAACAGAAAACAGCAACAGAATGACTGAACAGTTATGCATCTAGTTGCTCTATTGAGGACTGAGCGGAAACTAAGACAAGGCCTCGTTTCAGAAGAATGTGGAGGAGGTAGTTGGACAGGGACACAAAAATTAAACCAGCCAGAAATGCTTTCAAATGTGATACCGCCATGCTGCCTGCATCTTTCCAAAACAAACAGCTGACAACAATTTTCAACATATCATGTTGCCAGGATGATGGAACAGCTGCCAACAAGAAGACGTTTCAGGAGAATTTCCCTGCGTTGTTTGTCTTGTCTCTTCAAAAGCTTACCATCAAAATCTGAACCGAAAGAAAATCACGGCCAGCGATTCAGTCTTCATTGCCTTCCTCCCTTTCAGTAATTGAGATGAGGATCAGCAGATCATCACTTTTCCTTTTCTTATTTTTCAAGATTTAATTTTCTAGAAGTTCAAGTTTAGAAAATTTTGTCTGGCATCATTCTATTTTCCTTTAAATGGATCATTCAGAACCAAAATAAATGTTCATATGTTGCGATTGAGTTGTTATCCTGTTTGAATTTCACTGAATAGAGATAGTGTTTATTCAGTTATTTGTTTACTTTAAAGGCAAGACCAGTATTTTTTTTGAAGCTCTGAAGAGGGTTTTTGTTTCTGTGTGTCAAAACTCTCTGCTGGACAAGTGCTGATGGCGTGTGGGAATTTCCCCTGGCTCCGGGTGTCTAAAATAAAAGCCGCAATTTGTCGTACTGTTGATATGCCTGCTCCAAAAGTCAGGTCTGAATTCTTACCTCTGAGGCTTCTCGTGAAGACCAGGCAAATGCAAGTTGTGGTTTTGGAAAGGCAATCTTTGTCCAAAGTCGGGTTCTGGTCCTGCTGGTTCAGTGGTCACAAAGCAGACTGCTGATCCGTTTGTGATCCTGTTTGTATAAACTCGGTTCATCGTCAGGGCGATGGACACCCTGCCAGAGTGAGAGAGAAAGTGTTGGTGACAGAGCACAGCCTTAGAGAGAGGGAGGACGGTTGAGACACATAGGCGAGAACAGAAAGAGAGAGTGGGTATCAAGACTACAGGTTTCTATTTTAGAAGGTGACTGACAGACGAGGCTGCCATCCCTCCCCCTCCTCTAGGGAGGGAGAGAGAGAGAGAGAGAGAGAGAGAGAGAGAGAGAGAGAGAGAGTGTGTGTGTGTGTGTGTGTGTGTGTGTGTGAGGGGGTGGTGGGGCAGGAGGCAGAGAGACAAGCAGCAGCCGCCGAGGCTGAAGTTTCAAAACAGCAGTTTCTTCATTTGCCAGTAGATGGCAGTGGCAATAGAAGTGTACAAAATGAATGTACCAAAAGAAACCGCTGATGAATGTCTAAACCACGAAGACTGTTGTCACAACGTGAACTTTAAGCACGTCTTTTATGCTTTATTTACAATGCATACGAAGTATTTGAATTGTTGATAGTGTAACATTGTTGATATAGTGGGAGAAATGGATTGTGGTGTTTGTCGCACTGCAGTCTCATTACAAAAAAGTGTGACCAGACGTTGATATTTCTCTCTCCCAACAGGTAAGAAGCAGCATGCTGTACACCAACCACAGCAATAAATTGTGGCATTTACATTGGAAAGATTTGTGTAGCATAAACATTGTGACATAAAAATTTTGCCATCACCATGTGCATAGTGAGTACATTTTAATTACGGATTTTGGACGATTCCAAATGTGGCTAAATTTCTGGAAGAACAGGCTCTCTTTGCTGAGCTGAGTTGAGAGGGGAAAAAGGGGAAAAGTATTAAGCATGTGGTTCACTGAGGGGAGCTGGACTTTGCGCTCTAGATTCTGTCCAGATGAGGGCGACATTATTGTTTTTTGCCAGCTGGTCATCAACGACGGTTGACGGTAAAGAAGAAGAAAAGGCGGAAAGAGAGGAAACCGAAACGGGGGAAAAGGAGGACGGGCCGCCTCAGCGAAGAGTTTGTGCTTGACTGGTTCCTGCTGTGCTGGACCGTGCTGCACTCGGTCCAGATGCCTGGATGTCAGTCCGGTGGTTCGGAGGTACATTGCAAATGCTGTTAGACGCATTGCGTCACTGTGTGAAATGTTGTCCCCGTCCAGTTCCGGATTTAGTTATTGCTACATTCTGTTTACCCTACCGCCAGATCTCCTCTTAAACAAACTCTAACTCAGTCCGTCTCACATCATACGAGTGATTTGGTTATTTCGCGTAGTCGATGTTTTTTTTCTTTCTTTCTGTGACGACATCAGTTAGCCTGTATGCTAACCGGAAACGGTGTAACGGTACACTTGTCCCCCAGATTAGGATTAGGGTGTGTATGCACATCCCAGATGCCGATTTTGTATTTTGGTGTTCCCAAATAATACGAAAGGTCATATGCTGATAGACGGATACCTTCTACCTTGTAGCATAAAATATGTTTTTTGATCTAATATAAAGGCCTAATTCCCAGATATTTTATTTTTTATTCATGTTCTTTTCTAACAAGGGTTTCATATCTTTATTGCTGTGAAAGGGTGATCATAATCATCTTTTTTAAGCCTCGACTTTGCCCGTCTTCTACAATTCTAAATTTATTTATGTATTTATTATTTCTTACATACATTTTTTTTCTTCAAATAAAACAACTCAATCTAGTTTCTAAACATGTAATTTAAAGTTTCCAGCAAAGCAAGTGTCCCCTTTTAATTTGTGACTGACACTGTACCCCCAGCAGGAGGCGATGGGCTCTGCTCCCAGGGTCCTTGTCACCGGAGCGTCTGGCCTTCTGGGTCGAGCTGTGTGCAGAGAGTTTCAGAGTGGCAGCTGGTCGGTCATTGGCACCGCCTACAGGAGAGCAAGGCCCCGCCTCATACGCTGTGACCTCACAGATGAGGATGCCGTCAGAGGACTGCTTCATGAGCACAAGGTACCACACGTCAAAGTCGGTGGTGCACGACGGGCTGCATTCATGCTACAGTGAAACAGAGCCTTTTTTAAGTTTTATTCAACAGATGGTTTTGAGTAATTGCTGGGTTTCACGTTCATTGTTCAGTGTCATGAAAAAAAGTTTCGTTTTCAGCCCGACGTGATTGTCCACTGTGCAGCTGAGAGACGTCCAGACATTGTGGAGAGACACACTGAGGCAGCTGTCAACCTAAATGTCCACGCAACCAGCATGCTGGCTAAGGAGGCTGGTATGTCATCTTTCCTTCACTGCTAAATGAAGGTTTCTGTTATTTGTCTTCTCAGGGAAGGTGAGCCCTCCACTCTGTTCAGGTGTGTGTATGTTTACACAAACAAATAACAGAAATAAACTTAAGTTAGTGTAACCTGAACAAATTTTTTCCTAAAAAGAAATGAACAGTGTGGCTTGTTTGAGTTTGATCCTACTTTTAAACTTGAACCTGAGCAGTTTACCAGAGTGATGTTTGCTGATGAGACCATAGCCAGCTTCTTGAGACTGAATAGCCTAGGTTTACTCTAAAGATCTCTTGCGAAGTGAAAACCCTGCTTCATGATAGAACTGTGGCCTGCGTGTGTGTATGTGTGTCTTTGTGTGCAGCTTTGTGCGGCGCCACCTTCCTGTACATCAGCACCGACTACGTGTTTGACGGAAGGAATCCTCCGTACGGGGAAGACGACACTCCCAATCCTCTCAATGTGTATGGCCGCAGCAAACTGGAAGGGGAGAGAGAGACACTCAGACTCTGTCCAGGTGCGCGTCTTCCTCCCGTCCGTTGCTGCCTCACCTGCCTCCCTCCGTCCTGCCTGCTCGTCCCTCATTTGTCTGTCTGCCACCCACTTGTCTTCGCCGCAGCCGCGCTAATCCTGCGGGTGCCCATTCTGTTCGGGGAGGTGGAGTCCGTGTCAGAGAGCGCCGTCACCTGCTTGTGGCTCCGCGTCCAGGACACGACGGAGAGTTGCACCCTGGATCACTGCCAGCAGAGGTTCCCCACAGACACCCGGGACGTGGCCGCCGTCTGTAGGAAGTTGTGCGAGCGGGCGAGACAGGTGGGCTGCCGTCCCTCGGAGAGGGAGACGCGTCTGTCTGTCTGTCTGTCTGTCTGTCCACCTGCCTGTCTCACCGCCTGTCCGTCTTTGTTGCAGGAACCGTCCATCAGTGGGATCTTTCACTTCTCGTCCAATCAGCAGATGACTAAATATGAAATGGGCGTGTCGATGGCCCGTGCCTTCAACCTGCCCTGTGACCACCTCATACCGGTAAATATAAACACCATCTATACGTCGATGGATTGTTGCATTGTCTTCACTATATTCTTTTTTTTTTTTTGTCCCGTCTGGCCATACTGACGAGCAGAAATGTGTTTGAATGTCTTCATGATGGCTGATGAGCTTGTGACCCGAGGGTGTGAATCCCACACGTCGTTTCACGAACTGCTTGTTGAGTGGTTTTATGATATTTTTATGGATAAGTGATATTCTGGCCATGACCGGACTGAGGGAGGGATAGGGAGTGAAAAGACAGTAGAAAGGGGCTGTAAGTGAGGGGCAATAGGGGGGAGAGAGGGAGGAGAGAGGGATAAAGTGAGCAACTGGCAACTATATACAATCATTGTGTTAAAAAACATCAACAAAAAAACAAGATATTAATTTCCATAGTCAATTATCCATTAATGAACTAATTCAAATAATAATCCTATTAACTCATCAAGAAAAAGCAAAAGATGAATACATATACAAAAAAATAAGATAACCATACATAAGTAAGACAAGTGTGTGTGTGTGTGCGTGCGTGCGTGCGTGCGTGCGTGCGTGCGTGCGTGTGTGTGTGAGAGACTATCCCAGTCTGACATTGTTACTGGTTCCCCTCTCTTTAGCTGACAGAGCAGCTGGCCGCCTCCACCC
The DNA here is from genome assembly GCF_046127955.1 of Nelusetta ayraudi. NCBI lineage: Eukaryota > Metazoa > Chordata > Actinopteri > Tetraodontiformes > Monacanthidae > Nelusetta > Nelusetta ayraudi. Next base: position 7,712,000 of record NW_027466083.1, read on the forward strand.
TTCGCCCAATGAACAGCCAGCTCAACTGCTCGCGCCTGGAGCTGCTGAACCTCAGCGTCGAGCCGCGACCTTTCAACACAGCCATCACCGACTGTCTGTGGCCCTTCACGCCAGACAAACGCTGGCGACAGACCGTGTTCCACTGACAGAGAGACGGCGTAGGACGAAGAGACGGACACGTTGCTTCTCTTAGCAGGCCGATCTGTTTTTTTTTTTGTTTTTTTTTCATTAATAGTTGGAGGTTTTCAACAACAGCAACGGTTCAGCTTATAAACACAAAAATTATGGTTTCATTTCCTGCTGGACTGGAATGTGATTGGCCATGACCAGCTGTGTAGGTGGCGCTTTAGGCAGATACGTCATAGAAAGAAAGATGGGGAAAATAAAAATCCTAGCGTTTGTGTTGTTTATTGATTTAACTTAATTTAAATGTGTGTAGCAGCAAATAAGTAGGTGAGCTGTTTCCAAATGTTAATGTTGTGGTGATCGGCCTCTTGTGTAAAATTTACCGTTATCTGCCGAGAAACAGACATTTATGCGATTCTTCACTTGTTGGATTATTGATGATGCAAAACTTTAACACATTAAAATTGTGGAATTGAAATCTGACTCTTTTGGCTTTAGTTAACCAAAAGACAGGACGCCCTTCCAACCAGCGAAGGTTTCCTGTTGCTGCTGCTGGATCACAACTTACAAGACATCATAAGAATAAGAATACACAACAGCTTGCAGTCCCTCTCTGTTTTCTCCATCGCTATCAGTTTTCATTCCCGTAGATTTTTCATCTGCCTGTATAAACAGCAACCCCCCCTTTTTTTTTTCCCCTGGCTGTTTGTTTATTGTTGCTGCCAGTTTGGGCCTCTCTGTCTGGCAAACTGGAGACTGTAAAGTCTAGCAGGACCCACTGATCCGTCCTATCACTTTGTTCTATTACCTCGGCCACCTTGCCGCATTAACACAAGCATCCTTTATGAAACAAGGTTCAGTTTCATGGAGCAACTTTGCTTGCCCCACTAAAACTGAGTTGCTGCCTTATAAAACACAGCTGAGGACACAAACTTTTTATTTTTCATTTTTCAGAGGAGGGGGTTTGTTTACGAGGGCAGACGAGGCGATCTGTCATGCAGGTAATAGTGTCAAATGTTTGTTTTACTGGTTTTGTGCACAGATGAAGCATAAACTTTAATGAGTGAGTGTTCTCCATAAATTTATTTTACAAGTTAAACATTAAAAAAAATTATTCATCTTTGGAACCCCTCCCCCACTGTCCTCTCCTCTCTGACCTTGTTGTGTTTCAGCTCCCTATTGGATCCATGTTTTGAAAGCTGCATTCATAATTTAACATATTTAAATGGACAATAAGTTCACAGCCTGAATTTGACCTCACGGGTGAAAGGCAGAGCAGCGCTGTGACAACACTGCAAGGACGAGTTACGTGTAAGGCCTCTTCCTGGCCAGTAGATGGTGGTGTTGGGCCATTTTCCCGTGAGAAGCAACAAAACTAGTAACCAAATACGAGATGCTTCAGGCATACGTGCACTGCTGGTGCTGCATGAGATGGACAGATAGATAGATAGATGTGATGGAGACAAATCATACACTCGACAAATGTGCATTATTTTTTTATTCCAGCATGACAGACGTTTTGTTACAAAAGCAGAAAAGTAAAATAAGAAGCTATGGTCAGCTAATTTTAATTCATGCATACAGAATACGAGGTGAATTGCAGAGATGCAACGGTGAGTTCCCAAATTTTGTCTGTAGTCTGGAGACCTTGCTGTCTCTTACTGTGAAGTTAACAGAGGGCCCCCGTGAACACACACACACACACACACACACACACACACACACACACACACACACACACACACACACACCCTGTGTTTTTCCATCATTGAGTGATTGTCGGACATGACGAGCCAAAACCTGATCTCCTTCTGTGTTGCTGTCAGGCGTTCTCAGCTTTGCCCTTGCCGCCTTCTGCGCCGTCTGCTGCGTTCAGCACTATATCAGATCCGATCAGAGGCACCGAGAGCGTCACACCCTGCTCAAGGTCAGCCTCCGTTTTATTACTCATTAAAGGTTTACTGTCACAGAGAAGGTTCCAGGGTGCCGCGCTGGTTGCACTGCCTTTGTGTGTGAGGAAAGAAATATGCAGCATGCAGGAGCTTGTTTACTGAGGTATCTGCTGAATTTTCTTTACTGTGCCCTTGCACTGGCTGGAAATGGATAACACATATCAAAAACAACAGAGAATGCGCAATTCTTGTTCGGGGGTAAAAAAAATAAATAAAAATTAACATTTTTGTACAATTTTTGAGTCCTAATGATCCATCTTGCAATGTTCTCTGAGTTATTTTTCATGTTCAAAGTTTAGCTTTCTGATTAGAGTATATCAGTGGTCAGTGTTAAAAGGTAAAACAATACATTCCACTAGTTTGAAACTCCCAGCAAAACTTCAGCAGGATCTGATCTGCCCTCGCTCAAACCGCCCCGCTTCAAACAGGAGGACATGTGATGAAGATGGCTCACTGTAGTGAGGCGATGAGGGCAGTGATGGGAAGCATGTTAACCGACGTGTTCAAAGGGGCCGGCCGGCTGGCTCTCTCCACTTCAGACGGAATATTCCAGAAAGATGGGAGGGTGGGGGGAGTTTAGCTCCGAGTGCGGGTTCGATTGGAAAAGAGTCAGAAATTACACACAGCCTCAATTATACATCACAAAGGGGCGAAAGGGTCCCACTGGATGGAAGAGGAGGAAATGTAGGAGGGTGTGTGTGTGTGTGTGTGTGAGAGAGAGGGAGAGCGCGAGAGAGGGAGAGCGAGAGAGAGAGAGAGAGAGAGAGAGAGAGAGAGAGAGTGAGAGAGTGAGATACCTCCTCTCTGTTTCGACTTTGAAGTTGTGACTTTGTCAGGAGCTGCAGCTGAAAGCAGGAGGTGGGAAAATGGTGGCTTTTACCACCTGAGGGGTAGACACACACACACACACACACACACACACACACACACACACACACACACACACACACACTGGGGGTTGGGCTTTCAGCATTTTCCTGCCTAAATGGAAATTTGTGAGGCTAAACAGTTGCGAAAGTGTCCTGCCGCTCGGCGCTGCCCTTCAGGAGCTGCTGTGCATTTACACTCACACGTTGTACGTTGATAAAAATAGCTTGGAGCTGGTCCAGAATTTAAACTGAACACCCAATAATGGTTGGAAGTTTGACTTTGTTTATGTCTTTTGAAAATTGGCAGGAGTGCTTTAACAACAGATAATTTCAACAATTTTGAATGAAATACCAAATTCCAAATGTGGGATTTTGGCAAAACTGGCTTCTCTCCTTAAATGAGCTTTGGAGTGTTTTTACTCAGTGAAAGAGGTTGAGGCAACGTGTCTTCTGCCGGGGTCAAAGATCAACTCATGATCTACGAGGCTGTCTGAGGGCCCCGTGGTGTCCAGTAAAGTCACTGGAACGCTTCATCTCCTGGCCCTTCACCTGTATACCTGTCGCTGGAAGTCTTTCCTTTATACTTTGCTTGTTCCAGTTTTCACAAAGTGTTGGGAAGAAATTCACATCGCTCTTGTGTGACCAGAAAGCCCTGGTCATGCGCTACCGTTCAAAGGTTTGGGTTCACTCACTGACTCATTGAACTCGATTAAAACCAGATTCATTAAATGTCTAATTGGATGTGATTTTAGAGAATGAACATCAATTGTGCAATATGAGATAATCACAGAAACTTTGTGCTTTAAAATTGCTAAAAAAAAAAAAGAAGAGTAAAAAAGAAAAGAAAAGTAAAACATTTTTTAATCAAAGCTTTGTGTTATAGCCACACTTAGTTGTGCACGCTAAACCATTATATGTACTTTAGGCTCTTAAAAACAGCTTTTTAGTGTGTTCACACTGAACTTTCCACTCTTGGAATTCTCTCATTCACTTTTAATTAGACTTTGGAAATGATTTTCACTAAACATTAAAATGTTCCCATACTTGTTCAGCACATATTGCCTGATTTTCATGCACTGATAGTGATCTCATAACATTCAAGATCATTAATTCATAAAACTAATGTTCTAATTCTAATGTAGTACAAAGTAGAAATTAGTCAGTGAGCCAAACTTTTGAACAGCAGTGTAGGTTTTAGCAGGCTGCTCTCTGCTTTTGTTGAAAACACAGGGTTAAACACAGAGTTTTTACAAGGGAACGGACAAGCGTCCTTTTCCCTTTTTTCCCTCTTCCCCCCTGGACATCTTGCCTCACTATCTTGTGTGTACAGGGAGAGGCGGTCTTCACGTTGAGGCGAACCCGATGCCCAGGTCACTCTGGCCATTTGTCACCTGTCTTCAAGGTCTCCTGCAGCTTGTACAGAGGTCCAGGTCGCCGTCCTTGCGTCTCACTGTCCTCTGCCGTGTCATCGGTGCAGCGCAGATAAATGACTCGACACGGTAGCAGAATGTGACACCGACCTCACGCCTCACCCTCCTTCTCCACACGCAAGCGTCCACTACTCGTTTCTATTAAGGCTTTCACTGTTTATCAGTCTCAACGGCTCTATTCAGGTTTATTTTCAAATGGTATTTTTAATAATTCATTTTTGATCTGACATGAGGAGGCCTGCGAAGCGTTGCATCAGTCACATGTTGTGCGTGAAATTAAGATTTCAGTCGCATGGCGACAAAGATCGTTTCCATCTCGCTGTTGTTCTGTTTGCGACCACCGGGGGGCAGTGCCGCATTTAGGCAATAAGTGGACGTGGTCCCGTGGGCCCGACCGAGCGATAGGCATTCAGTGGGATTTGTGAAACAAGGCTGTTTGGGGAGCCCATGTCCCCCACCCCACCCCACCCCACCCCCACCCCGCGAGACGGCCCGTCCTATTAAGGTGCAAATTACCAACACCTTGTCCTTCTTGCAACGACGCGGCCGCGGCTCTGTGAAGGTAATGATTACATCTGCCTCGATTGTCTTTCCCTTGTGTGCACGAGCCTCCCTTTGCTGTTTGACTAGTTAGCATCGGTTCCTCGAGGGCCACCACGCCTTCATAATGGGATTTAATTGTTGTTTGTAATGACCCGGGTGCGCGGAATTACGCGCGGGTCTATCCAGGTATTGACTGACCGCGCTCCTGTTCCAACTTCCACCAGTGGACAGGCGGCGTTGAAAGTGTTGTGAATAAGAAACTTTCCGGGCAGTTTGGATTTGGTAGAATTTGGCAGTCAGACCTCGTACACACTGATGTGGCCAGCGTCTTAAGACAATTCCGTTGCGGAAGCAGGTTAAAAACTTGCGCCGGCGTGTCCTTCTTGTTTCAAGACAATCTTTGACGCGCAATTTGTGCTCGTGCAGAGCTGCGGCGCGCATTTTCGTTGTAGGTGAGGATGCAGCGCGGCAATGCGCGGGGTGTGTGTGTGTGTGTGTGTGTGTGTGTGTGTGTGTGTGTGTGTGTGTGTGTGTGTGTGTGTGTGTGTGTGAGCGCACACGCGCGTCTACCGCGTCCCATGTGTTTGTGTTAGAAGAGCGCGGGAAAAGAGATTAAGACCAGAAAATTCCGGAGCAATCTGTCCTCCCTTGGCAGATGTTGTTGCGGCTCATCATCATCATCATCATCATCATCATCATCATCATCATCATCATGTTTCTTTACCTCTGGCGTCATCAGCTTCTTGTCTGTTTGTATCCAACACTTTGAAAGTCACACACTGAACTAGACCAGGTCATCTGTAGTTCACGCCCTCTCCTGGCCGTCCTCTGTGCACTTGGCTGCACGTCCATATCCTTATCAACACTAACGCTTGACCATGTGACTGGATGACTGTGCGGGTAGGTGGCATGTGAAGCAATACTTTTAGAAAGACGTGTGTGTGTCTGTGTGTGTGTGCTCTCAAAAATCTCTTGCAGTGAGAACGTCAACTACGGTTGATAGTACAGTAGTTGTATAGCTGCTGATCTCTCCGCCGGGATTCGGGGCTCTAACGGAGCAGAGGAGAATGTTGAGCGTAACATCCACCTTTTATTCACATCTTTCTGTGCGAAATCATCTCAAGTCGTCTTCCCTTCTCCACGTTGCGCCCGGGTCGTGAGCGATGGCATCCCGCGTTTAAAAGTTGCTTGAAAGGAAAAAGTAGATCAACAAGTTTAGTTGACAGTGCGTGACGGACGGCCGTCGCGTCGCTTCGCAGAACTCTGTGCAACTTGGTGCAACTTCTGGCAGAGTGAAGTTTCAGAAGAACAGAGGCAGAGAGCAGAGGCAGCAGAGAGAGAGAGATGAAGGGAGCAGGGAGGGAGAGAGGGAAAGCTAAATACCCCCCACCGAGGAGGAGCAGCAGAGAGATGGATGGGGGGGACGACGGGGGTCATGAGGGGGAGTACTTGGTGAGAGCCCCCCCCCCCCCCCCACACACACACACACACACACTCACCCCACTTTGAACTGGATGTCGAGAGAGAAAAAGAAAGGAGGAGGGAGATTTAAGATGGAGAGACCTCAGTAGAGTGGAGGAGGAGGGAGATGAGGAGAATGATGAAGGAGAGCAGGGGTGGAAAATGGGTGAATAGAACAGGTGGGGGATAAAGGAGGGGAGAAGAGCTGAGGAAGTGAAAGGGAGAAATGGTAAGGTCATAAGGAAGGAGAGAAAAGAAGAGAAGGAAGAAGAGCAGAGAGGGTGGTGAAAAGGTGGAGAAGATGGGTGGAGAGTTGGTGGAAGGGAGATGTGAAGGATGTGGACATGGAGAAGGAAGTGAAGGAGGTGAGAAACGGAAGAGACTTTTTAAGGAAATAGGGCACAGAGGAAGGAAGTGTTGGGTAGTTGAGAGGTGAAGGAAGTAGGAAAGATAAAAGGGTGTGATAGGAGAAGGATGAGGAAGTGAGAGGGATGGGGTGAGTTACAGCGGAAGCAGGAAGAGAATGGTGAAGGTGTAACTGGGCTCCCCAGGTGTCCCCTGGGTCCGGCCGGCTCTCCAGTCGGCTTCGCTGCAGGAGAACCTTCCAGTCCGAGTTGCCAAAATTTTTGTTACCGAGCTTTTTCAAATGTAAAGAAACCCTTCAATGGTCGTGTGCTGAATGATAAGTCATATATCTGTGAATGACACAAAAGCATCTTAAATGCTGCTCTCGCTTAAGCTTGCTTGAGTCACTGCTTTAGAATCCAGAGGAAAACCAGTGACTCCAACAGCTCGTCCGCGACTTGTTACTATGCAACCAGCGGAGTGGTCAACTGCTTAGCAGCTTGTGTGGCGCAGTAAGACCTGAACTTTTCCTGGCTCTGGATAAACCGGCTGCTTCGAGTGTGTTTTTCCTGCAGCACCTGGCTGCTCACAGCGTGCTTTTATTCTCCTTTCTCTTCTTTTTCTTTAACTTTTTGAAGGCGGTAGATGAATTTTTAAGAGATGAGAGAAATTACTGAGGATGCAGCAATCACAAAGTGACCTTCTGCAACTGGTCCATCCTTTGGTGCCAGTGCTGAACATATCAATATAAGATATATATATTCTATTTTGCGGCGTGATTTTTGCCTTCTGTCTGTTTAGTGTTTTTGTTTGTGGAGCGGGACACTTCCTGCATCTTGGTATCTGAACATTGCAACTTCTGCACTTGGTGAAATCTGCGCGTCCTGAAGTCCAATAGGCTCCTTTTAAAAGTTGTGTTTTTAGTGGTTTTATTGTTCATTCATGCAGCACACAGTACTCTCTGAATGCATGCACATCAGATGCTTTTTATATGAAGTTGGAAGATGTCGTCATGAATCTTCTTCTGTGTTATTTTCTCATGTCTCACTTCCTCCCTTCTCTCTGCTTGTAACTTGTAAAAAATATCAAGATGCAAGTGTGATTTTTTTTCTTTTTTCTTTTCCATTTTCTTTTCTATTTTTTTTTTCCCACATTGACGATTGACAAGAGTGCCCTTGGGCAACCGTTTCAGCTTTACAAGTATTCCTCTGTTTTCTTTCTTTTTGATGTGTGTGTGTGTGTGTGTGTGTGTGTGTGTGTGTGTGTGTGTGTGTGTGTGTGTGTGTGTGTGAGTTTGGCCCGCTCTGCTGCGACAGCACTGACAGTGTGTAACGCGCATCTCGTCTTACACGCATGCGTCGCAGGGGGCGCCGCACTCCAGCACGGGTTTCATCGCTGGTTCTCTCCTCCACACTGCGCCTTAGACTGGACCTCATGGAGATGCAGAGTGACTGCTGGGATGGACGTGAGAGTGTGTGTGTGTGATGGTGTGAGTGTTTGTGTGTGGTGTGCCAGTAAATTAGCTAGCGGTTAGTAAGCCCCGACTGTGGCTCCGAATTACCGCTGTGGTTGATGTAGCGCTGTAAACCGCTGTCTGCCTAAATTGATTGGCCGTTCCTTCAATTCTGCGTCCTCCTCAGCCTCCTTCCTTGTTGTCCTTCTCCTTTACCTCTCTATCCAACTCCCTGTTTCCTGGCTGAGATGGTCGCCCCTGAAGACAATTCAAAATGAAAAAAAAACCTAGATTGCTTGATTTAGAAAATGGTGTCAGACGTTCCAGAATGCGGCGCCTCATCGTAGGATGCATGAGGCGGTTCTGATTGCAGCTGTGACCTTGGCTCTGGGTCAGTCGGCCCTGCATGTCAAATGAATTCTTGTAATCTGAGAGCTGATTGGATGAACTTTATTCAGGTGTGTCAATTGGACTGAAGCGTGGACGTAGGCAAGCAAGAACAGGCCTGTGGGCGACTCATGGGGTACTTGGGGGTAGGGCTGCACAATTAATCGAATTTTAATCACAATCACGATATTGGCTGCCACGATTAAATTAAGCTGATCGTCAGCGATATTAACATTTAAAAAGCCGGCTACCGTACATGTCAAATCAAGCACTTTCAGTCATCCAACCACCAGGGGGCGAACGCAAGGTTAAGATTTCATTAAGCTGCCGAAATAGAGCAAATCCTGCAGCAGCGGCAGGAAGTGCCGCAGCATAAGCGGCAGCCACAAATGATGAGAGAGAGAGAGAGAGAGAGAGAGAGAGAGAGAGAGAGAGAGAGAGAGAGAGAGAGAGAGAGAGAGAGAGAGAGAGAGAGAGAGAGAGAGAGAGAGAGAGAGAGAGAGAGAGAGAGAGAGAGAGAGAGAGAGAGAGAGAGAGAGAGGCGATGTCGGGAGCAGACAGTACACCCCCCCTCCCCCGCAACGAAGCTTTGTCGGCACCACGTTGGTGACCCCTGGTTTTGATAATTAATTATACTACTGCATCACGAACGTAGATAAGGCATCCGTTGGCGAGGCTGCTGTACATCAGATCAAATGACCTTCCTCGTCATTTTCTTGACCTTTCTTTTTTGTCATTTCATTAACTTGTGTTTAAGCAGAATGTCACCAGGGGACTCTACCTTAGCACCAGGTGGTCACCTACTTCATGTTTAGAGAAACAAGGAGCTGCAAACAACAGAGATCAAAGTGAGAAGAAGTGGCAAGAGCTCAAAGGAAGTGCAGAGAGGCCTGTTCCCGTGTGTGTGTGTGTGTGTGTGTGTGTGTGTGTGTGTGTGTGTGTGTGTGTGTGTGTGTGTGTGTGTGTGTGTGTGTGTGTGTGTGTGTGTGTGTGTGTGTGAACAAGGGCAAGTGGAGGTGAATGATCAACTGATCCTGTTCTGTTTAATCGGATGGAGGCTATACGCCCCCAGCTAGAATCAAACACACACTCCAACGACTTGCGTTAAGCGTTCGACCGTTTGGAGTCATTTGGGTGCGACAGTCATTTCCGTCCAGCAGGATGAAGGACTGCTGATCAGCTCAGGGCCGCTTTCAATTTCCTGCAGTCTCCACTTTCTTTCACTTCCCCTCCGATCGGTGGACTTTGTGACTTAACTCACTGCTCTGGCTGTCTGTTCTCTTACCTGCTCTGTCAGAATTCCCTCCTTTTTTCATTTTTTTTCATTTTTGGCCATTTGAATTGTGGAGTAAATACTTCTAAAAAAAACTTTGGATCATCGAGTCGACTCACGCTGTCTTCTCGTTGTTTTCCAATAGCAATGCGTGTCTTTATCCTGTCAGTGAACTCTGCAGAAATGGGAAAAGTCCATTATTTGATTCTTTTGCACACTCCAGTTCAAAAAGATGTGGGAAGTGGGTTCAAAACATTAATTTCCTAAAATCAACCCTTTATGATGTCACTGAGCTACAACACCCTTAGCCAGGTGCTGGCTCCGCCCTCTGAGACTGCCTTGTTTTTGTCCCCCTACAGACTTATGGAAGGTCCAACACTGCGTTCATTCTCACAGCGTCTTGCAAGGCTGCAAACACCGGAATAAATATGCACCTTTGAAAGGCAACACGTGAGTTTGCTGTTGTATTGTTTGCAAAGTGTGTTTGTCTTTGTGCTTTTATGGCTCGTGTGTTTCTTTCAAAGCTAAACTTTAGTGACATTATTAAACAACGACAGCAACAGAATTCTCTGCACTCCACTGGCTGCGGTTGCCTTCTGATGCGTGCTCTCATGTGACATTTCCAGAGCAATCAATATATCGCTTGCGTGTGGCATTTGCTCGCAACTCACAGTTTTAATACAGCGGCTGCAGCTTTAATGGTTTTGACCGGCGTGCAGACTGCAGAATTCTCCCGATGGTGCCCGCTGATTACACGCTCACGGGGACTCGCTTGCTGCTCGGCCTCCGAGGAGTCGGGGCTGCAGCCTTTTTGAAGACACACGGGAGGGTGGTTGGGGTTCGGGAGGGGGCCAGATGCAAACGGCAGTGTGTTCACGGGGCCGTTGTAAAGGAAATTAATCCGTGTCCTTGAGCCGGCAAAGGTCTGGACGTCGGTGGGAGGACGGCGCTCGCTGCCGACGCGTCGGGTGGGAAATGTCGTGTTTTCCAGCGCGCAGCCACGCTAATAAGCAGTCATGGCCCTGCAGCAGCAGGAGAGATCTTTATTGGAAATCTAAATAAGGCAATGGATGGAAGTGAGTGATAGCTTTTTAAGGGTTATCGACCTCTTGGCAATGAAGATAACTAGATCATTTTTTTTTTTTTTTCTTTTTTAATTTACTTTGTGACCACTTTAGTAGCCACTGGCCCTCGTTGCCATTTAAACCCAGAAAAAGGTTAAATAAGGCATTTTCTTTCTCGGAGAGATAAACGCTGCCACACTGTTCACGTGTTGTTTGCAGCGTGGCAGTCTTCCGGTGAACCAGAGGACTGCTGCTGTCACACACCAGCGGTGAGACAGATGGAAAAAAAAAGCAATGTGCAGTTAAGCGAGGCAGGGAAGGAATTCTGCACAAAAACAAGACAGAACCAAGACAGATTCCCGACTCTCTTCCCTGCTGTTAATTCCTGCCGAGTTTTCCCGCTGTCGCCGGTGCTGAAGATGCACCTGAGACTGCTTCTTCTCTACGGTGGCACTCGTGCTTTCATCTCAGTGGGGGCGCGCTCGGAGATGCATTTCACTGTGAGCACTGTGGAGGAAGACAAAGCTGCAGAGGTCACGTTTATGGAGGTGCAGGGGCTCAAAGAGGAGCAGGAACTGCGGCCTAACTAGGAGATGGAGAAGAGATGGACCGGCACTTGGATGCACGTTGCATTCAAAATGAATTGGGGGTCATCAAAAATAACACAATGCCCCATTTACTGAAGTCATTTGCAATACCAGTGGCTGCTGTTGTCAGTTGAGTGGATTTGATGTTGGAGACAATGGCATTTCTTGCACATTAACCTCCTAAACTTTTCAACGTCTTCAATTTTTGGCCATGACTTCTCGTCCGCTGCCAACTGTCGCCGCTGTCAGTTTGCTTACTGGTCAATCGTGTCCTTTAATTGAAAGTGAGGAGTTCTTTCCAAGACTGTGCTGTGGTGCCTGTTTCTGAGGGATGGCATCGGCTTCATTCGATTAAAACAAACAAACAAACAAAAAACCCTCTCACCAGAAGCCGCTAATTGACCTGTAGTGCCGCGGTTTAGAAAACAAACTTCTGCAAGTTTTGCATTAATAATTCATGGCTGAGAGACGCTGAGGAGGCGAGCAAACAATGCAGTGTACAGCGTGAGAAGCTGCGGTAGCCAGGAACACAGCAGGACTCGCAATGTTGTGTTTTTTTTTTGTTTTTTTTTAATGTGTTGCTATGAGAAACGATAACACCGCCCTCCTTTTAATTCCACCGTTCACTGTGCCGGTTGCTTCTCCATATAAAAGCACACTGCCTTGAAATCACGACTTTTGCAAATTGCAGAGCTCAAGACCAGGCTGAAGAAAAAAAAATGACCCTGTGAAATCAAGCTTTCAGTCACATCCAGAGGCGTGTGGCCACTTGAGGGGGAGGCCTGAAGATGAATGGCCTAATAGATTGCAGCCTAATCTCTTTGAACAGCACTCAATCCCCTGACTTTTCTTTCTTCTTTCAAATAATTTCCGCAGCAAATATGACGGAGTGAAGACAAAGTACATTTAGTCACAACTCAGCCGGCCTTAATTCTGCAGATGCTGCTTTTTCTATGCACACTTTAGTCGCATTTAGCTGCATGGATCAGCTGCCCGCGTCCTGAATCTTTAACCAGGTGCACCGAGACACTTTGTCAATCACTACATAATAAACAGAATTTCGCACGTGTCTGCACAAGTTTATCTGGCAGTAAACGTCCCTCTCTGACTCAGGGTGGAGAAAAGTGGCTCAGCGATTGAGATTTTTTTCTCTCTTTTTTTTCTCTCTCACCATTAGCTTTGCGTCAGCAGCACTTCCAGCCGCCGCAGCTAATAAGCGACCAGCTGCTGCTTAGAAAGCCGACGCCTTAAACGTCGCAGCCGGGTCCTCGCCGCAAAGACACAAATTCTCGGTGACAGCGTGACTTGGGTTGAGGCGGCTGCAGCTCCTCAGTTCTGTCCCGGCTGCTAATTAGCCGCTGATGTGCACGCTGTTGACGGGGAAAAGTAGAGCGCGAGCACCTGCACGTTATTTAGTCAGTCGGAAGGGAGGAAGGGACTTTGCTGTGTCCGTGAGTGTGGCTGACTGCTGAGGCCTGCACACATGGGTGGATTCTACAGAACCTTTGCAGACTCAGTGCAGGCCCACTCAAATACAAATCTTAAAAAGCCACCATGAATTTTTCCCAATGTGTCAAAGGTTCATTTTTTGAGGTCAGTCATGCTGCAAGGGATAATACTGCCATTCAAACCAAAATGTCCTTTTCATTCAAAACAACAACCAGGGTTCGTACACCTTTTTTCATGGTCAAATTCAAGTACTTTCAAGGTCAGTTTTCAAGCTTTTCCAGTACCATAACCATTTGGAAATTGCATTGTGATAAATTCATGCACATGCAAAAATGGCAATTTCACTTTTTTCTTGAATTAAAGTTTTGCAACACAAGAGGGAATTTATTTATTTATTTATTTTAACATCTACTCTCAAGTATCAGTAAGATGCCACACACACACACACACACACACACACACACACACAAACATTTCCATTCCAGTCCATCGACTCAAAAGAAAAAAATGAATAAGAAGTAAAACAGGTTTCATTCAACAGTTTCACTTTGCGCACAATCAACGATCCATCAATGAGCATTGTGTGCTGCGTGTCTACGCTACAGGCCCAGACTGCTTGTTACTGTGCCACACGTGTCAACCGGCAGCTGCCAACAGCGAGTGCGTTGCGCACGTAATTATGTCATCAACGTTTTTCCAGGTTTGAGCCATGATTTGTATTTTATGCCGTCAAGCCACCGCTCATTGAAATGACATCCTCCCGCTATGTGGCGGCTACGCTCTGTCCAGTTGGGAGCGACGTCACACAGAAACAGACCAGCATGTCACACACGCCAAGGCTCACCTAAAGTCCGCCAGAGAGAGCAGTTAACATTTTTTTTTTTAAAGCGTTCTATTGAGTGAGATTTCCATTTCTTCTGAAATATGTTTGATTACAACATCAAGCATTTTCAAGCAATATAGTCAAAATTCAAGCGTTTTCAAGGATTTCGAGCACCCGTGGGAACCCTGAACAACAAAAATACCAACCGAAATGAAATTAAGTAAAGTACAATGGTCACTTCTGTTTCAACATATATATCAAAAGAAATGTTTTTGAATGAAATGAAGCATGACCCTGTCATGAATCCAAAACAAATATTTCACGAGTGTGTGTTGCGAAAGTTTTTCTTTTTAAGTATGAACACAAAGAACCACAAGGAAGAAGGAAAATTGTGTTTCTGTCCTCGGGGAACTCAAGCCACAAGCCTCAAGACAAAATCACTCTCACAACACCGAACACCACTGGAAAATCAGAAACCATCTTTGCAAAACTTCAGACCGTCAACTCTTTGCTGGCTTTGATTGGAAGGTCGTAGGGAGATCGGGAAAAGAATCGGCCTGATTTCTCTGTAGCGTGGACCCACCTTTAGCTGTCTGTTGGGATCTTTCATCAATACAGAAAAACATGTAAATATGAGTAGAATTTAAGGAGATATTTGATAGATGCCACATCATTGCCTTGTTTAGATCAGTATTCCTCATCGCAGAACCGTCGCACATCATTATTTACCGAGAAAAACGGTTTCCATGCACTGTTTTTGTCCTGAAGGGCGAGTGAAAAACCTCAGCCTACACATGTGAAATGTTCAGTCCGCTGCCCAGAAAGACGTCCAGTCAGAGGTTGCAAGTGCATTGAACCCCTACAGGAGCCGGGCGGCGCTGCACTCTGCCAAAGCTCAGCGTCGGCCGTTTAAACTTCGCCAACCTCAGACCCTGGAAAGTGCTGCGGGAAGAATTTTGGCTTTTTACTTTCCGCCTTAAACGAGCGGCTTTCAGAATCCCCGACTAATGAAAGTCCTTTCTTATCTGTCCTCATGAATTTTAATACAGACACAAAGATTACATATCTGTTGCTTCTGCAAAGCCAGTGAATGGGGAAAAAATGCAGCCAAGAATCAGATTGTATGCATGTGGAAGAACACTTATTGTTTTCTATGAATATATCAGCCCGCCCAGACGGGGATAAAGCAAAGTTAAATTGTTCCTCTGAGGGGATGAGGGAAAAATTGTGAATCCTAAACCACATCGTTGTTATCCTCCCAAAGATTTGAGGAAACATTATGAATCCACTTCCAGACTTTGATCTTTCAATTTCAGGATGATAAACTCTCTGTTTCCAGTTACTGCTGAGGGGAAAATCTAATATTTATTATCATGAAGACAAGTGACATCATTTAAAAAAAAAACAAAACCCAAAAAACCCAGTGTAAATCTAAATGACTCTAAATCATTGCATTAGATCTTTCTGGACAAAGTCTAATGAAGTCATGGATCATGGTGAAGACAAGAACGTCACCCACTGTGGGGAGATGAGCTGGTCTGCAAAGACAATGCCTTGTTGAATTTTGAAAGCAACTAAAAAATAAAATGTAAAATGCTTTTGTTAATCTTGACCGCAGGGTGGGGAGGTGGCCTGCAATAAGATTAAAGCTTAAATCAGCTGAAGGCAACCAAAGTTTGGGATTTATTAACTGCACTTTAGAAGAATTCTACTATTTTTTTTACAGCTTTGAATTTATTTATTTATTTTTTTACACTGACTTTCACCTGCTTAATCCTTACAAGTACTACTACGTAATGACTCAGATTTCCCTTAAAAAAAAAAACAACCTAAATGCCATAATTTAACATTTCCAAAAATCTGGTGGTTCATCTGCCTCTTCCACGTGCTAAAGAGCCAATAGAAAGCATTTTACAAACTCTGTAGGCGAGAACGGAGTTGAACACCGAGTGGTTCGGGCTGCTGTCCATGATTAGAAATGCGACCTTTTGTCCTTCCAGCTGAGTCATCGCCTCCTTCCACTCCCGGCCTGAGCCGCCTCCACTGTTCACCACGTCTCCCCACATCCCGTGTGTTTTTGTTGCCTTGCGGATGGGAAGACGTTTGTTTGTCTCCTGTAACGCTCCCCCAGGATCAAACGCTCTCGATTTCTTCCTGACCCTCTACGTTAATTCATTTCCCCCCCCCCCCTCCCGTTGTTAGTGTGTCAATGACGGACGCTGCGCTCCGTCCTTGAAGATGAAAAACAAGTTGCCTTCAGCTGCGCTGCGTCTGGAGATGCCTGGACTCCACGTTTGGAAAGCAGCTCAGGGAGTCGCAGCAGTGAGTCCCTGCCACACACACACACACACACACACACACACACACACACACAACCATATATGACAGGGAAAATTACTGCCGCTGAACTAATGCCAGCCTTGACACCGAGGCGTCACACACACAGCACTTGTTTGTGCAAACACAGGGGTAGACATAAAAAGCAACACCTTCTGGCCGTCTCATCTGCTCCCAGTTGGCTTTTTCCCTGTTCATATAGAACCAGAAAAATAAATCAGGGTTGTTTTTTTTGTGCGTGTGTTCCCTTTTTCCACTGACTTTGTTTCGACTTGTGGCAATTCGTCCAATTTCCCGACGCTCAATTACCGACCCCTGGGAGAAAGGGACAGAAAATTGCAAAAGAAAGCCAGTGAACCTCCGTCTCAGTGGAGGTTCAACTCATTTTCGATATTTTCACCCCCTTCGGAGCGGCGCGTCCTCTGGAAGGGCCCATATGCTGCGCTGGAGGGGTGTGATGATACGTGCGTGTGTGGGTCTGTGAGTGTGCGTGTGTGTGTTTGTCACCTCTGCCTCTCAGAAAACCATTTAGATTACTTTCACCTCATCAGCCCACACACACACACGCGCACACACACACTCGACTGAAGCCATTGGGACTCTCCTGAGGATAGATGTTTTCATTGCACCACAAGCATATGTTCCTTTCCGTGTGTGTGTGTGTGTGTGTGTGCGTGTGTGTGTGTGTGTGTGTGTGTGTTTTCCCAGTTTGAGGGATACTGAGGGGCAGAAAACAACTTTGTGGCCAAGGAGGAGAGAAAACAGCAAATGATAGAAGGGGAGGAAAGTACATAAAAACACAACGTTTGGTGAAACAATGTGGCCCCTCGCTGCGTCCGTCCTGTATTATGAGAGAACTGGAAGGAAACGGGAAAAGACGCTCATGAAAGAAATAAAATTAGGGTAAAAAAAAAATCCCAACACTCGGACTGCTTGCTTTTATCCACTGAATTTAGATGACTGACAATCAAGCGTGAGGTTGTCACTGGCTGTAGTTGTCGCTTTACTTCCCTGCTTTCAGTCTCATTTCGGAGCACAGCTGCAGTTTGAAGTTTGAACGTTGTGACACCGAAACTCTTTGATGATGAATCTACTGCTTTGGTCAGTTATGGGGTACAAGTGTTCCAATAATAATAACAGTATTAATAATTATGATGGTGACAATGGCAGTAATAAAAGTAATTGAGAGTTTTGAGTTAATGTCGTTAAATAATTTAAAAAATATATACAGTATATATCGCTGTCCTAAATGTGATTGACAGTGAAGCAGTAAGACTCCAGTGATAATGGACACTGGACATTAAAAAAAGACTTGACAGTTAAATTTCAGAAGAAGAACTTTTATTGTCAAATCTGTGTCGAAGTTGCCCCGAGGTCAAAATCAAACGGGGAGGAATAGGTGAGAAATTATCTTTTTTTTTTTTTTTTTCCCCCTTTCAATTTCTTTTACTACCGTCTTTTTTGGCATTTGTTGTTTTTAATTTCGTGCGGTGACCTTGAGTGTCAAGAAAGGGAACAAACAAAAATACAAAATATTCCAACTGCTGTGAAGATCTTGAATACATCAGCAGTTTGGTAGCAGTTTCTGCACGTGGTCAGCTGCTGTCCTGCTCTGCAGTCGGGACGCTTGAAGACGCTCGTCGCCCTCGGAGTGCGGTTGTGAAGCGGCACGGCCGATTGCGCTTGCGTCACCTCGAGTCTCCTCTGCAGCTCCTGCCGTCCTCCCAGGACGCCGGCCCAAGCAATTCAAACTTGTCAGTCACATCCGGCCGCCAGGAGAAACATTTTCTGTGCTTCGCTGCGGCTCTCACCTCTAAATGACACCCGGGGCTTCGGTGGCTCCCCACTGGGAGCGCGGCGGGACGCAGCTGACGAAAGGGAAAATTAGGGCATTTTAAATATGAAGCGTTTTTTTTTCCTCGCTACACGTCCCCACGCCCCTTCGCGGAATGGCCAGATGTTCTCACCCCGGCTGGTGTCGGAGGGGGGTGGAGGGAAAGTCAGGGGTGGCTACCCACCTCGCATGGTCAGTTGGCAGAAAGTAACATATTTAGCCCTGTGTTTACAGCCTCCGGCCAAAACCAATGCTTTGCTGGACCTTCCACGTGTTTGTAAGGGGACAAAAAAAAAAAAAAAGTTCCCAGGGGGCGGAGTCATGCCCTGGCTGCTGGCCTCAGCTCTAACCTGCGTATCAGAGGCATCGGAGCCTCATGTGACATCACAAGGGGCTGCCTGTAGAACCTTGTAGATTCTACAGCTTTTAAAAATTCTACTATTGTGAATTCTGATATGGAGCCTTTTTTCCTTTTTATATTTCAATGTTTTGACTGGTGATGACTTTTCCTGCAGTCAGCTGCAGACGTCACGTGCTGTGAATTAAAAAGAAAGAAAAGCTCAAGTGGAGGTAAAGTGTTTTCGGTTTTCATTAGGTATTTACCTTTCCCGCGGTCAATTTTTTATTATTTTTTTTGCGAAAGAGCAAGGAGAAATGGATTGCGCTTGTTATCTCAACTCATTAAATCCATTCTCCTCATGGGCGATTGATTTTTCCGAATAATCCAAATGAAAACAGATATTGACCTTCTCTCCAGCCTCACCGCACCGACGGCGCTCACGCGGCTTTTCACAGAACGTCTGGCGGCTGCGGCTGCTGCTGCTGCTGCTGCTGCTGCTGCTGCTGCTGCTGCTGCTGGTGTGTTTCCATCAGAATGTGTTTACCGGCCCGGTCTAATAAATGTTTTGCCGCCGACGCATCAGAATGCAAAATAGGACTCATATTGTGCTGCACGGCACATTGGCCACAGTTTAGCCCATGCAAAGCCTGGGAGATTGTGCGGATTGTGTGCAGGTGACATTGCACGTATCACTGTGCACGCGCCCATCCGCCAAGAGGGCATTTGCATGTTTTTTCTTCGCCGTCAAAACGAAGAGCGAGCGCTGCAGTTTAAGGACATATTGAATCTTTTTGCGCCGCCCGCCAGGCAATTTCAAATCTTTTATCCCATGCAGCTGCAACATTTTTTGTTGCTATCTAACAGCGCAGAGTTTGAAGCGTGCGTTCTCCCGTCATTTTGCTGCTTCATGGATTTCTGATACGACGCATGCTAATGTCTCACTGTAATGGGAAGCCCAGGGGCCTGTTCCTGTTCCAGTTTAGTGCATTTCTTTCCCTCTTTATTGTCCTCTTACTTACTTACTTACTTACTTAGGCCGAGACTGATGACAGCAGAGATTTGACACACCGCTTGCCTCACTATTTTACAGACAGATAATTCCCATCCCTGTCTGCAACATGTGAGTCTATTTCTCGGCCCTCATTGGCCCTGGTGAGTTCATGTTCCATCCCCTCCATCCTCTTATCCGCCCTCCCCGGGCCCCACCCGCCGTGTCCCATTCATCCGTCCCCGCTCTGTCGGCCCCTGCGGATCTGCAGCCACAGCCAACCTCATTAAACTTACAACCATCAAGATAAGACTCAATTACTGCAAAGCTGTGCATTGGCATCCAAGATCAATATTGAAGTTGAAAAAAAAAAAAGAAGGAGGCCCTCCGATAGTGTGATGCGCTTGCTGCCAGCAATGGGGTCATAGGTAAAAAAAGGGACAAACTGGGCTTGCGGAGCCCCAGTTCACCCACAACAGGGTCTCGTTCACTTCGTTTGGATTTGATGCTGTTTGTATTTATTGCACCGAGACTGTTATTAAGGCCAGTTTAAACAGAAAGTGTGCAATATTTCCTTGTCGTTTAGCAAGTTTTTTTGTCTTTTAGATTTGCTTCAATTGAACCACACAAAGACACTGGTGAGTTTAAGGCAATGATTTAAAATCTGAGCCGCTCTCATATTAATACATCACAGCAACTACCAATAGCCACTAATCGCGTCATTACTCTATCTCTCACCGCTCGCTCACTCACTCACACACACACACACAAACACACTCACACACACACACAGATGCTGAACATCTAATCTGTTATCTCTTTTTTTTATACCTATATCCCTGCTGGCATGCTGAGTGTATCAAAAATATCTGAAGTAGGTCGTGCTCAGGGAAGCGTGAACGATGGGCCGCTCTGGTACCATTAGCCTAACCATTAGCTCTGGACTGCGCTGGCCGCTCAAATGTCCTCACAGCCAGGATGTCGACATCTTCCGATGAGCTCCACCGACGGCCAGCGACATCGCCGAGCACCATTCAAATTCTTTTTTTCTTTTTTTTTTTGTATTACGCTGCCAGCGCCAGGATTTGACCATGAAGATCAACTTAACGCCAAGGTCGCAGAGTCCTAATGACTCAACGGCTTTAAACAGTCACATTTTACATCAGTTAGAGGGATATTTGCTTAGTTTTTCTCCCCCCACAATATATATTATGCCTTAAACTTTTGTCACAGCATTAATGTGCCATTTAAAAATCTTTCCCCTATAATAAACGGGGAGGCTTCAAAAGAACCTTTTCAGGCTGAATAAAGATGTCCACCTCATTTTAACAACCAAACGGAGATGAGCACAGTAAGACGTCCTGGTGCCGAGATCTGGCAAGACCTCAATCCTGGAATAACATCATTAGTTTCCATGTTACTTTCATCCCTAAAAAAAAAACAAAAAAACAACAAAACACGTAAATTGTAGAAATAATTAATCCCTTGGCGGTTGCAGCGCAGGAATCCAACAGTCCCAGACTGAGAGTGTCGTGTGCAAGAGAACCCAGTAAGTCAGTGTGCAGGAAGGTGGTGTGAAAATGAGGTTATTATGTTGCCTTTTGCAAGTCACTGCAGTTGCTGTTTTTCTTTTGAAATCTTGAAGTCAATGCTCACCGTGAAGAAGTCAACGAATAAAAGCAAATAAGACGCGAACCGCAAGCTTAGCCGCCCGGTGGAATGCTGAACACTTCTGCCCTTTAAGACGGTCTTTTTCTCATGCATGTACAGTAAAAATACAGTCCTCCTCTTCCTGGATGGAGTTGGAAATGCAGAAGTTGCTCCTGCTGCCGCTGCAGCCTCCTTAAACACGCTGTGATTATTGTGTCAGAGGCCGCTGAGGAAAAGGCAGTGGAAGGAGCCAGGTTGCCAGCCACAGTGTCCTGTGAAAGTCGGCGTGCGTGAGGCTTGACTCCTCCGCACACTCTCTGGTGGAATGAAGGGGAAGTTCGCGGCACCAACCGGCAGCTCATCAGAAAGTGGGAGGACATGAGGAGGATAAAAGAGTCTGCGATTATTTGGGTTCACAAGCTGTTAGCCGGATGGCTTTTTAATCGACGCTAATGGAGTTCCCGCTAATAAAGGACCCAGTGGGAGTTTGGAGAGTAGCTTACGTTTGGCTCACTCGTCCCTCTCTGTTCAGTCAATATCGTTATTAATTTGAGAAATCCTCTTTTTCCCCCTTCCTTTGCCTTCTTCTGAGGCAGGGCGGGAAATAAATAAAAAAAATCAGTGTTGTGCAGGCAAAAAGGATCTCAAGCCTTGGTTTTAAAGCTTGCACAAACACAATATTGCACTCAGTGGCGGGCGGACTCACCCCCAGGGCCAGGTATTAGCTGCTGAAGTGGCTATTTGGAGTGAAACTAGAGGAGAGGGGATGACAGGTGAGCCCAACACTCAGCGCCGGCAACAAACAAGGTTACTGCTCGTCACACGGGACTCTTCACTGCTTTTCCTATCGCATTGGGACAGCTCAGGATTTTTTTTCTTTTTTTAACCTAATCTGTTTTCCCTGTATATTGCTGTAAATTATATCCCTCCATATCTGCAACCCGCCAAGTTTGCTTTGAGCTGCAGACTGAACAGGAGACTTTCAAGCAATTCGTCTGTGTTGAGTTCGTCTTTTGCCACAAATGTTTGTCAAATCTGGCAAAGTGCTGCTAAGTGCTAAACCTGACTAAGTACTTTCTTCCCTCACATGCCTCGTTCCTGTGTCCTCCCACGGCTCCATTACTGCCGCCGCATGCAAGACCACAGCGCCGACCTTGCCTTTGAACGAGCGGTGGTGATTTCCCACAAGATAACCTCCACTTTGCTCCAGCTCCTCTCCTTTCTGGTGACTTGAGTTTTTTTTGTCTGTTTGTTTGTTTGTTTGTTCGTTGAGCAGCGAGGAATTGGCTCAAATGAAACTGTTACCATGGTTAAACACTAAGACCTTTTTAACAAGGCTTTTTCCACTTTGTTTACAGCCTTTGTTCCGGCTTAGTGTGAACGTTTTAGCAGTCTTGTCGAGAGGTTCGCGGCACCCTGAGGCACATTTGACAACGTTTAAAAGAGCTTGCGTTTTATTGACGCGTTTCCACCTCTTGCTATTCTTCCACGAATCCCCTCCTGCTTAGCATGGAGGAAGCATTGGCTCTTTAATCCGGCCGCGGCGTTGCCGGAGTGGCTCCCGGAATAGTTTCCTAATGCAAACTGGTCCCAGGCGAGGGCTCAAACTGAGAGAGGTTGGAGGGGAGAGGGAGATCAATCGCACCCGGACCTGGCGCGAGTCGTCCTCCTGGAGCCGTAAAGGGAGGCTGCCGCCCGCCGGCAGAAGTGAGCACGCTCAGCAAATCCCAAACTCGGGGAGTAATCCTGAAGTTTTAGGGACTTGGTCCAGTCAGGACATCGCGCCAATAGTATTAAAAAAAACAACAACAACCTCAAATCGCTTTAAATCTTCCGTCTAAAATATAAATATTGGAATCCAATTTCTATTTTTAAGTTGGTCTGGCATCATCCCCCTTAACAAAACCGTGTGACTCATTGAGGTCTTCTGTATTTTGGATGGAAGTTGTGTGTTTCTAAAACCATTGCAGAATTCAGTCACTGCTGCAGCCGCCTGCCTCTCAGCGTCTGTGCTTGCCGGAGTTTAACTTTTTAACCACATTCCATCGTTTGAAGGTTTAACGTTCAACTCGGCCGAGGTCGCAGAACAATCTTCTTCCTCTTTCGTCTCTCATGTCTGTATTAATGGATGCAGCCCGGCCCCCTGATCGCCCTGAGTGGCGCTCCTGATTTATTTCTCTCGGCTTAATTCCAGATATAGGAGCCTATCTATTTTAATAATCTGATCAAATGTCTCTTTGCATCCATAATGAATATCCTGGAGGAATCCATTTGATATGTGCTCAGAGTCCGTATCTGTTACATCATTCCGGCTGCTCTAGCGCGATATTAGAAATCTATACACTCAAAATATGATGTATGACTCAACGGCGGTGGGAGTGACTGGAGCTTTTGGTGCGTCGCCGCCGTCCCTTGCACCGAGGGAGAGGGAAAAAGAGTGGAGGGGAGGGGTGGGCGGGGGGTTCAGGGTTGGATCACAGGCTGCAAAAATCAAGAATAATTTGCACATTCAGTATTGAGGAAAAGGTCAGAGCCATAAGGCAGCTTAAGAAAGAGGCCATTATTCCTGATGAGGACAGATGGCTTGTGTTGGTGGGCTGAACGCGGCCGCTAAGTGCTCTGGACGGCTGCGAGATGGCGCGCCTGAAGCCAATTTAAAAAACACATTTTTGCCGTAGTTTCGCAAAGGCAGGGACATGTTTTATCTTTTCTTGTATCTCAGATTCTCTCATCAAACAAGCCGGCGAGCTCAACCAGCTCCCGACCAAGTTTGTTGGAGACCACTTTGCTGCGTCTTTATTCCACCTTGTTGTCTCCTCTGTGAGCCATACATGCCCATGGCAACTGCACGTACAGTTTACTCACTACTGCGCACGTCTCGCGTGTGCGCACGTGAAACTGTGCGGCCGCAACAAACGGTAAGACACCAGGGAGGGAAACGTGGATGGAAATCGATGCAGCCAAGGGCACATTTCACGCTTTCGCCTCGAGCCGATAATGATTATTGTTGTTGTTTTGTGTTGTTTTTTTTTCTCCATTGCCTGCAGGCGGAAGGTCAAGCAGAGCCGGGAGCAAATGTCCACGCACCTGTTTGAGATACGAATTGGGAACACGCGTCACTTTGTCTGATGCTGTGTGTTTTTCTTCTTCCAGCGTTAACGGGTGTTTGCACAAAGTTTTAAGTCCGGTGTGTGTAAAACTGCTGGCGAGTGTATTACTCCAACGTTTTATAGCCGGTCCCAAGACAGACGTTTTCGGGGGCCATCCAGTAACCGACACATATGCCGCCCTAATCTGTTCTCCCCCCCTGCGGCAGGTGTCCTGGCAGCCGGCACTCCTGCAAGGACACCCGACCACGCCGGGGGGAGGAGCGGCGGCTCTGAGGGACAGTGGCGATATAAATCCTGCGCTAATTGCCGCGTAAACAGAAACGCAACAATAAAGCTTTGTTTTGAGGCGACGGGGAGGCGGGAGCCCCGCTTTCTGACCGTTCGCTCCCCCCCTGCATACGGAGGTGATTTAGCGGCGATGATGTTTGTTTCCAGGAGCCTGGATTAGCCGACCGCCCAGCTGGTACAAAACAGACTTTCTGGCAGCGGGTCCTGCCAAATGATTCCCCAGTTATTGTTTCAGGGGCTGAATTATTAGAAGGGAGTTGTTAGAGGAGGCCAAGATGAGACCGCGCAAAATATCTTTATGGAATAGAGCTGGGCATGTCGATGATGGGGATTTTGATAGTATTGATTCCAAGGTGAGTATTGGACGTCTGGCAAATGACTCCTACTTTCTCACAGCTTCTCTCCAGCCTGTCTAAGTAGAAAACGCAGGTCTTTCTCTGTCTCTCTGGTCATGAAGGACCTCCAACCTGACTTTATTTTCTCCAATAGTTGCAAGTAATGGAAGGAAGTTTTTAATGCGTTGTTGACATTGCCAAGTTAAAATGCAATAGTGTAGGAATAAAGGGATGAGCCACAAAAATCAGTCTGTTGGAGGAGGGATGGCGTTGACCAGGTATAAGCAGATAAGCAGAGCTGGTCAAGGCCATCAACCGGTTGATGGCGGTTCTGCTCCCGAAACCGAGTGAACTTGTCTGGCTGCCAGAGGAACTCTGCAAAACTTCCCGGAGGGAGAAAGAAAGCTGTCACCCTCGATGCTTTTGGTTTCCTCCCGCATCCTCTCAGTGAAAAGCTGGTTCAGATACATTTGAAAGGCAAACCGCTGGTCTCGGCAGCGACTGGTCCCGACCTCCATAGTTTGTTCTCTGGACTGGCAGCAGAATTGACCGCAGCAGGCTGGACGACGAGGAGCCCAAACTCTCTCTGCTGGACCCTTTTATTCCAAAACCATCCGACTGACTCACAAAGGCTGGTGGAGTCTTTGCAGAAGAGTCATTGTGAACATTTTTTTTGGAAAGTTAGACTCCAAACCCGACAGAGAAGAAAAACTGGGAAGCCAAACCTTAAAAAAAAAAAAAAAAAAAAAAAAAAACCTATGTAATAGGACAAAGAGCTGTCGCCTTCTTGAGATATGTCCTGCTGCTTGGTGCAGTTTGCACAGTTTGCAAGCTGCAGAAGTCGAACTCCTCTAAAACTCTCACTCTGCTGCTTCGTTCCGCTAAACATTGAACAGGCATGTTCCTGACCCGCCGCCTGACAAATTGATCCCAAACTACATTTCAATTTGCCTTTTCAAACATTAGGAAACACTCGTCGTCTCCATCAAAAACTCCCTGATTCTGTTTCATCGGAACCAATTTTTCCCGTGCAGCCCCGGCTCCACCAGCCCGCTCTGTGGTTTCTAATCTAATATTCTGCTGACAGAAGTGACTTCAGTGGGTTTATCTTTTATTATTTTTTTGCATGGTAGCATTAAGGCTGCTGAGGTCCTGCTGTCTGAACTTCCTTCACGCTGACCTGTTGTCTTGTCTCCTGCTGCAGCGGCGGCAGATAGAGGTGTGAAATGGGTTCCGCCGCAGCCCTGATACAGATCCCTCCACCCTCAGATCGCCGCCCGCATCTCCCAAACACCGAGGGCTCTTTGGACGATTTTCTCTTCAAGATTGTCTCCTTTCTTCCTGTCCTCCTCTCTTTTTTTTCACATTTTACTGTCACGCAGTGTGAAGTGGCCAAAGTGCTTTGTTAGCCGCGAGAACGGCAAATCCTTTTGCTGCTGCGCTTTATCGGGTTATCTTGCACATCCGTGACAAGCGGCCGCGCTCCCCTGAGATTATTCTTTCTTTCTTGTCTGAGCCTGTGAGATGCTGCCGCCGCGGCGGGAAGTCACAGATACGCATTTGCATATTAACAGCCCCGTTTACTGCAGGAGACGACGTGGACGCCTGTGCCACTCTTTTGTGTACACGTGTCCTTCACGCCTGCGTGGCTTAATTTTTTACACTTATGGATTCATAAGTGGCAAACGGCCGTGGACAGTCAGGCTGAAGAAATGTTCCCCTTGAGCCAGCAGCTTCTTAGGATTTATGATATGTTGACAGTGGATTTGCATATTTCACTTCAAGGATGATGTGGTCAGAAAGGAGTCTTTTTTTTTTCCCCCCTCAAGATTCAGTGGTTGAGAAAGTATAACCACAGAAGTGCAGTTTTGAATGAGTCAAGTAGTGTGAACACTTGTCAACCTCCATAACCAGGCCTGCTTGTTTATGTAGCGCTGAGACCTTTGTGTGCTGGTTGTTTCCCAATAAACCTGCACCTCTGCCTCGGGATTTGTGCGTGTGCAGGAATGCACCTGCATTTCTCCACTATGAGACAATCAAAGCTCATCTCATTTTATGGACTACAATACGATTCGGACCGTGTGCGACGTTGCGTTTACGGCTCAACAGCGTGTTGTTTTTTTTTTCCTCCGGGTAAAAGCAAACAAGTTGGGTGTTTGCAACATTTTGAATAATAAACCTAATGTGTCTCCATGATATTGAGATTTTTCTTGTACTGCACACATGGTTGTGGCTGTTCCTCATTTTCCGCCGCTTGGCGCCCCTTCGTAGGGACTCATGCACACGCACGAGCAGTTTCTAGATGGACATCTCCCACTCAAATTCCATTAAGCGCTTCCAAATATGAACTCCAATCTCCGTGTCAGCTGGAACGTGTCCGAGGGCCAGTCGAGCACGAGCCGTTTCCTGTTGGCCAACCGTCGGCGGCTAATGGCTTCTCGCCGGCGAGCCGTTTAATTTCACTTAAGCGATCTCAAATGCGGCGATGTGCTCCGATACGGGTTGGTGATCGACTCATTTCCCCACGCTGAAAATAGCCTGCGGTCCATTCCGTAGCGCCGAACCCGCAGAGGTGTTTACAAATGTCGCTGTAAGCAGCGAGAGTCGCGACCTCCCGCTGCCGCCAAACCCTCGGTTACTACCAGGTGATTTTGAGCTTCTTCATTTTTTTTCCCCTTCTTCTTCTCAAACTACTGGAGTGAAACTAATGGGCTCCATGCAAATTAGGAGACAGTGTTTTTTTTTTTTGTTCGTCTTGATGGACCTGAAAGGTGAGACGCTGGGGTCAAGAGGAGGGACGGCCATTACCGTGACTCATGTGAGGGCCACATCCATGTCCGCCTTCCAGAGGGGGGAATTGGAGAGCAAGCCGGGGTCAAGGAGTTGCCGAGGGAGGAGACATTGAGAGGAGTGAAGAGTGGGGGTGGGGGGGGCTTGATGGGTGCGGTGGGAGGGCGAGGAGGCGCTCTGTCCTTGCTGTTAGTCACTCCGTCACAGCTCCGCGGCTTTATGGAGCGTTTCCTGTCATGCTGCTGCCTTTTAATTGACATTAAAATGCACTGACCAGTGTGTCTCTCCTCCTCCTCCTCCTCCTCCTCCTCTTCCTCCTCTCCATGTCCCCAACAGGCTCGACTGACGTGGACGGCCATCGGAAAAGAAACCCTTAACTTGCATCCCCGGCAACATCCACGATGTCCACCTTGTTGTCGCCGTCCGCACTCGCACTGGTTCTTGTGAGCCCCCTCCCCCGCACACGCACACACACACACACACACACACACACACACATTTTCTACAGTCCTGTCAAAACGTAGGGGGCAGTGAGGGGGAGAAGAAAAAAACTCTCTTTGCCAAGATGAAAAGTGCAGCGTTCCCTCAGGAATGACATTCCGGCTCCCACGGGGAGTTGCCGAGCTTTTAGATGTTGTGATGGGGAGGAGACGGAGACTAATGCCTGTGAGGTCAACGCTACGCAGCTTGGAGAGGCAAGAATTGTTGCACCATTAAGGCGAAGATGGCAGCCCATCAGGTGGAAACACATCTCATAGTGTCATACAAGATGCGTTTATCCTGTTTTCAGTGGGGTTTATTCATTTATTCTAAAGGCTGCACACACACACACACACACACACACACACACACACGCGCGGTAGCGTTAAAGTAGCCTTATTTGTGGCAAGTACACAGGATTGAAGAGATCTTCTCTGATCCCTGCATGTGTGCAGATATGTTTTAAAATAATGACTGTCATGGATGATGTAGATTTAGCATAACAAGACCTGGGGCGAAACGTAAGGAGGAGCGGAACTGTCATTAGCATGACGCTGCAACAATGAACCAAAAAAACCACAAAACTGAGGCAAAGGAGGTGATTTCTTTCTGACTGAATTAAATTGAATATACAAACATCACACACGGGGCTTTTAAAATAGAGAGTGGACCAACGTTTCCTCAGTGTTCGGCCAACCGCAGATGTCTGCGCTGCGGATATTGTTCCTGTGGGTGCTAATCGTTTTGTTAGTATGCGCTGGCATGCAAGTGTGACTTCACAGCATTGCGTGTTTCGATCAGCGCCGCCGCTCCGGAAAGGGAGTTTGCTCCTGCTTGCCAGAGGATTGCAGGGGTCTCTTAGTGATCCGACTGGATGGATAGCATGAGCGAGCGGGGCGAAGATGGATGGAGGGCAGCGGAGAGAGAGTCAGGCTGACCATTAGAAAGAGATTACAGGGTGGAGAAATGGACTGATAAGATGTGGAGGCCGAGATGGCACGTGTGAGAGGAGAGCGAGAGCGTGAGCGCAGTGGAGCCAAAGCTGTTCCAAGCGGCGGTCTTCATCTAAATATTAATAATGCCGATACCAATCTTGGTCATCCAGATTGATACTTCTAGATATTGCATTTGTACTTACTGATTACTATGCTTAAACTACTGCAGCGCTGCCCACTAAGTTGTAATGATATATACATATATAGATTTATATACACACACATGTATATGTATATAAATATATAAACACAGTATTTTTTTTGTTTACCTTTTCTCATACTCTAAAGACGCAACAGTCATTTAATGATGTAGACAAGGACAAATATTTTAAATTTAGCTAAAATGTGTAAATGAAGTAATTATCGGCAGGGGAAAAAACATCACAAAAAGGTTGCAAAAATTAATTCAAATTGAAAAATCTGATGATACATCCACCTTAAATAAAGAGTATCCGTATCCATTGCAATATCGTTATCAATGTCAATTCTGGCCCATTATTTATTTGGTATTGAATCAATACTAAATATTGCTGTATTGCACACCACTCGCTTCAAGGTACACACACACACACACACACGTCCTGCAGGTCTCCGTCTGTCTCACAAGTTCAGGGGTTCACGTCCTCCAAGGCTTCGCAGCCTCCTCTGATTTTCGTCAGCGTGCACACCTTCCTCAACGTGCGCGCTCTCTGCTCTCCGCTCCCGTACAGCCGCTGTGCAAAACTCCACCTCCATCGAGCTCCCGGGCACTGCTGCAGAAGTGGATTGTGCCAATTAGCCGGCCTCGCTCCTCTGGAAGATGATGGGGATGATGACGGTGATGATGATGATGATGATGGAGATGAAGATGACGACTGTGCCTGAGAATTCATTAAGGATTCATCTCCCCCTGCAGCTGTGCCCTGCAACACCTGTTACCCTCTGATGACTGATACCAGACTGTATCCCATGTCTTTCCTGCCCTCGACCGTTTCAGATGAATATAAATTGATAAAGAATGTTAACGGCACAAGAACTCGTTATAAGCCTGCAGGTCCTGAAAATCTAACGCTTATACAGAGCTAAAGTCATGATTTAATGATTATTTTTCTGCAAGGTTCCTTGTTAATTAAAGGTTGGAAATTGTTAAAAATTCACTTAGCATTTTTTTTCCTCCCACTTAATGTGAAATGCTCGGAAATGAGAAAAGTCTCTCTGTTTTTTTTTTGTCCCCCCCGCCCCAACTCTATAGAAGATTCCCACCAGAACAAACTTCGTATGATTTGAAAAATATACGTCCATCAAGTTAGTGACGCCCTCCCCCCAGCAGCTGTTGCCTTGTTTCAAACACCTCTCAACCAAGCAGTTTCAACTGGAGGCTATAAACAGAGGGCTAAATATGCTGCTATCCGCACACCCAGAGAGTTCATAGTCGTGAGCCCAGTTTGCTGGAGGGAAATGGGTTTAATGTGGGACATTTTAGGAAAAATGAGATGCATTGCATCCTGGATCTTTGTCCTCAGTACACATGTTCTGCACAGCGCTGGTGTTTATTTTTCACCATGTTGACATGGAACGTTGTCGGACTTTCAACTCTGCTCCTGGACATGACAACTCAGACAGGAGGTGATCTCAGCCCGTCTGTCCTCGGAGGACTGGAAGACGGTTCCACAGCAGGGGAGGCGTTTCGTCGACATCAGCGCATCAGCACATAACTGGATTCTTTTCCCCAAAGGGCCCGTGACGCTCAACAGTGCATGCCTGCATGCTCGCACGCACGCACATCTTAAAGGTTGCGCTGTTTGAGGTCTGCTCAGCCAGGCAACAGTGTGCGGCGCCCTCGCGTCCGTTAATTCCTGTTTTGCTGCCCTCGCTCACCCGTTGACAGAACAGAGTTGACGATTGGACCTCGAGCCAGGGCTCAGCCGATACTGGGGGATTTTGGTATCAATCCAATACCAAATAAACACAGGGCTAGTTTCGTAGACACAGATGCCGATACTTTTTGAAATGTCATGCTTATTGAATCATTTTGTGATGACAAGTATCCATCCGATGCCGTTACTCACCTTTGCGTCGATACTATTGATATCTAGATGGATACGCCCAGCTTTGCCTGGAGTTGCTGCGGCCGCCAATGTTTCCGCTAGTGTTTCCAGAAGCATCCCCCGTCCCCACCCCATCACCCTCCTGCTGCTGCCTCTGAAAGGCCCAGTTTTAAGCCACCAGTCAGGATGCAGAGTTGCGGCTGCGGGACACTATGATCTCTGGGAAAATGATGAGTGTTGAGCTTCTCAATCAGCAATAACGACGCGTGTCCTGTGACTGCGGAGGTATTCCGTCTCTGCGGCGAGAGGGAAGAGTACCCTGCCGAGCGTAATACACCGCGATAAAGAGCAATTACCTTCAAGCCTTTGTTGGTGGGTGCTTGGAAGGAAATCTTTTCTTTTCTCCATCTTCGTTCATTCTTTCACCCCAGTGTTGCCTCTCGTCTTCCGCCCATGTCTGGCGCTGCTGCTGCCTGTGGTTCCTCCTCTTCATCTCTTCCCGCCTGTTGAAGGTACGTTCGCCTTTATGTGCTGATTTTGTTCCAAACACTGTGGACAAAGTTAAGCAGTGAGATCGTAGAGCGGGATGACATTTAAAAGACCCAGATGTAGAGTTTACAGGGATCACACGTGTTGGTTTGTGGTCCCTGAAAATAAAGTGTTGTTTTTTTATAATGATAGTGATGGATGGATGGATGGATGGATGGATGGATCACAGCTTTGTCTAGCGGCGACTAGACAGCAGTTTGTTTATTTTTAACGAGCTTCGTTTCCAATCGATGCTGCCAAATTTTACGCAGTCACTTTTTTTTTTTTTTTTTTTTTTAAAGGAAAGAAACGCTTTTACTTTTAAACTTACCCCTCTATGATCGCCTCCCACATTGCTGTCGACGATTATTTCACATTTGCCCCCTGCCGCTCTCACCAAATCAGGCTCGACAGGATTTTAACATCTCCTCCTGCTCCTTCTCTTCCTCCTCCTCATCCCTCCCTCTGCTGTTCCTTTCAGTGTCTCAGTGGTGTCTAGAAACGCTTAAAATTCAAACGGAAGTGTTTTAACATAGTCGTCGCCGTAATCAAGATTCCTCCTGCCTCCCTGCAGCCTGTCAGCAGGTAGAGGGAGAGCCAGAGGAGGTGTGACCCGATAATGAGTCCTGCCTGCCCCTTCCTGTCATTCTTGCTCTCACTGTTATTTTCACCTTTACTCCCGCCACCTCTCTCTCTCTCTGCTGTCTGGTTTGAATGCGGTAATTATTTTGATGGCGCCGGTGCCAGAAGTTTGAAAGTTTTTTTTTTGTTATTATTTTAAGTTAGAGGTGACAAGGTGTCTCATTAAAGCGCCAAATGCAATAAAGGCACAAGCTTAATGCCAGCAGACTTTGTCTGTAGAGAATTGTTTTAACTAGAATATCATTTTTTTAAAAAATGAACACCTCACTTGGTTCATACACCTGTGCGGTAAAGTTACAGTTGGAAGAGCGTGAAGTCATACTCCTGCTTTTTATTGTTGCCTGAGGTTGATGCAGGAAATCACATGCATCTCTCACATGTTCTCATGCAGTTTTATCGTTCAGCAGAACAACATTCAGATGTTTTTTGGCGGATGTGCGTACTCACCCAGAGCCTTTCTGACTGTGGCTATTAGATCCGCGGCATCAAAACTATTGAGAAAAACGTAATCTTAAAAAACTTCAGCAATTTATTATCGTCCTGGATTTCCACTAATCTCAAGTTACGTTAGTCGACCATCAAAGGTCAACTTGTTTTAGAATGTTAACTTCTAGCAAGTCGCATAACTGACATGCTATTCAATGATGCAGACTCACAAATACAGAAGGATTTCAAAACTTTGCAGTTTTTTTAAGAGAGTTTTTAAGAACTGCACAGGGGAAAAGATTCAGAAAAGATTGGCGCCTATTAAGTGGCGGTTATTTAGTGCCGTGACCGCCGTGCACGCTTGCGCTTTTGATGAGTTAATTACCTGCTTCATAAAGGACTAATGAAAAGTGCTGCTCCCTTCCATTACGGTCTAAGCTTCAGCGCGACTTATGAGCATTAACGTCTTAATGACACTCAGAGTGGGAGGAACTGCTGGCTGCTGTCCAGAGCGCCACCTGTTACCTCACTTGTGCCGATGCTAACGTGTCGTTTAAACTGTAGTTTATAAGTAGCAAAAAAAAAAAAAAAATATATGCCTCTTTAGGTATGTGATTTTTTTTTTTTTTAACCCTCTGCAGTCACACATAGCAATTTTAAGGCTAAGATGACACAAGATGAGGTGAAACAAACACCAAAAAGTGGCTGCAATGAAACCAAACTGAACTTTCCTGCCGCTATCGCACCTGCTGACACGACACAGTGGCTCCGCTGTTGTTAATGAAGTGAAACTCCCAGCGCCTCGCAGTTTTTTTGTTTTTTTTTTGTCATTCCGGTAGATTTGCGTGGATGTGTTTTTCAAGATGTGTCACATCTAATAGACCAAACACTTAACAGGTTTTTGGCGCACAGAGGGGGTGGGAGAGCTCCTCCTCAGGCATCTCAGCGTGTTTGATCCCTGTCGTTGAAGGCAGCTCTTCCGTTTAGCCTCTCTGACACCTGGCAAACTCAATTTGTGGCTCATTTTTTGTTTGGCTTGGTGAAGTAATCATAAATTTATTTTATAGCAAAAATGTACCCCATTATTGTATTACTAATAATAATCTGTGTCTTTGTCCTGTATGGGAACTCCCAATGACGCACTATTATGGAAACTGTCCCTTCGTGATGTCAAAAAGGGCAGCGATTTCCTTCTCAAGGTTGACTCAACACACCAGCCAGGTGTTGGCTCCGCCCCCAAAGGGCGAAATATGCTTTGCGTAGATTGCAAGGTTTTCTGTTTTTTTTTTGTTGTTGGATCTTTTATTGGAGAATTGTTTTCTTGTGTTTGGTTTTTCTCCTGTTTTGTATGTCCACCCGCAGCTCATCATGTTAATGCTACTGATGTTTTGGAAGGAAAAAGGTTGCTGCAGGCTGTGAGCAGGCTCTGTATTTGCCGATACATCAAATTCCCTGTTTTGCAGGAGGCTGCAGCGTCTTCACTCCACCAATAGGATTTCACACCAGACTCCGGCTGCATCCAGTATTGTTTCAATCAGTCAACCAATCAGATGGTTGGGTAATTTTCACAGATGACAAAGGCAAAAAAACAACAGCAAACAAACAACAAAACAGATGCGATTGTACACCAGTCAGCTGTGTAATTTCAGCGTGAAGCTCAACGGTTGCGCTGCCTTTCTTTGCACGACGCTGCCTGTTGTCAGCAGCAAATGAGTGTGAGAGATGAGCTCGATTAGCTTTCAAAAATATCTATGAGCAGAAGTTAGTTGGTTTAGGAAATGTTTTTTTTTTATCCACTTGGACTTCCTGCTTTGTGAAGTAGACTTGAGAGCCAAGAAGCCCCTCGTCCAGCTCGCTGTTTTCCAGCCCGTCTCTCTCTTCAAGTTTGGGAACAGAGAGCGTCCTAAATGGAACACGACGGCCGTCGCCCCCCCTAGAGGAGCACTCAGTGCCTGCACGAAATGGGAGAAATGGAGCGGCAAGACGGCAGGGAGAGCAAATTTTGAGAGATTAATGTGTCATGAGTGGATGCAAGAGAGCAGAGAGAGTGTTTGGAGAGGTGAGGGAAGAGTGAGGCTCGCTAATCCCGAGGACGTCGCTGTAAACTCCACCGTTTTTGGAGTCGGAATATTGGGAGTTATCTTTTGACGCTGTCATTTAGGAAAAAAAAAATGACTTGCAGCTGGTAGTCTGCTTCTGGAGACCTTGGTTTAACTCGCAGCCCCTTTTAAAGCACCATAGAAAACAGCCGTTTGGATGAAGGAGTGGGGAAGGTTTTATTTGATAAACGTGCTGAGATCACCTGCTGATGAGCCGCCGCGTTCAAGTGAAACAGTTTGAAGCGTCTATCAGCCTCCCAGGCCTGTGTCCATCCATCTCAATCCCACCTCACCACCCCTCCCACCTCCCACCTCCCACTCCCTTCCGCTCATTCTCCGGATCACGGGGTTGTGCAGCACGACGCGGCCTTCAGAAAATTGGCGTCTCTCGACGTGATGAGAATTTGTGGCATCGTGTCGGAGCGGCGGCTCTCGGGATGAGAAGAGGAGGAGCGAAGGATGAGGACAAAGCGGCGAGGGAGGCGAAGAGGGGAAAAGAAGGCAACGTGACGTAAAGCTTAAAGAAAGAGGACGTTTCAGACGAAACGAGGGGGGACAGAGAATCAATGGAGGAAATTTCAAAAATTCCTCTTGGGGTCCAACTTTGTGTGAACGTGGCCATACAGTTGCTGAGCGGAGCAGATGTTGACGTTGAGCTGTTCTTTTTTTTTTTTTTAAAGAAAAAGAAAAAAAAAAAAGCTCCAGCAATGCAAAACTGTCAGTGTGTAAAGGCGTCACTGCAGGGCAAAGTCGCCATATGGACGTAAAACTGTAACAATTGCAGCAATTTGCAAAATCAGCGCGGAAGACAATCACATGCATGCGAACAACAACAACAACAAAAAACTAAGCCTCCAGAGAACATTACAGTGAGACGGGCGACATCTTGTGTGCAGCAGTTTAGCATGTGGATTGAAAAAACATTTGCACAATTATGTAAC
This sequence comes from Nelusetta ayraudi, assembly GCF_046127955.1. Taxonomy (NCBI): domain Eukaryota; kingdom Metazoa; phylum Chordata; class Actinopteri; order Tetraodontiformes; family Monacanthidae; genus Nelusetta; species Nelusetta ayraudi. The sequence goes on from NW_027466083.1 coordinate 7,747,572, forward strand.
TATGTAATTATCTAACGACGACCACGGGTAAGACACTAAGTGAATTTATTTTTTTTCCCCTTTGCTGTATTTTGCTTAATGGTCTTTTTTTTTTACAACTTCCTATTTTTCCTTTGGGAAATAAACTTCTTGTGTTGGTATTTAAAGGGATAGTCACCCACAAAATCAAACTTTGGTCCATTTCATGCTCAACATATCAAATGGGGGGAAAAAAACCAATCTAATTCATTATTATTTGCTGTCATCTATCAAAGTGGCGGTTTCCCAGTTCATCTGACATATGCCAAAAACAACAAAACTCCATGATGTTCAAATATAATGATAGACTCATAGAATAAAGTTTGTTTGTCATTGTTTGTCGTCCAGATATAGACACACAGTTTTAAGGCCAGTTTTACTGCAACCTTTGATGTGAGCTCCTTGTGTTTTGGCCAAAACAGCCTCCTGACCGGGAAATTGACATTTCATACATTCATGCGAGAAGTTGTTAGCAGCTGCACATGGAAGCTGCTGTGCAACAGATCACTGCAACACAGTAAGTGTTGTGTCACGATCTGACTGGTCTGGTGTCGAGTGAGAGCTGTGCAGCTGTGTGCGCTCTCACATGAATGCTGCCCTTTTTTTTCCTGTTTTTTTTTTGGGCAAAAAAAAAAAAAAAATGAATGGCACAGACAAGAAATAATGATTTGAAAACAGAACTTAACACAGCGCTCTCGTTCACCTTGAGATTTTGCGACGGTCAACTGTGGACGGCTGCAGGAACTTTTTATGTTCCTGCTGCGTTTCCAAGGCCCTGTGCAGAATAGTTTTGGCTGCTCGGAGGCTAAAGATTGGAGAAGTTGGATGTACGAGAAGGGGATGGGTGGACGGGGATGGGTGGAGGGGAGTTGATCAGAGGAGTCTGGGTAGAGCGCCCTCCCCAAGGACCGCCAGCTTGTTTGCACTCTAAGTTCACCTGGATCTCGGCTGCACCTGTTAAAAGCAGCAATGTTTGCTGTCTGTCTCCCGGCTTTAGAGTTTGGTTGCAACTTCTGAGTTTGAGGTTGGCTCATGTGTTTTCCTTTTTTTTATCCAAGTTTGAACTGACTGTTTGATTTTCTGCTTTTCTTTTTTTGCAGTTTGAGGTAATTTTGCTACTTTGAATTTCTGTGTGTGACAGAAAAAAGAAAGCCAGGCCGTATTCGGATTCAGACTCAACAGCAGCCAGTGAGGCGCTACGGGAGCAGAGCGAAAATATTGTTTACATTGAGAAATAAAAATAATATTGAGAAAATCCTTTGGTGTCGCTGCTTGTTTGCCATCTGTGACATCATCACTCAGTTCTGCGAAAGAAAAAAAAATGCGTTACCTTACTGTGTTCCCTGTTTGCTGGCATTTTCCCTCTGCACAAAAAAATAGTTGAATTGAAACGGAATGATGATTATTATTATTAAGACTGACCAACCTCTCAGCTCTTTTGGCATGACGGATGAGCGAAAACAGATTTGCAGCTCATCCGTCTTGGAAGATTGGAAAAAAAAAATTCTCTTGTTGACTGATCAGCGCAAGAGTCCAAAAACAACCATGTCGGGATGCGATAATCACATATGACATTTTCTCGACTAGGACACCCCTCCCCCCCTCACTCCCCGGAAGATCTGGGATCCTCTGCCGCTCCTGAGCGACTCCTTTCCCCGGACTCACTTGCATTCAGACAACGCCTGCTTGTGCTGCGCTCGGGGAGGGAGCATTAACATTTATATGGAAACGCCAGGCCGTTGTTGTTTGACGGACGATAAATGGGGTATTTTCCTAACTCCATTTCCGGGCGGAACAAAGGGGACGCGGCGAGTTGGCGCAACGCCGGGCGCTGTTTGCAGCCTACGAGGAGCTACAAGCATCAATACAATTGGCCCCAATTAGTTGTCTTAGCTCTCGGAATTCACTGCCGGTTTGGCCTGTTTGGACGTGCAGGGAGGCTTCGGCGGATATGTCAAGCCTGCTTAACTCGCCGCACAATGTTGAGGAGCGGCCAAGGAGGCGCAAACACAACAACATCATCATCATCCCCTTTGGCCAGCGACAACGCGCAAATAAGTCCGTTCGCCGACTGCCGGGGAGCAGCAATAATCCACACCCTCTCCAGTCCTTCCACTCACTATTATTTTCTTTTGCCCTCTCTCGCCACATCTTTCCTTCGAACTCACACAAACACATATGCACACAGACACTGTATGTTGCGCTTGGCCGTGTAATGAATTAATCAGAGCAGATGAGTGTTTGAACAATGCCACCCGGCAACCGTTGGTTTGAAGCGTCTCTCTCCCTCTCCCCCTATCCGTATGTTGCCGTGTGTGCGCGTGTGGGAGGAGAGCAGCAACTGCAACTGGCAGCAGCTGAAACACTGATATCGACTTGAGGCTCTGCAGTTTGATCCACCACCAGTGGTGGTTGTTGTGTGTGTGTGTGTGTGTGTGTGTGTGTGTGTGTGTGTGTGTGTGTGTGTGTGTGTGTGTGTGTGTGAGTGGCTGACCTGAAGAGCACTGTGAACGGGGGAGACCAATGGGAGCATTTGACACAACACTACGGTGGATTTTTTTGCCTCTGTTCTTTATGAAGCGATCCATCATCCGGCCGACACAAAGTTCAAACTCAAACCTTGTATGTCCTTCCTGCTCCGTCTTCCTCTGCCTCCAACTCTCTGTTCCGCCTTCCTCCTCCTCAGCCAGTAGTAAATATGCAGCTGGGTTTTTACACCTCTCCAAGCCGAGGGCGACGCCGTTCTCTCATCTAGCTGAGCCATTTTGGACCAAAGCCGCCATGATGAAAACAATCCACTTTTGACAACGTTCACTTGAACACTTTCAAGCTGAACATTAGTGGCGGGTATAATGATCCAAATATTGATGATATTGATACCAATGTTGGTATCGGTATTTATCGATATCTGTGTAATGAGATTGATACTTCAGATTGTATGTTATGTTTAAACTATACAGGGTTGTCCGTACCAGTGGCGGGTTGGCGGGCTGGAAGCTGGTATTACCCCAGATCTCAGTGGTAAGTGAGAACACTTTTTAACTGGGGTAAGGAGGAAGACAGAGTCCAGGTACTTTGTGGCAAATATTCATTTGTTTTCATAAGGTCTTTAAGTGGTACAGAAACAAAACAAAAAAACTGTAACAACAAAAAAACAGGCTAAAAAGTGCCATGTATACTCGCTGATTGCTGCATAAAAGATTAAACAAAAAGTTGCCTGAGTAACATTTCAACCTTACGGGTTCTTCTACAGGCTTTGGTAACAAAAAAAGAAAAAATATTTTAGCAGCATACAATCAGAAAAAAAAAAAAAAAGGTGTTCAAACTGTACCACAACTGGTGATTCTGATGACACTCCTCGCAGAAGAATGATGAACTGAAAGCAAGATGGCGGGGAGGCACAGTTATCACTTGCCCTCTAGTGAACTTTCCCTGTATGGTTTAGTAGGCGTTGCCATTCCCTGGACAAAGAAAATAATTACAACTGAATAAAATATGCATGCTCATGTTACTAATACGAAATAGGCACTATTTTTTAACAGTTACTCACCTATGTTGATATGGCAGTCCTGATATCTCGGAGTTTGGGGCCCCCTGGCAGATCACAGCTCTTCCATGACCTTGTGAAATAGACTCCCATCTTCTTCATTGCGTTCCCAGCCTTTGTGAAAAAAAATCGCCTTGGCTGTTTGCCGTATCCAGGGAGGAATGGCCGCAGTTTCGCGAATGCCTCAAGGTGTGCCATTGTTCGTATAGGGATTTCCACCATTGCGGGCCAAAAGGAATCCACCGTGTCATGAGCAGCTACCTGGGAAAGTAAGAAGCAGAAGAAATGTTTATTTAAAGCAACTTACATTTAGATGATAATTCAACAAAAGTGTTATGCCCCAGAGAGTTGCTTGACTGAGGGGAAAATTTACAGTTGAATGGTGTGTGTTCCGGAAAAGAGACTTTAGATTCCTGGAATCCCACCTTATAACACGTCCATGCGGTAAGTACCTTAGACACATGCCCAAGACAGTTGCTTGACTTAGGGGAGTAAATTTTGGACTCAACGGTGGGTAAGTTCAAGTTCCGTAAAAGTAACATCCGTGCGGTAAGTACCTGAGACGCATGCCCAGGACAGGTGCTTGAGTGAGGGCAATGGCAAAGACTGAACAGGGGTTAAATTCATGTTCTGGGAATTGGACCTCCATACGCTAAGCACCAGGGACACATGGCCAGGACAGGTGCTTGACTGAGGGTAATGGCCAAGAGTGAACGGTGGGAAACTTCAAGTTCCAGCAATTGGTCCTCCATGCGGTAAGTACCATGGATACATGCCCCAGACGGATGGCTTACTGAGGGGAGCAAGGTTTGGGGTGAACGGTGGGTAAGTTCAAATTTCAGAAAAGTAACCTCCATGCAAGTTGGTTGTGGTTTAGCGCTGTACAAATAGAAGTTTATTATTATTATTATTGTTATTATTATTATCAGATACATGCCTAGGCGTGAATGGCAGTTAAGGAAAAGAGACCATCAATTCCAGGAATTCTACGTCACAAAACCTCCATCATTAATAACTACACAACTCACCTCGATCAAAAATGTCTTTTTGAACCCCTGGGCTTTCTTGACTTCCTCGGAAGTCATCCCCATGAAGACACACTCCCTGTGCCCTGTTGCCACCACCATCAGGCCCACCAACAAGCCCACAACCTGCGCCTTGTGGGACAAGCTCTTTGGGTCCCTGGCAAGGTCACAGATGGCACCCCTCAAAACCTTGTCAGCTTTCTTGGTGAATACCAAGATGTCCTCGGCAGTCACCAGTGTAGCTGTAGAGTAAACACAATAAATTACACAGTGATATCAGAGTTTAAGAGAAGCAATCATTCGAACCTCTTTGCATTGAAACACACATGTCATGTCTAAATTGGGCGTGAGGCTCCCACTTCTCGAGGGCATGGTTGTTCTGCTGCTGCTGCTGGTGGAAGGAGACAAGGATGTGCTGCTGGTGCTGGAGGAGGATCTCGCAGCAGGTTCTCGTGGTTTTGCGGCAGGAGTCAAGGAGGAAGTGCTCGCTGGTGTTGGAGGAGGTTGGCGAGAGAGTTTTTCTGCCATCACCTGCAGGGTTTCCACCTTCGCCAAGAGTTTCAGAAGGTTGTCCTTGGCTGACCTCAACCCATTCACTACATGAGTGACGGTTCCTGCTTCAGGCTGTGGTGTTGGGAAAGCTGGCGGGGGTGGTGTTGGTGAAACTGGCCGGGGGGTTGTTGGTGGAGCCGGGGGTGGTCCTGCTGGCGTAGGTGGTGCTGGTGGGGTTTGGGAGAGTTCCTGTAGTCTCTCTCGAATTGCCATTTTCTTGGCCTTGGTGATTAACTTTGAGAAGTGCCTTCCCTGTGCAATGATAATGAAACAATTCAGTGAAAAAAGAAGTAAAAACACATTTTATGATTGTCACAAAATTCTTGTGTAAAGTTTATAATACCTTTGTTTTCCCATGGACGGAAATAAGGTGTTTGTCCAGCCGGACATACTGTTTGGTGGAAGAGCAGTCCTGGACTGGACACCTTAGCTTGCCACTGTAACGCAAGCTTCTTTCGCTTATAAATAGGCGCCTTTCAGTGGGATCCCGGTGTCCGTGGACATTCCACAGATGCCGAGAAAGTGACACATACTCGCCTGTGCATTCCAGACACTTCGTCTTTTGCTAGGTTAAGGAGCAACATGACAATGTAAAATGTGTGAAACTAATATGAATTTGCAGAAATCTTAATGAGTGACACTGTTTTTCAGTTTTGTATATTTCCAGAAAGAGTACGTCTACAATGCATGTCTTGACAATATTTAGGAAATCCAAGTTTTGTGCGTCAGTCAGTTTTGGATTTAACGGTGGGTAAGTTCAAGTTCCGGAAAAAGTGACCTCCATGTGGTAAGTACCTCAGACACATTCCCAGGACAGTTGCTTGACTGAGGGGGGAGCAAAGTAAGGAGTGAAGGGTGGGTAAGTTAGGTTCTAGGAAGTGGACCTCCATGTGGTAAGTACCTGAGACACATGCCTAGGACAGTGGCTTGCCTGAGGGTAGCACAGGGGTGGATGAGTCGTCTACATTCAGGGTATTGACCTAAACAATGCAAGTCTTACCTTCATCGTCGCAATGCCCCAAATGACAAGAACCGGTGACCTGCGCTTCTATTTATAGGGGTGCGGGTTTGAGTTAGCCAAACTCTAAATGACACAACATGTGACCTGAGCTCCTATATATAGGGGGGCAGGTTTGAGTTAGCCAAACCCTAAATGGTTGCGAGGTTTGTAGTCCAGACTAAAATGTGTTATTCCATGAAATTAACCCAATAACAGAAATTCTGTTGCAAAGGCTTAGGAAGTGATTGTAAAGCCGGTAAATGACAAGGCGACACGTTTTAAAGTGAAGTCATATGTTAAAATTTCGGAAAAGAGACTTACATGTGGTAAACGTCGGCCAAGCAACTATATTTAGGAACCGTAATGAGTGACACATTTTTTCCAGTTATGTGTATTTCCAGGAGGAGGACGTCTACATTCCGAATTTTGACCTAAACAATGCATGTCTTATAGGGTTATGCATCTCTGGTCTTTGGCCGATACGATACGTATCTCGATACACTACCAACGATTCGATACATTAAAGATACGATACGATTCGTATATTATATTTCCGATACGATACGATTCATATATTTACGATACGATACGATTCCCCCAATACGATGCAGTGCGATTCAGCACAGTTTGATCCAACACAATGTGATTTGATTTTAGACTCCGATGCAAAGGAATGATGCTATGCAATTCAATGAGTTTGATTATTTATCCACCAAAATACAAATGTTCTGTATTTTTCAATTTAAATTTAAAGGTCTTTTGTGAACAACTGGTTCACAATTAACAATAACAAGGCAAGTGCAATGAAAAATAAATAAACCTTTCCTTATTGCTTACAAATGGAATAAATGTAAACTCTTCTTGCTGTTGCTGTAAACAGACAGCAGCCTAACTGTCATAATAAAACAGTCACGACAGTGAAATAGCTTGGCTGTGATGAGAAATTGAAGACAGAAAAAGATTTAAATACTCAAAAAAAAATTATATAATAATGTCATGGATCCTTGAACTCAATCAAAATTAGTACGCAATGCAACTATCATTGGTGTTCGACTTTCAGTCCATACTGTATTGTTCAACCGACATGTTCCACTGTAAGGTTTTTCTTTAAGAATATCAGTTTGATCCACATGATCGGGGTGAAGCAAACTGCGCTGTGCACTGCGCTGTGCAGTAACTTCCAGCACAAAAAAACAAACAAAAAACGCCGAAACGATCGCTGCGCTGCGCTGTGCTGTAACTTTCAGCACAGCACTCCTTCCGCTGCGCCAGAATTCAGAAGTCCGGCGGTGACCAGTGTTCATTGTTGTTGGGTACTTTTGGCTGTAGAATCGTTCCACGAATAGCCGCCGAACGATGGTGTCTTTCACGCCAAACTTGAAGCGGCACGCACCTCCGTGTCCGGCTTGCGCAGCGATAGTTTCGGCGGTTTTTTTTTTTTTTTTTTTTTTTTTTAACTGCGCTGTGTTGTAAGTTCCAGCACTGCGCTGTGCATCGCTGTATCGGTCTGTGACAGACGTAAAAACCGATGTATCTCGATTTAATCCCAAAATTGCATCGATTCACGGCTGCTCTACCGATGCACTCGCATCGTGTCCGCGCCTGTCCGTGTATCGATACGTATCGGTTAATCTTCCCATCGCTAATGTCTTACCTTCATCGTCACAATGCCCCAAATGACAAGAACCGGTGACCTGCGCTTCTATTTATAGGGGGGCGGGTTTGAGTTAGCCAAACCCTAAATGGTTGCCAGGTTTGTTAGCAGTTAGCATTTTTTTTTTTTTAAAAAAAATCTAATTTTGTTAAGTAAAATATTACACGGTCTCATGCTGCCATCTAGTGGTCAAAAGATTTAAATGCAAAAATTATATTTTTAAAACATGCAATTTTTATCCAAAAAGTGAAATGTAGTGAACGAAAAAAAAAAAAAAAGTTAATTTTGTTTTAATTGTGAATGACTCATTTTAAGCGTTTTTAGACGTTTTAAATGTTTCCTGGCAAAAGTTATAACCGTTAAAAGACGTTAAAAGTTTGGAGTTGGGGTTGGGGCTAGGGTTTTGGAATTAGGGTTAGGGTTTCAGGGTTCCTCATGTGCTAGAAGCCCCAAATTTGGCGTGGGTGTGTCTTGGGGGCTCATGATGAAAAAGCAAGTGGCCCTGTGTCTCTAGGACAAATTTGGCCTTTGACCCTCATAGACTTGCATGGCATGAGGGTTGGGGTTAAAGCTGAAATGAGGGTTAGGGTTACGCTTAAGGCTGAAATTAGGGTTAGGGTTTCGGGGTTCCTCAAGGCCTAGAAGCCCCAGATTTGTCGTGGGCGCGTCTTGGGGGCTCCTGAACAAAAAGGAAGTGGCCCCGTGTCTCTAGGACAAATTTGACCTTTGACCCTCATAGACTTGCATGGTGTTAGGGTTAGGGTTAAGGCTGAAATTAGGGTTAGGGTTTCGGGGTACCTCATGGAATAGAAACCCCAAATTTGGCGTGGGTGTGTCTTGGGGGCTCATGATGAAAAAGCAAGTGGCCCTGTGTCTCTAGGACAAATTTGGCCTTTGACCCTCATAGACTTGTATGGCATTAGGGTTGGGGTTAAGGCTGAAATTAGGGTTAGGGTTACGCTTAAGGCTGAAATTAGGGTTAGGTTTTCAGGGTTCCTCATGGGCTAGAAGCCCCAAATTTGTCGTGGGCGCGTCTTGGGGGCTCCTGAGGAAAAAGAAAGTGGCCCCGTGTCTCTAGGACAAAGTTGACCTTTGACCCTGATAGACTTGCACGACATTAAGGTTAGGGTTAAGGCTGAAATTAGCGATTGGGTTTCGGGGTTCCTCATGTGCCGCAGGGGCCTCATGATGAAAAAGCAAGTGGTCCCGTGTCTCTAGGACAAATTTGACCTTTGACCCTCATAGACTTGTATGTAGGGTTGGGCATCAAGCATCGACTGGAAGCGGTTCTAAGGTTCCGATGCTCCCGGAATCGTTCAAATGTTTAAGTTTCGATTCCTGGGGGAGGGGCAACCGCAGAGCAGTGTGCAAGTAGGTAGCGATGGAAAGTGTGCGGCGGCGCTCTAAGGTTTGTGTTCACTTTACAAAAGAAAATGATAGAGCAGCTAAATGCACAACCTGCAAAACGGTTATTTCGTGCAAAGGAGGGTGCTCGACTAAAATGATTAAACATCTCTGAAGTCACTGCGTCGACTTAACAGAGCGCTGGCCTCCCTAGGTTGCCTCTTCCTCCGGCTCAGACCCTCAGCCGACCACCTTACTCTCCGGTAAGTAAAGCGATAAACACCACTAAGGCAGCTAACGTGTTAAACTTTGCCTAAAAAGTTAGGCAACTGAAATGCAAATACCTAGCCTGTGTATTCTTTTTTATAGACCACCGATCTGCTAACGTTAGCCAGGCAGCTGACCAGACTCTGTTCACTATTGCGGCAAAGGGAAAGCTGTCGGTACAACAAATTGATGGGTGCCACAGAAAAGTTACTGCATTTTTTTGTCAAAAGACTGCATCCCTTTTCTGACGTAGAATCAAAAATGTTTAGCTTAGTTAAATAAAAACGATAGAGCTAGCCTAGGTCCATGCGTAGATTCAATCAATCCATAATCTGGATTTGGTTGTAAATGTTTTAGTTAGCCCATTAGTAGAAGTTCTACAACATGTACCTGCAGCAGCACCAGACACTCAAAATGTTGAAAATAAAGCTCTCTTGTAAAAACTGTACCTTTGTGAGAAGAAGCTGTATAACATTTAAATTAAAGTTCATAGACTTGATAAATATAATGTGAGAAATTCAAAGTAAAGTTCATAAAAGTTTATAAATTTAAAATTAATTGAGAAAGAACTTTTTGACCCTGCCTCTTAAAAAGAATCGAATCGCTCAAAATCGGAATCGAAACAAGGAATCGAAACCGGAATCGGAATTGTTCAAATTCAAACGATGCCCAACCCTACTTGTATGGCATTAGAGTTAGGGTTAAGGCTGAATTTAGGGTTAGGGTTTCGGGGTTCCTCATGGGCTAGAAGCCCCAAATTCTACGTGGGTGTGTCTTGGGAGCTCCTGATAAAAAAGCAAGTGGCCCCATGTCTCTCGGACAATTTTGACCTTTGACCCTCATAGACTTGCATGGCATTAGGGTTAGCGTTAAGGCTGGAATTAGGGTTAGGATTTTTGAATTAGGGTTAGGGTTTCGGGGTTCAACTAAATTTTCTTTTAGTTTAGCCAAGATTGCTATTAAAAAAATGCCTCAGCTTTGAGGGATTGATCCTGCTTTTTCTTTCAGTAATTACGCACACATAGATATGTATGTACATATATAAGTACACACAATGGGCTACCAAAAAAAACCAAAAGAAATGGCTCCCAATCAGGAGCAAGCCCTCTTCATTCAATTCAAAGTGCCGGGTCTCAGAACCAGTTCATTCGCAAATGACCCATCACTAGACTGTAATTCTAAGTGGAAAAAAACAAAAAAACAAAACAGAATTGTGGGCAAGCTTTTTATGAAAACTTCTGCTCTAATTAGTCAAACTGGCCTCAACTTAAAAAAACAAAAACAAAAGAAAACATGGGATCGGATTCTGCCCACTCTGACCCAATTCACCTCGAGCCCTGTATCAGATCTTCAGTCAGCGGTTACCTTTTGTCGATGGCTGTTCTCGCAATGTATTTATTGAGCTACACTCTGCGCCAGAGGACGATTCAGCAGATAAGATATCAGGCCCCGGAATCACACAGAGAAACCGTGGAGCCGTGAAATATGTGTCCGCTTGCGGACAAAAGAAAGTGGGCAAGCAAAGGAACACACACACAGCATGATAAAAATGATGCACATATAAAAGTAAAAATCATAGATATATGCTGTCTAATACGTATTATGAGTTTCCTGAAGCATCACCGGGCCTTTGAGTCAGATCTACTGATGTAATGTAGAAAATTTCAAATTCCTTCTATTGTTTAAATGCTTCTTCACATTTCGATAAGTTGCTGTTTTTTTTTTTCCTTTGGATTCTGAAAATGCATTGAAAAAAATTGTGTAACTTTCTTCTGTAACTTTGAAAGTTTTGTAACTTTTCCGAAGTTTCCATAGTCAATCCTTCAACTTTCCTTCAGAATATTCAAAACTTTTCAATCAGAAAATATTACTCTGCGACAAAAGTACCACAGTATCCAAGCTTGAATGAGACAGTATTAACAACAACAAAACATACAAAAGAAACACACAACACGCACACACATACACACGGGTTCCATCGCCGGCTCCTCCCTTTCATCTTCTTTGCTGGACATGTATGGAAATGTTGAAAGCATTGGAGCTTGCAGGCCTTCAGCGCTGAGAAAAACAAGTAGCATAATTCAGGAGAAAGACCCACAACTCCAGGCTGTTGGACCTCAGCAGCCCGCTCGCCCTCTAATCTGAACACACTTTTTAAGGGGCGGCCTCAGCGTGTGTGTGTTGTGTGCATGTATGTGTGCGTGTGTGTGCGTGGCCACTGACACAAGAGAGAGTTGACGGACGGAAGGATCAAAAGAATGATGTGGAAGGTACATAGACGAAGACAGAAGCTGTGACAGCAAGCAAGGGAGAAAGGAAGATGACAACATGTGTGAAAAACAGATATGGTGACTAACGTGTGAGAGCGAGTCATACCGAGGTGTCACACTGAATATCATCAAGGGGCTGATGTGGACGTACGACGAGGTACAGCTTTTAATATAAAAGTTCTGCAAGTTCTGAGGCCCTGGTGGACACATTGTGATTTCGACTTCTATTCCCCTATCAATGCAAGTTTGGCCTCCAGACTAGACCGACTGACTATTCAGCAGAAGACCACAGGGTCTGGCTGCAGACGTACCTTTTAAGGAGGACTGGAAGGTGGAGGTGGATCGAGTCTTAGCAAAAGATCTCTTAAGTTGCCAGAAAAGCTTCAGAAACACCTCCTAAATGACGCGGAAGGATTGGAAAGCTCTTGTCCAGTCGATGCATTAGGGTGACAACTTCAAGTTAAGAAGTTTGACAGCAGGTGTGTGTTTGGTAGTCAGCGTGTCGCTGGCTGGAGTAAGCAGCTTTTCATCTGAACTCCCCAATTGAAAAACCGCAGAGAGAATTTATCCAGCACGCTGCAAACAATATCGATCCCCCCCAGCAGGGCGGCGTCTTTAGGTGACGTGACAAAGAGCCTGAAGCTCCCGTCTTCCTGGGGCTCCAGACGCTCCCTGATCCACCGCTGACGTGCCCCCTGCCTAAATCGAGGTCCTGAACTGACGACTGAGTCACTTCTGAATGACTCCTGCTCCTCTGTTTGCAGGATAAGGGTCTGGTTTTAGATCCGAAATAGAAGACGCTACTCTGCTTGTGCACGCTAATTTATTTGACGCACACCTGTTGGGAGGATCTGACCAGCTGAAAACCATCGTCTCTCTTGTTTATACAGCCGTCTTGGTCGACACTTCGCTGACACTAGCACAGTGATTTATGCTTTCAGTTTTTCTCTTTCCGCCTTCACTGGCTGCTGTGCCGATCGATACCAGACTGGGAGACTGAGGAGGTGTGTGTTTTTTTTCTTCATTGGGTGCATTGCTGGAAGATGCAGCTGTGCTTGTTTTTTTCCTCTTTCCTTTTTTTTTTTTCTCTTGTTGTGGATTCTTTCTTTCTTGCTTCTTGTCCATGGGAATTTATGCGCCGTCACCTGCTCCCACCCTGACCTTATCCCACATGCTGATTTGACATTTCCTTTTAAAAGGCCACGGATGGATCATGTTTTGTAGACGAGGAAGTAGCTGCTACATGAAGAATGATGCTGCAGGTGTGTTCAGCAGATTTTATGTGGCAATCTGAACAACAAAGCTCCACAGTTTACAGGCAGTTTTTTTTGGAGGTTGCAGCTATTTTATTTTGCAATTAGAAGGCAAAAATATCTTTTTCAAGGTTCCAACTAGTGATGTATTATAAAACTTGATGCCAGATTTCCAACGTGGTGGTGGAGCAATTTCTTTTTACGAGTGGCCACTCATGGTACTACAGCCAAAATCCACTGTGGCCAAAACAAACATTTTTTCCATAGACTACGATGCAATCTAAGACCAGAAAATCCACAGAAAATACTTTATTCCCAGCTTGACGCGAGGCCGATTGTCATTGTCATTCTCTTCCTGAAGCAAAGTGCTGTAATAAGCGTCACAGTCATCGCGATTGCATTTTGAAGATAACGTCCACAGCAAACACCCCGATCCCCCTCAATGTTGGAAGTGTTTTTTTTTTCCCTGGCGCTGCCGGCAGGTGTGTGATCTCGGCAGCGCCTACGGAGATTTCATTCAATTTTATAATTTTCTGTCAACTCTAATCTGGCTGTGTGCAATCTTTTCTATAATAAGCATCTGGGCCTCAAAAGCAAAACAGCGATCAAAGCAAAGATTAACGGCTGCAGCTTTGTTTTGCTTTCTTCTTCTTCTCTCGTCTGGCTCAGTTGTTGACCGTAAACTCAGAGCCGCCCGTCTGTGTAATTATCAATCGGTTAAACACCTCCATCACTCCGCGGCGCCAGTGTACCTGTCAGCGAGCGGAAGGAATCATAAATAAAGTAAAAATAAAATCAAAACATGCTGGAGGAGAGCAGTTTTGAGTCAATATCGCAGATAATAATGAGCTAAACGGAGGAAAGAGAGGAGTGTGCGTGGTTTGGTTTGGCACCTGCAGGGATTCGTCTAAGAATATGAAAGGTTTCACTGCATCCTGTTTCCATTTTTGATTGGAAAAATAACTCATAAATGTGCAAAATAATAAGGGCTTCCACAAACAGCTGTCTTCATACGTCCAACTGTACATTTGTCTCAGGTGTTGTGAATTCCCGCCTTTTTACGTTCACATGACAGCGTCAGTGTGTGTGCCTCGTCTTTGTCACGCACCCGGCTGTCTAATTGCTCTCGCCGTCCTGACAGCAGCCGCCTCGACACGCGTCATTCAGCCAGAGACGCCTTTGGCGAAGGGGAATCAGATGATGGGGGCGGGGTTTGGAAACCACAGCTGCCGTTTTATAGCAGTCAAGACGAGGCAGATGACACCTGTATTTATCCTTTTTGTGTTTGAGTTGTTGTTTTTCCCGGCACTCAAAGATGTCAGCGGCAAAGACAGTCAGACGGGCGAGATCTGCTGAGTCGCTGTCAAATATTTCCTCAAGACGGAGGCGTTTTTGTGATATATTATATTGCGCAGTGAACTCAGTTTGAAGGTCGGAGTGGCTTCTCCCCCCCTCTCTGATACAAACAACATGCGTCATTGGTTTTATATGTTTAATTTTTTAAATCCTCCTTGAGCCGGATCGCTACGATTTCAATCCAGAAATCGTGCTCCTCCGTCTTGCCACCCTCCAGGAGAAAGAGTTTTGACTTGGTCTCCAGAGTCCGGCTTCCCAGTCACTTTCCTTCAAGCGGCCAGCTGCCCTTGAGAGCCTCGGAGGAAGATGGAGAGGATTAACAGGAAGTGACAGCGAGCCTAGCTTCTGCTGCAGAGATTAGCGCGGCTGCTGCAGTAACGGCTGTATTGTCAGACCTGGACGGTCTCCTGACGTGAAAAGGAGAACAAAATCAGGAGCAGAGCTATATTTTAGGTTTACTTCCGAAATGTTCACCTAATTTCTTCTATCACAGCCGTTGGATCAGATAGCTGTTTTTAGGGAATTTTTCTTTTGGGGAGTTTTCCTTTAAATATTTGCCCTTTTTCATTCTCTTCATTTGAACATTTTTCCCCATTTGAATTAAACATTATTCAATTCATTATTCCTCTTTGTTACTTCTGTTGTTAGACAATTATCACCTCTCTCTTTCTCTCTCTGAGCTCTTTCTTTGACTGTATCCTTTATTCTCACTTCCACTGAATAAATTCAGTGTTCGGTTACCTTGCTTTTGCTTGGGATGAACATCTTGTCAGCTGAAATGTTTTTGCGCATATTAAATCATTACGAAACGCTCTCTTTGAAATTAATTTGACTAAATTAGCCTTCAGTAGATGATGATATGCTGTCGTCTTCCCTCATCCGACTGCTAATTGCACTGCCGCAAAGTGATTTTTTTCACCCCTCTTTAAAAAAAATTCTAACAATCTGTAATTTTGCTTCAAAGCCACCCGACTGCTGAGCTCCCTTTGACTCGCCTGCTTTGCAGATTAACTGAAGGGCTGCTGAGCATAAAATTAAGTCAGCAAAGTCAAACCCTGTACACAAGCTATCACATTTAAGAGTAGTCTAATAAGAGTATTCACTATTAAAGATAGTGTGCATCCAAGAATATAGATTTTTATTTTTTTTAAGAAGAAACAAACATCTGGGAAATTTTTACTGTCATGGAGATTCAATTGAAACCCAGAGGCTTCTTTGTGCTGCTGTTTGTGCAAGAAGCCGTGTGGAGCAGGACACTGCGGGAAGGTTTGAGCTGCTCCCGCAGAAGAAAACAGAGCGGGGTGAGTTTCAGTCGGTGTAGATTACCTTCAGCCCTCGCAGGCCTTCCAGAAACGTGCTGATCCACTTGGCACCGGGGGGCGCTCACAGTTAAATTTGGCTGCGGCAATTTTTTTTTTTTTTAATTAGTTAATTTATGAATTTATTTATTTATTTTCTTCTGTTTCGGGGGATTTGTGTCTTGGGTGCTCGCTGCCTTCTGGCCGGGCGCCGCGGGGGGCTCGATGTGGGCGGCGGCTGGGTCCCCGGTGGGCCTCCCCCCGGTACGGTCTCCTCACCCCTGCTCTGGGGCACCGACTGCGCCTTTGTTGGCAAGGACCTGGCCCCCACGCAGTCAATGACCCACTGACATTATCACTAGGGCTTTGGATGAGGGTCTCCATCGGCCGGCCACCGCTCCATCCGAGACCCTCTCCAATTTTAATACCATTATAGACACTCAGGGCCTGGGGGGGGGGGGGGGGGGCTTCGTGCACTGCGGCTGCCGCCCTCAGCAGCAGTATGGTTGCCCCAGGGCCTTACCACCCCTCCATTTTAACCGCACCATAGCCCAACACATCAGCAAGTGCACATATACACACACAGACACTCCTACACACAGTGGGGTCGGCCTGCTGGTGGGGGCCGGATCCGGCATCTTTCCCACCCTGGATGGGCCCTGCGCAGTCCGGTGCCCCCGGGGTGCGAGACCGGGTCCCCCTCCCCCCAATCCTGGGACCGGGCCGCTGCCCGGGTGGTCCTCCTGCGCCGCTCGGGGGCGGCTGGGCGGTGACGACCCGAGACACGGGGGTCTGACAGTGGTGGGCGGGGTCCACAGGTTGTTTATTTAATTTTATCTTTTTATTTAATTTATATTTATTTTATTTATTTATTTATTTTCTTCTTTTACAGAGCACAGGGGGAACCGGGGGGGCTCTCGCTTGGGGGCCCTCTTTGCCGGCGTTGGGGGCGGGGGTGCGGCGGTGGCCTCGGGGGCCGGGGGGGGCTGTCTCCTGGTGCCGGGGGGTCTCAGGGCGGTGGGGGCGGCTAGGGGGTGTGGCGGTGAAGGGGGGGCGGTTGATGCGCCATACTGGGTCTGTAGGGGGGGGGGGCCTCTGGGTGCCCGGGCCTGCCTTGGGTACCGATCCTCCCGGTGGGTGAAGGGGCTGGGTCCTGTCATGGGGATGAGTCTGGTCTCGCTTGCCCTGGGGGGCCCCCGTCCGGGGGCCGGGCTCTGCTGCCTGTCCGCCGCGGGTGGTGTCCCTTCTCCTTGGGGTATCTGCCTCCTTGTCATCCTGCCCTGGCTCCTCGTGGGGTGGGTGCCCTCCGGCCCGGGGGCCTGCTGCTCCGGGCCTCTTCCTGGCCGGCATTGCGGCGGGTGTGCCGTGTCCGGGCACCCCCCCCCGGCTCGTCGCTGGCGTGGGGCGGTTGCGACCTCGGAAGCCGCACTAATTGGCAGCCTACTTCCAGTGACGTACTTAAACACACCCACCCCCACATTCAGGTACACACACCACCACATCCATACACACACACACACACACACACACACACACACACACGTATACACACATGCAAGTATGCACACACACACAAGTATACACACATGCAAATATACACACACACGCACACGCACACACACACACACACACACTCCTTCCCCCTCTCTACTTTCCTCTCACCCCCCTATCTATCCCTCCCTCAGTCCGGTCATGGCCAGAACGGTCGTGTGATTTTTGCCGATCGAAGTGCAAACATTGCCTTAGTAACATTAGAAATGCCACTATGTGCCGTTTGTTGTTCATTTTGGTTGCTTATTTGAATAACAAGCTGATTTACTTTGAAATCTCTCGAGTGCAACAATGTTCGGAGTTTGCTGGCAGAGTCCCCCCCCCCCGACAACACTTGGCCTTCCTCCTTCCTTATTAAATGATGAAAGGGAACAGTTTGTGTTGCCTTCTGTGGTTCTTAAAAACAAACAGTGCTAAACTGTGATACATTTTTCCTCGCCTGAGAATTTTTTTTTATTTATTTTTTTTTTTTTTAATGAAACCAACAGCCAAGGGGACGTTGAAATGGTGCTGAAAATAATTTTGCACTTGTAAAACAGAGGGGGGAGGGGTCAGAATATATTTTAAAGATTGCGTGAACTTGCGCCTTACATGAAGGATACATGCATGAACCTGCTCCTCCTCTTGGAGGATTCTGAACTGCAGGTCCACCCGGAAGTGTTTGGATTTTTCTCTGTGATTTCCTAGAATTTCTTTTTTTTTTTCTAGGATCACGTGGCCGCTGGTTGTTTTGGCTCCTCCTGTGTTTGCTGACAAACATTGACTGAACTCTCCAGCATTTGCTGCGTACACACACACACACACACACACACCGTCTTGTTGCGATGCGTGATTCCTGAATGACTCGCCTGCGAGTCGAGTCGCACATTGACTGACTCGTGGACGCTGCTGCTCGCTGGCCAGAGCAAGTTGCCATGGTGACGCTGCATTTAGCAGCAGCTCCACTTTCTTGTTCTGACTCTTGACTTTGACTCTGCTCTCCCTCTCTTTCTGCTGATCTTTTAAGGCTGTGCTGTGAACAAATGGGTGGCTCGCAGCAGCCTAAACCCAATCACCTGATTAATCCCTTGAGAAAGGGAGAGAAGCGCAGTAGTGGCAAAAGGTTTTGGTACACCCTTCACATTTTACTCAGTCCCATTTATTAATAAATATTTAACTGATATTATTTTGAGTGTTTCAAAATGTTTGACTGCATCAGATGCACACAAACAAATTAAAATTATTTTCAATCAAAGCAAGAAAAATAAATTCTTGTAGTTCTTGTACTTGGATGTGTTGCAAAGGGAAAAAGTCTTCTTGCTGAAACATCTAGTTGTGAGCTGGACGGAACAATTCACATGCAGCAAGTGGCCGAATGTTGGTGACTGCACTAAAACAAACTGCACCTGACTTAAGACTGATTCTTAGCTCAATACAGAACATCAAACATGAATTTAGGTGTCTGAAATCGTTTTTCCACAACTGTAAATTTTTCCTCCAGTGTTTTTTTTTTTTTTTTTTGTCACTTGCCGTTGAGCGACTCATATAAACTGGCCTCATTGAAAAGACACACGTCCAGCCATGCGCATGAGCGCCGCTGTGTAATCAACGCTCCGACATGACGTGCGCTCGTTGTCGTCTCCATTCACAGCTGACTGCCTTGGTTGGTGTTGTTGCCGCCGATGACTTATTGACTCGCCGTCCATCCGACACGTCCTCTATCGGAGACGCTGCAGTGATTCCCGGCGGTAGATTGTCTTTGTTTCCCGCTCGGGTCAGGTTTAAATAAAGGGGCGCAGCAAAAGGCAGCCGACGGCTCCTTTTTGTCGTCGTCTTTGTGTGCGCTGATTCGGCTCGATTCGGCCGCGTCGTCTTTTTTCCTGTCTGGCCGAGCGCTTCCGACCGTCCGTCAATAAGCCAATAGGGGCAATTTGTCTCTTTTCTCTGCGCGGGCATCGCTGATTTGGTGCCGTGTCACACAGAGGTGACAGATGGACTCATTGTTTACAGCGCCAGGACGATGTGCTAGTAGATTCCAAATGCTGCAGTCGGGTGTGCGGCAACATTTTTTGTTGCTTGTGTGTTTGTTGTTGTCATCGCTGACGACTCAGTGAGCTTGTTAAAGTGGAGACAGTCTGGAGGCCCGTTCCCACAGGTGAAGGGGAAAATGGGTTTGTTTGAGGGCATCTGGAATATTTGAATATTTTTCCAACATGTGTGGGACACAGACTGGTAAAAATACTCCCAGTATTCCTCCCAGTATTCCCAAATACTATCATTAAAAATGGGCCATTTCCCCCAACTCTTTGTTTGTTTGTGTTAAAAAACAGAAATAAATCTGCCTTAACTTGGCATCTGTTTCCTGTGTTTTGCTCAGTTTTCTTGTTTTTTTCCACGCTGCCTATCAATCAGTGGCCTGGAACATTTAGCGAGGAGGGAAACTTCACAGAGACACGCAAACCATCTGTCAGCGTCGCGGATGAAAATACTGCTCACTGTTGTGGTGCGATTCCTTGCCTGAGCTCTTACAGCACCTCCCCCCAGGACTCTCTCTCTCTCTCTCTCTCTCTCTCTCCCTCTCTCCCCTGCTGGCTCACCTTGGCTGGTGACACGTCCAATATTTTCCCTCTGTGTGCTGCGCTGGCACCGCCGCCCACTCGCTGCTGCCTGTTGCCTGCGTTGTCAGCATAAATGCTGCAGCCCCCCCTCCCTGCTCAGTGACTCTGTCCGTCCGTCCGTCTGTCCGTCCGTCCGTCCGCACCGCTTGGTCCTGCTGGAGTAGAAGTGGCCTCCTTCAGCAGCAGAGCACGGCTTTCTTGTAATGACCTCGATTGGCGTCATTGACGTCGACATCCGGCGCAGAGCTGCTAATTGGAAGGAGGTGCGGTGGTGTTGAGGGGAATCAGTCAAGTACATGAATCATAAGATCCATCCATCCATTCATCCATCCAGTTTCAATACCCTCTTCTTCCTGAACTCATGGTTACAGGGTTCTGCCGGAGAGATTCAGAATCATAAAATAAAATACTCATTTTCAATTAATTAATTTTGGCATTTTTGGAGCGTTATGGACTTGTGATTAAGAGTATCAGTTAATTGGTTTGTCTGCTGGCTTCTTGGCCACTTTAATTTGTGGTCAAAAATAAAAAATTAATTAAGTTATAAATAAATAAATTAAATTAGCAATCTGTTTTTGTCCGTTTTTTTCTTTTACCACAGTGATCTTTAACTTCAGGTAACTGATTTTCTTTATTTATTAATTTTTAATGGTTGACAAATCCACTTGTACAAGGTGAGAATTGGGGTGCTGCGCAGACAGCATAGATTGTCAGAGCGCAAAACACGTGTTTCATCATTAGCCAACACAGAAGGCTCGTATGTCAGCAGCTTCCCACTGTTGCGTATTTGATAACCGTGCAAAATCTGGCACCTGCTCGTCACCTGTTACTATTAATAACCTCATCAGCAACACGTCGCCGGGGGGGAAGCCGACCGCCGGGCCCTGCCGTTAGCGCGCCACCTTAACGACTGAGACGTGCGTGTCCTGACAAATTCCACACGAGTGTTGCTCGCTCGTACGCGAGGTGATGACACGGTTCGCTCGGGGGCGACTCCTTAATCTCCTAAACAGCTGTCAGTAGGAGCTGATGAAGAGATGCCGCCGCGCTGTCACGTCAACAAAACGCAGAGCAGCGTTTGTTTTTAACCGGCTCAAGGCCGGCGGTGGTGTCGTGGTTCCTGGAGGAGTGGGTGTACTCTGAACTCATATGCTTTCTTTAGCAAAGCATTTCAGCAAAGGAAAAATGCCCTGGTACACTTCAGAGGGGACTGAGAGGTGGGTGTATCCAATGCTGACTGAAAATAAGTGGGTCACTTTGTATTCTCGTGCATACCTGCACTACATCGCTGATGAACAGCAATGACTTGACAGTTATACTTTTATTTTTATTACCTCAAATTTTGGACTTGTTGAAATTTTGTGCTCGTTTGCCTCATTTAATGAAAGGCTAACAGAGAAGTAGAATTTTCTACAGTATGATTTTTTTCAAATATTTTACAGGTTGAGTTTTTGTAGGTTGTATTTCACCTCTGAATGAGTTATGTGAGTATGTGAGCATTCTAATTTGAGAAAGAGAATCCAGTTCAGTGTTTTCAGTTGTTTCACGTTTCATGTTACGTATTTAATGAGGGTGTATCCACTTCACAGAGGAGGACTGGCGCCGGGTGCGATGCTCAGTCTCTCAGCAGGTCAGTGTGGACTCACTCTCAGCCACAATAATCCAGGCTCATCCAGCAGTTACATCATGCAGGACGGACAGAATTCTCCTCTTTTTCCCGTGGAAATCATTTAGAGAACACTTAAAGCCAAACCAGCCTGAGCCTCCAGACCTGTCACTGCAGTGTCTTGTCTCCGGCCGTGGGAGGATTTAAGTGCTGATTTGAATGGAACACTGGCGATAATTAAGAAGCTCCCGGCGGCCCGACAGTAAAATAATTAGATGTGTTCTATTTTGGATAATGACAAATTCCAAAAAGCCGAGCGTCCCCTCGCGATACCTTCAGACCAATCTCCTGCCGTCAGACCCCGGCAGTAAATAATGACCCCAGTCGCAGCAATAAATCAGGTGTAATTAGCGGCCTGAGCCGCTGTGGAGGCCTCGCCGAGCGGCTCAGCCTGCGGCGCTGAGACTCGCACTTTTCCACTTTCTTCTCCTCTCTGGCGTGTAAGAAGACTCCGGGGTGTAATTGCAGCGGGATTCGCTTTGAAGATTACACCTGCTTATGCTAAGTTGTCTGCGGCAGAGAACCTGTGGAGGAAATGATCCTGACAGGGAGGCGCGGGCGCGGCTTTTCTCCTCACGCCGCCGCCGTCGCTCAGCTATCAGCCGACGGGTCGGATGCTGCGGCGGAGATGGAAGCAGATTTCAGTGTTTTGGCAGCTCGGAGTGCTTTTGTTGGAGAGCGTCTGTCAATTTTTGGATGTGCTTAAGTACTTCATCTTCACTTTTCAGACACGGCTGTTTGAGCTGCTGTGGAAAGTTCCCGGCTTCAGGACGACATCCTCCACTATTATCAAACTTTTTTTTCTAATCCCCCGCCCGTCTCCTCAGTCTCTCTTTTAGACAACTCCACACATTTTGCAAAGATGAAAAGACTTGCAGGAAATTACAGGGTACTTGAAGTTTTCCCAACCCTTCAGCCCAGAGAGGAAAAAGTCTGCATTTTATTATTTTTGCTACCTTTTTCTTTCAGAATCTCCCAACTAACAGAAACTGTAGTCTTTGATGGTTGTGGAGTTGTAGGCCACTGAACTTCACTCAGATCTCCAGTAACAGCCATTAGTAGTTCGAAGAAAATCTATTTTTCATGTGTTTCAAAGTCAAGTTCTTGCTGCACTTAAACTGAAGTAGGTTTCTCCGCTACGGTCATTTCTGAAGGAGTTCACACACGGAGCTTTTCCGTTGTCCAGTTTCAGTACGACTGAACTCGGCTTTGGTTGCTGAGTACCACGTTAGCGTGGGCAGAGTCATCAGAGCATCCATGAGTTTGGAGATCTGATCGACTTTCTCATCGCTCCCTGTGAATTTGTGAATCTGCCGCCACTAACAGAAATGCCTGACCCTCGTCACTGGTTTTTCAAGCCACAAAGCGTCCTGCATCTTCGCTCCCTGTCCAATCAGTGACCCTGCCTCTGTTGACGGCACATTTTCAGCTCAACCAGGGCAGAGTAAGAACTAAACCAGTCCCTGGTGCCAGGGACAACCACCTAATGGAAACGTTTCAGAAGAAGAACAAGCAGAAGTTGGTGGACAAGTCTTGATGACCCACGTCGTCAGATCTTCCTCTTTCATTGCTGGCAGGAAGCCAATCTGTCAACATATCAGCCAACCGAATAAAGAAAAAGAAAAAACACCCCATGTTTATTAGGCTCCATTACATCTCCCCATGCATCCTTGTTAAAATGTCATTTGCTAATTCCTTTCAATACTCATTTACTCCTGGCGCGTCATTTATCGGAACGTGGACGACAGCGAGCTTCGTGCTTGATGAGCAAACATGAATAGGAACAGAGGGACATGGAGGAGAGGGGAGGTGGCGGGAGGAGGTGGCGGGAGGAGGTGGAGGAAGGAAACACACTTCTTCTCAGAAAAGGCATTTCCAATGTATTGTTTGTCTCACACACACACACACACACACACACACACACACACACGTGCACGCGGTAAGGCACAGCGTGAGGCTGCTGGGCATTTTCCTGCCAAGCTGAATTTTGCGTCGCATTGTCTCATGTGGGACCTGTAAGGTTCCACGGTGCAACTTATCAATTATCCCTCTTCACCCTCTGGAGTCCGGAAGGTGTGGGAAAAAAAATACCCGGGATGCTGGCAGGTGTGTTTTGTTGTCGTCTGCCAGACGGGAAAGCATGAAAAGCTGGACCTGTTCAGACGAGGATGGAAGAGAATGTCTGACTGACAAGTGTGTTTTGGAGCTTGGTGTTGTCACACTGTGGTGAGGTTTTTGTTTTGTCTTGGGGTTTCGTCTCGTCATTTCCTGTTTTATTTTGACAGCCTAACTCAGCTTCCTCTCGTCTCAGATCACGCCCCCCTCCTCATGTGCCACTTGTGCGTCTGACCCATTGTTTCCACCTGTGCCTTGTTACCCGGTGTGTTTAAAAAGTCTGCGTTTCCCTTGTCTCGTGCCAGAGTGTCTTTGTTTGTCACGTCTAGCCCTGTGCCCGCTCACAGCCACAGCCCAAAGATTACACTGTAAGCCAGTTGTTCCCTGAGATCGAGTGATTTTTTTCTGTTAAAAGATAAGTTTTGTTATTAGGAGATAGATATTGTCCGTTGATTTATGTTCTGAGTTCCTTCCTCTTCTGTAGAGTAGATTATTATTGTGAACTTCTTAGACGAGGTTTTGTTTTGATTGTATGGACTTTAGTCCTTTGGCCTCCTCAGGAGCGATTTTCTGTTCTCTTAATTATCTCTCCCCGATAGCTTAGAAATCATAGGAGTTTCATAGCCTATTTGTTTGATCACTCTGATCTGAGTTTCAGTTGCGAGTGTAATACATTTAGTTCTGGCCTGAATCCTCTGCGTCTGAGTCCTGCCTCTAGTCCCGGCCTGACAGGTTTTTTTTGTCCTCATATCGGTCCTGCGGGGACAGGGGAGGGGTTGGTTCGACCCCGCCTAAAAACACTGTGTTTTGTTCATTCATTCTTCTAAACCCACTTTCTCCCGTACCCTGAACGCATCTGCGTTGCTGCCGGCCGGGGCTGCAGGACCAGGCGGCGGTCATGAAAAATCCCTGGTAATGAAGGCTGACGGCTGCAGGAGGGGAGCGAGCCACGGCTTTCGCTCCTGCACACATGCTGTACATGCAGAGCCTCCGGCAAAGGTGGCGTGGAGTCCCAGGGTTACATTTTATTTTATTGATCTGCTCATCAGAGAGATTATTAAACATGAACCAAACACTCTTTACTGTAAAACAGCCATAATCTGGCTAATGAGTTTAAATAATTTCCCCTCTGCTTTTGCTCACAAGCAGCTTCAATTACATCTATTTCCTGATACAGATTGATATGAAAAATTACAGGCCTAATGGACACAAAATAATTACATAATGTTGCTGGAAAATACATAATAATAGTAATAATAATTAATAATAATTATTTTGCATGATAATTAGAATCTCAATGAGTAATTTATCTTTCATAAAGGAATGAATTTATCCCGTCCAAAGTTATGACTTTATGTATTTTTTTTAGGAAAATAATTAAATTAGGTTCCAATGAAACAATGTCCCCTTTATATCAACACATATTTTTATATTGCAGAAGCTATCAGACTCAATGAAACATAAACTTTTGAAGTTTTCAAGCTTAATAACTTTATATATATATATATATTTATATATATATATATATATATATATGTATATATATATATATATATATGTATATATATATATATATATATATATATATATATATTATATATATATATATATATATATATATATATATATATATATATATTAGGGCTGTCAAACGATACATTTTTTTTAATCAATTAATCGCAGGATCTTCATAGTTAATTAATTGCGATTTGAATTGTATGTTTCTGTTATTAATTCTGTTATTTTGCATTTCAAGGCAATTTTAGCCCCATAATGTAAAGTATTTCTTACCAGAAATCAGCCAGAGGGGCTGACTATTGGTGAGTAAAAGGGACAAAAAGGCTTATGCTGGGTTCACACTGGATGCGGAAGCGCTGCAGCCCTCCTGTTCACACCAGACGCACATTTCTGCACAACGGTCAACAAGCGCTTCTGCTCAGCTGTTGTTTACTCCCATTCAGAGCTATTTTTCATCAAGATCACAATCTTCCATCTTCACTTGACAACTCCTCTCTGCCTCTCTCGCTCTTTCCCTGTTTGTTTGTGTGTTTAGACAACCAAAACCCCACCCCCTGCCCAGAGACCGGCCCACTCTGTCGCTCTCTTTCGTATGTGCGTGTGTGTTTGTTTTCATCTCTCTCGCACCCTGTTTAGATACTGACAAATATAACATACACAAATATGATTGCATTTGTCAATCGCTGTATTTTATTTTGAAGACTTACCGGATTTCTCGTGTTTCTTAATGTGACTTCCTGTCCAGCTTGCCGCAGATCGCTTGCGGCTCGCGTTCAAAGTAGACCAGACGCCGAAGCGATCGCTGCACGGCGCGAACCGGCTGTGGAGGTGCATGCCGCTTAGAGTCTGGTGTGAACGGCACCTTTGGGTAACAAGGGTGCCGAAAGGAAGCGGGCTCCATTCCATGGCGCTTTGCAGCGCTTCCGCTGTGAAAAAAATTCAAATAAAAAATGAACGCATCATGGATTGTATTAATCGCGATTAATGCGTTAACGCTGACAACTCTGAATCATGTGCGTGTGTGCATCTATAACCCTGTATCAGATAATTGACGCGTTGGAGGGGACGTTGGCTGCTTACCTCTTTGTTGTTCTGGAGCGACTGAATCAGGCGTCAGCTCGGTGTTAATTGTCTGTCCTCTTATCGCTCCCGTGTTTGGCGGCGGCGGTCACTCATTCATGGCCCGTTTCGCCCTTTTCTGCCACTGTGACACTGATGGCCGGAGTATTGACGCCGTCGGCGGGACTGATGGCAGCGGATTGTTGCAAGCGTGTCGAGACAATAGATCTTTCCTGGCCGAGTGCCGGCCGAGTTCGTCAGTGGACGGAGAAGTGACACGGACTGAATGTCCATCAGAATGTTTTTTTTGCTGCAGGCTTTAGTCACACATCTGTGAGCGCACTAGTGAAATACAAGTACTGTGTGCTGTACTAGTGTCAACACAGCCAGTCATGTCATCCATCCCGTCCGTTTTTATGTTTCTTTGCACACAACAGCTTTGCAGAACCAGAACTTAATCTCCATCTTCTGCTACTTTCTTTTTGTTTGTTTTTTCCCCCCAGACTTGTGCAAGCAGACTGTAAAGAAGCGATTAACAATGTTGTAGTAAACAGAGTTCAAGTAGTGAAACGCACAACGCAGCATTTTGTCCGGCTTTAACAAAACATTGTTGTGGATTAAATCTTTCTGTTTTTGGTTGAGCAGCTGACCAGTTGTATTGCTAAGGTCACAACCAGGTATGATGAGTTAATGAAAAGAACAACCTGGAAAAAGAAAAAGAAATCCACAAACTCAAAGCAAGACGCCAGAATACGGTGTGGTTTTTACAATATATTTAATTCCATTTTTCTTACAAAACAACTCCCTCGTAAACCAGAACACACAAAAAATGCATAAAGAAAACTGTACAGTCGGACTGGAGTCCGGACGTGGTCTAAACATGGACATGTTATCTACAACAGTGGCCGCCGTCGGACGTCTCGTCGTGCCGAGCGGTTCGGCTCCGCGGCACCAGTCACGTGACGCTGAGGGTCGACCCCCCCCCCCCAAACCGAAGGGCACGAGCCGGCCAATGACAGCGGCTGTACTAGTGAGCGCAGGCGCAGAGTCTTTGTCCTCGCTCCCCGGGGCTCTAGCGGCAGCACGGCAGGATCGACACTCGCAGGCTAGCTGACAGCCGCCGCCACTAGAGGGCAGGAACGCGAGCAAACTGCAAACTAAATGTGGCTGTGAGAGAATCGCCGACCAATCAGTGGTACATCGTGTGTGTGCGCGTGTGCGTGTGCGTGTGTGTGTGTGTGCGTGTGTGTGTGTGAGTGTGCTGGGTTGTGGGTGGGGGTCTATTTTCAATACATGCATGGCTTGGGTGAATTACTCCGTTAGAACAGTAGGGGGAGTGATTTCGGGTTAATATAGTTACTTTGGAGATCGTCCCAGCTGGGTGTTTGACAGGTGATAGAACTCGGCTACCGATTCAGACAAACGTCCATCCGATAAACATAAATAAATCAGGTGTTTAGTTTCTCTCAGTGTGCAACAGTGGTCTAAGAAACTTCAGAATCTTTTAGCCTTCGCGGTTCACGACTCATCAAGCGGGCTTTCATGCCAGGATGGATTTTCCTTTTTTTTTTTTTTGTTCTTTTTCATGGCACATTAGCAGCAAATACCTAAATCACAGACGAACGACAACTCTGCTTTACTCCTGTGTTTATTTTATTTTTTTTCTCGCCTCACACAGTTTGGTTTCTACCCTACACATTGCATCGCTTCGGTTACAGGCACAACTACATATTAAGAGATGATGAACAGCGTTTAATCTTGCCTTCGTTTTGAGGGGAAGAAAATCAGATCCAAAAATACCTTTTGGGACTTAACTGGACTTTCTTTCTTTCTGTCTTTATTTCTCTTAAAAAAAAAAAACAAACAAAGCAGGTATTGGTACTTCTCTTTAACAAGCCAATAGTGGAAGCAACTCCAGGACCAGAAAGGCTGCGAGCAGTGGAACAATGACTGATAATAGAGCAGACTGAAAACTTTTTTCTCGAACAGAGCGTTTCTTACCGCCAGATCTGCATCATATTGAGTTTACTTTACAGTCAAGCGGAGAGACAAATTGTCAACCCCTGTATATGAAGAATTCTGAAGATGTAGTAAAAAAAAACTTTTCTCCAAACAAACAGTAATTAAATTTGGATCAATCTTCAGTAAAAATAGTTTTAAATTAGAGAACGTTTGGTCAAATGTGGGGAGCCAAACATAACAAATGTATTTGTGGACATTTATTGCCATAGTTTAAGACTGAGTGGTGCACTGAATGGCAAATGCAACGCTGAGGATGATGCAGTTTAACCATGGAGAGGAAAGAGTTGCTGGTGCTTGTTTGGTAACTGCTCAACATACAATGGTCTTTTTTTTTTTAACACGTGTATATTTCTTATACATGCGGCACATTATAAAAATGTGGACAGGATGAATTTTAAAAACATTTTTTTCTTTTGACTGAAAGCATTAAATGTTGGCGAAACGTTTTCCTACTGTCTAAATTAGACAGCTGGCTATTGAGAGATGTGTGTGTGGGTGAGCGGTTAAGAGACGGGAGAAAAATAAATGAATAGTATGACTCAAAAACTGAACAATGACCATGAGACAAGATCAGTCAGCACACGGCTCAGGATAAGGATAGCATACAAACGCTCGCAGCCAATCGGGAGGCGGAGTCGATGCCACTTTTGGAAACGCCTCAGCGTAAACCTGCCATATTTACCCCTGAGGGAATCTTTAGAGCGTCATTTTTCGGGCTTTGGAACAGAGTGACGACAGAGGGAGTGAAGGGTCGGATAGTAGCGCTCATTTTTCCGGCTCTACGCCAGAGCATCCACGATCGGAGGCTGATGGACCAATCAGGCTCTTTGGATTGATGTTGGGGGCGGGTGGGCGGGGCAAGCAGTATGTGCATATCAAGCCAACCTGTGCATCTGCGTGACAGGGGGGCGGGGCAGAAAAGCTCTGGGAGGCAGGATACAGTACGATACCATGACAAAGGCGAGGAGACGGACTCGTCGGTTGCATTTTTAAAAACACACGTACGTACGTACACACTAAAGGCGGACGGGACAAACGGACAGTCTGTGGTGATTAAATGCAGCACTCGTGATTACGACAAACATCGTTGAGTCAAACGAACAAAGAGACCCCAAAAAAACGAAAAAGAAAAGGAAAGGGAAATAAAATCGGAAAGCTTTTTACTCTAAAAAAAGTGAGCATTGTGCATAGTTCGTAGTTGGTTAATACCCCTCCCCCTCCTCAGGTTCCTATTTACTGTGATAACATGGAAGGAAGTGCAATAATGTACAATTCTGTATTAGTTAAGTGCACAAAGATCACTGTTGCACTGAACGGCATTGACACTTTCTCCCAGTAGGAATATCACAACAGGGTTTTCTTCTTAATGTTGTTCTCAAATACTCTAAATCTTTATTTTTTATTTTTTTATGTGTACTTTTGTTACGAGAAACCCAGACGTGGGTCCCTCCTCTCAGTCCCAGGCTCGAGTCCACAACTTATCTTCACATAAATCTTTCTCATAGGTAATTTGGCCTGACCCTTCCTGCCCCCCCACCACACCCCCATCCAACACCTTCACCCCGCCTCTGAACTCATACCTCGCCCACCCAGACGACTGTGTTGCCTCTCTTGATGTCTGACACCTCGCAGTGCGTCGTCCTCTGTTTGCCGTTGAGGACAAAGAGGGACTCGGCCGCCGGCGTCACCAGGTACTGTCCGAAGAGCCCGCCGGAGACCACCACCCTGTTGGGTCCCCCCCAGGGCCAAGCGCGCTTGGTCAGCGGCTCCTTGAGGTCCTGCAGAACCTCGGTGTGGCCCGTGGACAGATCGGCAAAGAGCAGGTCCGTGCCGGAGCACGAGGTGGCCACCACCACGTGCTGGTTGGGCTGGACGAAGGACGGCTGGAAGGCCAGATCTGAGACAGCGATGGGCTGGTCCAGTTCCTGGTTCAGAGAGAGCTCCCCCTGGAAGGACACCGTCTGTACCACCAGCCTGGAGCTCTCCGGGTTCGGCGTGACCACGTAGCGGCCGTCCGGCGACACGAACGGCTGCCCTGTGACGTTCAGGTTGGGGCCGACGACGGCGTCGGTCACGCTGTCGATGAGGAGCTGGGGCGGAGCCTGTAGGCGGCTCCTGCCCTGGCACCGCACAAAGTAGAAGCCGCTCAAGTGGGTGTAGGCCATGCTGACTGGGACGCAGCTGTAGTTCTTCAAGCTGATGGTCTTGACGCGGTGGAAGGTCTCCAGGTCGATCTTGTGCACAGCCGGCTCGTTTTTGAGAAAGACGAAGGCGAACCTAGAAGAGACGAGGTCACACCAGGTCAGGTTCGGGCCTCAGAATTAAGAGGGGAACAAAAGCTGGTGTTGGCTCACAGAGTTACACATCAGAAGCTGCCCCTTGCCTTCCATCCTTCCTTTGTGCTCCTAATAATCTGCCTAGATCAGTGGTCCTCAATAGGCAGCCGCCCATTTGTGATTCCCGTGGTTCCAGAATGATCGGCTGGAGCGTTTCTTTCTTCCCTCCTTCTTTGTGGTTCTTTGTGTTTATATTTAAAACGAAAAATATTCTTAATACTCACATCTGTTTTAATTTATGTCAAAACGGAAATGACAATTGTTAAATTCAATTTTATTTTAGTTTGTATTTTTGTTGTCATTTTGAATGAAAATTACATCATAGTATGATCGCATGTGACCTGAATGACCCCAAAAAACTGACCTTCGACTCATTGAAAAAATTCTCTGTGGCTCTTTACGATTTGTGTTTGAGTGCCCCTGGATTAGATTTTTGGCCAGTGGCCTCAGTCCTCATTTACATTTTCCAGAAGGGCGGCCAGGACGGATCAACAGCCAGCGACGCGGCGTGGGGTGCTATTTGAAGCCTGGTGAGTTACCTCACGTGAGTGATGATCAGGTTGGTGGGAGGGATGAAGAAGTCGCTGACTCTCTGGAAAGTCGTTCGGACGGCGTGATGCACTTCGCCCACACTGGCCTGAGGAATCACCTGCGGACGACAGAGAGTAGAAGCTGACATTGACGTCCTTGGATGGAAGTTAACAAAGATCTTAGCATTTCCTCCAGGGCCTGGGCGAGCAGGGTGGCAAACATAACACAGTATGGAAGAGCCATCGTTGGTCAGATTACGCCACTTTATTCGTAAGTTTGTGTTGCATGAAACAGGCAAATGTTTGAGAAAGAAGATTGACAATGTTGGCTTTTTAGCAAATGCATCTTTTTTTCCACTGCAGTTGTCTGTAAATCTTCTCAGCGTTTTGAAGCCAATTCTTGAACTCTTATTCAATCTGAATGTTACAATACAAAACCTTTGTTGTTATAGACCCTCTTTAAAAGTCTAGTGAAATACTGAAATCAAATGAAAGCCAGAACATTTTCTTTATGAATCTTTATTTATGAGGACCTGCATGCATTATCAGTCGATATATAACAGAATTGCAAATCATAAATGCAAAGACATTTAGTGCATCCAGCAAGACCCAAAATATTATTACCCCAGTCTGCCGGCAGAGCGAAATACCGTGAGTGTAAATGCCAACTTTGCTGTACAAAATGAATGATTGTGTTTGTTTGAGCTCGTCCAGGTGACACCTTGATATATCCGGCACTGCGTTCCTAGCTCTTTTTTATAATCCAGGCCCCTGATCAAGAAGTGATGGTTGTTGTCTGAGAGGTGTTGCGCCGCAGTACAAGTATATACATACATATACATATGGACATATATATATGTATATATATATATATATATATATATATATGTATATATATATATATATATATATATATATATATATATATATATATATATATATATATGTACTGTATATTTCTGAGTCATGTGAGGAAACTCTTCCAAAGAGCAGACATAAATTCCTCTAAATCTGCTAAAATCTAACTTTAATTTTAATCGCAATTAATTGCATGATTTCCCTGATTAATCATGATTAATCGCAATGTATACGCAAAATCCAAAAATGAATTTAAAAGAAGTGTATAGGGCACTTTTAGTTTAATGTTCTACCATAAAAACAAAGTCTTTTCTTTTCTGGTTCCGCAGAAGCCAGCAACTCACTTTTACAAAATAAAAGCACGTGTTTCAGCTAACTGGCAATCGATAAATAAATAAGCCGCGGTGGGCTAAGCAAAGGAGTAATTGTTGACGCACATGCAAAGATAAATCCAGTCTTGCTTCGAGGTTCTTTTTTATTTACTTTATTCTTTATCACAATGACCTCCGACGCTCACCCCACCACGCCAAGCCATCCGAGGCGCTAAGGTGAATGTCATTAAATAGCGTTGTGGCTACAACCCACAGTGACACACACAATCCCTACCCAGGTGTTAAAGAAGTGCGCTCAAAAATTTAAACATTAGAAACTCACGGCTAGGGATGGGCGATATGGACTAAAAGTTTTATCACAATAATTTCTGGCATTTATTGCGATAAAAGTGACGATAAAAAATATAAAAGAATTCAGCTCCATCTTTTGGGATTGGAACTGCATATATTTGAAACCGCACTCGAAAAAAACCCAACGCAAACGCCGATATATCGCCCATCCCTACTCACGGCTCCTACAGCACGTGAGCAATAAAAATGCGCGATAAAATAATTGTCGGCGTTTATAAATAAATGGGTTAACGAGATAATAACGCGTTAACTTGCCCAGCCCTACTAAAAATAGCTTTTTATTTTTACTAAATTCCCTCTGCGTATCCTCTGTATCATCGGCTCTGATCACAACACGACCTCGTCTCGTCTCCGGCTGCTGCCACTCGGGGGAATCAGTGCATTACTGGTTGAGTACCACACCAGATCTAATGAGATTCGGCCCTAATATCTCTGGCGTATGATTGGCCAGCTGCTGTGGCCTCCAGGTGCTATCAGCTCGACGCCACCGGCACCACTTTGTCATCGCTCATCCTCGGATTTCATAAGCAGACACTTGGCGACAAGACCCAGTGGAGTTTTCCCCTCTTCCTCCGCCGCCACTGCCTCGATACCTGAGGGAGGATTTGGTTCTGAATGAGTAGCTCTCGCTTTTCAACACTGCGTTCAATCCCACGATGACTTAAATCGCTTTTCCCTCAGCTTCTCTCTCTCTCTCTCGCTCTCGCTCCCGTCGAGCTGCCTACTTCCAAATTAAAAAAAATGGAATTCCTCAAAAGTGTCTTTTTGCCAGTGAATCCCTCGGGGTGCTTTAATAAAGCCCCGTGTGTAGTGCGGCGACAGAGAAAGAGACTTTTTTTTAATTTTTTTTTACATACTGTCCAAACCCTACATGTCGGTTTTGCACCTGAGGGAGAATTAAGTGTGTAATAATAAATCCTCTGGCCTCTGCTTGACACGGAGCCTGAGCACATGCTTTTAAAAGCCACATTGACTGTATAATGTTGCAGCTGCATTAATGCAAATTTTATCTCGGCAAAAAAAAAAAAAAAAAAAAAAAATCCACTCACTTAATTATAGTTAACGTTAGTTACTTGTTCTATTAGGTGATATTTTGCATGCAAGAGCGTTTTAATTACGGGTGTTTTGCGGTGTATAAAACCGAAAAGTTCAGGATACCTGAGTTTGGGGAGAAATTTATGCAGAATGTGAAAAGTTCATACCACAGTGGCATTACATCATGAAAGTTGGACAATTTCACGAGAAGTGGGCAGCGGGCACTCATCTCAACTCAAACATGTAATGTGACCTTTTAATTTGGCGTCGCCTCGGTCACACGATGTCAGAGGGTGAACAGCCCGATGTTTCAACATGAACTGTCGGTGAAGCACCAGGAATGG
The DNA here is from genome assembly GCF_046127955.1 of Nelusetta ayraudi. NCBI lineage: Eukaryota > Metazoa > Chordata > Actinopteri > Tetraodontiformes > Monacanthidae > Nelusetta > Nelusetta ayraudi. The sequence goes on from NW_027466083.1 coordinate 7,781,470, forward strand.
ATCAGACACTTTGCGATTTTCACAGGCTAATCATATAGAGCTTGGCAGCGCGTTGTGCAGAAACTACTGAAACAGTTTGTGTGCGTTCAGAAGTTTATCGAAGGTCAAATTAAGTTCAGCTGTCGAGGTAAAGGGGCATTTTTAGCTGCATTCTGAGGTTTCATCAGGAAGCCAAAGATCCCTTTGTGAACCTTGTTCTCACCCACTTTCTGGTCGTGGAGGACCAAGATTGATGTTCCCCCAAAAAACAAACAAACAAACAAACACTGAAAAACACTTCCCAGAGCAGCTACCAGGACCAAAGTTTGGAAGTTGAGAGAACTTCCACTGATTGAGCAAGCAGGATTTCCATAAAGAGGTTTACAAATTTAGCACTTAACGTAAAGATCTCAGATTATTTCCGGTGTGATTTTATATCATAAATCTTGACTGTAATTGGAGAAGCTTGGAGAAAAATTTAAAAAAAAATAGATGGGAAGTGGATCCCGGTGTGTTTGTGTGCATGTTGTGGACTGACGCTGCTGACAGGCCACATCTCTCCCACAGCCTGCCGCTGCTCCGCTATTTGTCTCCTCTAATGAATTGACAGTCACGCCCCCGTCTGATATTTATACAGAGATATTGAGCCATCAGGAAATTTTGGCTCCTTAGACACGTCGCGCATGATGTGTCTCTCTCGCTCTCGCTCTCGCTCTCACGTACACACACCCACAATGTGCTGCCAGCACACAAATTAACACCAGGATACACACAAACACACTTATACACGTGTATGATCTCCAGAGTGAGGCGGTGCCTCTGTGATGCAAAGCCCCCCCCGCCCCAAACCCCTGGGCTGCCGAACAGGTCAATTACTTTCAGTGCAAATGGTAATGACATTATCAGACCTGTCATTTGTGGTGTGATCCACGTGGACTCACATCCATTATGCAGTTTCCCCACAATTGCATTTATGAGCGATTCGCGCTCAGCTCTCTAATTATTCATTACTCCTGAAACGACTGCAGAATGAGGGGGGAATGAAAGAAACTGGAAGGGGGGGGGGGGGGGAGGCAGTAAACAAATGGATTTGTGCAAACTCAGACAGGAGCCGCAGAAACGGAGGGAGATTACGGTGCAGAGCGTCACTCTGCATTCTGATTGTTTTAAATTACAGGAGGGGAAAATAATTTTGTCTGTGTGCTGGTGGAATTTTCTGCTTCATTTCATCATTACAGCCTCGGATGAAGTTTATCCAGCGTAAACGCCGTGCGTGTGCGCGCACCTTGCCGACTACGCCGGCGACTCATAAATTCCAATCGCTAGCACACCTACGCTCCGCTCGGCTCCGCCAGGCCGGAGATGGAAGCGAGGGGGGAATGAATGCACAGACACGGAGCCTGGTTGGCTGTCGTGACTATAACTCGGCGGGAAGCTGTTAAAACTCACTCGCACACCACTCAGACTGTTGGTGCCAGAGCGTAAAGAATATGAAAAAAACCCCCAACAAAAAACACATCAGCCGTCACACATTCTCAGAGGAAAAATTCTAATAAAACCTGGAGACGGGAAACAAAAGAACACTCACAAAATGGAAGTCACCTATATCTTTTGTTCAGCTATGTAAGAAGGAAAAGGCGCGCAGCAGCTGTTTGACCTCCTTGATCAAAGACTTTTTTAAGGGCCAATCTGATGCAAAACCTATTGAACCAATTTGAGCGTGTGTATTATTGCTGGAAATCAGCCCTTTGTGATGTCACAAAGGGTACTGATAGCTCTCCCTAGGTCAGTGGCAACACTTAATCAGTTTGTCTTGTCAGGTACAACAATTGATCTGTTCTGGCCAGAGACCTTCTGCAGGGAGGCTGCAAACAGAGGGCTTAACATCTTATATATCAATACCACAGATATATTTTATATCTTTAGGAGTCCAAGACAAAAACCATAGGACAATGGGGCCAGCTGCTGCTCAGAACCAACGACACAAGTGTCCCAGCGACCACAACAGGAGCCGCTGCACTCCAGAGATCCTCGGCAGGCTGGTGAGCCGGAGAGCATCAACCCCTCGGCGGGCGGCGCAATGAAAAGACGGCAGAGAAACTGAAGAGACGGAGCACGAAGAGCACAACGCGCCTCGGATGATTATAATGGGACGCTTCCCTCCGGCGGGGCAGAGCGCCACAATAAACATGTTTGTATCCATTACAGAGATTACAGCTGGAGACACACACACACACACACACACACACACACACACACACACACACACACTGCATCATCCCTCCCCCTCCTCTTCGTACGGGAACCCTCACCTCTTGAAATTCCCTGATCTCCTTTTCCTTTTTTTTAATCTTTTGTATCCCCCCCCCGCCCAGACCAAACCCCCCTCACCCTCCACCACCCCCACCCCCCTCACTCCCACTCCCGGAACTCTGAGGAGGATGAAACGCAGCCACACCTGCCGTCATTTCTCATTTGTGAGAGAGCAGTCCGGCGGGGACGCTCGCCGGAACACGCCGGTGACTCCAGCCGCAGCTGCGAGTCGCTCGGTAAACACTCTGAGACGTACATAGATCAGCCGCCGTCTCGCCCACACTTATTCTGTTCAATTTGATTATTTATTTCGTTATTTTTTATTGCACTGTTACATTTTTTGTGGCTAAATAATAAAAGATGCGCCCTCGAGCAGGAAATTAGCATCAGTGAATAAACGGCCAGCAAAAGTAGACGATAATTTCAAATTTTCAAGCAGCAACAGGTTTTTTATGCAAACACACATCAGTTAACCTTCAAAAGAGTTTTTCCATTTTGGATTCTTTTTCTTCCCGCAGGTGAAATTGCTGCAATTTTCTCCACGTTTACCTGGGTTTTCAAACAACTTGTAATTCCTTAGTTTTGTCCATGTTCACACACAATTGACATTTGATCAGCCCAGATTAAGGGTTTTCAAGTATTCAGTATTATACTATTCAGTTTTCAGCCTTAATTCACCACGTTTGCCTCTGAATCCCCACCAGGAGTCTGCGGCTTCTCTCGGTGACTCGGTGACGCAACACTTCACCCAAACAGTCTGGACACGGACACAAAAACAGGCAAGATACGCTTACCTGAAGGGTGGGATGTGTCCTGTCCATGTCGCCCCACATCAGCACCCACACCTGGTCATGTGACTTGTCGTAGAGCATCTTGACTGGGTATGGGTCGGTGGCAATGGCCTGGAGGACATTGGGGGGTGAAAACCTTTGATCAGTAATGAAGAATTTTCAACTTGGTGAACTGCGATCCTTGAAATGACGCACGATTAACAGCCTGACGCCCCCTGCTGGACACAGTCATCTGTATGGAGACCAGCATTCAGCCGGTTAAACACACGGCGCCGTCTTACTTTCAATGAAGTGAAACCTGAAAGCTGCCGGCTTGATTGCAAACGTGTTTTATTCAATTTGTTTGAAAGTGTTTGCGGGAGGGAGTTTGGAGTGGCGGCTCTGAACAGGCGGTTTCCCAATTTTAATCGACTGTGGCGTTCACGGTGCAGCGAGTCTGAGGCTCACAGCAGGTAGAAGAGCAGAGCGAGGGGAGGAGGGGCAGAGCTGCTGGTGCTGCTGCTACTGCTGCTACTGTTGCTGCTCTAGCAACGTCCACACCAAACAATAACACAATCCATTACGCCGCCGCCGGGCCACTCGTGACACGCGGAGGTGCTGACACACTCACTCACCCCGGGCCGGGCGAGACCGGGAGCTGTGTGTTCAGTAATGGCAGGACCTGCACCTCCGCTTGGCCCTGGTCAGCCTGGTGCCAAGTCAGCATCTGTGAATGTGGGTGTGTGTGTGTGTGCGTGCGTGTGTGTTGGATTGGCATGCACTTGCTGTCCCACATAATAGCACTAAAGGTTAAGATAAGGTCATGGTAGGTTGACGGGGGGAATTTTAAAGCGGACTGCAGCCAGCGGCCTGTTGCAGGAAGGATGGAAGACCAATTAGCAGCTTTCTGACTCTACAGGCTCTGGGAAATGTAGTTGTTGAGTTATACTGTGCTTTGTTTGTTGCCGTTAACGCATGTCGCAGAGGCAAACGACAAAGTTTAGCTGCAGTAGGTGAGTGAAGGAGACAAAGTCTGAGCTCAAGATTCAATCTTACAAGAAGAACAACAGCAGTGGTTGAAACAGCATTCGGACAAAGTTTTTATACCGTTGAATAAAAAGAGAATCTAATGATTAGATTCATACACGTTTCCCTCCCTGGAGTTTTTCTTCCTTTTCCAAGGTAAGATAAGAGATGGAGGCCAGTGAGATGATGTTGCCCTCTCAAGGGGGGCTGAACACCTTTTCCTGTATATATACACAGACTCCCACTGTGGTCATTGTTGAAGTGCATATTCACAAAGGAAAACCACAAAGTTTGGCAAAAGAGAAAAAGAGACACGCATGAGAAACATGAACTATATGAAACAACATGAGCTGTGTCGTTTGAATGAGATCATTTTTCCACGACCCACGAGCAGAACTGGGTTTAGAGTTGAAAATGGACAGAATGATGCAAAACCAAGTAAAAATGATTTTAGAAGATTCTATTTTTATTTGAGATGGCAGCTGAAGTGTAGTGTTTTTTTTTTTTCTGATTCCACATCGCTGTGTCTCGCCACATTTAACTGACTTATAAATGCAGCAGTGTGACACAACAAAAAGCTGAATTTTCTCTTCTCTTCTTCTTCTATTCAGTGGCGAGTACAATCGTCACTCTCGCCACTATACCTTCCAAAGGTCAGCATGAAAGGAAACTGTAATTATAGCTTGTTTTAAGACAAAAAAGAAGAAGAAAAGAACTCTGCAACAACAGAGTGAAAAAAGACCAAAAGAAGGATGCATTAACCTTTCTGCGGAGGCCGGAGAGGGTCGACTGGGAGCCAGAGTGCAGGAGATGGAGGTCACACAACTCCAGCACGCTTCATTTCATTATTTTCTCTTATTCTTGATGAAAGACAGAAATTACAGTCCAGCCTTCAGCTGCAGCATCTTGGAACTGATACCAAGGTCTGGTTGCAGGTTTATAATTGCATTTTTCTTCCACCCCACCACCCCCCACCCTCCCTTTGCTCTGCCGCCGGCTCAATTCGCCGTCCCTCTTGTTCTCCCAGTGAAGACTTTCACTTATCTCCACGCCCCCTCCATCCCCCCTCTTTCCTGGAGTCTCATTTCTTCTCATCCTGCACCTGACTATAAATGATGCCGACCCTGTGGAGAACCCTCGAGGGGTTCGGTCTCTAAACAGCGGCTGCAGGCAAGACGAATGGCGAGACAGTCAGCGCCCAGCTGGCCAACATATTGTTTCTGAGTGTGCCTTTGATTTATCTCGCCCTGCATGTGGTCCTCTAGGCATCGGAGGCTAACTCACCTCGTGCCGTTTGACTTTCAGGAAACCTGTTAAGTAAAGTGGCAGGTTCATGTGTAGGATTTTACATATTTGCATTATATTCTAAATGCACCAGACACAGAATGTTTTTTTTCTTTTCGTGTCAAAGTCCTCTGTGCTTTGGAGCAGCGTCCGATTCACGGTGAAGCCGGGGCTGTTCCACAGTCATTCTGCCAAAGGCCGAGACAGCTTGGTTATTTCCCATGATGCACTGGGCTCCTCGACGTCTCCGACTCCACCTATTATCTCTCCGCTTGGACAAAGGCGGAAGACTGAGGAAAGGTGGAGCTACAAGATCCTCAACCGGTTCCCTACAGCTGCCTCTGGTCCTCATCGGGTGTGTGAGTGTGAGTGTGCGTGCAGTGCATCAGCCTACAATGAAAACCTCTGTGAGGCAAATTACTTTTTGCAAATGTGGGCTCAATCACAAATCAGATGTGATTTGTTTGCTGCGCCGCTCCAAACTTCTGGATTTAATCCTCCCACTTTATCCAATTTTGGCTTTTCTCCTCTGCCAGACGTTCCAGCTGTTAGCATCACTTCCAAGCCTGCTCATGTGACACCCCCCCCCTGCATCCCCGCTGGATGATACATCATTCAGGAGATCTCTTTTCCCCTGACATCATGAAAGTGCGGCCAGCGTTGGCGCCGCACGCCCGCGTCACCGACTCCACCCACCTGCACCACCTTCTGCGCCTGGATGTCGACGACCAGCAGCCGATTCAGGAGCGGCTGGGCAGCGTAGATGTACTTGTCTCTGACGTTGACGGCTGAGGACCACACGCAGCGCTGGGGCAGCACCCCCTCGCCCTTGGGGCACATCTCGTCCTGAGGAGAAGAGAAAGAGGGTGATGCCAGGGCCTCGGCAAAACTGTGCTGCGTTCTTCTCGGATTCACCTCGCCGACAGTAACTCTTTGACCTCTCGTCGAACCCCCCCAGAGACCAGCGGGTCCATCCTGCGTTGCTTCTCGTGCGCGTTGACTCACGTTGACGCATCGTGCAAACCTGCCTCCCACCAGGGGAGCCGTCCGGCCGTGTTTCTATGGAGATAGTTCTCCGCAACTGCTGGACCGCTTCTGCACTACTACCACTCCAGGAGTTTAACCTCAGGTTATCCTGCAAAGTGCCAGTTCTGCCCTACGCCGCAGGAGCCGGATGTATGTAATCACCCCCGCACGAGTGCACACGCACGCTGACTTTACATCCATTTTTCATTCTTTTGCACAGCCTGACCCCGGCGGCGCCTCTCTGAGCTACAGCCCTCACCCTGCAATGCAACAGCGGAGTTGCCAGGAAAAAGTGAAGAGCGGCTGAGATGTTCTTAGTGTTTCTGTTTGCAGTGTGAGCTCCGGTATTCACAAAACCATGTTGCAGGAACACACACACAGACACACAGACACACACACACACACACACACACAGCCGTTAACTCAATGCGATTCCTCCTCCTCTTCACACAACCCAAGCAGAAAAAAAAACATGCTGTTTGCAGCAGGAACTGGCCGACGCTCGACTTATCGAGTTTGTATTGACCACTAACACAATTACCAGCTCCTGTAAAACCCACTTCTCTCTGAAGAACAAGGAACCCCCCTCCATCCCCACATCCGCCCCCATCCAAAGCCTCGCCGCTTGTTGGGGGCAGAAGGATGCGGTGCAGTGGATTAAAAGCCTGGAGGTCTGCAGTTCCCAGTCTATAGTGCCGCGGCGCCGACTAGCCACTAATGGACACGAGTAATCCCATTACATTTAGTGAGGTGAGGTTCCCATCGCGATAACAGAGAAGCGGGGGAGGAGAGTGGGAGGGCTTTTTGTTTTTTCGCTTCAGTGGCAATTTACTCTTTAAAGCGGCAAAGAATCCTCAGCCAGAGGAAGACGGATGGGCCGAGCTGCCGTCGCTCTTGAATGGGGCGTTGTCACTGTGCGAGTGCACATCACTTTTAATCCAAGCCGAGCAGACATCCCTCAGCCCCGCACATAGCTCAATTCTAAAGGCGTTGGCTGGCTCAGCAGTTCACGAACACGCGCTTGTTATCATTGTTATTTCTTCCATTCTTCATGTTTCAGATGTGGTTCCTGGTGTTATCTGTACTTGTGTATGTTCCTTTATGTTTACTGTCTAGCATGACCTGTGAGCTACAGGATAAGTGAATATCCCTGAAGGAGATTAACAAAGGATCTATCTATCTATCTATCTATCTGTCTATCTATCTATCTATCTATCTATCTATCTATCTATCGTCAAACTTCTCGCTGCCTTCCCCGGACTTCATCGGCATCGGCATCATGCGTGTGAAGGGAAATACGACCAACTCACGTAGGTGGCGACAATCCTCTCCGAGCGCTTCATGTGCCGGCGTATCTCGCACTCGCTGGGCTGCAGCACGGTGATGCCCTCGTCAGAGAACACGTAGAACATGTTCCCCACGCTCAACCCTGAGGGAGGAGAGGAAGAAAGAAACACACACTTCAACAAACATGCCTGCTTCCAAACAGGGCGCGCTTAAAAACGAGATGCAAAAAATCCAGCTGCCTGATGTTTATGATGTGCAGTTGTGCAGGAAATGCAGCAAGAGGCCTGTTGGCGGCCAGTGGTGATGGTGGGTAATAGGCTGTGCGTCGCTGCCGAGCATTTTTACAAAGCCGGGGGAAGGGAAAAAAGGGCCGTGTCAGCAGCTAATCCATAGCATCTTGTAGTAGAGGAATCAAATTAGAAGTACAGCAGTCTACATAACAAAGCTGTTAACACCTTGTACTATCGGCAAAAGCCCGCCTGCCGGCCAGTTAACAGTGACCGCAGACTGGTGCTAGTGCAGCTAAATGATCAGTAGCTCCTATAGAGCAGCAAGTTGAGCAGACGAGGGTGGAGCTTCTGAAGCCAAACGTGGCAATTTTAGGGCTGATTGTCACATGAAAAGACTCTGAATTCACCTCAGTGTGGCAGCTGCTGAATAACAGCTGTGAATTACTGTGTTTGTCGGTTTACTTTTCTGTCAGGAAATTTGTAATGTCAGTGCTGAGTAGTGTTCACCTGCTGTTTTTTGTGTTTTCATGCACAAACTGTCATGCTTTTACATGCAGGTAAGTGTTAAATACTTTTTGTGACAAAACTCCAACTACCGTCAGCTTGAATGTGATGTTCTTCTTTCGAAATTTTAACGTGATTCAGCTGGTTGCACTCAAACTTTTGTGCGTTTCTGGTGAGCCTCAAGTGGATTTACATAAAACAGAGTCAGCTGGCGGAAGTTGTGTGGGTCTTTTTGTATATAGCTTGGAACCACAAAGTTGTTTCTCTGACAGCTTCCATATTGTTCCTCTGCTTTAGTTTGAATAAATTCTCTTGTGTGTGTTTGTATGTTCGCTGTCTGGGGGATCAAAAAAACAACAATCAAAAAACAGATTAGACGGCACGGCAACAAAGGAATTAAAAAAAAAAAAAAAACAGGATTCAAGGACGTTTTACCGCAGAGAAAACAAACTTTGTGATTCTTCCGAATTGAACGACTAAAAGAAAAACATCCTGCAGAGTGTAGATATCCAGTTGCAGGCCTCCTCAAAGACGGTGTTTTCACAGACACAAGGGCACACATGCACTCTGAATTTTTCTCAGTTCTTGTCGTGTTACCTTCTTCGCGCCACAGGATGTTTGCAACTGCGTCAAGAGTTGACAGGAAATGGGAAAGAAGACACAGGAGAGAAGGTTCAATTAACATGAGACAAATGCAGACAAGCCTTCTGGTTGGAGATCTATCTATCTATCTATCTATCTATCTATCTATCTATCTATCTATCTATCTATCTACCTACCTACCTACCTACCTACCTACCTAATCTTCTTGATGGAAAACATTTCCATGAACTATCTGTTCACTTCTCTTCACTTTAAAAGATGTGCACAAACACGATGTTGGACATTTTTGGGAGCTTACGTGTCTTCTTGGCCGAGTCTTCCACAAACAGCGATGAGATGTCTTCGTCCACTCCCACCTCGTTCTTGGCGATGCAGGTGTAGGCGCCGGTGTCCTCGTAGCGGACGCTGCCAATTAAGAGCTCGCTGCCATTTGCTGTGAAGGAAAAAAAAAAAAAAAAAAAAAAATAGATTGTAGTTGTTGCTGAATTACTTAAAATCTTGAACTTGAAATGCAAACATTGACTCATCGGCAAAGAAGGCAACTTCTGCTGTTGCAGCCTGGTCAGAAACCTCAAGGCACTTTCCACCACCACACCTGCTGCTGCTGCTGCTCTGGACAACATTCTCACAACGGTGCCTGGACTGCATCACAGAATGCTTTGTTTTTCTCTTACATACGAATTGAACAGCCTGATTTCCCTCCTGAGATCATGAGAGTTCTACAGAAGGCTTCTCCTTTAAACCCCCACCCCCACCACGGTCAACAATGAAGCACTGTTCTGCTCTCAGAGGCCTCTGATGTTGAGATGCAGGTGTGTGGTGACGGTGACGGTGACACGGAGGTCAGACTCTGCTCTTCTCTGGATGTGCAGCTGTGACTCTGATTCTTCTCTGAGCACGCCGGCCCGCACTTAGCAGCAGGTGATGTTTTGGATGTGTTGGATGTATACAAAGAACAAACACAAGTCACTCTTTTCATGTTGTCTGGCAACACCCAGCATCTGCACCTCTTCCAGTGCTGACTGTGCATGCTATTTATTTGCAGTCTCACCTTCTTTGAAGGAAACTGGAAGAACTTTCTTTCAGCAAGAGGAGAGGCTGTACAACACATTTTCTCTTCTGTCAATAACATGGACCTCTGTCCTGTCAGCAGACAGTCCATTGTTTACTTTTCCCTGCTTGCTCCAAATCCAAATGCACAGTTCTGCAGAGAAGCCCCTTGTGATGTCACAAAGTGTAGCAAAAGCCTCACTTATTTGCCTCTAAACCTGCTCGGCACAAAGCTGTTGGATAATTAATTGCCTGAGGCTGAAAACAAAAGAAATGGGAAGGTCCAATGATTCAGAGGCATCAGTTTCAGTAAGAAGCTGCGTCCTGTTTTCTAGAGAACTTGGGAGTTGTTTTTTTTTTTGGTGTGACAATTCATTCTTAATTCTCACATGGAGAAATAAAGATCTGCTAATGGAACCTTTGAAAACAGCGATAAAGCATTTCGCAAACAAGAAGAGGGGGAAAAAACTGTTGGTCTTTAGCGTCTATCTCAGCCAACTAATTAATGTCTTCTGGGTTGGAAAACGGCGAGAACATCACACAAGTTGACGCAAAGCCTTTCACATTAGTGAAATGTCTCTCGGATCCCAGATGATAATTCTCTTTTATCGTGCGAGAAAGTGAGGAGCGCTTTGATGTGAGCAACGCCTTGAAGCAGACGCTCACAGAGTGACACAGCACTCTAATGACTTCTAATTAATAATTTTGTTCTGATCAATCTGCGCTAATAACCACTAAAAGCATTCACCCGGCCCCACCTCGCCACCACCCCCATCACCACCAACTTGTTTACGTTGATGGTGATTTCAATGTTGAGTGAGTTCCTCTTCTTCTTTCTTCATTGGCTTCTGCACAGGTGCCTCTGTGCCAACTGCAGTCGTTATTCAGTGCAGGCTGCAGAAGTTTCCAGCAGCAACAACGGACGAACGAACGTTGAAGTCAACCATCTTAATGAGTACCGTCACTTTCCATCATGCCTCTGCAACTCACATCATGCATCAAAATGCATCAGGTAATCAGCACGAGGCAAAACGCAGCAGAAAGGAAGCCATGACGTCTCATTCGAAATAAAGTATTTTGGGGGGATTTTCCGGTGTTTAGAAAATTTGTGGAAAGACTAAAAGTCTACAACTTAAAAATACGCAAAGGAAAGATTTATTGCGAAGCATGTTTCAGGTTGGAGGCATCCTGTCAACTGTTTTACATTGCGGCCTATCGGAAATATGCTCTCTGTGGCATTTTGTTTTTCTGCAATACCATAGGTGGATACTGGGAAAAAGCGGCGGTACCACATCCATTGGACAAGGCAGAGCTGGGGGAGTGCTGAGTTTCTCTTTCTGGAGTGAGCAGGATGGATCAGGAATGAGAACGTCGGAGGGACAGTCAAGCTCAGTGTCTTGGAGATGCAACCAGACTGAGATGGATTGGATATGAGTGGAGGAGGGACAGTGACTGTATCAAGAGAAGGGTGCTATGATTAATTCTGACAGACTTAAAGGAAGAGGGGGGGGCGGGGGGGGGGGGGGGGGGGTCCTTCTTCTCAGGTATAAACTCACACACGATCAGATTCACCTGTGAGTCCTCTGCCCCCGCGACGACGACTGTCAGCAGAATTAAACACGGCTTGGTTTACGATCCTGCGGCTTTCTTTCGCCGGCTGACACTTGACATATGATTTCCTCTGAGGTTTGATAATTACTGCCAGGCAAGTCAGAGGCATTTAACTCACAGATTTATTTTAGTCATCAGCCGCAAATGCAGCCTGCAGACGTGAATTACGCTTGACTAACGGGGGATGTGATTAGAGTGACAATGAGGTTATTTACTTTTTTTCTTTTCTTTTTTTTTTTTTTTTTTTTAAGTGGGAGGGGGTGTTTGGTCATAGAAATGATACACAATGTCCAAAAAACAAGTGCAAGCTGCATTTTTCTAGATTTAAAAGATAAATGAACACAAGAGACTCTCAGGGCAGAGTGATTTCAGCACCACGGACAGCTCCAGCAGCGGAACGCTCCATAGACTCCACAGCCACAGCCAAACACCATTCCTGCTTTTAGAACCCCAGAAGAAGAGAAAGAATCCAAACAATAGAATAGTTTGAGGGACAAGTGCATGTCTCGCTCTTGCTCCGGCTGCTGGTCACAAATCTGTCTTAACGTCTGCTTGAACGTACAACACACCAAGTTCCAAGGTTTACCCTCCCCTTTCCAAATGCTTCCTATGGCCCTGTTACCAGATGGATACATTAAGCAAAGCCAAAGGAGTTTGGAAAAGTTCCAGTCGGCACGTCTGATTAATTCAGGACCTGCGGTATCTTACTTTTAATCAAAAGCCGTAATTTAAATATCCCGAGGAGAAAGGAAAAGAAATTCTCACACAGGAGCTTTTCTCCTGGCTGTTCTCAATAATTTTCACCATGAAAATAAATTTATCTTGGCGCAATCTCTTTCTAAGACTCCTGTTTCAGCCCCCCGACCATCAATTGGAAACCTCTGCAGTGTTCATGTGTCAGTGAACCTCACGGAACTTTAGAGTGTCTGAGAGCCGATAACAGACCATTACCACAGGTAATGACCCACACACAGCCAATAAACTTTTCCTTAATGAGAACCAGACCATAAAAGAGGAGAAGTCATTCGCCATTCAAGTCGCCGTCTACTCGCCATTTAGAGAGTCTCTTAAAAAGCTGCTGGCAGGAGGTGTCGACGCCCCTCACCCCCCCCGACCCCGCCTCCCGACAACAACTCGCACCCTTAAATCCAATCGTCTCCTCTTTATTCTCGGAAAAATGGGCCGTTTATTGCATCTGAGCTCTGAAAATGAGGAGGGCTGAGGCGGGAGGCGGCAATTTTGCTTTCCGTCACCAAGGTGTGAAGTGAAAAGTATTGGAAATCGTAGCAAATTATTACTGCTGACAATAGTCCTCGATAAAAAAAAGTCATTTGTTTGTTTTGTGCGGGCGGTGGAAACCCTCACACTTTCCACACAACTTCGCTCGGTTTGACACAATGCTGTTGCCCTTATGGTCAAAGGACAGTAAAACACAAAAATGTGACGTTTTTTATTAAAAAAAAAGACACTGACCTATGAGTGAGATCTGCTTGGAGGACTTTGGCTGCAGGTCCATGCCGTTCTTCAGCCACAGGAGTTTGGGGTTGGGGATGCCATCAGCGTGGCAGTGCAGGCTGGCAGAGACGCCGGGCTCCTGGGCCTGCGTTTCTGGATACACCAGGATGACTGGAGGGACTGGACGGCACACACACACACACACACACACACACACACACACACACACACACACACACACACACACACACCAAGCAAAGAGAAAGAGGGAGAGGGTGAGAGAGAGAAAACATCATTACACGTTGTTTGATGGTAGATTGGAACTCCCGGTGGCTGAGGGAGGCAGGACAACTGAGCACACACGGTAGCACCTCAAAGTGGTACCACTGACGTCCTCTGCTCTACCTCTGACTGACCACCTCTGAAAGTAGGAGGTAAAAAAAATGGAGACAGGAAGTAACATACGAGGTCCTAGTTTAAATAAATAGCTGGGGTGTCGAGGAATGCGGGCCTCTGTTCCTCTGTTTCTATTATAATCTATTGTGTTTTTTTGTGTTGGTCTAAAGTTTCCTTTTAATTCAAAGCCTATTTCCTCGTGGGCCTTTGGTTGCTCTTACGTTAACTTTCATATTGCTGAATGAAATTAAGAAGTCAAGTGTGACTACGTTTAGTCAATTACTAAAGTTGGGCAAAGCTAAACTTTTTGTTGTTGTAGTTGTGCTACTTGTTATTTCATATTGCCCCCGATTTCTGTTATTTTTTTTAAGTGGGTCAAAGACCAGAAACTAAATTACCTACTTACATGCAAATATGTCAACCCACCTTTGAATCCAAAATTATACTTCATTATTATTATGTACAATGGAGTTATCAAGCATGTTGTGATTTACGTGCTGAACGAGATTCTGCTGGAACTTAAGGGGCCACATACATGAGATCTCGCCTCAGACATTGCTCTGAGTTTTTCTGTTTTTTTTTTTTTTAAATAACAAGTTGAAAGTTACATGCAGCTAAAATGCACTTGTCTGAACTAATGGATTAACCCTTTTGACTTCTCTTTGTTTTTCTTTGCCCCAATGCGGCACATGAAGGCATCAACACTGCTTCACTCTGCAGCAGCCTCCGCTGACAGAAGTGATTCCATTTTCACCTCCTCCTCCATCATCAGCCTGTCTCAGGTGATTGTTGTCTCCATTTCTGAGGTTATTTTCCTATTCAAAGCCGGTGCCTGATGCAGCAACTTTTCCCTCTCTCCAATCTTTTAATAACACTGTTCGAGCCACACTGGCGCAATCTAATAAAGAAGGCGCTGGGCGGCTGCTGCGCTAACGTCCCTGTTAGCACAGCTAACAAAGCGAGCCCTGGGAGCGTCGCTCCAACCCACCGAGCTGCAAACCGTCCTCTCAGCTTAGTGAGCCACTTGGCTTTCACTTTGTCAAACTTGCCCCCTTTTGATTTGACATGTCTAGAATCGGAGACGCAAACTTTTCGTAATTCAGGGCCTCCATCCCTCCATGAAACTGAAGAGTCGAGAATATGTGTTTTTAACAAGGAAAACTATTAGTCCATTCACTTAACTGAAGAGCTTTCCATCCTCCTACCAGCACCAGACCAAAGCGAAGCAATACAAACTGTTTTCCCTTTTAATGTCTGCTTGATTATGTTACAGATGGAAGGGATTTCCAAAAGTCTTTCTCCCGGGGGTTTTCTTTGGAGGGACGCCTGCTAGTAACTCTCCAGTCCAAAGGCAGAGGAGGAGCTGCACGCTCGTAATGAAGGGGAGCAAGGCGGTGCTTTGATAAGTTTGTCCTGCCAGAGTCAGTGAAAGTGTGTCTGATAACTTCTGAGCTTGTTGCAGTTGTAGGAACACACACTCTCTCTCTCTCTCACACACACACACACACACACACACACACACACACACACACACACACACACACACACACACAATAAATCTCAGACTTTTTTGTGATGTGATGTATTTTAATAAAAACAAAAACCCCAAACTTTATCAATTTATTGATGGGCTGATCAACAACCCACAGTCGTGATGTTTTGGTTTCAGTTAATAAATAGTGCAGTAAAATGTGAGGCCGAAGCAGCACAACAGAATGATTCCAAGCCAACACTCGACAGCATCAATAAACTAGCGCCTCTTATCTTATGTTACCACTTGCGACAGCATTTTCGATTAGGACTCAGAACTTTGCTGCTTTCAGAAAAACATTTCTGAAAAATAGTAGTTTTGAAGAATTCACGCAGAATTCCCAGCGGCCCATCCGAAATACTGGAATGCTCGTATTCCTACAAGAAGCCACAACTGCAAATGTCATTTTCTGTTCTGTTCTGTTCTGTTCTGTTCTGTCACTACATGGGGGGTGGCCCGGGTGGGGGGATGGCGGAGTGGTGGGGTGGGGGTTCTACTGACCATTCACTTGCAGCACATGCGTCTGGTAGAGGTCCTCGTATCCGTAGGCGTGGCAGCTGTAGTTCCCCATGTGGATGGTGGTCACCTTGGTGATGTACAGGGAGCCATCATCGCCAAAGTCCTGCAGTACAAGGAGGAGGAGAAGGAGGAGATGAGAGAGGACGTTTGGGTGGAGGAAACAGGAGGAGGATGAAGAACAAGTGTGTGAATAATAAAGGGAGGGAGCTGCAGGGAGGCGCAGGGAGCGGCAGGGAGCGAGCCTGAAACGGAGGTGGCCTGATGGAAAACGTGAGGGTTTTTTTTTTGCGGAGTGCGGCAAGAGGAGGCGCGGCGGCGCAGCGGGGAGTGATGGGAAACGACGGGACAACCAAGAGAGTGATGGGAAGAGGGGGAGGGACCATGAATCAAGTTCCCCTCCCACCCTCCTCCCCCACCAACCCCCTCCTCGCCGAGCTGCTGGAGTCGCCGGGGAATTTGATCCCTCTTTCTCCCGCCGTCACGCCGCCGCCGCCGCTGATAAATGGCAAGGGTTAAAAATATAAAGCCCATTAGCTTGATGAATGGCGCCGCTTGTTGTTGGCGCAGCCACGAGGGGGTTCCCTGCCGCAGCTTAGCGCGGATTAGGGGCATTAAGACACTTCTGTCGTCCCGACCAAGTGTATGGAGCAGATGTCCGCAGGCCGCTTCTACCTCCCCCCCAATTCTCCCCCTCCTGTCCAGAGGACTGATGTCCGATGACAGAGTGTGGCTGCAGACAGACGACAGGACCGATCTTCAAAGTTGGGATTTTACAATTAGGGTGAGAGATGCTAACGGCACCAGCAAGGGCAATCAGGAACAAATGGACCGTTTACCGGGTCATTCCAAATTTATTTGAGCCACATCTGACCTGACCCTAACCCGTCACAAACAGGGGAATAAATTAAAGTGGTCTCCTTCATTTTCATCAAGGTGTCCTGGATTCCATCCTGACATCCATCCTCTCTCTCTCTCTGTGTCTCTGTCTCTGTCTCTGTCTCCCTCTCTCTCTCTCTCTCTCTCTCTCTCTCTGTGTCTGTCTCTGTCTCTGTCTCTGTCTCTGTCTCTGTCTCTCTCTCCCTCTCTCTCTCTCTCTCTCAACTCGACGAGTTTCTTCAGGAGCAGATGAGCAGAATTCTAGAAGTGTTCTTGGGGTCTCGATGCACGCGACGCACAAACCATCGCGACATGCTCCTCATCTGAATATCAACACCTGAAGTCTAGGATTGGCCCAACTTCCTGTGCAGCGCCATTATTTCCCACATCCGGGGTTCTTTAATGCGCCGGCGTTCCCAGCATTGCATCGTTCAATGCTTAAAGACTGGCAATCAAATGAAAAAAACAATATGAGCAGCAAAATACTGCAACGCTGCTGTCCTGTTGTGCACACGTGGCACCTGCTGTAAAGTAATTGTTTTCAATCAAATAAAAATGCATTATTCATTCTACGGTGAGTGACTCAGCCCCGTTCGGAGGTTCGACTGGGCGGCTGATGGATGGCAGCCGCTGAAGCATTTAAAGCAACTGTAACAGATTGCTCATCTGCCACTCCGGCTGCAATTAAAATCGGGGGAGGGGCGTGCCGGTGAGATGTGCTGTGACGTGCACTTTTGATGGAGCCCAAAACAGAGAAGACATAAGAGAGTGTCTGGTCTGTAAGGAAATAACTGAGAGCAGCCGTGATGGAGTTCATAAGTTTCCATTAAACGCAAGATGTATTCATTTGCACGGGCCCAGTTGTAATAACAGACAAAATTTTAAGTGCAGCTCAGAGTTTTCTTCTTCTTCTTCTTCTTCTTCTTCTTCTTCTTCTTCTTCTTCTTCTTCTTCTTATTATTATTATTATTATTATTATTTTTGTATCCAATCGTGTTATGTTCATGACGTGATGGTCTTTGATGCTTTCACAAAGCTGCCCTCCGTGATTGGACAGTGAAGTCAGTTGAAGTCAGGCAGCGGCAGCGGCAGCGGCAGCGGCAGCGGCAGCGGCGTCTGATCCTGCCGCCTGCTCCCTGCTCAGATCGATGCCCTCTGAGGAAATTCATTAAACACGCTTCAGCCTACAACCTTAACACTTGACATTGTTTATCGGTCGACCAACAAGGCCGCTCATTATCATGCAATTAGTAAAATGCGAAGTGGCGGCGCCAAGCAGGTGTGACACAGTGAGAGTACAGACAGCAGTGTCTTGCTTAAAAAAAAATAGATAAATAAAATGAAAGAAATTAAATAAAAATAAACAAATAAATAAATAAACAAATAAAAGTGAAAGCCTTCCTGCACAATTGTGCATTTATGAAAAGTATTAGTGAGAAGCTACCCGGACACCTCAAAGCAGGTAAAGAGCATATGTCCTGGAAAAGCACAATGTGAAAATAAAGAAAAGAAGTAGAAAAACTAAAATTACTTTATTACTTAAAGGGTGCTGTTTACTTTGTTGTTGTTTTTTTTTCTTTTTTACTTTTTTTTGTTACTCATTCGCTCAAGCTTAACTACGGTTTGTGCGTAATTTGTAAAACAATAAACAAGCTTCACTGTTGGACTGACTCATTTATCAGCCTTTTGCTTGGCTGACGGATTTCAATCGGGCTCGATTATTTGCAAATTACCTGTTTTTCAAGTAGTGCGGATTGAAAATTGGAATGCGAGAAGTGCTGAAGCAGGAAAAAAAACACAAGAGCGATCATTTGGATAATATCTCACTGAGGTCAGGTCTCCTTCCGCATGGAAACAAGAGGATATGATCCGGAAAGCTGCCTCTGCAGAGTCTGCAGCTTCAATCAAAACTTCCGACTCCTCTGGATCATCTTCTAAAACCCAACACAGTGTTTGGTGGTTGTTTCCACACAACACAACTATTCAACTGCTCCTAAACACTCCAATAAGCTGGTTTGATCAAGCTCACACTTATGCTCAGTCGGTGCCGCGCTCAAAAAAAGTCCAATTGGTACAATTTGCAGAAGAGAAGTTCAGTGCGATTAATACTCTGTGCATCCCTAAAAAATAAATAAGTAAAAAATAAATCCTTTAAAAAGCAGACTACTTTAATTATGAAGTGCTTCCTGTGTCGACACCTGCAGGCCAGAGGCGCTGCCCGGGGGCCTGCAGCTGGATGCCGCTCATCCACCACTGCTAGTGCTGCTGCTGCGGCTAAAATGATCTCTATGAGTGAAAAGTTTGTGCAGATGTGAGAGCAGATCATCCAGGACGGGGTCAGCATTTTAAAAGTAACTGGAAGTACGCAGTAAATACATTTAAGGAAAACTGAATTGAGCATCAAGAACTTGAGTGTAAATGAAGCCCAATGAAAACACTTTGCCAGCCTGTTAATCTAAATAAAATAAACCTTGAAAATAAAGAGAAGAATAAAGGAAATAAAAACAAACTCGACTGTCTGAGAGAACAATGACAACAACATGAACTCACGTTGATGTCCTCCAGGTCCAGGAAGTTGAGGATGATGCCGTTCCTCTTCCAGATGATTGGCGGACGCAGAGTCCCCTGGATGGCGCAGGTGAGGACGGCGCTGAGGCCCACCGTCACCGTGGAGACGCTGACCCGCTGCTCCTCAGCCAGGCTGAGCTGCACGACCTCTGTTGGAAGGAGGACGAGTAGGGGAAAGATTGTTAAAGAGAGAGAGAGAGAACTCAGTGGGGGGGATGAAAATTAGACAAGTAAGAGATGAGGGCAACAAGAGAGAAGGGGAAAAAATCTGGCAGGAAAAATGAGAAATCAGAGGGAGTGTGCTGATGTGGTGGAACCGTGGCCAAGCCTAATACATTTCTCAGCATCCATGTCATTACTGCTGGACCGGCGAGGATAAACAGCTGTCTGTGAGTGAAGGAGATCCATCGTGAAGTGAGAAAAAAAAGGGAAAAAACAGGCAGGTAGGGAGGGAGAGAGAGAGACAACCTGTCGGAGGACACAGCCGGCCAAATATCATTCTTCTCATTACAGGAAATTTATGGTCGCTGAAACGGCCGCCCAATTCAATTCACCTTTATGGCAAATTGAGAATTATTCTTTAGTGCCTCCCGCCGGCGCCATAAATTGCGTCCGCCAGCGTCGGGCCGCCGGCGGTCGGGCCGCATCGCAGGAGCGCTTGAAAAGTCTCGTCGCTGCAGCAAAACTTTGTGACGCAGGTGGAAGTGAAGCTCGTCACCGCTGGAGTTATAACAACCACAACTTGATCTTTCCTCAACCACAGTATTTCAACTACAGTCTCACTCGAAAAACTATTTAGTCTGTATTTAAAGCTCCCGTCTTAAATAAATGAACATAAATCAGTGCACATGCTGCACTGATGTATGTGTGCAGCATGTGTCTGCACGCATCAGTGGATTCACCAAAAAAAATTACACAAGTCTATGTTTTACATTTTTTGCTCCTCCTACATTTTGTGCTGAAATTGTTCTAAAAAAAAAAAAAATCCTCCGTGACATCACAAAGGGCAGTGGAATCATCCTCCGACTTCTGAGAAAACCTCTTCAGACTCTCTGGAATCTGGTTGGATCACACTGATGGTGTCAAGCTGTTCTACCAGAGTGCAGGATTTAAATTTTTTTTTTTTTTTAAACTCTATACAGTTCATATCAGTGTGTTATCAGGAGCACTGGCAGGGCGTCATGTACAGCCTGATATAGAAAGATCAGACGCTCCGGCGGTGGCGCTGTGTGACCCGCTGGGGTCACTATTGACCGGGCAACACTATCAACTCAGCGGCTTTATAAAGACGCTGGAGCGACCCGGTGGGATTCTGAAACGGAGCCGTCCAAGCGCAACACAAAACAAGCGGCACTCGACAAAATGTTCTCCACGTCCTGTCGTCGTCGGTCCTTTTCCACAACGTTCCGCACAATGCGGCTCCCGGGAAAAACAAACGCTCCCGACCCAAGACCTGTGTGGACTTTTCTGCCCCTCACTTCACTGGAGTGCACTGTGATGAAAGCGCTTAAAGCTCCAGGACCAAACAGATGGGGATCAGATGTGGCGCTTGGCCACTGAAGCGTAGCGACCGACAGGCTTCTGCTAACAGATAAACTTCCAGCTCGGCAGCCACACGGGACAGACGGCCAGAAGTGGACGGCGGACAGACTTGGAATTGTTTCGGAGGGAACTTCCTGTCCGGCTCCAGGTCCTTTGACAGAAGTGGCTGGCTGAAAAGGCCCCGGGATATTAGCTGTCTGTTCGGCGTGGCGGTGCAGGTGATGGATGCAGGCGGGCTGACAGCTCGGTCCTTCAGTGATATTTCAGACTGCCTCCGGTACTGTACGCTGCCAGATCTAACAAAGTTATAATTCAGCAGCAGCAGTAATTTGGGTGGCAGAGCAGGCTTTGAGTGCCATGTGGACAGATGAAGGATGAAGTGCATTGATCTGACATGACTTGGAGGGGGTGGCTTCAGGGTGGCGCTGTGAATTTCAATCAGGCCACCGCGCACATTAAATTCAAGCAACCGCCGACTGCAGAAACAGAGACTCGCTGCTCCTGCAGAGCTCGGCTCTTTAAAGTCGACATCAGGTCGGAGCTCGGCGCGGATTCCTTGGGAAGGCGGTAACGGAGGAGCGGGGCTTTAAAGTTTTGCTTTTCTCCCCTCCCCTCCCCCCCACCCCGACAGAGGCTGTTCCTGTACAGACGAATCTAAAACTCAGTCGGGGGAATTGAAAGCTTACGGCGGATGAAAGGAGGAGCGGGATGCTATAATTCCAGACACTCTAGATGCAAATGTTTAGGAAGTGGTGGAATTATCGGAAAAGAAAGCAGAAAGCGGCGATGTGGCTGAAAAGGGAGCCAAATCTTGGAAGGTTCAAGGTTTCGATCAACAAACTTGAAGAAACTCGGCAAATACACAGTTCGACGCTGGACTGAAATCCTTGATTTTCCTTCTTCTTCTTTTTTTTACAGTGGCACTTTGGCAAACACGTTCCATCCCATCAGCGAAACCTCTCTTGGAAAAGACCTTGTGATGTTAATCCCTGTTTCCTGGTGTCCCACTTGATGTCACACCAGAAGCAATGTCAGGGTAAAATAAACCACAGAACCGTGTGAACATCCGAGTCCTGGTCTACTGTAGACACACCCTCGCACACGTGAGGCCGCGGACCTGCTCCGAGCAAATAATTGCAAATTATTTATTTTATTTTGGTGTATTTATGTATTTTATTGCACCAGATCCCTGCAAATGGGCTTTTATGCACACTGAGGCTTCATCACGTTAATTAACGTCGGTCCTCTCGACAAGCTGCCGTGTGTTTTCACCAGCCACGCTCCGTTAACTTGACAGAACCTGCATCAAAAAAACACAACGTTAAAAGAATTTTAAATTCTCAGCTGCGTGCACGGCCCCTTCCTCACATGCCCTTGACACACCGCACCTCCACAGGCGGAGCCTCTCCCCATCTGCTCACTAATGATTTCCACAGTTATTTCACACTTTTTTAACCCTCACCCAAAGTAGCTCAAATGTATAAGCAAGTAATTGGCTTTCAGAGAAATTAATGATCTCTACCGATCAATCGGCCGTTCAGTCTGAGGTACGGAGGTGCTGACCGGGCCGGCGGGGCCGAGTGCCGTGTCAGTGAAGGCGGAGGAAAGAGGGAGGAAAGAGAATTAAAAGCAGGGAGACCAACAGCACTCAATAATTAAACCCAACCACCAGATCAGAAAATGTGATCTAGTGCGCAAAGCAAAAGAAAAATAACAAAACAAAGTAGAAACATAAAGAGAAAGACGTGCACGGAGCAGAACGCACGAGTGTGTGGAAACACGCGCAAGTGTGAGGCGGGAGGGAGGGCGGGCGAGGCAGGCGGTGAGGTGGATTTCATGCCGAGCACGTCGGGGACCTCTCTGGGAATCGCTAATGTGGAGAGCTGGAGGCTGCGGCTCACAGAGTTGTCCCTTTCCAATTTCATGAGATCAGCCTGAGCTCGAGTAAGACATCAGGCCGCCGAGCCAAGACACAGAGCACTCCGACTCCTTCTCAGGGGCCGAGGCGGACAGAGAGAAAGGAGGAAGAAAGGGAGAAGATGAGAGAGGGGTTCAGGGGGGGGTGATGTTGATGACAGGAGGGTGAGGGAGTTGGACGCATGCAAGGAAGATGGAAAGCAGGCGTCTCATGCGGCCGTCTTTCATTTGTTTTTGAAAGACAGACAATAAACTTTAATCAGTGCAATTTCTCAAACTTCACGACCGACAGATCCCGACCTCAACCCGACCTCTTCTCCTGCGAATGTCACCTCTGGCTACATCATGAAATAAAGCAGCGGCGCCTTTAGCTGCGAGCACAGGGGGCGTTTTTCACTTTAGGCACTTTTGCACGTCGCCAAAACTTATTTTCCCACAGCTGAAGGCAGATCAGTGCTGCCACTCCACCGCGTCTACACAAAACTAACATCTAGCAGATTATTTATGGAAAGGATTCTCTGTTGGCTGGCCCTACTTTAGCATTTTGGATGATGACGATAATGATGATGATGACTTTAAAAAAAAAGAAAAGCCAAAGTGAATGGACGTGAACTGGAAAGAGCATCCATGTATTGTTTCAAATCACGATTTCAATTTTGAAATGATTGATCGTTCAGCCGTAGTGTGAGAGCCGCAGAAACTGCTCATTAGTCTGACCTCCCGTTAGGGTTAGGTTTAGGTTTAGAGTTAGGGTTAGGATTAGGGGAGGTCGGACCAATGGGCAATTTCTCGGACTAATGGGAGGTTGGACCAATGCCATGCTACCGTGGGCCCCTTGCAATGTGTCGCTGCGTGCTAATTGCTAACTGCTAACCACTAGCCGCGTGTCCTCCGCTGGCGCTGGTGGACTCACTCGGGCCAGGACTCCCGCACTCAGCTTGCGGTTGCACGTGAGCCAGGCGACTGCACCGCTCTGGCCGTGCGTGGGCTGCAGCCACACTTGCAGACAGTCGAGTTTATGCAAACACTCTCTATCCAGTCGCTCTCACAGGCGCGCCGTCTTCTCCACGTAATCACACACGCACGCACACCTCACCAAGTGTGGTGCGGCGGCGGTGATTATTCACGGGAGGCAGACGGGGACGAGCAATCAGCGGCCGGCTCATTAATCATGCTGGATGTAGATCTCTAATCTCCTCCACAGGTAGAGAAGAATCCACTGCTGCCGCCCCTTCCTGCCCTCCCCCCCACACCCACCCTGACCACTCACCACCCTCCCTTCCCCCCTCCTCCTCCCCCCCCCACCGCCTCATTTCAAAAAGCCGCCTCATTTCCGCCGTGATCTCTTGTTTGCCATCTCGGTTATTTTCTCGACCCCTCTGCACATCTTTGTTCTCCTCCCAGTCTCGCTCTCTCGCTCTCTCTCTCTCTCACACACACACACACACACACACACACACACACACACACACACACACTATCCGGGCAACTGTCTGAATGCCTGTCACATTGCCTTTGTGTCTCAGCCGTCCATGCTTCCTGGTTCGATCCGGGCTCTGTTTCCTCCCTGTCACCCGGCTCGCCAGTCTGTCCCTCAGCGGAGCTCATCCCCTGGTCGGCTGTGTTAACTGGACTGGTATCGTTAGGACACAGAGCAGGCCTGGGGGAGGAGTGTGTAGTGAAGTGCATTCAAGGCAGATTTGGTTTAATTTTGCAGAAAAAAAAAATCCTCCATTACAGCTGATGGAGCCGGACTTTATAAAACACAGGTAGGTTGGTTCGGCCAAAACAAGGCAACTCAAGTTGAACGCCATGTGTTTGCAAATTGCCAGAAAATAGTTGTCATCACTTCAGCCAGGTGCAGCATAGCTAACACTTCCTACTTCTGATGTGAAGTGTTCTCCACCAAAGAGCAGATTTCTTCCAGGAAGTCAGTTAAAGCGTCTGCAACAGTCCAGTGTGCTGCTGTGCCGCTGACTGCACTGATTACTCAGTATTCCACATCTGGCCTCATGTCCCCCATGGTTATTAGAAGTGATCAATCCCCTCTCCTCCACCCCCATCCCAACCCCCAGGCCCTGCAAAATTTTTAATGACTAGTTCTGTGGGACCAGAGCCTGTTTATTGCAGCAGAGGTCTTGCTGCCAAGCACCTGGGCGCTCTGGAGGGCAGCAGGAACCGGTTCGATTTGGCCGATGACGGAGCGATGAAGGGTGAGAGGAAACTAAACGCATTAACTGCCTGCCTGCCTTGATTGTTTGCTTCCAGTCGAGACCCTGAAATGAATAGAAAACAACTTGATATCCATAGCAGGGCACTGAGACAGACTCCTCTGTGTTAGTCATCTCCAAGAGAATCCTTAACCTTCTGACCTTCAGAGCCACTCAGAGTTCCCGGCAGGTAAATTACTAATGTGTCACGAAGCAACACAGCATCGCAATGAGCTTTTCAGTTCGACCCCAACGATTTTTCAGCTGTGACACTCCGTCATGAAAGAATGCCAGGACTGCGCTGCAGACCCATTGATGTTGGTGAATGCAAACATACTAATAAAAAAGCAAGGCACCTTCGTTTTTGTTTGTAAGGGAAAATAAAGAGGTTTGTCCTCATTCTTGCTGTTTTTTATTCTTTTGGGGCTAAAAAAAAAAATCAATCCAGCTTTGAGGTTCAGCAGAAACAGGCCGGCAGTCTGGAGCTAATCTCCCACACTTCATTTGGCCTCATTCATTAAAGCGATGCTCCCATCTGATAGCGAAATAAGGTCTCCGACAATCTGGATCATCTCTCATCTTTATGGAGACAAAGGAAGACCCCGATCCCCCACCCCCATTCACCCCCAACCCCCTCTGGTGACCACTTCTAGTCATGCATCTTCCTGTAAAATGCAGAGGCACATCCTGACACTTTTGGCTAAGTGGTCTTTTTTTTTTTTTTTCTCCCTTTTTAGGAGCCCTTGAAGCTTTGGGAGGCCGAGGCTAAGAGAGAGATTAGTGACCTGTCGCACAGCTCAGAGCTGCAGGGGCTTGAGGTGGATGCCCCAGTCCAGCCAGAATGCACAATGAGATGTAATGTAAAAATGTGTGTGTGTGTGTGTGTGTGTGTGTGTGTGTGTTCGAGCTCAGACCAGAATGCCACATACAGTCGGTTTTTAGCTGCAGCGCAAATATTGACTCTTGCAGGCACTGATTGAGGCTCTTTTAGAGAAGCAGCTGCGAGGTCAGAGGTCATCTTTCAGAGCTATAGCAGGAGCATTATTGAGAATTAATTCAACCGTTGCTATTTAGTGGGCTGACTTTCCATTTTTTGTTTTGTTTTTTACCCTTTACAGGAAAAGGAAGGTCGACATTTGACAAGCATAAACGTGAGGAAGAGCAAAAAAGAAGAACAAACAAAACAAAAAGCAAAAACAAATTAGACCGAGATGAGATCTGCTGGTGCCACTTTGGTTGTTTTTTGTTTTTTTTTACCTTTATTGGATCGTAAATGAGATGAAGTCCCGTTGGGTTTATTGTGCATCGATCAGAGACAGCGGTGCTCTGTCAGAGCTAATGAGCGGTGTTTCAGAGTGTGACAAATCATAACCACTTATTGAGCGCAACCACCGCCGCAATTACTGCTCACTTTTAAAACATAGCAGCGCAGGTAGACGATGATCCGTGTAAAGCTCCAGTCCAGCACCATGAAACAAACAAACAAACAAAAAAAATTCTGAACATGACACGCCAGATAAAAATCCATCCTGCGCATCTTTGTTTGATCTGCTAGTGCATTTTTTTGGTCTGGAATCAATCCCACTGTGACATCACGAGGGGCAGGTTCAGCCTCGTAGGTTTATTCTCCACCTCCTTCCAAACATGCGGAAGGCCAACAACAATAACACAACGAAGCGTCAGCGTCAGAGTTTTAATAAACTGTTTGTGGACCTTCTCAGCTGTCAGCAGCAATCCGGCTCTTTTCTTCTGGTTTGGAAAAAAAATCAAGCGATTGTTTGTTGCCACTTGCAAAGTTTCTTTTCAGTGCCGATGTGTTGATGAAGTTGATTAATAGCACCCAGTTTTCCCTCGGGTGACATTTTACTCACACCACTGCTAAACTGTTCGAGCATGACAGGAGTTTTTGAAAACAATTACAAAAGTTTAGAAGGCTAATATTCTGCATGCGTAAATGATTGAGACGGGAGTGGGTGTCGCGCACCCTGGCAGTTGTGTTACAGTGCGACACTGCTAAACAACTAACTGCCCCATAAAGAGAGACAGGCGGCGAGCGGCGCCGAGTCGGCTCGGGAATCACCTCGGCAACGACGCCATCAAAACGTTCGATTCGCCGACACGCCGTCCTGATGGAGCTGCAAAATGAGCTGCTCAGAGAGTTATGAGTGATAATAAAGTCTGATAAGATTTTAAACATTTTACTTCAGACAAAAACTGTCTCTCAAACATATTTTCGGAGTTTATCGTTTTCAAAAACTTATGTTCTGTTCCATCTCCTTGGTTTCAGCAACAACATTCTACAGATGAAGTTTTAGATCTTTTCTGAAAAAAAATCGTAATTTTTTTTTTAAAGGATTTTTGATTTGCTCATGGCTGGTATCCTCGCCTGAACTTTTCTCAGGGAGAGAGATGAGAGATGTTTTATGACCTTTTCCAGTCAGTTTTATCGATTGGATAATCTTCACCTTAATCCTGAGACGTTCAATTTTGCATGTGCCTGAATTTTAAAAGGCTCTATTTATTTTCTAGTAATCTTAAGAAAGTATATAGAGCTACTATTTATATACTTATAATATTGCATCCATTCATTTCCCATGCTTTCGTTATTATTTCTCGTTAATCATCACTCCTTATCATTAACATCCCTGCCTTTGTTAATGGGAGAATAACGTTATCATAATTAGTAGCATGGCTGTTGTAGTCATTTTAGAGGCAGCATCAGCCAGCAAATGAATGAGTGATTATAATATATATTAAAATTACGATCATGTTCTCAGATTATGGTGCGGTAAATTTCTTGCCTTTAATCAGGTTTCATTCACCTCTCTCCAAGTAGTGCTGTGTGTTCCCGGAGTTGCGGTGCACCCCATGGTGCGTCACTCTGCCCGCACTCTTTTCCCTTCTAGTCCTTCAGCTCTCCATCTCTTCTCTCTCCTAATCTGTGGTGCTCGCGCAGCCCCGTCGCAACCTCGGCTGTCTCGGGATCTTGTAAAAACGTAACTCTGCGTCGCCGACTCCCCTCCTCACACAGATTAGTCCTGATCCCACCTCTGTCTCTGCGCTGACAGACCTCGACTAACCGTGGAGGAAGTAAATAAGCGTCACTGAGCTAAAACCTGCTGCCTGTCCCCCTCCTTTCATATTTGCTTTAGCCTCCTTCCAAATCCCTCCGTCGTCGATCTAAAAACAGGTCGTCACGCCAGCACGTTTGAGTGCCGTCCCTCGAGTCTTTAATCTCATCATGACGCAGTTTTATCCTCCTGAATATGGAGGAACTAAAAATTAACAGCTCCCCTGCTGGCCCGGGGGTGTTTTGCTGGTTACCTGAATGTGTGAGATTTGGATTTTGTTTGTGAAGCAAAAACATTTCATCTCGCCACCCGCTTCCCTTTCATCCCTTTTGTGACATCCGAGTGTTTTCTGTCTTGTTTTGTCGAGTTCGGCCCAGTGACAAGAGCAGGAAACGAGCCGATACTTTAAAAAACCACAGCCTTACTGCTGGAACGGCGCCACCTAAAGTGGCTCAATCGATGAGTGGACCTTGTCCCAAAGAAGAATATTAAACCTTGAGGTTCATGGGAGTCATTTTCATAACACAAGACTATTCAGCCAAGACGGATTGTGCGCTCAAGCCTCTGTGTTTTTTTGGTGCTGCACGAACCTGCTTTTGTGTCGCAGAAAAAGTCTTTTACCTCTTTCTCTTCAGCGCTTTTGTTTACTTTGCTTGCCGTGGGAGAATGTTTCCATGGCGGCTGAAGGTGAACGCTGGAGGGGAATCTGCTGCTGCGGAAGCGAGAAGAGCGGCAGAGACTCGCCCAAGCAGATAACTCGCATCGGCGTGGACACACACACCGGTTGGAATTCTTTTTTGTGCAACGGTGTTAAAATAAGACACAGCGGGAACAAAAAAATATGTACCATAGGGGGGATTGTTCCGCCATAGAGGTAGGAGAAAGAGTGAATCAGCGAAGGCGTGATAATGAATTATCTCCTCGTGCACGAAGGGAGTAACAGAGGAGAGAGATAAAAGCAGACCTCATGCTGCGCCGCTAACTGCCTCGGGCTCGGCTGCCTCTGAATTACGGCACGTTGGAAGACACTCGGCCACCTCCCGGGAACTTGCGGTGCGCAAAAGGAGAAAAGAATAGGGAGGGAAACAGACGTAATGAAAGTGCGGATGATAACGAGAGAGAGAGAGTTAAAAAATTCTGGGAAAGGTCAAAGGGTCAAAGCTAAGCCCCCTCGAGGCGGCGCAAAGCGTGGATTTACATCTGTGCGGTTAATTAGAGACCTAAAGATGAAATTAAAGCGGTGCGAGTGAAAGGATGGGAGACGGACAAGGGGAGTGCAGCAGTGGGGGAGCTGTGGGGGGGTGATGGGGAGGGTGAGGGGGCACTGGATGGGATTATTCAGCATGTGTAATTATGAGAGATATTACACGTCTGGCAGAACAGAAAGTGTGTCACCAATAAGAATCCATGTCTTTAATGATCCCGACACGATGTGCGAGATACGCCGGGAGACTTTAACAAGTGTGGGTGTGTGTGTGTATGAGCACGTGTGTGTGTGTGTGTGTGTTTCTTTTACACCTCATTACAAAATAATATGCAGCAGATTGAAATGGAAGTTTGTACTTCATTACACCAAGTTTACCAAAGACATTTGTCTTTGTTAAACCCCCCCGGGGATGTACATCAATATTAGCACGTCCGAAATGACTGATGCACTGATGTACTCAACTGGTGTCCAGGGCAGGTAGCTTGCAAGTAACAATAATTTATATAGATTTAGATATTTTTTTAACTTTTCAATTTCTTTTTATTTTTTATTCAAGCTGTTGCACTGAGGCATCATTAAGAAAAAATAAATGCACATATTCATTTTGTGGCAGCAAACTGAACTGAACATTTATCTCAATGCTGTTGCAACTCTAAAAATGACCTTAATATCATTAATGAATTTAAGCACGTCTGCAACTCTTACACTTTAATACATCATCCAGCGGCTGTGCTAAGTACTTTTTCAGTTTTTTTGATTTCATGCTACGCTCATTGTTGAAATTAAGATTTTGGGAAAAGTGATTTTTCTCCAACTTGCCTCATCTGATCTAGTTATTTATTTACCACGTGGCCTAAAATTAGTTTTCATATCTCTGGGTGTGAATCCCCGACATGCAGCCATTGTTGGGAGTGTTAAGAGATCAAATGCAACTCCGGTGTCAGAGCAAGGAAGGAGACAGCTGAGGGACATGAGCTCCATGGAAATGTGATGGATCACACAAGTTATTATTATTATTATTATTATTATTATTATTATTATTATTATTATTATTATTACTGTTATTATTATTGTTATTATTATTGTTATTATTATTATTACTATTATTTTTATTATTATTATTGTTATTATTATTATTATTATTATTATTATTATATTGATTGAAAAACAAATGTGAAGTGTATTTAAAAGAACTTGTCCATCACACAAGAAACAAAAGCTCACGGCCAAATGCACAAGGGCCTTTTCCCGACGCCTGCTTGAAATTCCCACCCCACTCCGTGCAGACTTTATATATTTCACCCAGCTGAAGTGTTTGGACTTCAATACGAGGCCGCAGCCACTCAGTGTTTGCAGAAATCTTATTCCGTTTTCATCAGCAAACACAGGGAGACGGAGAATTTAGACTGGCTCTGTTCCCTCTGCACTGAATCAGCTGCAGCGGCGCAGCGGCGGTCATAAATGCAGGATTCAGACTTTAAATGGGAAATCACAGTTGCCATGACGACTCACAGGGCATCTTCCACTCTCGCAACTGGAAACTGGCTGCTGGATGACCACAAGCTGAAAGGTGTAACATGATAGACTGGTGGTGTGTGTGTGTGTGTGTGTGTGTGTGTGTGTGTTTGACGCGGTGTTGCTGCTGTTGGTTTCTGCTGCTCTTCTGTTTTTCCAAAAACCGAAAACTTTTACAGAGTTTTTCCAGAGCAGTCTGCAGGAAATGTGAGCGGAGAGTCTCACTAGCAGCAGGACAAGACCAGCCGATCACCCAGAAAGAGGAAGGACACTCAGACAGTGTCGCCCCCCCCACCCCCATCCAAAAAAACCTCTTGTGCAATCGCCAGCAATTAGCTGCAAAGGTCCACTGAGTGGGTAGTGAGGCTTCAGATGGGAGCTGGGGGGACAATAGGCGAGCTGGAGAGGATGAGGGGGGAGATAAAACCAGGAAGGAGGGAGCAGCAATATAAGAGGTGAGTGAGGAACGGGAGGAAGAGAGGGACAAACGGAGAGGGGGGGTGGAAGGATAAAATGAAGTGGAAACAATTGGGGGTTAGGCAGGGAGAAGAAAGAGCCTCCAAGACCTCCGGGTTCAAAGTGGCTTTGTTGTCGGCACTCGGCGCCGCACTCCCCTCGCCCACTGCGGCTGTCGGAGAGCGACGAGGCCTCGTCTGATCGGCTCCGCACACGAAGGGCGAAATCAGAGCGCAACTGAAGTGAACTGAGATCGCAGAGATGGAATTGTGTTGAATCGCCGCACCAGTTGCAACGATGAGACGATCTGAGCGATCAATCTGGTTTGAGCACCTGCTTGTTTAATGACAAAGATGGTCTGATATCAAATTGCTCCTAATTGGCCAGCTGGACTGTCAGAAGTGCTTCTCTGCCAGAATCATCCGGATCGTTGCCTGAGTCATAAATAATAACTCAATATATTAGAGGTTGTCTGTTTAAAGCTCTTTCCCATGAAGGCTTTTGAGGGAAAATATATCTTGCTGTCTAGCTGACAATAACTTTTATTTAGAAATGTTCCAAAAACCTACAATAATTTCCACCATGAATTGGCAACTAAAAAAAAAATCAACCCCTATTCAGAAAGTGATGCCTTGTTTGTAGTTCATCTTCATTTCATACCTTCCTCTGTCCTGTTTATAGGCTGGTGAGTAAACAGTTCCCCAGCTTAGTCACGCTGGTGGATTGTTAAAGCTACAACAGTTTGCTGGAGGCGGACCGAACTCGAAGTGGAGCTCATATAAAGGATTTATACATCAAAAATTGTTACACGGGCACGAAAAAGCTTGGAACCGCGAAACTTTCCCTGAAGGTCTCGTCCAAACATCCCATCGATGCACAATGTCAATGTGAAAGTAAAGACGTGAGGGTCAAATAAATAATAATAAATAAATAATGTTGTTTTCATCTTCACCAAAACTTTTCGACTCTTCTCTCCCTGCTGTCTCCCACCCTGCTGTGCCCTGCTTCCTTCATTTTTTCTCCTAGCTTTTTTGATTTAATTTTTTTTTATATATATATAAAAATCATATTTTTCTCCTGGACTCCTCTGTTGCTCCTCCTAAAATCTGCCAGTTCGATGACCTGCAGCAATCAGCATGATTTAGCAAGAAAAACAAGCCGCTGGGCTAACAGCAGCGGCTTCCTTTGAATCACCGAACACCCTTGTTTTCTTCTCACGCTGCTCCCTGCAGGAGCTCCACCTGCAGCGAAGCTTCTGCATCCACGGTGGCTTTTGACTGTCTTTTAATTACCATAATTACACCTCAGCTCGACCACAGCTGGATCGAGGTGGATGGGCAGAGAAAAAAAACGAATAAATAACACATCTGTATGCAAACTTTGATGTCTGTCTACAAGGCACAGAAAATAAAAGTTGCAAATAGAGTTACCTTAACCTAAAACCTTGAGTAACATATTCTTCCTTTATTATTTATTTATTAATGCATTTATTTTCCCTGTGAAAAGATTCAAACTTCCAACAATACACTTAGCCCTCTGTTTACAGCCTCCAGCAGAAACGCTCAGTTCAAACTTCCTGTTAAAACCGACGCTCTGCTGTTGGAAGGGGGCAAAAAAGGCGGTGCTGCTGCTCAGAGGAGAGGGGTGTCAGAAGCTGCGTTTCCATTACAGTTTTCCACGAAATAATAGCGATATTTTAAAAATTTCGACAAGATACAGTTGCGATTTGCAGGTGTTTCCATTGAACGGTGTGAAGCGCATTAGTCGTAAACGTAATTCTCGTAAACTCTGGCCCCGTGAGAGTTTACGAGAATTACGTTTGCTTTTCTCTGTTTATGTTTGCAAGAATGGTTGTTCTATTTTTCACTTTGATTGCTTGTAAAAAAAAATATTCCATCTCCTCCTCTGTCCAATCATGACGCACCAATTTCACTTGAAATGAAATGGTCCCATTTAAATGCGAATAAATGTGTTTCCATTACCAGATTCTTAATGCGACATTTAGGTTTTGGGCAATTCTAGAGGTCATGGGAACGCAGCTAGAGGGGCATCAGTGCCCTTTGTGACATCACAGAGGGCTGTTCTCCAGAACCATCTGCCTCATGCACGCCGCATTAACGTGAGCGAGGAGAACATGTGACACACAGACACAGATAATGTTAGGAAGTGATTCCCCCCCCCCAACAATAGTCTCCAGATATCCGAGCGAACCAACGACTCGCCGCTCGGAGTCCCTCAAAACCGCGCCGCTCGGCACACACCACCGCTGCCACACTGAGACAGTTCAGTCGGCGAGTCCGTTTACACTCCAGGTGTGCCGTCCAGATAGAACTTATCTCCCCGGCTGCTTTAATACGAGGCCGTTCGAAGGGCACAGCGGCTTATTAAACACGCGCGGCTCCATCAGGGAGCTCTGACCGCGTGTCACCGGTCGGGTGTTTTTCCAGTTTATTACGTCTGCGGGCCGCCGGATGTCTCTCAGCGAGCCCGTTCAGCGCCGCTATCGGCGCTAATGCACCGCCGCCGACCGCTACCACATTTCAATATCCCCTCCCAAAGCAGTCACACATTTATTATTGTATAATTACAATAGTTCACAATGAGCAGGGGTCACGTGTAGCCGCCGTCTCTCGGCCGGGAGATAAACCCCTCTAATAAATGTGCGGGAACCCGAGGCCCACAAAGCAGACACCATTAGCAGAGAGGCAGAGAGGAACGGCGCCGTTATCGCCGCCACGGACTCACGGCTAATTATTCACCGCTGCCGGAGAAAAATCATCCATCAGCAGGCAAAACAAGCCTCTCCTCGGAACTGATGTATGGAGCGGGAAAGTGATCCAGATCTCAGAGCCTCTCGTCCCTCCTGGTCTGCTGCTGCGAACTGAGGCTCCCAGGGGCCGACAGGTAAAAAGTTCCTGATTCATGACCCAGATGTTTGTTTTTTTTCATTTAAATTGAACATATTAAACCCACATTGCGTGTCATTTCTCGTTTGCGTTGATGTCGTTTGTCATATAGCAGCGCCAAGGACAATTTCTTATTAAAGAAAACGAAAAAATATGTAATGATCAATACAGACTCCCGTGTCTGATTAATGTTTGTTTTCTGTATTATCAAACTAAAGCTCAGTTAGTGTTCTGATTCAGATCATTTTTAATTCATTTATTGACTTTCCTCAAACAACTACCGAGGGATCAGGATCAATAAGTTATTGGATTCTTTCACTTGGAGTAAACACTTGATTATTGTGTTTGTGTGTGGTGAATTATGATGTTTGCCCCAGCGGGTTTAACCAGGGGCTTTTTCAGCCTTTGGAAGCTCACTATTGACTTAAATCTATCAAGGACGAACATAAAGTTTATAATACATCATATTATACATATTTTATTCCTCTTAACCTAACATATTCTCCTGTTGTACCTCATATTCCACTTTATATCTACATGTTGGTTCCCTTGTCTGGCTGGCATTTTCTAGATTTGTTTTTATTGTTGCAATTACTTGATTGAATTTAATTTATGTTCCGTTGTTATTTAAAGGCACGACTCAAAACCGGGTTACCATAGCAACCTGGCTGACAGGAGGTGAGACCAGTCATACACCCCAACACCCCAGTATGAACAATTTATTGGTGCAGCCTCATAACAGACTGCCAAGATTTCCTGAAGCAGAAGACTCAGTGGGTTTATTGAGTCTCTGCACGAGGGTTGGTCATTTCGCCCTTTTTCATTGTATTCAATATTTTATCCTACTTTCTGTGATGCAAGGTCATTTGTGTGTGTTTTAAAAGCTGGTACGTTTTCATAGGGCCGTGCAACACTGGCGCAGGAAAGTTCGTTTTTCAAAACTTTGGATGCATGAGTGTGTTGAACGTTGCTTCAAAAGACTGGCTGGGACTGGATTGGACGGCTAAATGAAGTGCCCACACATCATTTAGCACCATTATTCCTGCTGAACTTTCCAAGCTTATGTCCATATTGTGAATTTCCACCCTGCTAAACACACCTGTGATTCCTGGCCACTCTGCTCCCAGACCCCTCACATTGGGAGAGAGAGAGGAAGAGAGGGAGCTCGTCCCAGGAAAACACACACACACACACACACACACACACACACACACACACACACACACACACACACACACACACACACACACAGCGCACACAATTCCACGGCATCAGCATCAACCAGGAACGCCAGCTGCGCCACTCGGAGCTAAGTGCTCCCGCCTTGGCGGTGCCCTCCTGCTGCAGCCCCCACATTTAACCTTGAGCATCACCTGATCAATAGCCCTGCTTTACTGGTCCCAGCCCGTTCCTTTAGCTGCTTGTCGAGCATAAAACGCATTGACAAACACGGCAGACTGGCCTCTGGGCAAACAAATAGCACCAGGAAGCTGCTTGCCGGCCATCTGGAAGGAGACGAGTCTGGCAGAATAGTGGAGCACAAGCTGCCCATTAATACTGTGGGGTGAAAGATCATGGTGATGGGTTTTTTTGTTGTTTTTATTTTTTTTGATCTTACCCTTGCCACTCGAACCATATTGAGAGGTTGAGTCATTGTTTCTGAATGAAATGCACAAAGGGAAGATGATTCTCCGCCACCGCAACACTCTTTAGAACCTCCAGATCTTCAAGAGAACAGTTGAGCACCTGAACTTTTATATTCCATGTTGCACCACTTTGCGAGAGCGATTTAAAAAAAAAAAAAAAAAGGGAGTTGGTCCGCAAATCTGTTGCGCTTTGGCCCCGGCACGTCTACGATTTCAGCCCCGTTTGCCACGGCAGCATTAGTGCCCTAACAGTGATTATTGGTCCTAACAGGGGCCAAAGCTGCTCTCAGCTGCCTCTTAGTCTAAAGCCCAAAGGCTATTACGGTGCTTCCAGATTGCCGTAATCATGAACAGGGTCTGGGCACACATGGGCAGGAGAGCAATTATGAATTTATCCGAGGGCTGAAGGTCTGGAAGCGAGTGCGGTTGAAGGCGGGTCGGCAGGTTTCTCTGTGTTTGCAGGTGGCTAAAAGCCCAGGTCATGTTTTAAAGTGAAATTATGTTATGCGCGAGTCGAGAGAGGACAAACTGCTGTTTCCTCTTTTATAAGACTCGGGGCTCAGCTTGAGTCGTGTTTTTGTTCATTTTCAGATGAAGGGAAATGGAACGGAAACTGAATCAAAGACGGAATCCCGAGTGGAAGCGCACAGGTGAGCGAACGGACGAACAAACGGAGCGGAGGAGTCACTCACGGAAGGCCGTGTAGAACTCGTGCAGGCTGAGGTGTCCGTCGTTGTTGTAGTCGTCGTAGCGCAGCAGGTCCTGCATGGTGCACTGCAGCAGGCTGTCCTCCAGGTGCTCCTTCATGGAGATCTGCAGACAGAGGGGCCGCACGCTGAACCACACTGACAAATTCTGGGAACATTTCAGGATTTTTTTTCCCTGTCCTTTTTTTCGTTCCCCACAGAAAAGTTGCACATGGAAGCCACTTTTCTTCTTCTGCTTCCATCAAGCCTGAAGGCAGCGATTCAGGCTGAAGAGGCCTCGGGTCTTTTTAATTGAACATTTCTAACCCAAAGTGCAGGACTTTATTCTCTAAGACCCGACTGAAATTAATCTGCCAGTATCTTTGATCTTTAACAGCATCATCGCTGCATAACTGCATTCAGGACCAGCAGCTACTTCTGAGGAAATGAATCCTTTTTTTAGTGGGTTCCTTTTACCAGATGGGGATTTATTTTTTTTTCTTCCTTCAGTAAAAATAGGCCAAACAACATTTGGTCCTTTAGAAAAAAAAATATTATTACATTTTCAGGGATCAAACTAGGGCATCATCTTCAAGCACCGTCAGACAACAAATGATTATTTACTGTGCCGTTTTTGGCAATTTATTCAATTTTAGTTTCTAAATGAATAATAATATTAATGAAAAAAAAACTGTCCTGCTCTTTGTATCATCCAAACCACCCCGATTTGATTTACACACGCTAAGAAAGAGCCAAACCACAATTTCATCCCAGAGATCAAGACGTCGATATTATCCTGACAGCCGCTCGTCCTGTGTCGGGAAGTGGTAAATCAGAGGAGCTCTGGTGGGCGGCGTCTGGGCGGAGCCTAATCACAGCCGCGTCCGACGGCCAGATAATTTCATTTTCTGACCGCGGAAAAAATGCCGCCGCTGCTGCCGCTCTGCTCCTGATCTGTAGCTCAGCCGACTGTTTCCCATCAGGCGGCGGGATGAGATTTTGTTACGGCCGATGATTTAATGTCACTAGCTGCTTTTTTCTTTGGTTTGGAACGTTGCAGAGGGAACGTTTGGAACGTTTGGAACGTTCCCTCTGCAGCCAACCTGGATTCTCTCCAGGTGCTGAATGTTCCTTAACGCACCAGCGTTGTCGTGTTTTTTCCCCTTTTGTGTGTTTGTCGCCACGAGGGAGCACGATGGACAAAAATCAACAACCAGCTGCATCAGCTAAACTCCAGAAAATGACTCTGCAGCTCTGGAACTGATGCCCGAGTTCTGACAGCTGGGATCATGTTTGGGTGACTCATCATTCCCGACGACACCAACCTTCTCCAGCTCGTCGCCGACCAGCCAGCCGTCCTGGTCCACGTCCAGGTACTTGAACATGGTGTCCACCAGCGCCCTCTTCTCCTCCATGTCCCTCTGCTGGCTCCGCCCCCCTCCTGTCCTCAGCAGCTTGGGCTGCATGTCCAGCAGCATGCTCTTCAGCCTGTTGTACTCCGACATGGTGCAGGCATTTCCTGCACGGAGGCAAAACACACAGAGGTGGAAGGTTAAACTCAGGTGGACAAAACAAGAGCAGGATGGATGAGTACTGTGTTAGTTGTGCTCTTGTTTCTTTCCCCCTTTGGAGGAGAGAAAAAAGGGGGCTAGATGAGGCGCATTGTGTCAATTAGCCGACAGCTGTTGCTAATTAATTACAAGTAATCCTTGAATTTGCAGGAAAACAAAGGTAAACATCTTCACTCGGAGCCTCTCAAGAGTCGAGTCCCTCTCTCTGCTGCCAGATTAAAGCAAACCCAAAACCAATCAAAACTAGACAGAGACTCTTCATCGTCCTCCTCCTCCTCCACCTCCTCCAACCTCTTCACGCGGGCCTCGCCTGATGAAAAACGTTCGGAGGAAATGAGTAACCGCAAATTAATCACGGGGCAGCGCTCGCTCTGTTTTCCTTTGCACTTCAGATCAATAATTATGCATCTGGCCCTCGCCCTGCCGGGAGATAACCAACGAAAGAGAGCGGACGGACAAGCGGCTCCGACGAAAGGAGAGGAGGAAGGAAACTTTCCATTTCCTTTTTTTTATCTGCCGCTTCCTCTCTCGCGCTCAATCCGGCGATCTGGTATCATCCGCTAAGCCGGCTGACAGCACGAGAGGCGCCGACGGGAGGCGAGAGGCGGGTAAGCCAACACGGCAGACAGGAGCGGGCAATTGAGAGAACAGAGCGCGGAGGAATCGGTGCCATGAATAAATCATCAGGTGACGCCCAGCCAATGCGCCGCCCCCTCCTCCGTAAGCAACACGCCGGCGGGATCTCGCGGCCTAATCTCCTCCCCGACGAGGCGGCTGAGACGCAACTGTCGCAGCTAATGAACGCAGGAAAAAAGAAAAACAATCAGGTTGGACGTGACTGAGAGTCTGCAAAATCCAAAGGCTTCGAACGCTGCGTCTCATTCTGGTGCCGCCAAAACCTCTGTGAGTGAGGGTTAAGTGAGGTCACAGCTGCGGGCTCTGTGGTCGGACACATGGTAAAAAAGTGCACGTCCATTCACTGCCACACAAAGAGGAGCCTGCAAAGTGTTTCCTGTTCGGCAAAAAATAAAGGATCTTTCGCTTCCAGTCGATTTCATCTCTCAGTTTGACCCCAACCGGCCCGACTGAGGCATTTAAACGGCACATTTTCATATTTCAGGTGCTGCTGTCGTCATTTGTTCTTCACTTCACCATTTTAATGGTGCGTCTCTGCGCTCAATAACCGGCAGGGTCGGACGCTCGATAAACCCTCCGCCGCCCCGCCTGCTCGCTGTTCTCTCCATCCAGCGCTTCTAATTTATTTCCAAGTAACTGCAGCGCTCCACGTGTTTCCTCAGTGATGCGCAATAAAACACTACGTAGTGAGAGAGAGAGAGGAAAAAAGAACAATTTGATGTCAGTTTCAATTCAATTAATAAAAAAAAAGAAACTTCTGCGTGCTTTGGTAACAAAAAAACAACATTCTGATGGAGTCAGTGTGAGTCTGTGTTTGCAGAGCCGCGAGGCACTCTGTCACTATGTCGCTCTCAACAGGAACCTTAAAGAAATAGACAGGAAGAGCTCAGTGGAAGGTGCGAAAGGTGAAATGGGATTGAGCCCCATGCACGCTCACGCACAAACGCACACACACAAACATGCTTCCCTTCATAGAATATGTGTCCTTTTGTGTCTAACAGGATCAGCAGACACTGTGGCACACGTGTCCCGGAGAATTCCAATTATCTGGCAGCACAACTGCCCATGTCAGACAGGTGCGCCACTCAACATGACGCATTACGCGGGGACAAAAAGGAAAGCAACGGCGACACGGTGATGCACGCACACGTACACATGTTTTATACACACGTGCACATTCATGCCTCAAGGCCAAGGGGCCGATTACGACGCGAGGACTCGCACACCTGCATGACTAAGGCCGTGCACCCCCCCTCCCCAAGCCCCACCCCCGCGGGGACGGTGGAGTCAAGGTCTCGGCTAAATCCCAGCTCGGTGCAGGAGCAGGCGTGAGACGGATCAGGCAGGAGGGATCATCGGCGGAGCCGTCGTCCCTCCTGCCGAAACCCAAAGGCAGATTTACATCTTGACATATTTGCCGAGGGGAGACGATCCTCCCGTCGCCTGGATTTACCGCACGGATTTGAACACACCGTTCCTTTAGAAACCCGATATGAAAAGGAAGTCTGACCGTTTGCCCTGTAGAGTGAAGGAATATATATATATATATCTATATATGTATATATATATATATATATATATATATATATATATATATATATATATATATATATATATATATATATATATATATATATATGTATATATATGTATATATATATATACATATATAGATATATATATATATAAATATATATATATATATTTTTTTCTTTTCCCAAGGTATTGTTGGGGCGTAGGCGTCCTCAGCAGCCAGTATTGCCATGCTGACAGAAGATTATTAAAGCCATAAATTACTTTAATAGCTCTTCGCCACTGCTTCCTCCCAGGCACTCCCCCAGCCTCCTGACCGCTGCCAGCAAGCCAATGCCGTTGCACCCGGATTTATTTTTCTGTTTCTTTTTCCTTTCCTTCAGTGAGTTGAGTCACGCTCCCTTTCTTTGTGGGAGTGAATGTCCTTTTGATTCACTCTTGATATGCTGAGTGCAGCAGTGGTGGCGGCTGCGGCAGCGGCGGCGGCGGCAGAGAAATATCTGTCTGTTACGGCGCATCCACCCCTGACTCCACTGCTGTTTTACTGTTCTTCGGGGACCGGGACTCCATTTATTGCCCATCTGAAATGTTGAGCTGCTTAAGTGAGTGATCCGGGGCTGCTTGCATTGTAGACAGCCAATGTCCCGGAGACGTAGAACCTGTTCGCCGCTGAGAGCTCTCGTGAGCTCACGGGTTATGATCTACGGAGGCGGCAGGTGGGGGGGAAACAAAGGGAAACTGTGGGCAGAAAATCTCACTGTCATGCTGAATAATCCGATGCGATCCATTCAACTGTTCGACAAGATGAGAAAAATATACAGAAAAAAAAAATCCAGCTAAACCTGGCGAGGACAAGACTAGTTAGAGTATTAGCTAACTTAATTTAGACGTACAAAAGCTACAGAAAGAGAAAAGTGACAGACAAAACTTGAGAAATGTATGGGCACAAAAAAAGGAACCAGTCCAACCTGGTTTCAACCGACCAAACACAATAACAAATAATAAATAAATACAATAACTTTATCAGCGTTTTCTAACCATGTTTCCTGTCACCCAGAAACTACTCCTTATATTATTTTTTCAGAGATTGTGTTCCTGTAAATAAGCCCTGTGTGATGTCACAAAGGGCGCTGATTCGTCTCTGAGACCAGAGACAGCGCACTTAGAGAGGTGTTGGGCTAAATATCCAAATGCAGGAGCTTTAAAGTGGTGAGTGGAGGAAGCTTCACTTCTAGCACCTCTTGCACTTCAGTGGTGGAAACATTTAGAACTTTCTCCTTTGGTGCTGGGGAAGAGCTCCTGGCTCAGACTCAAAGGCGCAGGCAAGAAAGGGAAATGTGAGGCGTCAGTCCCTCAGATGATGAAACCGTCCCACAATGCCCTGCAGGACGGGGAGAGTGCTCGGCGCTAAATTTATGTCTGCCTGACCTCCCCTCGGCTGAAGTGACGGGATTATTTACTGCCTCGGCGTCCGTGTGCCGCTAATGTGCGAGGGTGAGGGAGCTCCTTCCTGGATAATTATGAATATGATGGACACGCTGCGGTCCTCAGGGGGGGCAGCGGGGGTCTGTGAGAGCCCAGACAATCTTGGGAGGGCGACACCAGCCACACCACAGCCGCGCGTTGCATAATCGCTGCTGGCAGCTGCTGAAAATCGGCTTAGCGCGCCAGCTTTGTAGTCTCGGTAGCGTTTCCTGCGGGACTCCGGGGACCGAAAACAACTTCAACCTTTAGCTCCTCGTCTCCCGTTTGTTTTACAGCACCGGGAGACAGATGTGAAGGACGATAATGTGACAGAGGGATTTGTACGTTTTCTGCTTGCAGATGGGCTGGCACACACCTGGCCCCTCTCCTTATTGCGACTGTTGTGAAGAAAATATTTTTTTATTATTCGTATTA
The DNA here is from genome assembly GCF_046127955.1 of Nelusetta ayraudi. Lineage (NCBI taxonomy): Eukaryota > Metazoa > Chordata > Actinopteri > Tetraodontiformes > Monacanthidae > Nelusetta > Nelusetta ayraudi. The sequence continues at coordinate 7,823,293 of NW_027466083.1, forward strand.
TTGTTATTATTATTATTATTATTATTATTATTATTATTATTATTATTATTATTATTTACTAACAGCATCTTTTCAGGAAGAACAACAGAAGGTCTGCTTCTGGAGTGGAGGCAGCAGCTGGGGTCATCAGCAGCAGGGATGACGACAGGTCAGTGCAGTATGAGCTTTCTGCTCGTCGTTGCTGGCTGCAGGAATGTGATAGGAGGATTGACGGATTTAGCTGATCAGGTGGCGTTAGCGTGTCAATGCTAATGTGATACCATGGCCAGAGTGACGGATTTAAACTTTAATGTCCCTCCTGAGACCGCTGGGAACTTATTATTGATAGTGCAAGCAATAATCCCTATAAAAAGCAGTTTATTTCTTTATTTGTTTATTTTCTACCAAAAAAAAGCTGTGATTAACAGACTCTATCAATTCTCAGCTAATGAGCAGCTCCTCCTTAAATAAATAAATAAATAAAAACAGGGACCTCTTCCCTGAGCCCAGCGGTTTCCCCGCGCTCGCACTCAGCAAAGTGCGTCAGTCAGGTCTTATCAGGCTCCGTGCAGCTTGGCACAGTCTAAATGGGAAGCTCATCGCAGCGCTAACGTTAGCCGCAGAGCAGCGAGGGGGAAGTTACACGGCACTCACTGAGCCTGCTCGCTGTCAGAGTGGAGGAGAGCCGTGCAGAGGATCCTGAGGGTCTGATTGTGCAAAAGACAAAAGAAATTAGCTGAGCGCCCCTGTCTTTGTTAGAGGAAAACAACGTGTATGCGTGAGTAAATGCACTCCGCTACAAGCAGACCACATAGACTTGCAGGTGGTCAAAATATACTAGTTGAGCTGCGTCAAAGCAGTGTGTGATGCTGCTTTTGACATAATCTTACTTTGGTCAGTCACTAAAAAACTAAGGGAGCTGCACGTAAAATCAAATCACTTCACAGCTACAAGGATGATGCAGGTCCACGTACATCAAACCCGCTGGTCACAAAGGACAAAAAAAACTCTGGCAATCAACTTCCTGAAGAGAGGCGCCGACTCGTGACCGCAGTCGATGGATGGCATTTACTCTCCACTCCAGATTTTGTTGTTGTTGTTTTTTTTTTACATGCTCCTGGACACAATATGTGGCGTCTCACAGATTGCCGCTTTGGTTGTGTGCGGTTTTGGCAGTGGAGCACGCAGCGCGCATAGTGTGACGGCGGTCTCTGTGCAATCATTTACAGGAGAACACATTTTCTAATCACACCAACTCTGCACACACAGCACAAGGTCGGCGGCAGCGGCAGTGGCAGCAGCAGCAGCAGCAGCAGCAGCAGCAGCAGCAACAGCAGCAGCAGCAGCAGCAGCAACAGCAGCAGCAGCAGCAGCAGCAGCAGCAGCAGCAGCAGCAGCAAGAATAATCAGACTCACACCGCCACGGACAGAATATACATCGAGCTGCTCCTGCACAGGAAACTGCGGTCCAGCAGCTCGTGGGAATAATTGGCCCGGGCTGCAGGGCCGGAGCTAATAGATTAAGAGTGTGGACAAGTTTCTCTGTTGATTACATTCCTGGCCGCTCTCCTGCTCCTCTTTCGGGTCCAACACCTGCAGAGTGACTTGCGGTAATCACAAGAGCTTTCGAGGTTCTCGCTGAGGCCTGCAAAGCAAAGCTGTCGGCCCAGCTGTCACCACAGGCGCGCTGCCTTCAAACGGTCTGAAGGTGGCAGAGCGGCGGAGGTGTCCGCCCTCGAGCAACTGATGCGGGCAGGGACCAGCGCTCCAACAGCGTTCCTTGCGAGCTTGTGAGGTCGGGAGGGTGAGGGTGAGGGTGAGGGTGAGGGTGGGTGAGGTGTCAGAGTTCCACGGAGGGGAAGCCGAGGAGGGAGGCGTGTTTTTCTCTTGAGGCTGGTGCACAGTGGAAAGTGAACGCTGCCTTTCTTCCCATTTGTCCTGCAGTCCTTGAAAATATGAAACGGGTCTCGGCCAAGCGTCAGAAACACACCTCGAAGCAGAGTTGGGAGTTAGCGCAGCGGCGGAAAAAAAAAAAAAAAAAAGAAAAGCCTTTGCTTCAGGAGGAAGATTAAAAAAAAAAGCCACTTCCTGGCGGTCGAGCAGGAACCGTAAATACTTTGCACAAACTGCAGTGAGTTACTTATTACAGCTACTATTATTTTTCACGTTGCTTGAACACAATCCTGAGCTGAGTGACCAGGCGAGGTCAGACGTACCGCTCTTACTGTCTGCATTATCAGTTTTGTAATGTCAGACTCTTCCTGACAAGCAATGCTGTAAGCAATGCATTTGTGTTATGTTTTCTTATTTCTTTATTATAATGTTTCCCTCAAGTCCAGCGTGTGTCCGGGAGGCACCGGAAAGGCGGCTAGCTCACGGCTGGCTGCACTGGTGCACAACCAGCTTTACCAGTTAGGCACCACTAGGGGTGCCCGCGCTCGGGTTTATCTGCAACCCGTCGGCACATAAGTTCTCCATTGCGGGGTGTTGGGACTCCCGGCATCTTCTCCGTTTCCAAAAGGAGAAAAGAGAAGAAAAAAAATTAACATGCGGCATAATGGCCATAAAATTGGTCTACAGTCGAGCGAGGAGAAGCACGTCAGAATTACACAGTGCAGCCAGACAAATAATGATGGAGTAAAATTAAGTGCGGCAGCGACAGGACTCGGAAATATAAAGTTCTAAAAAAAAAAAGAGCAACATTATAATAGTAATAGTCAAATTATGCTGGCGGAGTGTTAAGCAACAGTGAATAATGTATTCTCCTCCACATTCAAATGTGCAGATCAGATGTGTAATCCTGAGGAGTCGACAGTGAGCGGCGGCGAGAGCAACATTTTTTCTATTTCCTGGGTCTCTGTCTGTCTGTCAGGGTAAAAAGGTTCAACCCTTTTATCTGGCTTTTAACTTCCATCTGAATTCTGTCTGCAGTCGTCACCCTTTGGAAACGTCTTCATCTTTTCATTCTCTCCTATTTTCAGAATGGCAGGTCACAGCTCTGCCGCGGCGGCACAAGCTGGAGTATTTTTCTTCAACATCTTTTTGCACGACTCTGCATTGTTATTTTCCATTCCCAGCGACGCAAAAGAGCGGAAAACAGCTGTTTTTTGTTGGTTTCTTTGCACTTCACGGCGTCGTCATAATGACAGTGCATGAACATTTACATTTTACTAAGTGATAAGCTTGTAACTGTCAGCCGTGCGCAGTGCGCCATACCCAGAGATCTCCAGCTCACCAGAGACTCCGCAAAAACATTTCTGGATTTCGAAATTTGCAAATTAGATTCTTCCGCCTTGACAAATTGCTGTCCCGTGTATTCTATTTTTCAGGAGAAGAAAGGAGCAAATGAAACGATAAATTTGACGATGCGGCGGGCTGGCGTGCGTGCGTGTGGCTGCCACTGCCGCCGCTCGCACGTCGTTTCCCTCGAGGTACATTTGACGGCGGCCGACCGACTCATTAAAGGTTTACAAGCGGAGTCCGTCTCTCTGCCAGCAGGTAGGAAACATGAGCGGAGCAGCCCATTAGCCTGGAAACGGAACTAATGAAGGGAGAAATTAACACAGCCGAGGCAAAACAAGGTGTTTCTGACACTGGCGGCCTCGTGTTGATATGATTCCACAGACAGTATCTGGGTCACACTGGGCATCCAGGAGGCAAAAGAAGAAGAAAAAAATGACATGGTTGATGAGGCGAAGGAACCGCTTCCTGATTTGCAGAAACGGCCTCGAACGGGTCACTTTGTCGCTGCAGCTGCACCCTTTTCCCAAGCAGGGGCGTTTTTTTGTTTTTTGTTCCTCTTTTCCCTTTTTCGCTTTCAGTGCACTCCCTTTATCCCTAACGTGAACACTCAACATCTGGGATAAAGTCTTATGTAGCATAAATGTGGAGGGCGGGTACTTCAGTCTGCAGCAGGGCGACTGAGGTGACGCGTCTCCAAAAGCCCTCAGATAGAACCAGGGTTGTTTTCAACATCTACCAGCTCCATCGGCCCCTCAGGACTCCAAGGCCTTCCAACCCCCCTGCTCTGCTGCCAAAGGCTGTTGCTCAACACACACACACACACACACACACACACACACAAAGGTGTCCGTGCTGTGAACATCTTTGCGGTTTTTGTCATTTTTAACTTCAGATTTGTGTGCAACAGGTGTTTTTTATCTACTGACGACCACTTTCTTTCTTTCTTCTTTTTTTTGCAATGGTGTTTTGCCATCACTACGGCTGTTTCTCCTGTGGGAGTCGGGAATGCAGCAAGACAGACTCTGAAAGGAAGTATTATCCCGGTGGCCACAGTTAACGTGCGTCGTATCCATTGCTGATCTGATGGTTGAGTGGCGTAAAAGTCATTTTCTCCACTTGCCGAGTGACTTAAAGGTCCGCACGCCGTCTTCTAGATATAAAGAAGCAAGAAGCCAGGAAGGGCGGCGGATTGGCAGAGTGAAGGAAACGCTGGGAAAGCAGCCGGGCGGATACGGGCGACAGAGTCACATCATCCCAAAGGCGTTGCCGCCTCGGAGGGGTTTCGGCTTACAGCAGCGACTAATGTGGCGGCACTGGGGAAAACACAGGTCAGCGCTCGACTCTCTCTAATTACCAAACCCTCCAGTGCGTTAGTGGAGGAGGATGAGCAGGAATTCTCTGGAATAACCCCATTTATTAATATTAAAGACAGAAATTCACAACCAGCTTGGTTATTTGTGTGTAGGTGTGAATGTGTATGGTTACTGGCGACTCGGCCTGGATGTAGCTGGGACAGGTGCAGCGTTGCAGGATGACAGACAAACAAGTAAAGCAGCAAGAGTGCAAACATAAGCGGCCCAGCTGCTTCTGCAATTTCACTTTGACTTTTTCTTTGACATTCTAAGTTTGGATCAGTGAGCATTGAAATGTGGCATTTTCACATGAGTGAGTGTTTTTGCTGAGTTATGTCACCAGACGGTAATTATATCACAACGGCAAGCCCTCCTCAGGACTACAGGCAAAGAAGAACCTTGACAAGAGGTCTCATTAAAAACAAAGTCAACACGAGTGGAGCAGCAGCAGCAGCAGCAGCAGCAGCAGCAGCAGCAGCAGAAACGCTGCAGTGTTTGTCTCTGTTTTGGTGTCTGAACACAGAGGCGTGATGCGCACTGCAAACAGAGTTTGGAGTGTCTCCGGAGATTTCTCATCATCCGGCATAATTAATCGACAGGGAGCAATTAGAAAAATAAGGCAGGAAGGAAATCAGAGCAATTGGCAACACAAACGGAGCAGCGTGTCTCCCAGGAAGGAGAGGCAGCGTCTGCGGCGACACCGACCACTTGAGGAAGCCAAAGTGTTACCAGCAGGTTCACACAGTGACAGCGGCTGAACTAGAAGATCTGATCTATTTAAAAAATATATATATATATAATAATAAAGAAATGACTCTTTGCATTGACAGCTTTGAGCTCGAGTCAACAACAGAGGGAGAGCGACACTTCAACTGAGTGAACCTGCAGTGTGTGAAACTGTGAACCGGAGATGCGGAGCGCTCGCAGCTCACAGTCCAGCCTCAATATTTAAAGACGAGGGTGCAGAAGATGACGTTAGACGAGGCAAAAGAAAGTTGGAGAGTGAAGAAGTGAAGAAATCTCATTTCCTCGGATTGCAAAAAAAGAGAAAAAAAAAAAGTTGCAAAAAAATCTTGCTGACGCCAGTTCAAAGTAAATTGGCAAGATCGTCAAACGTGCGCTGGATTTGCATATTAATTTGGCTCCCTGCAGATCTGAGAGCAGCCCTGATGAATTAGCCGCTCTGCCGATGGTTGGAGGTAAAAAACAAAGTGCAAAGAGAACCAAGCTCTTGGTTCTCTTGGTTTTATTTTTTGCCTTTTTATTCTTAAAGTCTCGACACGTCGTGATCAGCTGTGCGCTGTTCTGATTTGCTCACCGGGTTCTGCTCCTTCGCCACGTTTCTCTGAGATCCCGCATCTTCGTCTCTGCCGACTCGTGATGTTTATCCCGGCCTCTTATCCAGCCTCCTCTCAGGCCAGGGCGACTCGCTGCGCATTTGCTCTCGCTCAGGAATGGCTTTTCTGCCACGCCGACTGATGCATTTGATTGCATTTTCAGCATTTTCCCCCGGAATAAATAAAAGAAATGGCTGCTGGCTGGGAGCTTGAGAGAGCCATCAGAGCCCAGATGACAGAGCGGGGAAGCGGTGAACCGCGTCAGCGGGAGGAAAGACAGGGGTTTCACAGCCTGGACCCAAATAGAGACTGGAGAGCCAGTGAGTTCTGCATGGGCAGCGAGGACTTTCTCACTATCGCTGACCTCCACAACTGGAACTAACCTAGAGATATGACACGGTTGTGTAAAAAAAAAGGGAATAAAAAAGGGAATTAAAATTCCCATGTCAGCCGTTTCTGGGACTTGACTCGTGGTGGTGAAAGATTAATCAATCAATCAATCAATCAATCAATCAATCAATCATCTTGAATTTAACAAGTGCTAAATCACAACCAAAGGCGTCTTGAAGTGCTCTGCCCAATCAAGAGCAAAAAAATCCCAGCAGCGGTTTTGGGAAACACTCGACAACAACAACAACAACAACAACAAAAAAGCTATTGAACATTGTAGCCAATAAAGCAGCCGCTGAGCGCGTTTTACTAGACAAAGGTCTCCCGCCAGGGGTGGAGCAGTGGCGGCGTCACCCCTGAAATTCCTCTAAAGCGTCTCTGTCTCCGGCGGCGCTGCAGCGTGAGGCAGAAAGTGGATTTGTTTGACACGCGGTCAACATGGAATCACGAGCGGAGAGACGATGACGAATCCGCCCCTGTTTGTTTGATCTTCATGGAGAGCCACTTTAGCCGGTGAGAGTCGGACGGTAGCGGGAATCAGGCACCATAAATCTCCCTCTCCATCCCTCCCTCTCTCGCTTCCTGCAGCCACTTCGCACAATCTAATCAGGATGAGACACACTTCCATGCCGCCATCAACGGCGACAGTTGGCAGCTACGTGCTCATGATGCCGACCGCTCCGTTGCAGAGGTTGTTCTGTCCTCGATGGCTGCATTTATTTATTGAGTCAAATACAATGTTGAAGCAACAGGTGTCTAAATGGTAATGAGTCGCTGTTTCCACAACCTGAGAAAAACAGCTTCAGTCCCTTCATTTTGGAGGATGACCCAGTAGCTGAACTTCCTGGGTTCCAGACCAGCCGCATGATAGTAAACACACCTGGACTGAGCTCGGCTGAAACAAAAGAATGGCCCTGACTCTGTCTCATGAAGCTAAAGTTGTAGCCTGACTGATTGTCCACCCCAAAGGATGAATTAAATGAATGGAAGGAATGAAAAACAAAATGTTCTCCAGTCAGGGAGAGACGACAACTCCCAGAGTTCCACAGCTAACACAACCACTCAGAGCAGAGAGGCAACGAAACCCGAGCAACTGAGATCTGTCTGTCAATCTGCCCTCTCCACACACACACACACACACACACACACACACACACACACACACACACACACACACACACACACACACACACACACACACACACACACACACACACACACACACGCTCAACCTCTTGATCCATAAACGTCTTTTACAGTTTGCAGCACAAATGCCCACGCTCTCCCTCTCTCTTCGCTGTGGGACTTGCAAAAGTCATTTGCCAGGAGAGTGAAGCAGCAGCAGCAGCAGCAGCAGCAGCAGCAGCAGCAGCAGGCCGTCCTGCAGAGCTCATGCAGGACGCACTGGACTCACACACCTCAGACAGCGCCACAGCAGGAAAATAGCTAGTGTTTATTTCTTAGCTGAAATAAGCACTAGCTAGCTGTCACGTCCACCCTAGCCGTGATAGCTTGCCATTGCCTGTGTGTGTTTGTGCTGCTTAAAGGCGGAGAGCAACTGTAACTGCACGTTGTTTGCACGGGAAATCCTTTTCAACTTTAGTGGGGAGTTCAGACTTACTAACATGTATCGCCAGCTCTGCTCCCTCAACAGTTCCGTTTCAAGATGCAGGACCCCAAAAAACACAACAAAAACACAACTTCCACAACCATGACCCCACAACCCAACATGGCTCCCCCATGGCAGCAGTGAGTAACGGCTGGAATTAACACTGCTCATTGGCCACCTCATCTTGTGTCAGTGGACATGAATCAGTCAAAGTAACACCTCGGTACAACTTAACAAATCCAAACGCACCCACACCCACACACACACACACACACACACACACACACACACACACACACACACACACACACACACACACACACACACACACACACACACACAGCCATTAAGTTGAACAAACTGCTGGTGTTGGCCGTCTCGATCCAATTATTTTTTTCAGTTGCATCATGTTGCACTCCCAGCTCCGACCTCTGACCTCTGGAATCAATTAAGCACACCGGCTCGGTTCAGGAGACGATTGTGTTTGAAGAAAAAACAAAATAAACAAAAAAAACCAACAACCTGCCTAGCGGGCGCATCTTTTATTGAAGCTTCTTAACAGTACGATTAGCACCAGGATGGTTTACTTGTAATATTTATGCTGATATGCTAATGCTAGCGCCACCAAAGAGCAGAGCGCTGGCCGCACCTGTCTTCACAGACAAACACTCCTTTTCTAAGTGGGCCACCAGCATCCAGTACGACGGAAGAATTTAAATTTCAAATGTGGCACTGTGATTGATGAGCGCCATTGGTCAATCGCGAGGCCTTTCCTCTTGAATTAGCATAAGATTGCGACGGGTATATGAATATGTCTTCGTGTCACTGATCCCTCATCTTCCAAGGCAACGCCTACACCAAATGTTATCAGACGATTATTTTGCCACTCTTTCCCCCACTCTCAAGAACGTCAGTGAGTGTGCCACCTAGTGGCCTGAGCGGGAAGGTGCAGCTAGAAGTAACATAAAAACTGTGAGGAAGTAACGAGAGAGCCAACGGATGAATAAACAAGTCAAGGGCCATGTGAATCAAAAACACACACACAAAATTTGCTGAAATTGGGTTGAATGAATCTAAATATTGCTTCACTGAGACTGTAGACTCGATTCTTGCAAATGATTCCAAAGTAGTTGGAGACTCTCCCAGCAGTCATAGGGCGAAGGCAGGATGACACCATGGACAAGTCGCCAGTTCATCGCAGGGCCACATAGAGACAAACAACAGCTCACACTCACATACACACACCTACGGACAACTACGGACGAGTTTCCAATTCACTTCACATGCATGTTTTTGGACTGAGGGAGGAAGCCGGAGAACCCGGAGAGAACCCACAGGGAGAACATGCAGACTCCACACAGAAAGGCCCTAAGCCCGGAATTGAAACTACAACCTTCTTGCTGTGAGGCGCCACCATGTTGCCCCCATTCCAAAACAAAAAGACCAAAATAATAAAGATAAAATGAATGTAAAAAAAAACAGCAAACAACTCGCTCTGAAGATTAAGCTGAAAAACTACAGAAAAGCTACCGCTGGAAAGTCACTCGATATTTAAAAACAAGTCTTTATAAAACTGCTGCTGACAACAACAACAACAACAACAAAACAAGCCTCAACATGGGAGATTAAAAGCAACTTCCCTGAACTCTGACGCTGAAATCCAAAATGTAGATGAAGCTACGTGAAAGACTGAACAAGTGGACAAGGTGCCAACACAACGGCATATAATTCACACACACACACACACACACACACACACACACACACACACGGGCTGGTCCTTGCATCATCCAGAACAGAACAAAGCTTTTCCAAACAGTGTCCCGGCGCTCTGTCAGTGACAGCAACGGAGGCTGTTTGTGCAGTCGTGCGGTGTTCTCTGTGACCTGGGACGGTGTTGTGTAGACGTCCTGGAGCCACGCATCCTCTGGCGGATGCCACCGCCACCGCTGTCTGCTTCTGCTCCTCCTGCTCCTCCTCTTCCACCATCCGGGCGGAAAACTATTTGTCAGCCTGTGTAACGAGACGCCGCTACAGTTCGCCGTGCGTGCGGATTAGCATGAGCACAAGTTAGGTGCGCAGGTGCGTGCGCTACAGAGACCGCTGCAAAATCAACGCTAAGCTGCTGCAGCTCACAAGCGTGTTATTTTGTGTTTGCGTGTGCGTGTGTGTAGCGACTTCCAGTGGCAGGCCTGCAGCTGTCTCCTTCTCAATCTGCCTGCAAAGCACAAGCAACACTAAGGTGGAACAACACACAACAATCAAATGAACATCAACCAAACACACCAGCAGCGCTGAATTTTGCGGATCTCAAACCCATCTGCCCAGAAGCCAGAATGTGACACCAAGCAGCGAGCTTTTCTCTCCCCGATCCGAAAGGTCACAAAGGAGAATAAAAAGACAGATATTGAGTTGTTCGAGCATTTATTACATAACCTTCACATCAGACCTTCTAGGAAGCGGCTAGTTTGCCGTCTGACTGCACAAAGTTCTTGCCAGACACCCAAAATAAAACCTTCATAATGAAAATAATGTCCAGCCCCCTCAGCATACTGCGCAACTAGCAGTGCCGGTTTAGCTAGTGCGGCTTTTCCACAGAAAGCCGTCCCATCCGATTGGTTGCCACAGCCCAACGCAGCTTTGTTACCCAACTTTGATTTACTCGGCCGTGACAGCAAAATTCTGCAGCCTGCTCTAAATCAGAATCAGAATCAGCGACATGAAAACAAGGGAGGGGCTACATTTAAAAGAAGAAGAAGAAGAAGAAGAAGAAGAAGAAGAAGAAGAAGAAGAAGAAGAAGAACTTCCTGGGAGCAGATCGACAAGGTAAAGCCACCTGAGCTCTTGAGAGATTTCACATAATTCACCTCTGACATCAGTCTGGGAGCGGCGGCGAGACCCGGGGTCGTCGCTCCGTCAGAGGACTTACATGTGACCTGCTGCAGGTCACAGGTCACAGGTCACGGTGCTTTGGGACTCTGTGCGGCTCACGGTGAGAAATACAGTAATTCCTCACCCGCACTGGGTGGTCAGCAAACCTCGGGGGCCGTGACATTTAGCCCAGAAAAAGAGAAATGATAAAATTTTAAATATGAACAATCACACTGCGTGAAATGGATGAAAGAATGAATATTTGTTTTTGTTTTAAGGTTAATTAAGTAGTTAATTTTTCATTTCCGTCTTTAGTCTTAATTAAATTGTCTTTTTGTTGGCAGAAAGAAAGGATTTATAGTTGCAGAGCCGCTTGTATGGCGGGAGCAATATTGCAACCACTGCCTATCAGGAGCCTGAGAGCTGGTCTGGGCACAGCTGGCACAAAGAAATGTCAGAAAACATTGTCTGCAGTGAACTTACCGTTCACTAGATGGCGCTAATTCTCACACACTGGGCCTTTAAGTTTCATTATTTTTGCTGTTAGCATCAAATAGACGTTTTTTGGGGTTTGTTCTTTTTACCCAGCCAGGACGTTATTACTAATACAAAGCCAGGTGTAACACAGCTTGCAGAGGCCGACTAACAGGTAACCTCATTATAAAGAAAAAAGAGTTAACAAAACCGTAATTTAAGATCCACCAGGCCTGAACATGGCGGAGAGAGAAGAGGTTAATGTGGTCCAGTCTCCACTCAGTTCTCCGCCCTGCCCGCAGCTCTTTTGCTCTTTCAACTGCTAATCACAGTGTTTCTGAAAAAATCCTTACATTGCAGATGCATTTAATCCATTTGATCTACAGCGAGCAGGCGAGAGGGACGCGGCCGCTGCGTTTCCGAGTGGTCAGCACTCCCTCTCGCTCCTTTCATTCCACACTTTTCTCCTCCTCCTCCTTCCCCTCCTGGGTAAAAATGGGTATTTTCAAACGCAACGTTTAATCCGGTAATTTTTGCCATTTCAGAAATTAAACCCGCTTCCCCGTACGTGAAGATTTATTTCCCCTCTAATGCAGACTTTGGGGAGCGTAAAACATGATTAGAGACAGAGTCCCTGTGGACGCTACAGCATTAGCGTTCCGTCTGAGCTCCGGCAAGCAAAAAAAACAAAAGGGAGGGAATGTAAACCTAGAGCCCAAGAGAAAGATCCATGAGGTGAAGATTTCGGCTATGTCTGGCCTAAATCTTCAGTTATCTGTTAAGAAAAAAACAACAAATACCCGTAGGCTTAATTTCCATCAGCGCCGCTGCCAAAACTAGCGGCAGGAGGCTGGAGCTAAAGGTCACGTCATCACACAGGAGGTCAGGGAAACTGACAAAGACGGATTAGCCGGCAGCGCACGTCGCAGTCTCGTTCAGGCGACCCTGCTGTAATAAAGAGGAGCGCGTGTTTTAATAAAGTCCTGTCAGATTGGGCAAACACAGCGTCACCTCGGCCCACAGTTCCACGTCCACCGGCCAGGGAACCGGAATTCTTCATCCACGCACAGTGTTTGTGTCTCGCAGTAATGAGAACACAAGGTGTTCCTTCCCCTCCGTCCCACCTCCTCACCGTTTTTCTTTCTTTTTTTTTTGTCATTTGCATCTGTTCCCATGGCAACTGAAGCCAAAGTGGGAAAGAGCGTCACGGTGGCTGTGCGATAGCGTCGCCGCCATAGTAAGAGCGGTCGTTTCATCGTTGCTCCTGAACTCTGCGCGGCTCAAATTCCAGCCAATTAAGCCGCCCGGCGCCGTTTCCACCGTAACCACAATCACGGCTGCAATTGAGGGATTAAGTGCCAGGAGGAGCGGCTTGATTTTTCTTTTTTTTTTTTTTTTACATTGTATCAAACGTAATTCCGCATCAAATGAACAGAGCTCGGGATGCTGAACGGCACTCGTTACTACCGCGCCGCAAAATAATGGAACTAATTAGAATGAGATGTAATGGACGTGTTACGCAGCTCTGTAGCCCTGCTGTGACGCAATTGTGTTATAATTGCGGCCAAAGATCTTTAAGATGTAATGCGTAGAACTGTGAAGAGTAAAATCACAAGGATCAGCATGAATGTAAAGAGATCAAACTTATTTATGTGCAAATGACACGACGCAGGTTCATGCGTGCACTTCAGTTTTCTGAAGCTCATTCAGAAAATGTATTTTGTCTTACTGACTGACTGATTGACTGACTGCTGTTAAACATCCTAACAACTAAGAGGAGTAAAGGCGATGAACTGAGAGATTTGCTAGTAGATTCATTCATTCATTCATTCATTCATTCATTCATCTTCTATACCCGCTTTATTCCTATTCAGGGTCACGGGGGTCTGCTGGAGCCTCTCCCAGCTGTCTTAGGGCGAAGGCAGGGTGACACCCTGGACAAGTGGCCAGTTCATCGCAGGGCTTGCTAGTAGATGACAGAGTCAAAAACACACTGCGAGATGTGATGATTGTCTCTACGGCAACAACTCTCGCCGCATCAGCGCACGCTTTTTTCAAAGGGTCTTTCATGCGGACTGCATCAGTCTCAATTAAAAGCGAGCACACTGTTACACACCCATCGCTTCACTTTTCTTGAACAGCGCGGCCCCCTCCCAAAGAAAAAAAAAAAGAGTAAAATTTAGGGGAATGAAGGCGCCGCACATTAATATCCACTTTTATCTCGAGGGGTGAAAGGTCTGAATCTGCCAGCCGGCGCAGCCTCGGTTCACACCAGCAGGGGGCCGCGCCGGGAGGCCAGGCTTCTCGCCGAGTGGGGGTCCGGCAGCACTCGGCGGCGGCGGCTTTAGAACCCCGCTCGGATTAAATGATCAAAGATCCAAAGTCAAAGGCTGTCTGCGCTCCCCCGGTGGGGGAGGAGATGAGTTTGGAGATTGGATTTTTTGGGAGGGTTCAAGGTCTCAATCAATGCAAAATCACGCCGTCTTAAAAATTTGTCAGCGACCAAAGAGTCTCTCTCTCTCTCTCTCTCTCTCTCTCCCTCTCTCTCTCTCTCTCTCCCTCTCTCTCTCTCTCTCACAGAATGCTGCCTCCTGATCCTCGTTCTGCTTTATAGGTCTCGTAGTGTGGATATTTTCAGATTGTCATTTTTAATCTGCGATGCCAATGAAGCAGCCTGACGTGATGATCGACCTTCAGAAAACAGTATCTATAGCCCCACTTTTGACCTTTAACATGTTTCAAAGGTCAAACTGTGCTGTGTGTTCGCGTCCGACAGATTCTGTTCAAATCAGATTACCTTTTATGCGCCCCGAGGATGAAATTCCCAATAACAATAATTATAATTATAATAATAAAATAATAACAATGATGATGATGATCTGCAATTTAAATGCCAACAGCCACGGATACTGCTGTGTAGCGTGGAGGAGAGACAGAGAGAAGCTGCTGCGTCTCAGAGGCGGACTGCAGGCTGCCGGGCTGAGCTGCACTTCCCACACACATAAATCTGACAAATGTCAGCAGAGCTGTCTTGCCACCACGCCGCCACGCTCCTCATCAGTGGGTTTGGATGTTCGGGCCTTTTATTTATTTTTTTGGCTGGGTTTATTTATTTATTTTTTGCAGACAATGAAAGGTTGCTCTCTTGCATTTTATCTCCCTCCCGCTTAATTGGTTCGGAGAATTAAGCTCGTCGGCACCTCGGCTTTAATTGGAATTAAAACACAGGCGTGTGGAATGGAGCCCGCAAGATTAACCGCGCCTATAAAAGTCGCCCTCAAGGTAATCGCGTTGGACAAATATGTGTTTTTGCCAGCGACACTCATGTGTGCGTTGCGAGCGAGCGGTGATGTATGGGCGAGCGCCACCGCCGCCGTCGCCACCGGGCTGCTCGCTCGCTTGCTTGCGTGTGCACATTATCCGGGGTTAAGCCATCGCAAACAAGGTCAGGAGAAACGTGTAATTAGCTTAAGGACAGAGGACGCCGCCGCCTCATTTTTCTCTGCAGCACTCCGATGTCCCGCAAAGTTCATCATGCGTGTGTGTTTGTGTGTGTGTGTGTGTGTGTGTGTGTGTGTGTGTTTGTGTGTGTGTGTGTGTGTGTGTATGTGTGCTCCGCTAAAGCTCTGGGAAATGTATTACCTGCTAATGCGATATGAATTGCTTATTTAAACCTCAAGCTGCGGACCGAGGAGCCGGGGAAAGTGTACAGAAGAGTCATCACTCACGGAATATGCCGGGAATTAATCAAGGCGGATGCCCCAACCCTCCTTGTAAATCTCTAATTAACACTGTTGATCCTCATGTGTTGCCAAATTAAATCGCAGGAGATCCAGGAGATGATTTGCGGCCCGTTATTGACAATGGGGTTCAATTAATTGAGTGGCCCTGCGGCGTCAATCCCGCCTCTCCTGGCCGGGCACCTGTTTGAGTAATTAAAGCGTCTCTGTGAACTCCGTGAGTGGCGGCGTCCCCGGTGGACGCAGCGCTGCTGTCTGAGCACAGTGCAGGGACAAAGGAAAACAGGAAATGAGCTTTTGAACAGTGATACTAGGAATCTGAAAATTAAAAAGTTTGATTCCACAACTGCATGAACTAGCTAGTCCGCTAACTGCAAAGAAGAGACTGGGTGACATGTTGCTGTGGTGCGGCTGCTTTTCTGACTGCTTTTGTTAAAAAAAAAAAGAAGAAGAAGAAGAAGAAGAAGAAGAAGAAGCAGCAAAGTCTCCCGACTCTCCTTGGCGAGTGACTCAGATGAGCTCCGGTCAGTCAAAAAGAAGTGAGTTCCTCACCACTCGCTCAGAACTCAAGGTCACAAAGGTGGTTCAAAACTCCCCAAAGTCAGATGGGGAGTTAGCTCGCTGGCCAACTCCTGATCAAACTGCCTATTATTCCAAAAAGCGTGAAGAGGGGAGGAAAGGTTCGGCTGGTGAAAGAGAAGCGAGGCGGAGAGTCAGGGTAAAGGGAAGGTGAATGTGGACAAGTAGGATGAGGCCTTGGGGATGGAGCGGATGAGTGAGTAACTAGTGAGGACAAAAGAAGAGGACGGGGGGGGCTGTAGAGGGTGTGTGTGTGTGTGTGTGTGGGAAGGTGGGTGGAGGGTGGAGCCGACAGAGTGGAAAGGAGAGGGGAGCAGCGGAGGACTCGGAGAGCCGGGTCGAAGCTCCGGGGACGGGGGCATGAGCGAGGAGGCCGACGGTCGTAGCTGCGGGGACGTTCAGCTCGCTGCTCTGTTTGCTCTCCAAAGAGGACAGAAAGGGAAAGTCTGCCTGCGAGCGGCGAGGGGGTCACGGGAGAAAGAGTGCGACCGCCGCGTCGCCGTGTTACCCTGCCACTCTGTCGCCCCCGGCCACCCGCTAGGTGCTAGCAGCTGCGACCCGCCACGACGGCAAAGACAACCTCCCCCCTCAAGCCCCGTTTAGCATGTGCGCTCTCTCGCGAGCGTGTTCACAATATATATATGTGTGTATATATTTATATAAGTATTTTCCGCTCCGCTCTCACCGCTCTTCAAAAGCAATTACCCGAGCTGGAGTACGCTGTGTTTGTTTACCAGTGAAGTGACTGCCACTCAGGATTTCAATTATCGTCCTGTGCTGTGACGACGCTGTGGAAGAGTCTAAGACGGCGGACACAGGCTAAGAGATTTCTGATTGGACGGCGGGGCCGCAGAGTCGCCCTCGGTTGGCTGATGTAACAGCAGCACACACAGGATGAGGGAAACACAACCGGGGGGAGGACCGGAGGTGAGAGGAAATATTTTAAAAACAGCCGCTTAAGACGATTAGCATGGCCGCCTCGGGTTTCTACACGGACAGCGAACCAGGAAGCGGGCGATAACAACTGGCTGCCTTCCTCGCTCCACTGGAAGCTTGCCATGCATTCCACGACCGCTAATGACGCTAATTAGCCAGTTGAGCTATAAATTACGCACGCGTTTTGCGCTCGCTCAAACGAGCCGCGCCGTCTACAGCGAGTCTCATCTAACGGCCTGGCTGGAGACGGATGGCTCAGCAGCAGGTGTGTGTGTGTGTGTGTGTGTGTGTGTGTGTGTGTGGAAACAACTTTGCCTGTTTCTGGGTTTTTAAAGTTAATTCTGTTGTGGATTTGACAAAAGACAAGACAAACGAGGTGTGAAGTTGCCCCTCGGAGGGCAGAGGACCTCTAATCACTCTCCTGAACAAATGATTGAGTGAATGGTTGAGGGGAAATAAATGTGGATGCAAACAGAAAAAAAATGACTATCAGTGTTTGTAGGAAGGCACCTGTGTCTCCACTGCCCGCCGTGTCCAGCGCCGTGACTTGCTCTCCATCAGCGAAACATCTCACGCCGCCGCCTAAATAATTCAGCAGCTAACGAATCACGTTCTCTTCCCCGGAAAAATAAATATTTCACTCTTCATAAGGAAATGTGCAAATATTGGACGGTCAGAGCTGAACGTAATTACAGGGTCGATTCTCGGCTCGTGCGCAAAGAAAAAAACAAACATCTATTAACGCCTACGACTCTTCAAGCCACCCAACCAGCAACTCCAGCTCCTCTGTTAACGGCCTTGCCCATTGATTTGTTTTGGTTTGAAACGTAAAATAATTTATTTCTACCTAGAAATATATATCGGTCCCAAGAACTGAGAAAACCCTATTAGAAAAATTAGCCTGTTGTGATGTCACAGAACAATACCAAAGTTCCCCAAGGTTAATGACCCCCCCCCCCCCCCCAATTAAAGGTTGGTTCCACTTTTTTTGACGACTTTTTTTTTTGTACCTTTTTAAACAAAGTACCAGTGTTAGCTTCAGTTTCCCTTTTCTCTGTTTTCTGGTAAAATACTTGATGATGTGATTTTTTTTTTTAATTTTTATTAATTGCGTGAAGCTGCTTGGACTTCAAAGTAAAACAAGTTGAAAAGTAAAAAAAAAAGATCAAAAAAATTTAAATGTTTTAAAAATGAGTACAACATGGGAAATTTTAAACAAATGGCTACTATTAAAAATTCACAAGTTATGAAATATCTATCTATCTATCTGTCTGTCTATCTGTCTATCTATCTATCTATCTATCTATCTATCTATCTATCTATCCATCCATCCATCCGTCCATCCACCGGGTGATTAACTGTGCCAAGCAGCCGGCCACCGTCAGCGGCTTTGGCTGGAGACGCAGTGACTCGGCGTTGCAAAGATGCTGATAATGAAGAGCGAGGTCACGGTGTCACTCGATATATCGAAGTGTTTTCTTGAAAATATAGAGGTGTGGGACGGAGACGCCAGCTCCCTTTTGCTCCCACAGCAGGAAAATTGCTGCTGATTTTTTTTTTTTTTTTTTTTACTATCGCTTTAAAATTCTACGCTGCTCTTGAATAAATATGAACAACGAGCCGGCAGTTCAGCTCAGCGCCGCAATTCACCGCAGAGCAGCCACACCACAACGTGCGCAATTAACCATCTTATCACCTCTGGGTGTCTGTGTGTGTGTGTGTGGTGAGGGCCACTGAGGTGCAAAGTTTAGCAGAGGAAGCCGGCAGCACCGCTGGTCTGTTGTGGAAGCTCAATTGGCAACACGTTACAAGGTGTCAAGAAAAAAAAATGCAGCCAAATTAACAAGTTGGCAAAAAAAAAAGAGTGCTGCTGAGACTGGAGCAGTTAGGGTCTTTGATGGATTACAGCCACATGTCTCAGGCTCTGTGTTTGTGTGTGTGTGTGTGTGTGTGTGTGTGTGTGTGTGTGTGTGTGTGTGTGTGTGTGTGCACCTTCTCTCCATCCAGGGTCACTTTGCCCCAAGGCGATGCCTGTATTTCTTCCTTCTCCCTCTCCTCCTCACTTTTTTTCCCCTAGCCGGGCTCACACTCTCACTTAAGCTCTGAACCAATTTAACACAGATGGAGGAATGTAGAGTGAAGCTTGACAGAGTCACTCAAACTCCAACCCGCCCGCCCGTCACCCCATCGGCGGCCTAGTGAGGGAGAAAGCGGAGCGGAGAGGAAACTAGTGTGCGAGGGGAAGGAGGAAGGAGTCAGCGGTGGCGGCGGCGGTGAGGGAAATATAAATAGATGTGCAGAGGGAAGGGAGTCGGCCTCCGTCCAGGATGAAAGAAGGAAAGAAGGATTTTTTTTGTTTTTACCGTGAGGAAAAAGCTGTCCAGAAAAGAAAATATATATGGGGGTGTAAGCTGTAAGAGAAATGTCTGTGCTTTCGTGCCAGAACTCAGATCCCCAGTTTGACACGAGCACATTTGCTGCGCGATATTTTTATTTCTGCTGGGTGATATTTTCTAAGTTGGCTCCACATGGACAACCAGCCAACCAGACAACCAGCCAACCAGCCAACCAGCCAACCAGCCGTATGCCTTAAAAAACTGGGGGAGGAATTTGAGAAATGACGGTTCTCACGTATTAATTTGTCACCATCTAATTCCCAGTAGCTCAGCAGGCTTTTTTTTTTCCATTTCTTTTTTTTTGTTTTTTACATAAATGCTTGAATAAACGGCAATGAAAGCAGACTGTGTGGATGAGATGCTGCAACTGAAATGAATAAATATAAATAAAAACTGCCGCTGCCGCACCACCTGTTAATCCCACGGTGAGATGAGACAGAATGCCAGAGTAGCTTTCATGAGGTATCTGTTAATTGCTGTAACAGTGCAGGAAAGGAGGCCGTGCGTGTGTGTATGGGTGCGTGCTTGCGTGCCTCTCTGTGTGTGTGTGTGTGTGTGTGTGTGTGTGTGTGTGTGTGTGTGTGTGTGGAGGTGGAGTTAAGAAAGTAAATTCCAAGCCAGTTTTTGGTGTAGTAATCCAGATCTGGCATTGTGAGTCTGTTTATATGTTTATTGGTGTTGGTGTTGGGAAACGCTGAGAGGCTACCAGCAGGCAGCAGGCAGCAGGCAGCAGGCAGCAGGCAGCAGGCTCGGGAAGCGTCGCGGTGCTGCTCGGTGACTGCAGATGACGAGCGTGTCAAAGTCTCTGAGACACCAGTAAACACTGTTCTTTCATTCAGAAGAGATTATTTTCTCTCATGTTTAGATTTTTTTCCGGCGTTGTTTTGATCAAGACAGAAGAAGCGTTTGTAGGTTTACTGTGTTTCAGTGAGTTTAGGTTTCTTCCCTTGACCAGTTAAGATTCTGCTAGGAGAAAAATAATGTCATTAAAAAAAAGGACGGATGAGACAACAACAATATGGCTATGACATGGAGACAGAGATGGGCAAATATTGAATAACAGAAAATAAAAGCAGTGCTCTGTTCTCAGTCTGGTCAGATTCTATCAGCAGTGTTTAGTTTGCTCAGCCTAAAAATCAGAAGTAAAAGGGAGAAAACAACTGGGATCCGAGTTCCCCTAATAAATTCTGTTATAATGACTCTGAAAACTTTTTCAATGTTTTCTCCACAAGTCGAGACAAACGGAAGACAAACTCTGGGACAATCGTGTGGATTTGAATTGCAAAGGGATTGTTTTTTTTGTTTGTTTTTTTAAAGCAGCAGACAAAATAGAAAATATTGATCAAATGATGAAGAAGTTTATGGCGTGGACAATAAATCACTTAACCACTGAAGAAAAGGTTTTTTTTTCTGTGTTAAAAAAAGAACAGCATAAAATATATATATATATATATATATATATATATATATATATATATATATATATATATAAAAATCCCTCCTTCCCTCCTCCTTGACGTCACCCATTCGCCCTGTTCGACTGCCCTGCCTGATGTAAAAGCTGCTCCTCCGGCGCAGCAGAACCCCTGATGACGACCAAAAAAAACCTCCTTTCAGGAGGGAGACGGATGTTTGTGAGCCGAGTGGGAGCAGGGGACACCTCTATCTGGGACACGGCATCCTTTTCCCGCACAAACATTCCCACCGTGATGAATCCGTGTGGGGGACGGGGACGGGGGGGGGTGATGTCTCGCCAGGGAGTCATGTGACCATTTAAGGTGAATTGAGGGCGGGACGGAAGGACGGGGACGAGTCGAGCGTTAATAAGATGACCAATAAAGGTGCCACCGCCGAGCCTGTGTGTGCGTTTGTGTCTGCTGCCATTTGAATGGCCAGCGGGTTGCTTGTGTAAACAAGCACCAAGACATGTTCCCTAATAAAGTGGGCGCTGCGTGAGTGCGACGCTGGAACACGGCAACATCTCAGACCCCCCCCCCCGTCCCCCTCCCCCTTTGGCCTCTGGAATGCCCGGGTTTGACATCGGCAGCGACAGGCGCCTCTTCAGTCAAAGCCTCCGACCCATCAAGAAGATGAAAGCCCCTTATTTAACGGCTCCGGCTCATCTTTAACGGCGCCGCTATCAAAGCAAAAGGTCGGAAAGGGGCCGATGACGCCGAGGATGCTTTTTTTCTCTCTGCGGCTGATTTAAAGGGATTAGCAAGTGATTGGTCGAGGTCTGGAGTGACCAGTGTGAACACACAGCTAGAGATCATTGGCGATGAAAATGGGGAGAAAAAAAAACACGGAATGAAAACATGACGTAGTGGATGACTGACGCCACTCATGTCTTCATGAAAGGCTTTTTTGTCATTTCAACGTCCCTTTGGTCCTTTTTGGAGGAGCGCTGCTTTTTTTTCACAAAGTTGAGGTGGTCGAGGGAGGGAGGGAGGGAGGGAGGAGGGACCCAGACAATATCCTCAAGGAAATGTGTTTTATGACTCTGGAGATGACGATCCATATGGGTTATTAGGTAGGAGTGCGGCTGGCGTGTCGCTTTTATTGCCGACGCCCCCTTTGCCAAAGAAGCCATTTTGGGTCAAACGACTCCGAGCTCCAGCAAAAGCAGTTTGTCAACTGAACAATTACAGAGGAGGTCTGACGTGTGTGGAGGAAGATATCCCGAGCTAGCTAGCTAATCCCGAAGGCACTGTGGTGAAAAAGAAAAGGTATCGGGAAAAAGGAGCCGTAACAGAGGAGGAAAAACACATAATCCTGTTTTTGTATTACCTCTCATGCACAATTTAGATATTTAACTCTTTTTTTGTGTGCTGTGTTAGGTGCTTTATTCTCCTGTGACTGTCATGCTAATTTGAGTTCAACAACAACGGCCGTCAAATCAATTGTGGGCCATTTGTATTGTCGATTTGGAGGAGCGGGTGACAAAGAGCCCCATCCAGAAGCTTCCAAACCAACAGCTCTGCGGCTGGGTGTTCCCATCTCTTAAGAGTGTCATGTGCATATTAAGGCTATTATGTTGAGTTTTTTTTTTTTATTATATATCAAATCTGTATGCAAGAACACCTGGCACTGGGAGAAGTGGCGCTAAACATGGGAGGGATTTGAATATGATTTGGATGGGAGCTGGTTCATTGACATCTGTCTGGAAGAGCGCCGAGATTAGTTTGACAGTCACTGTCAACGCTGAATTAAAGCAGTTTCTTTTCCATCGTCTCCTGCCATTTTTCCATAATGAAAACTGCATGTACAACATAATATGTTTGGCTTTAACACGTTGATCAGTCATTTCATTGGCTCCCAAGCCTTTGTCTAACAACTTGGAATCAAGAAGCCAAAAAGAAGAAGACGTTCAATGAACCAACACCTTATACACCGACAGCGCGAGCGATGGATGCTCTGAATGTCCAGCGAAGAGTCTTTGTGTTGTCAAAAACCAGAGCAACCTTTGTGAAGAAACAAGCCCCTAAATCGCAGCTGCTGGCAGGAGGCCTGACAAAAACACACGTCCTCGTCTTTCCTGCTGCACCCAGAGAGAGGAGCGCTGACTGTTGGCTCATGCTCGATCACAGTAATTCACGTTCTGCTAGTGAAGGGTGGCAGCTTCGACCGCTGCCTTGAACCTGAGAGGGGAGATTCTTTGAATAGAAGATTTTTTATCCGTGTGGCTTAACATGTGGTCTTAAGGAATCAGGGGAAGGATTGCTTTTGTTATTCTGTTTTTAAAACTTAGAGGCTCATAAGAATCTCCAGCTGAAAATAAAAACAGGTGAAAAAAACAACCCAATTTAATCTGCAGTACTGGCCTGAAAAAAACAACTCTGAAAGTGGAATAGAAATAGCAACTATTTCTAAGACGCGTCAATCGGCTTTGCCTTCCTAATTAGTCTGAAAGACCAAGCATCAAAGTCATGTAGGTTCAGTGAGTCTGCATATGCGGAGTTCAAATATCAACACGTCAACATCAAAAGTAAACCAGAGAAGATGACCGAGCGAGCGAACAAAACCGCTGAGCGCTAGCAGGCTCGCAGTGACGCAAATGCCCAACCCGGTGCGACTCCTCCTCGTCCCAGTTCTACGTTGCTTGCTAATTTGAAGTCAGCCGTCTCAAGTTGAAGCCTAATGCGCCAAATGAACGGCCCTAATGTGGATCAGCGATGCATGCCGAGGACTGCCAGGGATAGTTTTCCCCTCTAATGCGATATGACTAGCTGCGCTGCCGTGTTTCCATGTTTGTGTGTGTGTGCACCGCCACCGCTGATGGTGACAGTAAACCTCTGCATCCTAAATTACCACAGCTCTATTTTTGCATCCACACTCTCAGGGATTATTAAGACATCGAATGCTAGTCTGACTTGGGGGGATGTGGGGGTTGCCAACAGGTAGGCTGCAAAATCACAGAAAAAAAAAATAGAAGTAAATAGTTGGTTTGCAAGCGTTTAGAATTAGTGAAAGCCTTCACCGGCCTGCGTGACCTTGACATCAAAGTCGCGGTAAAGGGGGCCGGGGCCGTGTGTTGGGTGTTAACACCGGCTGTTCCTGCTGAGCGAGCACTTTGGCTAATGAGCGATAGACACGAAGTGAACATTTAATTGATTTACAATTGGGTCCAGGTGATCTACAGTAACCTCGCGTTAATTTGTGAGTGCCCAGCATATTGATCCACTCAGGGCAGTGGAAGGGTCGGGAGAGTGACTCAGACACTAAAGGTATATCGAGACATATTGTATCTATAAATGAATATAACCACCGTGGGGTTTATAAATCAGTGCATTATTTCATTGGACAGCAGCCTGGGAGCCTGACAACGATGTCCATTTACCCTCAGATTTAAACTATCATTATTTCAACAGATTGAATAACTTAAAGGTAACGACTGCAGCGCATTAGAAGCTGCCAAGTAGTTTGCAGTGAAGTGAAAGCACTGTGGTTGTCGGGGAAACAATTGGAAAAAAGCACCGGTACAATCGTTTCCCAGTCGAACAGCAAAGCCTGGACAACAACTTTGATTACCGGACGACAAATAAACCATCTTCCTGGATAAAGTAGGAGTAGACAAACTGCTCCTCACTCAGAGCTGGGTTTTATGTAGTTTCTGAAGATTTTTTGCTGCCATGCTGCACGTGCAGCACGTGTGTCAAAACAAACCGGCTCCCTGCAGTGGCCAAGGATTTAATTGACATAATTGGACCACCGGCTGTTTCGTGAACGATACCAAGTGATGAAGTAAGTGCGTGATGTTGCAGGCAGAGGCCTGTTGCCATTTCGTCTGTACAATTTTGTTTACTTGTAATTTTTTTCTATGCTACCACTAGCGCTGAGCGTGTTCCCCATTCGTTGCTACTTGTTGTTTGAAGAGGGCCGCTGGGAAGAGGAGGTTCATGCCCATTTAAATGTCTTGCGCGCTAGAATGTCACATATACCGCCTTTAACTAGTATTGTACTAAAACACCAGAAAAGCGATCATTAGTACCTTTTCTCAACAACAACTGCATCAGCCCCACAACAAGCCTGACATCCACCAACCATGGAGAAAACAGAACAACACGACATTTAACGGGCAGCTTCCACTTTAGCTGACTGAACTCCAAGCAGTGTGAGCGGAGGAGGGCCGAGGGCGGCGGGTTACCTTTGAAGAAGCAGTCCTTGCTGTGCACCACGTAGATCCGCCTCCTCTCCAGGCAGGCGGTGCGGTAGACCTCGCAGTGGTTCTCGTAGAACCTGCCGTCGGAGCCGCACACCGGCACGAAGGAGGGCCGGCACTTCTCCTGGCACACGCACTCGGCACGGCCGGTCCCCGCCATCAGCACGCACTGTCGACCCCGCCCACAGTAGGTCCTCCGACAGGGGTCTTCGTCCGGGTCGGGGACAGCCGCTGGACAAAAAAAAGAAAAAAACAGGTAAGTTTAGGAGACTTAAACAGAAAAAGTGTTGTTTTTTTTTGTTTTTTTACTACACCCCAATATTACTAAATAAATGAACAGGATGTTTGACCGTGTATCCAACCATCTGAGCCTCACTAACACCAGGTACCAGCCCCCATGTGACATCACCAAGGGCCAATATAAAGGCAGTTAAACAGTTGACTTTCCTCAGTTCACTTGCAGGCTTCACTGTTTAAAGAACATTTTTGAACAGACGCTTTAAAAAATACAGTCTTGGGACATCAAAGAATAAAACCTTTTTATTTTCTGGCTTTTTTTTTATTTTTCTAAATCAGCCTTAATTGGCTCAGCCGACTTTTAAAGCTGCTCCTTCTTTTTTTTTAAAAAAAACGCCTGTGTTTCCTCTCTTTCCCCATTAGCTTTGATCTTAACAGGCTGAAATATTTTTGCCATGGAAACAAGGGGAGAAATAAGAGGCGAGCTTGCGGGGAGGAAAACAAGACTCTAAAACGGTGAAAATGAAATCATTAGCCTAATGCTGGATGGTTTGACTTCAGGAGGAGCAGAGTGTTTTACCATCACGCACAAACCAACAGACGCCCCCCCCAAAGGCAGGCGACTGTTATCCCTCGTCGGGCTGTGGCTAAAGCCGTGGCTCAAAAGAAAAGAAAGCCAATCTCTGCCTTTTATAATCAGTGCTGAAAACAGAAATTGAATTTGCCGGAGTATAATCATATCTCAACTCTCGGCGTATTCAGTAAAAGAGGTAATGCGCTGTTGTTGGAGGACAAAAGTCCCTTAATTACATAAAGGCGATTTCAGGGCTGAAGCGCAGAGGCACATAAGCACTCCATCATGGTCTCACACACACACACGTGCGCACACATACACACACACACACACACACACACACGCTTCCACAGAATGTGAAATGCCAGTATTCAGGAGGGTATAGAGTCACATTCTTGCAAACATAAACAATTTAATTAAGAAAAACTATTTTGCTAATGTTTAAGCTGCATGTTATTTGACTGGGAATGACTCTATGAGTCCTCGCTCAGGGGGGCGGGCTCAGATTAAAACTCTGCGCGTCTATCTTGCAAAAACTTCAACGGAAAGGATCATAAGATTTCCCTGGATTGCAAAACTCACCAGCTTCCCTTACAGATAAAGAAGCGTAAAGAAGGAGGACTCTCAAAATCCACAAAGACCAGAAGAAGAAAAAGACGCTAGTCAGAGTTGTAAACACCTATACCGCTGCTTAAGACGAAGGTGCGGATGTTGCCACAGCAACACTGAAACATGACTTGAGGAAAATTTCAAGTAATAAGTCGAGACTGAAGTTGCTATTAATGGAAGCACCAAACCTAAAAAAGACGTTTTGATCCCCACCAGAGGGGCAGAAGAAGAACTGATCCACTGAAGTTTTGGAGAATTTTGAGCTTCTGCCACGACAAACGTCTTCTTTCGAGTTAAATATTGAAATGAATGTGCTATGCAGCAGACAGTCTTTCCCAGTCAGTCAGCTTCCAAGTTACGCCTGCCTTTCAGAAACAGTGTCTGTGGGCTCCTTCTCACACGGATACGGAAGTTGGTCGCGAAAAGTGGGGAATGCAGTGAGACTCATTCCTCCTCCTCAGTTTACTAATTGTTCTGCGTGTCTCGCCGAAAGCATCTGTGGGAAATGCAAAGTAAGCCAGCTCCCCAGTGACCTTGCAACTCGTGTCAAGGTCGGGGACGTTTAGAAGATGGTTTGTATTCTCCCGGCGTGGGAGATTAAGCGCTTAGCTAAGAACGGTTTCCGGCCCAGCCTTCCCACTGGTGGCCGTGTTGCCCTTTTCCCCGTTTGTTGTGTGGAGAAAAGAGTACACGAGCCATACACAACGGCAGCAACGGGGAAAC